>NC_139515.1:34794300-35394300 GCF_947247035.1 Vipera ursinii
GCTGAGATCTTTGCCATTTCTGCCAAATTGGAAACTTTTCAAGTCCATTCTTCTATAGTCGGCAGTTCTTCCTTCTTCCAATATTGCGCTACTAAAAGTCTCGCTGCCGTAATTAAATTCAACATCAACTTAGTGTCCACAACGGTAGTATCTGTGATAATACCCAATAAAAACAGTTGCGGACAAAACTTTATCCTTTTCTTGAATATTTTTTGCATATTCCACCAAATTTTAATCCAAAAAGCTTTAACCCTTTTACAAGTCCACCATATATGAAAATACGTTGCATCCTCACAACCACACCTCCAACATTTGGGCTGGCAGTTCGGATACATACTTGCTAGTTTTTTAGGATCTAAATGCCACCTATAAAATATTTTATAAAAGTTCTCTCTTAAGTTTTGAGCTTGCGTAAATTTTACATTTCTCACCCAAATCTTTTCCCAAGTATCCATTGTAATAACTTCTTGAAAATTCTGAGCCCACTTTATCATACAGTCTTTAACAAGTTCCGTCTCTGAATCAATTTCTATCAATGCAAGATATATCCTTTTTATATGAGCTTGACCTTGATCTCTAATTGCTTTACCAAATTTTCACCAATCATTGAAAAACCAGTTTTCTGGTCCTCTTTCCACCTAGCCTGTAATTGCCCATACTGAAACCAGGTTTGTACAATCTTTTCTTCTTTTAAAATGTTATATGACTTTAATTGCCGTACATTCCTTTCCAAACTTAAAATTTCCTTATATGTAGTCACATCATGTTTGAATCCCACATTTATATTTTCTATTGCGTGTTTAGGTATTGCCCAAATAGGTATCTTATAATTTAACTTGTATCTGTACTTTTTCCAAACTCGCAACAGAGCAAACCTTAAAATATGTATCTTAAACACATTATCCACCTTCTTATCATACAATAAATATGCATGCCATCCAAATAACAAATCATGACCCTCAAGATTTAATAATCTCGCTTGTGTTAAATTAAACCAGTCACTTCATAATACAATTTAAAATTAGGCATTTTAAGACCACCTCTTTCACGCGTATCTTGCATTATCTTAAATTTAACTCGTGGCTTTTTCCCTGCCCAAACAAATTTATTAATTCCTTTTTAGGTTTAGGTTTTATTAAATTTTTATACCGCCCTTCTCCCGAAGGACTCAGGGCGGTGAAATTTTGCCATTCCTCCAAATTTAAATCTTTTTTAAGTATAGGTATCATTTGAAACAAAAATAAAAATTTTGGCAAAACATTTATTTTCACTGCTGCAATTTTTCCCAATAAGGATAATTGTAATTTTTTCCAACTATCTAATTCTTTTTGTACTTTTCCCCACAACCTTTCATAATTATTTTTATATAACTTCACATTTGAGGGTGACACATATATCCCCAAATATTTAACCCTTTTAACTATTTCAAATCCTGTTAGCTCTTCTAAAACAGCCTTTTGTGATACTGTCATGTTTTTAGACAACATTTTAGTTTTTTGTATGTTGACCTTAAATCCAGAAACTTTCCCATAGTGCGTTATTATCTCCATGAATTCTACAACTGAATAGTCAGGCTGAGTCACTGTAACAACCAGATCAACTGCAAACACCCTCAATCTATAATCCTGGTCTCTAATTTGAATTCCCTTAATTTTATCCGAATCACGTATTTTATTCAGTAGTATTTCCAATGTTAAAACAAATAATAGAGGTGACAACGGGCACCCCTGCCTTGTACCTTTTTCAATATTACATACTTCAGTCAGACTATTATTAACTATTATGCGGGCTGTTTGCTTTTGATATGTTGCCCTGATTGGTTGTAAAAATTTATCCCCAAATTCCATTTTCTCTAATACTTTCATCAGAAATTGCCAATCCAATTGATCAAAGGCTTTTTCAGCATCCAAAAAGATCAACACTGCAGGGATCTGATTGTTTCTTTCCAAAAATTCCAACAAATCTACTATATGTCTCACATTGTTCTTCATTTGTCTACCACTTATAAACCCAGTTTGATCACCATGAATTACTTGTTGTATTACCCTCATTAATCTGTTAGCTAAAACTTTGGCAAATATCTTGTAGTCTGTATTCAAAAGTGATATTGGCCTATAATTTATTGCTTGGGTGACATCCTGATCTTCCTTCGGGATCAAGGAAATAAAAGCAGTCTTCCAAGACGGAGGTACCCCTCCTCCGATTTGAATTGTCTGAAACAATTCCCTTAAAGGCTTCACCATCTCTAACTGTAAATTTTTATAATACACAGCAGTCAATCCATCCGTACCCGGCGCTTTGCCCACTTTCAGTTGTTTGATTGCTAAAAAAATTTCTTCATCAGTTATCAATTGATTCATCCCTTCCTTTTGTTCTTGCGTAAGAACAGGAATATTAGCTTTTACCAAATAATTATCTATATCTGCTTCTCTAATCTTATCTCTAGCATACAACTTAGAATAAAAATCAACAAAAGTCTTTTTGATAAGACTCTGCTGGTACACTACCTTACCCTTATGTTCTATTCTATCTATAATAGAAGCCCTTTGCTTCTTCCTTAACAAATAAGCTAACCATCTACCTGGTTTATTAGCATTACAAAAAATATTATGTCTAGCATACGTAAATTAGTTGCCACTTGATCTGCCATTAACTTATCAAACTGACCCCTTAATAAAGTAATTACCTCTTTAATCTTCCCATCAGATGGATTCAAAATTAAAGCCTTTTCTTTTTCCTTAATTTCATCCTCTAATTCTTTCCTCCTAAATTCCAATTTACGTCTATATTTATTGTTCAAATATATTAATACACCTCTCATATAAGCTTTACTAGCATCCCAAACTATCTCAATAGAAGTACCTTTATGCATATTAATTTTAAAAAATTCCTTCATCTGTTTTTTACACTCTTCCACATTTTCCTGACATCTAAACAAATTTTCATTTAAGGACCGTCTATCCCTATTATCTTTTTCTATCTCTAACCATACTGGACTATGATCAGACATAGTTATTGGACAAATCTTGATCTTCTTAATCCTAGAGAAAAAATCATTATTAATTAATACAAAGTCAATCCTGGAGAAAGATTTATGCCTGTCGGAGAAAAAAGTATAGTCCTTTTCTTGCAAATTCCTTTCTCTCCAAATGTCTCACAATTCCAAGTCATCCTTCATCTCAAAAAAAGATTTAGGCAGTTTAGCATGACTTGGGGTGCTTTTTAAAAAAAACCCTTGTCCATTTGTACATCCAAAACACCGTTCCAGTCTCCCATCAAAATACAAGATTTATAATCCCACTGAATAATCTTGCTGTGTAATAAACTGTAGAAATCTCCTTGTTGTTGATTAGGAGCATATAGTCCAACCAAAAGCGTTTTCTTGCCTTCTATTAACAGTTCAATTATAACATATATTCCTTGTTTATCTGCTTCAATTAAAGCCGCTGTCAAAGTATTCTTAACATAAATAACCACTCCATTTTTCTTATCAGTTGCAGAAGCGATAAACTGTGTGCCCAACCTTGAGTTTAACAAATACTTTTGATCCGTGGTTCTAATATGTGTTTCTTGTAGACAAATAACATCATTCTTAAATTGCTTTAAGTATTGAAATACTTTCTTTCTCTTCTGTGGTGAATTTAAACCATTAACATTCCAGGTTAGAAACTTTGTCGCCATCTTTCGCGACCAGAAGCTTTTGGAGCGCTTCTTCCAAAATCACCTGCACTCTCTTAGGTCGCGCTCCTCCCACTGCTTCACTGTAAGTAAGTTTTGGAGGTGCCATCATAACTCTCTGCTGTTCTTGTTCTTGCTCTTGTCTCATTTGTCTAGCAGCAGCACGTGTCATTCTCTGGTCTCTAACCTCCTCTGATGATACTGAAATTTGATCCACTCCTGTAACTTTCTGGAATTCTCCATCTTTCATGTGCGTAGCTCCTTCAGCACCTTGTGCATTCTCACTTTGTGATTGACACTCTCCCTCACCATTCTTCTTTTTGGATTCCAAAAGTGGTATGGGGACTGCTTTTAAAACATTAGTATAAAAATCATGTGCCTGTAACACTGTAAGAAGACGATGTCTCATGCCTGCATACATCACCACCATACCCACTGGTATCTCCCATCTGAACTGAATATCCCGTCTTCTTAATTCTTGTGCCAGAAAAGCAAATTCCTTCCTTCTCCTTAGGATTCTTGGAGGGATCTCTTTTAAAATTAAAACTTCTTGTTCAGCAATTGCAAATTTATTATTGTAAAAAGCTTGAATAACCTCATTTCTAATTGCTCTCTTTGTAAAGTAAACCACCACATCTCTGGGTAATTTCCTTTGTCTTGCAATCCACAAATTAACACGAAATATTTTGTCTATATCCTCCATAATTTCTTTTTTTTATTTTTTACTAAAGAGTTTTACAAACTACACCGGCCACGAGCTCAAGGTAGCGGTGGAGGTGTGGCGGTGATCATTAGGGAGACCTTATGTCCGCGGGAGACCACCGTTCTTCAGATAGTTGGGTGTGAGTCTCTCTTTGTGAGATTTGGTTCTGGGGCGCAGTTGGGCTTGCTGCTGGTGTACATTTCGCCTAGTCGCGCAGCGGCAGCCCTGCCCGAGCTGCTCGATATCGGGGTTGGTGGTTGAGTTCCCCAAACTTATAGTTTTGGGAGACTTCAATCTACCATCCCTGGGAGGCTCATCTGAGCTAGCTCGGGAGTTCATGGCTTCCATGACGGCCATGGACCTGACGAAAGTAATTTCTGAACCAACTCATGAGGGAGGCCACACCCTTGACCTGATTTTTTTATCTGGACGGTGGTTGGATGATCTTGGTGGGGGCTTTCCATTTATTATGCCCCTGTCATGGACCGATCATCACCTCCTGCGGCTGGTCTTCCATTTTGCCACCCCCCGCCGTGGGGGTACGGAGCCAATTAGATGGTACTGCCCCAGACGCTTAATGGATCCTGATAGATTCCAAGCGGCGCTGGGGTCCCCACCTGCCTCCATTGCTCACAACTCGGCGGATGCCTTAGTGGAAGCCTGGGAAAGGGCAGCCACTGAGGCACTTGACCGGGTTGTACCCTTGCGGCCCCTGACCCGGTGCAGATCCCAGCGAGCTCCATGGTTCTCCGCGGAGCTCCGGGAGATGAAGCGTCGGAAACGGGGCCTATAGAGCTGTTGGAGGTCCAGCCGATCTAAATCCGACCGGTTGCGGTTAAGAACCTACATTAGGTCTTATCTCGCAGCGATGAGGGCGGCGAGGTGTAATTACTTCTCTACCCTCATTGCGTCCGCAGATAATCGCCCGGCCGCCTTGTTTAGGGTGACTCGCTCCCTTCTTAATCAGGAGGTGAGGGAGGATCCCTTGCAGGGTCGTGCCGAGGAATTTAGTCAACATCTGTCGGTTAAAATCGCTCAAATTCGGACCGGTTTGGACTCCAGCTGGGCAGAATCTGGCGATCAGGACACGGGCGGTCCTATCAATGTTATCTGGGAGGAGTTTGATTCTGTGACCCCTGATGAAGTGGACAGGATTATGGGGAGGCTGAGCTCCACCACATGTTTATTGGATCCGTGCCCTTCTTGGCTGGTTTATGCAGCTAGGGAGAGGACACGAGGCTGGCTCCAGGCGGTTATATCTGCTTCTTTGAATAAGGGTTATTTCCCCACCGTCTTGAAGGAGGCGGTGGTGAGACCTCTCCTCAAGAAGCCTGCCTTGGACCCAGCTGTATTGAACAACTTTCGTCCAGTCTCCAACTTTCGCTTTCTTGCGAAGGTTGTTGAGAGTGTGGTGGCGCATCAGCTCCCTCTGGTCCTGGATGAAGCGGATTATCTGGACCCTTACCAATTGGGTTTCAGGCCCGGGTACAGCACGGAGACGGCATTGGTCGCTCTGGTGAATGATCTCTGGAGGGCTCGGGATAGGGGATACTCCTCTGTCCTAGTCCTATTAGACCTCTCGGCGGCTTTCGATACCATCGACCATGGTATCCTGCTGCAGCGTCTCAGGGGATTGGGAGTGGGAGGCACAGTTTTTCAGTGGTTCTCCTCCTATCTCCTGGGACGCTCGCAGTCGGTGTTGGCAGGGGGGCAGAGGTCGACCCCTAGGACTCTCGCTTGTGGAGTTCCTCAGGGATCGGTCCTCTCGCCTCTCCTGTTCAACATCTATATGAAACCGCTGGGTGAGATCATTCGTGGTTTTCGAGTTGGGTATCATCAATATGCCGATGATACCCAACTTTTCATTTCGACCCCAAACCACCCCAGTGATGCCCTCGCTGTGATGTCCCGTTGCCTGGAGGCGGTTCGGGTCTGGATGGAGAGGAACAGACTTCAACTCAACCCTGACAAGACTGAGTGGCTGTACATTCCGGCGTCCCGGGACATTCAAAATGTTCCATCGCTTTCTATGGGGGGTGAGCTTTTACCCCCTGTGGATAGGGCTCGCAACTTGGGAGTCCTCCTAGATTCACGACTTACTCTGGAAGATCATATAGTGGCCATGACTAGGGGGGCTTTTGCCCAGGTTCGCCTGGTGCGCCAGTTGCGGCCCTATCTGGACCGGGATGCCCTGTGTACGGTCACTCATGCGCTCGTGACCTCTCGCCTAGACTATTGTAATGCTCTCTACATGGGGCTTCCCTTGAAGACTACTCAGAGGCTCCAACTGGTACAGAATGCAGCCGCGAGAGTTGTCTTGGGATTTTCCCGGTACTCCCATGTTACACCTTTGCTCCGCGAGCTACATTGGTTACCAGTTGTCTTCCGGGTAAGGTTCAAGGTCTTGGTTATGATCTTTAAGTCCTTACATGGCAAGGGTCCGCGATACCTCGAGGACCACCTGCTGCCGGCATCAACTCCCCTCCGCCCTGTGCGTGCCCACAGAGAGGGCCTCCTCAGGGTGCCTCCGGTCAGGGAATGTCGACTGGTGGCCCCCAGGGGGAGGGCCTTCTCTGTGGGTGCTCCGGCATTATGGAACCAACTGCCGGTTGAGCTCCGGATGGCATCTGACCTTCGATCCTTCCGTCGCGGGTTGAAGACCCATTTATTTGAATTAGCTGGTCTGGCCTGATAGGGGTATATGGGTTTTTTATTGGTTTTTATTATTTTATCATTGTTGTATTTTAATTGGGCATTGGTTTAATTTTCTTTTAATTTTTGTACTGCTATTTATATATGCCCTGTGAACCGCCCTGAGTCCCTTAGGGAGAAGGGCGGTATAAAAATCTCAATAAAATAAAAAATAAAAATAAAATAAAATACAAAAGCAAAATTTTACAATATATCCCCAAATCCCTCCCACCCCAAACCCACCCACTTCCCAGAGCTAAATACAGGATTATAGTTACAATAATCATATTCTAAATAAAAATTATGCATAATATACAATTAACCAAATTCATAATGTGCTTTAACTCCCCTTTAACATAACTACAAACAAAGTACCAATAACAATATCCCACTAAAATCTACTCATAAGCTAAATGGAAGTTTTTAGTCCCATATTTGTTCTGAATATAATTTATCCATCTCCTCCAAACTGAAATATATCTTTCCTGTGAATGATCTTTCAAATAAGCAGAAATCTTAGACATTTCTGCAAGATTCGAAACTTTAAACACCCATTCTTCTATAGTGGGCAAACTATCCTTCTTCCAATATTGTCTCACCAGTAACCGTCCTGCTGTTATCATGTTCAACATCAAGTTAGTTTCTTTAACATCACAATCTACCACAATACCCAATAAAAACAATTGCGGAGAAAACTTTATCTTTCTCTTAAAAATTAGGATACATTTTGGACAACTTCTTGGGATCCAAATGCCATCTATAAAACATTTTATAAAAAATTTCTCTTAAATTTTGAGCCTGAGTAAATTTAACATTTCTAACCCAAATTATCTCCCAGGTGTCCAACGAAATTGGTTCCTGAATATTTTGTGACCACTTTATCATACAGTCTTTAACCAGTTCCGTTTCCGAATCCAATTCAATTAAAGCATATATCCTCTTTATATGTGCACAATTTAAATCTCTAATTTGTTTTACTAAATTTTGATCTGTAATTGTGATGCCAACCTTTTGATCTGACTTCCACCTAACTTTCAATTGGGTATATTGAAACCAAGAGTAACTTAGGTTTTCTTGTCTTAGCTCCTCTAATGATTTAAGTTGCCAATCAGTCCCTTGCAATCTAAGTAGTTCCTTATAAGAAACCATATCCATACTCACTCCCATAGATATGCCCTCTATCGCGTGTCCAGGAATTCCCCAAATCGGTATTTTATAATTTAACTTATAATAATACTTTTTCCAGACACGCAATAAAGCACTTCTAAGAATATGGGATTTAAAAGCCCTGTCCACCTTCTTATCATAAAGCAAGTATGCATGCCATCCATATACCAAATCCCATCCCTCAAGATGAAGTATTCTCTTGTTAGTTAAATTAAGCCAATCACTAACCCACGTCAAGGCAACCGCATCATAATACAATTTCAAATTCGGCGCCTTGAGTCCCCCTCTTTCCCTAGCATCTTGTAAAATCTTAAATTTAACTCTTGGTTTTTTCCCTGCCCAAATAAATTTGTTAATACCCTTCTGCCATTGATCAAGGTTGGCATCCTTTTTCAATATAGGTATCATTTGAAACAAAAAGAGAAACTTTGGTAGAACATTCATTTTAACAACTGCAATTCTTCCCAGTAATGATAATTGTAATTTTTTCCAATTATTTAAGTCCCTTTGTACCTTCGACCATAGTGTTTCATAATTATTCTTGTACAATTTTACATTTGAGGCTGCAATATATACTCCTAAATATTTAACCTTCTTCACTATTTCAAAACCTGTTAATTTAGATAACATATCCCTTTCACTCATAGATAATTTTAAAGGTCTCTGTTAATCCCCCGTTAACTATAATTTGTGCAGTTTGTTGTTTATATATAACTTTAATAGCATGTAGAAAACCTTATCCAAAATTCATCTCCTCAACAACTCTTAATAAAAATTGCCAATTCAATTGGTCAAAGGCTTTCTGTGCATCCAAAAATATCAATGCTGTGGGGACTTGGTTGTTCTTATCCAAGTATTCAAGCAAGTTAATAATTTGTCTTACATTATATTTCATATACCTCCCAGATATAAATCCCGATTGATCACTATGAATCATTTGTTTCAAAACTTGCATTAATCTATTGGCCAATACTTTAGCAAAAATCTTATAATCTGTATTTAAAAACGATATAGGTCTATAATTTTTAGGTTGAGTAAGGTCTTGATCCTCCTTTGGAATCAACGATACAAAAGCTGTCCTCCATGATGGAGGAACTACACCTCCAGTCTGAATTTCATTAAACAAAATCTTCAAGGGTTCAATCATTTCAGGCAACAACTTTTTATAGTAAATTGCTGTTAAACCATCTGTTCCCGGAGCCTTGCCCAATTTCAACTGTTTAATAACTAAAGAAATTTCTTCTGATGTAATTGGGCAGTTCATCTCAAGGTGTTGTTCTTTTGAAAGTCTTGGAAAATGAGCTCCCTGTAAATACTTGTCTATGTCTAAAGCTTGTATATTTTCTTTAGAATATAATTTCGAATAAAAATCTAAAAAACTCCTCTTAATCAAATTTTGTTGGTAGACTTCATTTCCTTTATATTCTGTTTTATCTATAGTACGTGATTTCTGTTTTTTCCTTAATTGATAAGCCAACCGTCTACCAGGCTTATTGGTGTTACAAAAAGTATTGTGTTTGGCATAGCACAAATTAGTTGCTACTTGATCACCCAGTAGCATATTAAATTGTTGTTTCAATAAATGTATTGAGATCCTTAAATTATTATCCAATGGATTCAAAATGAGCTTTTTCTCCTTAGTTTTAATCTCTTCCTCAATATCTAAACGTTTTTGCATTTGCTTAGGTCCAGAGCAAACTCAGGCTTCGGGGGGGGCTCGATCCTTCAGCCACCAGAGTTTCAACTCTGGCAGCCCGGGAGAGCTCTACCCCTGCCTGGGCGCTCACCCCCTCCTCTTCTCCTAAGGAGCGGGCTTCCGAGCCACCAAAACAGCTGATCGGTGCTGTTTTTGGTGGTTCCACGGAAACAACGGGGCTGACAGCCTGAATGGCTGCCGGCGGCAGAGCCTTGCCACCCGGAAGTCCAAGTACACACATTTTTTTAAATCAGCTGCATTGTATATCCAGAGTGTCAGCAGACTCACTTGAAAGGTTCTCTGATACAGTACAGGACATGCTTAGTTTCCAAAGATACTGGTTATTAGCCAAAATGAAACAAAACAAAAACCGTGTTTCACATTAATACTAGTTTGGCAAGTCACAGTAACATAAGAAAGACAAATCTTTACTGAAGAAACAAACAGCACAATCAGCATTGAAAGCTTTGATTAGGTGTCACAATTTTGTACAAATCATTTGTAATAAGTAAATTATTTAGAGTAAATATAATACTCTCTCAGCTTTTTATGGTTTTAAACAATCTTACCTTTCACCATCTGGATCAGTATTTCTCAATCCCAGCAACTTTAAGTTGTGTAGACCTCAACTCCCATGTTTTCTGGAGAACTGTGGAAATTAAAGTCCCATATCTTAAAACTGCTGAGGTTGAGAAACACTGTTTTAGATGCTGGGATGTAAGTCTTAGAATTCTTACAAAAGTCTGGCCAAGATAGAACATGAGAACCAGTTTATTAACTTTGGGCCAGTCACTGTCCCACAATCCTCACAGGATTGTTGTTCTGGGAAAAATAAGAGAAAGGAATATTATGTGTGTTTGCTACCTTATTTGTAAAAATAATAAAGGCAGGATATAAATAATAATAAAAACATTGTTTCATGCATATTTCTTAGAATATACAAGACTTTTATTTCATTTTGTAACAGAAGTGGTTTTAATCTTTCATATCTGAACCAATTAGAGAATGCAGAGAATGATACTGTAATGAAGAATAATCCTGCACAAGAGAAATCATTTGTAAATGTTTTGAAAATTAAATGATCAAATGATGTTCACTTTATTTGTTTGCATGATGCACAAGATTCTCAAAACTTTTTTTCTATTTTTTCCATACAATAACCTAAGTTTTGAATTTCCTCTTCTAAACATGAAATAAAGAAAATAAACTCTATTGCTTTTAATGGATACCATTTTTCATTTTAATTCATAGATAGCTAGGGAGATTTCACTTAATTGAGAAGCAGTTTAATTGGTTTTCAAGATCAAAACTTTGGAAGCAATCTTTTTAAAAAAATTTTTATTAATTTTCTAAAATTGCATTAACATATTTGAAAAGCAATGTGGCGGCTGAGTACAATAATTTCATTACATTTAAGTATCATCAATACAGATCTCAAAGTGTTACAACAGCTAATTCCCTCTCTTTCCCCCTTTATTTATACTGTCTCATATTCAAGCCAACACAGTTCTTATTCTATCAATCAAACAACAAATAACTTTCTAATATCATCAATAATCTTCAATTTATGTATATTTTAATTAATTTAACATTTCATCTTTTAGACAGTCAATGATCTAATAATTTTTTTTAATTTTAGTTTTCCATTATATTTTAAAATTAACATTTATTCTTTATCATTTGCAAATTTTAAATGACCCCAATTTTTATCACGATTTCCCCACAGTCTAAAGTTCTGTATACACTTCATATCTATATAGGCTTCTCACCATCTACATCAACCAATTAACAATACAAGGTAGTATTCTTATTTTCTAGTAATTCTCAAGTATCTTAAAATCTCCAATTTAATAGCCAAGATTACTTTTATTTCCACACTCATTTCCTCTTTTTTCCTCTTATAGTTTACTATCTCATATTTGATTCAAATCATTTTTAACTATTAACATTTATAACACAAACCAGTATTCAAATTTAATTCTTAGTATTTGTATTTCTAGGTTTAATTTAACCAAATATTTTCTGTCTCAGCTCATTACAATATCTTATATTCGAATCTTAATTATTTTTAACATTCAATCTTTTAACCCATCAGTGACCTAATAAGCCTTTCCCTTAATACTGAAATTTAACATTTAATATTTAGTTTTTCCAGATTTTTAATTGTCCACAATTCCTTTATCATCATTCCTCACAAAATCTAGTATTTAAGATACACAACAATATAAAAATTTTATTTTAATATTTGTACTTCTAAATTTTGCATGACCAAAATCTTCTTTATCTCACACCATTACAATGTCTTATGTTCAGAATACATGTTTTATCTATTTGTGTATATTCTACTTTAAATCTCATGTGTAAATCAAAACCTTATTTATTTTCAGTCTTATTCTAGCTTTTTTCTTAGCCAGATCATCTTCTGTGTCTTTGCTTTTAAATCATCAAGCAGAACTCCTTGTGTTGTTGTAGCTCTTGTTTGGCATTGAAAATACCATCCACTTGCCATTTTTTTTAACAGGACTAGCTGATCTAGCAGATTGTCTCCTTGTTTTTCCATCTGAACGTGGTTGTCCCAAAGTATTTATCTGTTTTTGAATCTTCAGATTCCTTCTGATTTATAAGAAAAGTCCTTTCCTGTTTCTCTATTATCAATTTCTTTTCTGTATCTTCCATTATCTATATTTGTTGAATAGTTGAATCTTTTGTCGTAGCATTTAATTGTTCCACTTTTTTTGTAGACTTCTGTATAGATAATTCTTTAGTTGAAATCATAGTCCAGGCTGCTTTCTTGTTTTTTCTTGCCATTTCTTATTTCATCTCGAGCTGTAAGGAGAGTTTAGACAATCGCTTTTAAGATACAAAGAGTTTGTTGCTGTTCTTCCTTATTAAAACTGAAAGCTTACAGTCAGAAAGTCCACTAAGTGAAAAACAGATCTGAATTTATTACGGCTGATATTTCAAGGTTGGATATATCTTACCTCTTTTCTAAGCTATCAACAAGTCTCTCTTAGACAATAACAGGTTGCAGTCTCAAATTCAGCCAGCAGATGTGACCGTAGAGTTAGTTTGATCTTCAGTAAAAGTAAGGAATAAAAATCAGGGGAAAAATAGAAAATTAAAAATCTTATAATCCACGAATTTTAGAGAACAGAGTTCCAATTAGGATCCTAGTATTTTTTCAACATTTTAAATTCCCCTAGGTAGTTAATCACTGCTATTTCTGGAGGGAGGGCTAAAGTCTCCCTTCCCTCTCCACAGGGGGAAAAATACTTTAGCAGCTTATGCAGCTAAATAAGTAATTAGGATACAAGAGGGGTAGATCTCACCCAGTCTCTTCCACACTGCTTTAAAGATGCCAGATGGTAGATGCGACTTCGGCTGTCTGCAGCCTTGTGGCAGACCATATCTCTATGGTCGGCCTTTTGTCCGCTAGTTTGGAGAGATTCGCTGGCTCTAGCAGGAGCGTTGCCGCTCTCCCGTGATCCAGCGATGGCACCTTCTTGCTGGTCGCCTCTACAGGGCAACTTTCGATCCTTTTCAGGGTCCCCCAGCAATACGAAACTGGGCGAGGGAGACGAGAGTCGTCTTTTACATGTCCATGGCAGCTGCGCAGCGAACTGGAAGAGAACTTTAGAAGCAGTCTCATTGTCTACTGGATTAAAATAAAAACAAAGATTATAATGAGCAATTTATGGGTTGACTATAGGTAGTCCTTGAGTTATGAGTATAATGGAGCCTGCCCATTCCACTCATAACTTGAAAACTTGTGGGAGTGAATCTTGTACCTAAAATGAGGTAACTCACTTGCTCATTAAGGCACATGCTGGTTAAGTGATGAGGTATCTCAAGGTGGGGAAGGCCATGAATGGCCAAGTGATGGAAAGCCTTCCCAACCCACTAAGATACTTCATGCTTCCCCCTCCCTTCCTGCCGCACTGGACTCACCTTTAAAAGATCCATCTCCTCTCTGCAGCAGTTCCTGCTGCTGCCCAGATCTGAAGCCAGGGGACACTTTTGCATGCCTCCGGAGGCTGGATCTGGGCACCAGATGCCTTTTCCAGGCTGCTGCCACCCAGATCTGAGGCTGGGGGACATTTCTGTGGCCCTCCCACTGGTCAGTCACTCACACGGCCTAGTGGCCAATAGTAGTGGGCTCCACCCCACAGGTTGGAGACCCCTGTTCTAATGGGTAGTATACTGACAAGATAAAATAATGAATTGGAAGTTGCAGCCTGTAGTTGTTCCTGTGTTACATCTCTAAAAGAATTTAGAGATGTTTAAACTTTCTGCATTATATACGTACTAATTGGATGACATTATTCAATTACCTTGTCATCTATTTGCAGATGAACTAAAAGGTTACGGACCAATTTTTGAAGAGCAGCCCATTGATACGGTATATCCAGAAGAGTCTCCAGATGCAAAAGTGTCGATGAACTGCAGAGCCAGAGGAATCCCTACACCTACTTACAAGTAACTTGGGTTACTCTCTTAATGTTATATTAATAATACTAATTGTACTAATTCAGTTTAGATCTGAGATTTGGTCCAAAAATAACCCTAGTCAGTTTGGAAAAGTCAGTTTACTAACAACTGCAGAAAACTTAATGATTTAGTTCCAAAGTTTTGTTACTTTTTCAGAAAGGACAGTTTAATTTACAGCCACCTATATCGTTGCTACATGAGTAGCAATGCAAAGTAGCATGCAACGTCAATTGGGAAGCTGGTAGGAAGTCAGAAGTCATGCTAATGATCATGTGAGAACCACACTTAATAATCCACACAATCTTCAGTTAACTAAAAGTAATTGGGGACTGCCATAACTGCTGTTGCTAACTCACATGGTCAAATATCATGCTTTATGACTGCTTCATTTAGCAATGGAAGGTGTCAATTATTATTACTGAGACCTACCTGTATATTATTTTTAGCAAATAAAAGTATACTGTAAAAATGAATAGAAAGCAAGCTGTAAGAGATGAGCAGTGCTGAAATCAATCTGCCCTGCTAAAACTGTTATCTTTCTCCTTTTTTTACATTTATAAATAACAGTACAGTAGAAATCATAGTACTAAGTATTAAGCTCAAAGACTGAAACCTTTTTCAAATGATGAAATAATTCAGTTACATTTTGCTTCTATTTATCAATGTGTCGGATCTACCAGCTTCGGCTTGGCACATTGCTGGTGTTCTGTCATCAATCAGGTAAGGGAGGAGGAACAAATGGGCCATAAAGCTATATACTTTTATTATGGGAAATTTGGAGAGGGGGAATTGACAGTTGAGGAAGAACAGAGCATTTTGGAATCCAGTTTGTGCTGGCACACTGGCATCTTTAAGGCCGTTTGCCCTGAGAGTAGAATTTTACCAACTCAAACACCTCAGCATTTTCCAGAACATTTTGGTGGTGCCAGATTGGCCAGACACGGACAGACCATGGAGGGAAGGCTAGGAGGAACCAGGAGTTTAGTTCTGTACTGGTGCATGGGAATTTTAGATTCCACTTGACTTTATTGCAATCAGCATCTCTTAGTAAAAATGCCTTTTCATTTCAACCAAATAGAGTTGAGAATTTTACTTTCCTAAGAGATCAGACTGGGGCAGGTCTTATATTAAGCAGAATCTGAAATTGTGGTCAACCCAGAAAGGGCATTGCCTGTACCATGGGAACCATGCATGCAATGTCAGCTCAAGGGAGTGACCAGGAAGAAATTGAATGATGGGGAGAGCCTTCATCCAGGCCTGCACAGGCTGGATCTCTCCAAATGGACTAGAGACAGAGAGAGCTGCAGTGACCCACCAAGACCCAGGTGTTCCCTAAGTGTTAGAGAGAAGGAGGACTGGGAAGAGAAGCCAGTGGAGGTGACTTACTTGTGGAAACTGCGGAAGCTTCTGATGGGAACAGAGAATGGAGCTGAAAGAACTGGAGAAGGAGGAGGAGGAGGTGGAGAGCATGGCCAGGGAGGGAGCAAGCCATCAAGTTTATGTGGGGGGTGGATGGGTTGAAAAACCTGAAGGTGCACAAAGCCCTCAACCTCATCTTGCAGCCAGACGATCAGCCACATCCAGCCTCAGTGAACAATGGGGCAAACACATCCACTGCAGCTGGCAAACTGGAAGCTGGATCCGCAGCTCCAGCAGCCTCCACAGCCCCAGCACCTGGAGGGGCAGCCCAGTGTGGGGGCCCTGCAGGACTAGCTCCAGCAAAGAGAAGGAGCTGCAAGACCCCACTACTGAGCGTGAAATTTGATAGTGGTCCTCAGCAACTGGGGAATTTCCTATCCCAGATTTGGACCTTTAAGCAAGAATATGGTCCCAAAATAGCTACAGAGGGCGGCAAGGCAAGATTTGTCATCATGGAAGGGGCTGCAGCAAGGTCACCCTCCATAATGATGACACCATGGAGCTGAGGAACTTCAACTGTTTCATGGCAGCACTTTGAAAACATTTCAAAGACCCCCTTGCTGACCACAAAGCCAGGAACTGGAGGAGAATGGCTGAGTACACCCAGAAGTTCGGCAACATAGTCTGCCAGTTTCATGATTGGCCACAAGATATCTTGATTAGCTGTTTCAAAGACAAGCTAACTGATGAAGTCTACAACCCCTGCATCTCCAGGGACAACCCCCCCCCCTGCTCCGTGGCTGGTATATCCTGGTTGAGGAAGCAGAGATTGATCTTGCCCAAAACAAGCATCTCCCAGGGAGGGGATGGCAAAAATCCTTCCCGGAGAAGAAGGAAACTCCAAAAGCACAAATGGGTGTCCAGAGGCCTCAGCGATGCTCTGCAGCTTGCTTCAAGTCCAGAAAGGAGGGGCACCAGGCCACTAAGTGCAGGTCCAATCTACAGGCCCAGAAAACAACCCTGCAGCTCACCAAAAAGTCTATCAAGCTACTGCCGTGGGTCTGTGGGACAGCCCTGGAAGGAATGGAGGTCATAGAATTCACACCTCCCCCAGGGATGGCAAGAAAACTCTGATTAGAGGTCCAGGGGAGAGCAGTACTGACAATGACCCCCTGGTAAGTGGCCCAATCAGCTCAGTGACAGTCCCCATTAAACTGATAGTCCAATCTTTGGAACATAAAATCAGCCTGATGGCCCTTCTGGACTCAGAATGCAACAGATGTTTGGTCAACCTTGTCCTAATGGAGAAACTGGAGATGAGACTTAGACCACTCAAAGTTCTGGTGGTATTCTTCCAGTTAGATGGCTCCATAGCAGGGGGGATCTCAGCAATGTTTGTCATCAAGCCAGTAGAAATGTGGATGGGGGCACAAATATAGACTCTGAGTTTTATTGTGGCCCCAGGCATGGAGAGACATTTGGTGTGGCTACGGAAATGGAACCCCTATATGAACTGGAGGAGGGAACTGTTAAAAATCTGGCAGGCTGAGGCTAAAATGAAACCAGGAAAGAACTTAGAGATCCCAACCCTAAGGCAAGAGGTGGGAGCTGGTCTACCTGGTTGACATACTGATTTATACTGAGATGATGATGGAGATATGAAGCTGTTTAGAATGGTGCTTAAAAAACTTAGGGCTGTTCAACTATATGCTAAACTTTCAAAATGTGAGCTCCACCAGAGTAAAAAGAAAGAAATTATAGCAGAACATACAAAAAAATACTGCAAAAGACTAGAAACAAAAATTAAAATAAGCAAGAAAATGGTAAGGGAGCACCTATCCGACCTTGTCACTGGGACTGACAGATTACATCCCACAGTTCTGAAGGAGCTGGCAAATGTTATCTCAGAATCATTGCACTACATCTTTCATAAATCCTGGATTGGAAAAGGGCTGATGTGATTCCCATCTTCAAGAAAGGGGGAAAAACAGATCCAGGAAACTACAGACCAATCAGTCTAACATCAATACCGGGGAAGATCCTGGAAAAGACAATAAAAAAACATATCTGCGAACAACTATCTTCATCAATGACTTAGATGATGGAATAAAAGGGGAACTCATCAAATTTGCAGATGACACCAAACTGTCAGGAGTAGCCAACACCCGAGAAGACAAACTCAGGATCCAAAAAGATCTTGTCAAACTGAAACAATGGGTCGTATCCAACAAAATGAATTTTAATGTAGAGAAAAGCTAAGTTTTACATTTAGGCAAGAAAGATCAAAGATATAAGTACAGATTAGGTGAGACCTGGCTCAAAAACAGTAACTGTGAGAGGGACCATGGAGTCCTAGTGGACGATCACTTGACTATGAGGCAGCAATGTGCAGCAGCAGCCAAAAAAGCTAATACAATCCTGGGTTGTATAAACAGAGGCATAGAATCAAGATCATGCGAAGTATTAGTACTGCTTTATAAAATCCTAGTGAGACCACACCTGGAATACTGCAACAAATTTTGGTCACCATATTACAAAAAAGATGTTGAGACCTTGGAAAAAGTTCAGAAAAGAGCAACTAAGATGATCAAAGGCCTGAGGACTAAAATATATGAACAGCTGCAGGACTTGGGTTTGGCTAGTCTAAAGAAAAGAAGAAACAGGAGTGACATGATAGCAGTATTCCAGTATTTGAGAGGCTGCCACAAAGAAGAGGGGGTCAAATTATTCTCCAAAGCACCAGAGATCAGGACAAGAAACAATGGTTGGAAACTGATCAAAAAATAGAAGCAACCTGGAATTAACAGTGGGGACAATTAACCAGGGAAACAGCTTGCCTTTGGAAATCGTGGGCACTCCATCACTGGACGATTTTAAGAAGAGACTGGACAGTCACTTGTCTGAGATGGTATAGGTTGTCCTGCTTGATCAGGAGGCTGGACTAGAAGACCTTCAAGGTCCCTTCCAGCTTCTATTCTATTCTATTCTATTCTATTCTATTCTATTCTATTCTATTCTATTCTATTCTATTCTATTCTATTCTATTCTATTCTATTCAAATTGACTACTTGGTCTACTGCAGTTCACATGAGGGAATAGAAATGGACAGTGAGAAAGTTAGGGCAGTGCTGGAGTGGGCTCCAACCCCACACCAGAAAGCAACTGCAAAGCTTTTATGGGATTCTCAAATTTTTACCGCCAACTTATCCTATTGTTCTCCCAGATCTCCCTCCCCATTATCAACTTAAGATGAAAGGGAAGGGGAAACCCAAACTAAGCCAGCAACTGAAGTGGACAATGGAATGCCAGGTAGCTTTTGAAAAACTCAAATTATTGTTTGCTGCCGAACCAGTGCTAAAACACCCAGACCCTAATGCCTTGTTTATTATTTAGGTGGATGCTAGTGATGTGGCAGTGGGGGCAGTTATTTTACAAAGGAACATCCAGAGTGCCTTACAGCCATGTGCATACACCTCCAAGAAATGAACTGACACTGAATGGCAGTGAGTGGTTTGGGAGAAGGAGGTTTATGTGGTGTGCTGGGCAGTCTTAATGTGGAGGTGTTTCCTGGAAAGGTGCAAGACCCCCCAAAACCTAGAAGCCCTAAAAATGCCCTGGAGACTATTGCCCAAACAAGTTCAGTGGGCTCAGTATTTTAATCGATTTAACTTCACTCTCCGCTACCTCCCAGAATTTTTTAGCTGATGCACTATCCAGAATGCCCCAATACAACAGTTCCAAACAGGAAATAGTCAGACTGGTTATTCCGTCTCACCAGCTTGCGGCACCAGTAATCATCTGAGCACAGGCAAAAGAAAAACCCCAAATTGGGGAAGGCATAGAGGATACTCTAAAAGCAGCATTAGAAGGAGACAAGTGGTTCCAAGCTCACAAAAATGAATGCACAATGCAAGGAGGCCTAGCCTGGATGCAGACCAAGCTATATGTTCCAGAAAGCCAAAGATTACAAGTCCTGGAGAAAAGCCTAATTCAGACTGCAGGACATTTTGGTTTTATAAAACCGTTACACTAGTGCTAGTTCTGGTAGCCTTCAGTTAAGAAAGACATTTAAAGTTATATGACCAGCTGCCCAATTTGTGCTTTAGCCAAGTGGCAAGGGAAAACAACAGGACTCCTCTAACCAGTGGCAGAGCCTTACACTCCCTGGAAGGAAATTTCTATGGACTTCATAGTACAACTACTGGAAAGCTCAGGAAACACAGTAATTTGGATGATCACTAATTTATTCTCTAAACAAGTGCATTTCATGCCCTGCCATACGATCTCTTCCACCCATACCTTGGCTATGTTGTTCATCCACCACATCTATAGGTTGCATGCCACTCCGCAATGGATAATTTCCATCTGTGGAGCACAATTCACTTCCAAATTCTGGCAGGAGATTTTAAAACTTCTTGGGACATCCCAAGGGCTTAGTTCCAGTCATCATCCAAAATGAATGAGGTGTGTGAACATATGAATGGGTTTCTAGAACAATACCTGAGGTGTTACTTAAATTACCAACAGGACATTTGGACAGACTTTCTTCCATTTGCTGAAGTAGCCTACAATACCTGGGTTTACCCCTTTCAAGTTGGCTATGGGACAGGACTTTGTACTCATGCCTGAGCTGCCCCTGGCCACCACCACCCCATTCCATGACTGGGTTGCCCAGTGGAGCTTGAGCTGCTGAAATCCCTTAGACACATTCACCCAATTTTTCATTGCAGTTTTCTAAAATCACAAACTCAGTCACTTTTACATCCAACACTGCCTCTGCCACCCAAACCACTCATGACTGAAAGGGAACAACATTTTGGAATGAAGGACATTTTAGACTCTCATAAACACTGAGGAAAACTTCAGTATCTAGTGGCAGTATCTAGTGGCCTCCTTTTGAGACTGAATGGAAACATAAGCACATTAAAGCAGCCAAACTTGTCAAGCTCCTCCTTTCCATAACTAATATCCTGATAAACCAAAATAGTTCCCTATTCTAACCATATATCTACCTTGTTTTTCTCTCTCTCATTGTTGGGTGTTTCCTTTTGTTTTGCAGGACTGACGTCCTTGTCAAGGGGGGCAGCATGTCAGATCCACCTTCATTGGTTGGTCCTTGCTGGTGTTCTGCCATTAGCCAGGGAAGCAAGAGGGGAACAATTGGGACATAAAGCTGAATTAGTTTATGATAGGAAATTGTGAGGTGGGATAGACAGTTGAGGGAGAACAAATTGCTTTGGAATCCAGTGCTGTCAGAATCCATTTATGTTTCATTTCTAACTCTCTATCTGTGCAAACCTAAAACTCACCCCCCCTTATTGGATTCTGCCATTCCAAGGAGGAAAGAGAAGACAAGGGTGCTAATTGTCCCTCTCTATCCCTTAGATGTAATGTTTGTTTATTTAGCCTGCCTGGTGGCCATCACAAAAGACCGAACAACAAAGAAAGGAGGTTGGGAGGGAATTCTGGTTTGCATCTCCAAATGGAATGTGAAAGGGAGGAAGTAATAATGTTGCAAATGTACTGGTGATTCTCCTTTTTTCCCCACGAGTGGTTTGACACCTGAGACCTGGCTGATCCAGGGCTGACCAAATGGACTGAGGGGTGGGGTTATTACTCAGGGACACTTTAAAAGTATCAATCTGTGAAACAGCTTCAGATCTTGTCTCCAAGAGTTCTTCTTTCCTAAGATGTGGATTAGGGTGGGTTCTGACATTAGACAGAATATGCATTAAGAGTCAGCCTGGAAGGAGAACCTTACCAGGGGACTTTGCAAAAAATACAATGTCTAACAATGAGGCAAGGGAGGAGGAAAGCCCCATGGAAAGGGAACTTTCCCCTTGAACAAAACCCCACCATCGATCAGAAGCTGAAGCATCATATTCTCGATGACTGGTATGTCCTGGCAGAGGAGGTAGAGATAGACCTACTAAAAAGGCACCACCGGGGAAAACCATGGGGCCGCCCACTGCCTGAGCAAACACGTGAGCCAGCGAAAGCACTGTCCACGGCTAAGAAATCAACAGGCTGTTTCAAATGCAGGAGAGAGGGCCACTGTACCGCAGAATGCTGCTCAAAAGCAAATCAGAGACATCACCCTCCAGGAGAAAAGGAAAATCCCAAGGCAACCCAAAAGAACCTGCCATGAGGGGGACGGAGGCTGTACAGTCCCCAAACCCTGCCAAGCAGTGGACACCTCAGAAGACAGCTCATAGTGAGAAACATTGGTAAGTGGATCCATTGGTAAGTGGATCCATCCATCCATCCTTAAGACAGTGACTATATTAGCTTCCCCCCTTCATGGATTACTGCCTTGTCGTGGCGAAGGGGCTTGCGTAATTCAATGAAGCTATGAGCTATGCCGTGCAGGGCCACCCAAGACGGACAGGTCATAGCAGAGAGTTCTGACAAAACGTTTGGCCTTGGAGTGCAAAATGAAGCAGGGCACAGGCTGATAGAATTCTGTCAAGAGAATACAATGGTCATAGCAAACACTCTTTTCCAACAACCCAAGAGACGGCTCTACACATGGACATCACCAGATGGTCAACACAGAAATCAGATTGACTATATGCTCTGCAGCCAAAGATGGAGAAGCTCTATACAGTCAGTAAAAACAAGACCAGGAGCTGACTGTGGCTCAGACCATGAGCTTCTCCTTGCAAAGTTTAGGCTTAAACTGAAGAAAGTAGGGAAAAGCACTAGGCCACTCAGGTATGAATTAAATCATATCCCTGTTGAATATACAGTAGAGGTGACAAATAGATTTAAGGAATTAGATCTGATAGACAGAGTGCCTGAAGAACTATGGACAGAGGTTCGCGACATTGTACAACAGGTAGCAACCAAAACCATCCCAAAGAAAAAGAAATGCAAGAAAGCAAAATGGCTGTCTGAGGAAGCTTTGCAAATAGCTGAGGAAAGGAGGGAAGCGAAAGGCAAGGGAGAAAAAGAAAGATACACCCAATTGAATGCAGAATTCCAGAGAATAGCTAGAAGAGATAAGAATGCCTTCTTCAATGAACAGTGCAAAGAAATAGAAGAAAATAATAGAATAGGGAGGACCAGAGATCTTTTCAAGAAAATTGGAGAAATGAAGGGAACGTTTAATGCAAAAATGGGCATGATAAAGGACCAAAATGGCAGGGACCTAACAGAGGCAGAAGAGATTAAGAAGAGGTGGCAAAATTACACAGAAGAACTATACAAGAATGAGCTTAACGTCCCTGATAATCACAATGAGGTGGTCACTGACCTCGAGCCAGACATCCTAAAATGTGAAGTGAAGTGGGCCTTAGAAAAGCTGAGCAACAACAAAGCTAGTGGAAGTGACAGTATTCCAGCTGAGCTATTCAAAATCTTAAAAGACAATGCAGTAAAAGTGCTACACTCAATTTGCCAGCAAATTTGGAAAACTCAACAATGGCCACAGGATTGGAAAAGATCAGTTTACATTCCAATTCCAAAGAAAGGCAGTGCCAAAGAATGTTCAAACTATCGCACCATTGCACTCATTTCTCATGCTAGTAAAGTCATGCTTAAAATCCTACAAGCTAGACTTCAGCAGTATGTGGATCGAGAACTACCAGAAGTGCAGGCAGGATTTCGAAGAGGCAGAGGAACTAGAGATCAAATTGCCAACATACGCTGGATCATGGAGAAAGCTAGGGAGTTCCAGAAAAACATCTACTTCTGCTTCATTGACTATGCTAAAGCCTTTGATTGTGTGGATCATAACAAACTGTGGCAAGTTCTTAAAGAGATGGGAGTACCAGACCATCTTATTTGTCTCTTGAGAAACCTATATGCGGGTCAAGAAGCAACAGTGAGAACTGGACACGGAACCACTGATTGGTTCAAAATTGGGAAAGGAGTCCGGCAAGGCTGTATACTGTCGCCCTGCCTATTTAACTTATATGCAGAGCACATCATGAGAAAGGCAGGGCTAGATGAATCAAAAGTTGGAATTAAGATTGCTGGAAGAAATATCAACAACCTAAGATACGCAGATGATACCACTCTAATGGCAGAAAGTGAAGAAGAACTAAAGAGCCTCTTGTTGCAGGTGAAGAAGGAGAGTGCAAAACTTGGGTTGAAACTTAACATTAAGAAAACCAAGATCATGGCATCTGGCCCTCTCAATTCCTGGCAAATAGATGGGGAAGAAATGGAGGTAGTGACAGATTTTATTTTCCTGGGCTCCAAGATCACTGCAGATGGGGACTGTAGCCAAGAAATTAAAAGACGCTTGCTCCTGGGGAGGAAAGCCATGGCAAATCTAGACAGCACACTAAAAAGCAGAGACATCACCCTGTCAACAAAAGTGCGTATAGTCAAGGCTATGGTCTTCCCAGTTGCAACGTATGGCAGTGAAAGTTGGACCATAAGAAAGGCTGAGCGCCAAAGAATTGAGGCCTTTGAACTGTGGTGCTGGAGAAGACTCCTGCGAGTCCCTTGGACCGCAAGGCGATCAAACCGGTCAGTCCTAGAGGAGATCAATCCTGACTGCTCTTTAGAAGGCCATATCCTGAAGCTAAAACTCAAGTACTTTGGCCACCTAATGAGAAGGAAGGACTCACTGGAGAAGAGCCTAATGCTGGGAAAGATCGAGGGCAAGAGAAGAAGGGGACGACAGAGAATGAGGTGGCTGGATGGAGTCACTGAAGCAGTAGGCGTGAGCTTAAATGGACTCCAGAAGATGGTAGAGGACAGGAAGGCCTGGAGGAATGTTGTCCATAGGGTCGCGATGGGTCGGACACGACTTCGCAGCTAACAACAACAACATATTAGCTTCCTCCATGCCCGAAACTGCCAAAGTAAAAGCCCTAATAGACTCTGGCTGCACCCGCTTCCTTATCAGCCCAACGTTGGTGGGGAATTTGGGCATTCCAGTGAGGAGACTAAAACAACCAATCTCCTTTGGCCAGTTAGATGGGTCCATAGCAGGGGGGGGGTCTCAGCTACCCTAGCCACCTTATCAGTTCACCTGTCCCTGGGGACTCATGAGGAAGACATAATGTTTGTGGTGACCCCAGGCATGGAATGCCCCATGATTTTAGGACTGGAATGGCTGAAGAAATGGAAACCCTGGGTAAACTGGAGGACAGCAGAACTCAACTTCCTGGAGGGAAAGCATAGGAATGTAAAACCCCAAAGCACCCCCCCAACTGGAGGAGACAGCATCAGTGGGGGAAGAGAAGGGGTTACCAGAAATACTGGAGGAATACAGGGACCTTGCTGAAGTTTTCAGTGAGGAACAGGCAGATGAGCTTCCCCCTTACCAGCCCACAGACTGTGCTATAGAATTCAAAACTGGGGCAAAACTCCTGAAGCCCAGGATGTACGCCATGAGCCCAAAAGAAATAGTGGAGATGGAAAGATTCATTTTAAAAAAAACCTAGAAAGGGGATTTATTTATTTATTTATTTATTTATTTATTTTTGTTTTTATTACATTTATATCCCGCCCTTCTCCGAAGACTCAGGGCGGCTTACAAGCTTAGCAGTAGCCTTCATTCTATGTATATGCCTGCTTGTTAGGGCTTTCACACACACCCCAAGCGGCATTATTACAAAGTCAGCTTAATTGCCCCCAACAATCTGGGTCCTCATTTTACCTACCTCGGAAGGATGGAAGGCTGAGTCAACCTTGAGCCTGGTGGGATGCGAACCTGCACTAATTGCAGGCAGCTGGTGTTACTTAAGGAGGCATTAGCCCACTGCTCCACCAAGGCTCTTATTGAGCCTGCCAAACTCAAAGTGCCCACCGTGGTCCTGTTCAGGGAGAAGAAGGATGGCACTCTTCATTTGTGCGTGGATTATAGATCCCTTAATGCAATTAGTGAAATAATCTGTATCCCCTACCCCTAATGAAGGATATGCTATCCCACCTAGCAAAAGGAAGGATTTTTACCAAACTAGACCTGAGAGAAGCATACTACCACATTAGGATTAAGGAAGGAGATGAATGGAAGCCTGTGTTCAATTGCCCAATGGGTTGCTACCAGTTCAAAGTCCTGTCATTTGGACTGCAAGGGCCCCCCGCAGTTTTTATGCAATTAATTAATGAAGTGCTAAGATAGTGCCTATATAAGGGGGTCCTGGTTTACCTAGATGACATTCTTATCTTCACTGAGACCAAAGAGAAGCATGTTAACCTAGTCAGAGCAGTTTTAAAATAATTGTGGGCCACCCACCTATATGCGAAATTATCGAAATGTGAATTCCACCAGGAAAGAATAGAATAATAGAAGAATAAGCAATACCTGGGGTATTGCTTATCCCCACAGGGCAGTATTAGAATGGGCACCCTCCTGTACAAGGAAGCAATTGCAAAGTTTCATGGGGTTTGCAAACTTCTACTGCCAATTCTTCCCTTCATTTGCACAAATAGCTCTGCCCCTCACAAACTTGTTGAAAATGAAGGGGTGGGGGTCCCTCAGTGAAACCCAGCCAGCCCCTGAAGTGGACAATGGAATGTCAAGCAGCATTTGAGAGGCTAAAGAGACTGTTTTCTGCTGAACCTGTCCTGAGACACCCAGATCCTGATAAACCTTTTGTAAAACAGGCAGATGCTAGCGATGTAGCGGTGGGAGCCGTATTATTACAGGAAAATGATGAGGGGGCATTGCAACCATGTGCATATACATTCAGGAAACTTGTGGAGACAGAACAACATTGGCCCATGTGGGAAAAGGAGGCTTATTCTGTGAGATGGTCATTACTTACATGGCACCAGTTCCTGGAAGGAAATAAAATCCCCTTCCAGGTCTGGACAGACCACAAAAATTTGGAAGCACTAAAAACACCAAGGAAACTCACTCCTAAGTAAGCCCGCTGGTCCCAACATTTTCATCAATTCCGTTTAACTCTCAAAGAAATTCTTGACGGATGCATTATCTCTCATGTCCCAATATAACACCACACAGGTCACTGACTCTAAACCACTTATGCCTGAACAACAACTGGCAGCACCAGTCACCACCAGGACCCAAGCTAAAATGAAGCTGCGGGTGGAGAGCCAAACTGGAATAGAATTCCGAAAGTCTTTGGAAACTGATGAATGGTTCCAGAAAAATAGACATATGTGAACAATCAAAGATGGACTATCCTGGGTGGGTGAGAAGTTATACATACCTGCCACCCAGAGGATCAATTTCATGCAGTACAAAATCAGCAGGACATTTCAGGTTTGTAAAAACCCTACACTTAACTAAAAGGCAGTTTTGGTGGCTATCCATGAAAAAGGACATGGAAAGCTGCCAAACTTGCGCAACGGCTAAGAGGCTGCAAGGGAAATTGCCAGGAATGTTACAACCAGCCCCATGGAAAGAGATAGCCATGGATTTTATAGTGGAATTACGGAAACACTGTAGTCTGGACAGTCACTGACTTGTTTTCCAAACAGGTGCACTTCATCCCTTGCCAAAAAATCCCCACTGCAAAAGCCTTAGCAAAACCTTTCATGCAGCATATTTACAGATTGCATGGGGCACCACAACACATCATAACTGATAGGGGGTGCAATTTACGTCGGCATTTTGGAAAGAATTTTTATCCCTTTTAGGAACCACCCAAGGACTGTCATCTAGTCATCATCCTCAAATGGGAGATTCGGCTGAATATTCGAACTCAGTACTTGAGCAGTATTAATTTCCAGCAAACAAATTGGACGGACCTACTGCCTTTTGCAGAAGTGGCATATAATAATGCAGTCCACTCCAGCACAGGTTACACTCCTTTTCAAGTAGCTACTGGTCAAAGTTTCAACCCCATGCCAGAACTAACCCCAAATGAATCCCAGCATTGAAGAAATGGATTGCACAATTATAAAACATTTGGCCAATCATTACGAAAGTTTTAGATGAAGCTACACAAGCATACAAAGCACAAGCAGACAAAAAAAGAGTCAATCCCAAACTATTCAGGGTGGGAGAGATGGTATATTTATCCACAAAATACCTTAAATCCCTACAACCCTGTAAAAAACTAGGACCAAAATATATTGGACCTTTTCCAATTAAAAGAATCATAAACCCAGTAACAGTAGAATTAGAATTACCCAAAAATCTTAGGCAGATACACCCAATTTTTCACTGCAGTTTACTAAAAAGAGAACAACAGTCACCCCTATGAACAACCCCCCCCACACACACACACACCTCCTATCATGGTGGAAGGAGAACAACACTTCGAAGTAAAAGAAATCCTGGATTCTAGGAAACACCATGGAGGAATTCAATACTTAGTAGCTTGGAAATACCTCCCCTCCTCAGAAAATGAGTTGGTCAATAAACATCACATTAGAGCACCCAAGTTACTTAAGAAGTTTCCTATAGAATATCCTAACAATCCGGGCTAACAATTATATTTTGTTTCCTCTACAGGTGGACCTCTCTCTCTTTTAAATGTAGGGCAGAATGTCAGAATCCATTTATATTTCATTTCTAACTCCCTATTTGTGCAAACCTAAATCTCACCTCCCCCCTTACTGGATTCTGCAATTCCAAGGAGGAAAGAGAAGACAAGGGTGCTATTTGCCCATCTCTATCCCTTAGATCTAATGTTTGTTTATTCAGCCTGCCTGGTGGCCAAAACAAAAGACCGAAAGGGGGTGGGGAGGGAATTCTAGTTTGCATCTCCGAATGGAGAGTGAAAGGGAGGAAGTAATAATGTTGCAAATGTACTGGTGATTCTCCTTTTTCCCCCACAAGTGGTTTGACACCTGAGACCTGGCTGATCCAGGACTGACCAAATGGACTGAGGGGTGGGGTTATTACTTGGGGACACTTTAAAAGTATCGATCTGTGAAACAGCTTCAGATCTTGTCTATATTATCCACTGTCAACCATGTTTTAGTAAAAGTTCCTGTTTGGACAATCTTGTCTCCAAGAGTTCTTCTTTCCTAAGATGTGGATTGGGGTGGGTTCTGACAAGTGCTTTGGAATCCAGTTCATGCTGACATGCTGGCATCTTCAAGCATTTTCCAAAACATCTCAGTGGTACCAGATTGGCTACACACAGGTGGACCATGGGGGTGGGGGGGCTAAGGGAAACCAGGGGTTTAGGTCTGTATTGATGCATGGGAATTTTAAATTCTGCTTGACTTTACTGTAATTAGCACCTCTTAGTAAAAGTGCCTTTTCACTTCAAGCAAATGGAGTTGAGAGTTTTACTTTCTAAGGGATCAGACTGGGGGAAGTTTGACACAAGCTCATACTTAGCATTAATTATATATTTCAAGCAATCTTATGTTAATTAACATTTTACGAATTCTATTTAACATTGATATAGCTTTTGTCCTCATTTTTAAAAGTTTAACTTACCCAAAACATCATAGTGTTAATAAGTTCTATTATAAAATATCATCATATTCTGCTATTATCTATATTCTACAGAACATTTTTTGCCTATTATAATGCAATCAAACAATTAATTTGGGCAAAAACTTTTCAGTGTTCATGGAGCATTCTAAAAATTGAATCAATAATATATTTATCTGTTGTATGGAGGAGATTAGATGCTCACCCTGGTGACTAATATCTAAGAAACTACATTCTTAATTCAATTTCAGTAGGAGCAAGTTGATGGTAGTATGATTGAATGAACTGTAAGAAACATTATTTTTGTTAAATTCTATGTATCTCTGAAAAGCATTTAAATAATTATTTTCAATTCTATAACCATATTATTTAGGAATCCCTGTTACTCTGTAACTAGCAGAATAGATTTATTTTGAGGAATCTGTAATTAACACCTAGGAATAGTAGTATGCAATAAGATCAGATTTGTATTGTCAATTCAGATCAATTCAGGTCAGATATCTAATTCAATTTAGAAAATTAGTTTGATGCTTTAACTAATAAAATTATGTCATTTGGAAACCCAGTTTGATATTTTTTCCTGCATGCACGGAAGATCGTCTAAATTATCAAATTGGATTCAATTCAAACTGATTTAGAAACACAGTCAAATTCAAACTGAATTTACAATTAAAACTTTGCACTATTCAATGAAAGACATACTCTTATTGCCATAATCTCATTTTGTAGGGATAAGATACCATGTTTTGGAGGCAATGTGTATTAAGGCAATTGAAGTGCTGACATATAAGGTATTAATATTTTTTTAAATAAATATTTTCCTTGAATAGGTGGCAACGTAACAACTGGGATGTTGATATCAAACTGACAAAAGAACATTATAGTATGGTAGGAGGTAACTTGGAAATCAATAATCCTGAGAAGTCAAGGGATGAAGGAACATATGTTTGCATAGCATACAATATACATGGAACTATTAGGAGCCGGGAAGCAACTTTAAACTTTGGATGTAAGTGGTTTTTACATGAACCTTTACCTTTACATGAACTCTTTGAAATGGTGTTCAGTAGGTTGGTATGTTACTGACTTAGTTTAGTTTGGCTTATTGTCATGATCTATGTTGATTGGAGCAGTATGAAAAAGACACCTTCTCCAAACATAATCACTATTTTTTACTGTGATTAGAGTGAGAAAAGTGGATGAATATGAATGGATCATTTTCTTCTAGATGAAAAATATTTGGGGACTTTTATTATATCTTTTAGATAAGCCTATCTGCTTATATTTAATGATGAATGTTATCAGTGCTGGTCTGTTATATAACAGTTTATTAAAATAAACCTTGTCTTCCATAAAATAGTAGATGCCAAAATAATGGTATATTTGCAACATGACTTTAATATAATAAAAACATCTTATTTCAGTTTTTTACTAAAACTGTAAAACTTCCCAAACTATATTGCTTTAGGATCATTGTCACAACTTTCTAGTACAGTTACCCTGTCTTCATGATATATCCGTGCTTTCTTACCAGCCTATTGATAAGATGGCATGATACTATCTTCAGATATTTTAGCCTCAAGGCATGGTTTTGTTTGCATTCACAAAAGTAGATCTCCCATGAAGTCATATTAGTGCTCCTGATGTTGGAATTCAGCTTTGCATGCATGGATCTGAAGCTGTGAATTTGTTAACTGTGAGGAGTAAATAGGTACAGTTAGCAGAGGGACTTGCACTTTTATCTGCCTTTTTTGTTTAAAAGAAGTGCTTTGTATGTTTCTATATAGTATTCCTCCTATTGGAGTAGCAGGTGTGGAAGTTCTTTATTTATTGGAGCATTATTGAATTATGTGAAAAGTGGGATTTTTTAACAGCGAAGTCTCCCAGTTACGAACTATTTCTCTGCATTATTGAGTGAAGGCAGCAATACTGTTGGCCTTGTTATTGAGACAAGGCAAAATAATGATTGTGCATGATTTCTTTTTTAGTGACATACTTTTCTTCAGTTCAAAGAGGAAAACATATTATCAGTGCTGTGTAAATGAGAGTGTAAGGACCTACCTCAGCTAAGCCACCCGAGGAAGCAAAACTCTTGAAACAGGCATTGTCTCAAAAGGAACTTTTATTAGGAGCTAATGATAGCAGGGAATCAAGGCGAGATCTGAGAGAAAAACCCATGAAGTGATATATTTTAAAAGCAACATTTCATACTCCTCCCCCCAAGGTCCCAATGTTCTTTTGAATTCCAGCCAATTCACAGGTGGCATCGTATTTTGGTAACCAGTCTTTTCAGCAGGCTCCTCAAGGTCTTTCTCACTTTCAATTTCTTCTGGCTCCAAGCGCAAACCATCTTTTAGATAAGGAAGAGACATTCCATCCCCTGGGGGAAGGGCATTTTAGCAGACAGTATAAAGCATTCCAAAAAGCTCCCCCCCCTCCCAATAGAATGGCAGGACACAAAGAAAGGCTGTAGAAAATAGTAGAACCATTTTTTGGGGGACCTGACATATGGACCCCCTAGAAAAATGGATAATCCATTTGTAAAACAGAAAAAAGGAAAGGGAGAGAAACAAATAGAAGGACCACATTAATCAGGCTTATCAGGATATTTTGCGTAAAAATGCTTAACTAGCTTAGTAGCTCTAACATGCTTTTTATAAACCCACTCGTTTTGAGCAGGGGGAGTTTTTCCAAGCTACTAAATATTGAGTGGAACCATGATGTTTGTAAGAATCCAGGATGTCATGTACTGTATTTCAAAGTGTTGTTCCCCTTCCACTCAAACTGGTACAGGCACAGGAGGGGCTGGAGGCCTAAGGCTAGATGTAATTTCAGGTTTAAGTAAACTACAATGAAAGACAGGATGGATCTGTCTTAGGCTTTTAGTGAGCTCTAGTTCCACAGTCACTGGGTTAATAATGAGTTTAATGGGAAAAGGTCCTACAAATTTAGGCCATAACTTCTTTGAAGGCTGCAAGGATTGCAAATATTTTGTAGCGAGATAAACTTTATCTCCAATCTTAAAAGGTTTCTGCTCAACTGTTCTTTTATCAGCTTGAGTCTTATAGGCATTTCTGGCCTCATCCAGCAGTTTATGCACTACTGGCCAGATGTTTTGTAATTGTTTGATCCATTCCTGCAAAGAGAGAATGTCAGGTTCTTTGGAGGACAATTCTGGAATGGGGACAAATATCTGCCCATTAACAACCTGTAAAGGGATATAACCAATACGGGAATGCACACCATTATTATATGCAACTTCTGCAAATGGCAACAGGTCAGTCCAATTATCTTGCTGATAGTTGATAAAGCATCTAAGGTATTGTTCTATAACTGAGTTCAGTCTCTCTGTCCCCCCCCAATTCATTTGAGGATGATGACTAGATGATAGTCATTGTCTAAAACCCAAAAGGTTCAGAAAAGCTTTCCAGAACTTAGAGATGAATTGAATCTCCCTGTCCAAAATGATGCGTTGCAGAATCCCATGGAATTGATAAATATGTTGCACAAACAGTTTAGCTAACATTTTAGCTGTAGGGATCTTTGGGCAAGGGATAAAGTGGGCTTGTCTAGAGAACAGGTCTGTAATCACCTAAATAACTGTATTCCCAGAACTTTCAGGGAGCTCTACAATAAAATCCATACAGAACTCTCTCCAGGGTGCTGAAGGGCTTGCCACCAGTTGTAAAAGTCCCGGCGTCTTCACTTGCCTCTGCTTAGATGGAGCACGTGGGAAAACTCACCACTTAACATTCTATGTCCTTTTTCAAGGAAAGCGACCAAAATTGCCTTTTTAGTAGGTGTAGGGTTTTTACGAATCCAAAATATCCTACAATCTTTGAATCATGCCCACCTTGCATTATTCTGTCTTAAGGTTGCTTGCACGTATAGTTTTTCCCCTACACAGGCTAGGTTATCTTTGACTAAACATAAGTTCTTCTGGCTCTGAAACCACTCATCAATTTCTAATGCTTTTTTGAAATCCTGGCACGCTGTTCAGTCTTTTGACATCATGGCCTTGCTTTGTGCTCAGGTAGTGACAGGTGCTGCAAATTGTTTAGGAGGCATAAATGGTTCAACTATTTCCAATTTTACACTATTATATTGTGGCATCCTAGATAGAGCATCTGCTACGAAGTTCCTCCCCCCAGGAAAGTAATGGATTGTAAAATTGAATCAGTGGAAATGTTGGGACCACCATGCTTGCTTGGGGGACAACTTCCTAGGGGTTTTCATTGCCTCCAGGTTCTTATGATCAGTCCACACTTGGAATGGTATTTTGCTCCCCTATAAGTAATGTCTCCAGATTAGAAGTGCCCATCGTACAGCATAGGCTTCCTTTTCTCAGGCTGCCCATCGCTGCTCAGTCTCAGAGAGTTTTTTAGAAGTATAAGAATGGGGTTGCAGTTGGCTTTCCTCATTCCTCTGCAGCAGGACTGCCTCTACAGCCACATCACTAGCATCGGCTTGAATGACAAAAGCTTTCTCTGGATCTGGGTGCTTTAAAATTGGCTCCACAGAGAAAAGTCTCTTTAACTTTTCGAATGCGGCTTGACACTTCCCTGTCCATTTCAGCAGCTGGCTGGGTTTTGGTTTGTCTACTCCCTTAGTCTTTAGTAGGTTTGTGATAGGGAGTGTGATTTGCGCAAATGAGGGAATGAACTGCCAGTAAAAGTTCACAAAGCCTAGAAAACTTTGCAGTTGCTTTCTAGTACAAGGTAGGGCCCAGTCTAATACTGCTCGTAATTTTCCCAGGTCCATCTTGACACCCTTACTCGAGATGCAGTAACCCAAATAGTCAATATGATCTTTGTGGAATTCACATTTGGAGAGTTTGGCCTATAGCTTAGCAGAGCATAGCTTATTCAATATTGCTTTAACTAATTTAACGTGTTCTGCCTTGGTTTCAGTGTAGATTAAGTTGTCATCAAGGTAAACTTTGTAGATGTGCTCATGCAGAACCTCATTAATTAATTGCATAAACACAACAGGGGCCCCTTGCAGTCCAAAAGGAGCACCTTAAATTGGAAACAATCCATAGATCAATTAAATACAGTCTTCCATTCATCCCCCTCCCGTATTCTTATGCAGTAATATTTTCTCCACATTAGAGAAAAGTTTTCCTTTTGACAGGTGTGCTAACATGTCATTCATAAGTGGAAGGTTTTCTATGCACACAGCATTCAGGCTTCTATAATCTATGCAGAGATGAAGCGACCCATCCTTCTTTTCCCTTAATAGCATGGGGGCTGCCACCCAGAGTTTTGCAGGTTGGATGAAAGCCCATGCTAAGTTCTTTTCAATGAACTTTTGAAATTCATTTAGTTCTCGTGGGGTCATGGAGTACATCTTCAGGTTTGGAAACTTCACCCCTGGGATAATTTCAATGGCACAGTCTGTGGGTCGGTGGGGTGGAAGCTCATCCTACCTGTTTGCTGAACACTTCATCTAGATCTCAGTATTCTGGTGGGAGGCTCTGCAATTCCTGATCGTTGAGGGTGGAAGCTAATTCGTGACATAGTCCATGCCTCCTTCCCTTCCCTTTTGATGGGGGAGGGGCTCTCTTCTTCAGGAATTTCAAGTGCCCTTCCCTCCAATCTACTATGGGGTTCCATTTCTTTAGCCACACCAAGCCTAATACTAATGGCCACTCCATGCTAGGAGCTAAAGTCTGAGTGGTCTCCCATAGAAATATGCAATGCTCTGGTAGCCAAACTGGCAGGAACTGCCCCTGCGATGGACCCATCAAGTTGGCAGAAAGTTATTGGGATCTTTAGCCTCCTGAGGGGTATTCCCATTCGTCCCACTAGCTCTGGGCTGACTAATTGTACTGCCTTCTCGGCATCCGGTATGGACAGTTCTAGGGGCATGGTTATGGAATCAATTGGGCCACCTACCAAGTGGTCGTTCTCATAGTCACTCTCAGCTCTCTCGGAATCATAGTTGGCAGGGGCCAGAACTCGACTCTTATCCTATGAGCTTGGGGAGTTCAACAGTCTCCTCGACTGCCATCGCTGGCTCTCTGGGGCGTGGTGTCATTTTTGTAGGTCTGCCGGTGGATTGCCAGTCTCCTCTCTTGGCTGGTACCTTGCTGCGACAGTCAACTGCTTGGTGCCCCTCTTTCTTGCACTTAAAGCATGCAATAGAATGGGGTGTGGTTGGTGATGGTTGGGCCATCTCAGCTCTCTTCTCCAGGGTTGGCTTGAAGGTGGGTTTCACTGAATGGTGCTGGTGCTTGCGTTGATCTATTTCCACCTCTTCTACTAAGATGCACCAAGTGTACAATTGCCCTGGGGCCCCACGGGCTTCACAGGTGTTGTAGAGGTCTTCATTTAGGCCATCCTGGAAGCAACTCACCAGGATGTCCTCTAGCCAGTTTAATCAGCTGGCCAACTCCCAGCTAATTAACGACTCAGTTACTGGTCATCGCCCTTGCTTCACCATCTTCATGCGCTTGTGAGCTTTTTTGTCTGCCAGATGGTCTTCAAAATGATGTCAGAGGGCTGCTATGAACCGATTGAAATTTCTCAGCTCCAGAGCATTGCAGTTGTAGAGGGTCACCATCCAGTCTGCCACTGCGTCTTCCAGCACTAGAGTGACCACTCTGACTTTCTCCACATCTGTAGGCAGTGTTCTTCCATATATTGGCATGTATATGAATAGTCGGACCAGGAAGAATCCCAACCTTTTGGGATTCCCATCAAATTTCATCCCCAACAGAATTGGCTTCAGCTCCACTGGTTGGGGTATGGCCCCTATGGGTCTCCTCAGGCACCATTAGCTCTTCTTCACCTGCTTCCTCCTCTGCTTCTTCCTCCAATTCCTATTGCTCTTTTAGCTGAGCTTATTTAAGTCAAATCAGAGACTTTGCTATAAATTAAAATGAATTGAATATTTCAAATTTAATTACCCATACATGTGCACATGTGACCACCTCAGCTTTTTTTCAACCTCTATTTCTTGCAAAAGTAATCCCACTCTAAACTCATTCCTGGAAACAGAAGAAAAAGCCAAGAAATATACAGTAGTTGCAGCCTTTTCTTTTAGAAGATTTGTTGTTTGTTTGTTTAGTTCAGTGAATAGAGATAAAAATACGAGAGCTTTCAAAATGGAAAACACTTTCAAGGCAGGCTTGATTCCTCATGACTGCATGGGTATAGCCACACAATTCTCTGGGAAGCATGTGTGAGTGGCTTGCTGTTGCCTTTTTCCAGAATTTTCTTTTCTTTTTAATTTTCCCATTTAGTCTGTAGCCCTGATTATCTCATAAATATTAATCAAATCCCAAATTTCTTGGCTTCTAAACAATACCTTAGCAAACTTTAAATTCTAGCAGTGGTGGCTAAATAGAGTAAAGTATCAAATAATTGATGGACATATGTTAAAATAGTTTGATGTATAGCATAATCTTACAGACTATCTTCATCCATCTTTTAATTTCTGAGCTTTCATGAACCGTTCCTTTCCAGATAACCCAATAAAGTTCTATTGGAATCTTAAATTCACCTTAATCTTATTTTCTGCCCACCTTTTATTGAAACTTGAATTTAAGATTATAATATTATGGATGATTTGCTTTCCCGTGCATATACACATCAATACTAGGCTATTGAATTGTCAGCCTTACAATTTTATCCATGTTCCAATATTGTATATTGAAATTGGCTGTTCATCTGCTCAGTAACATAGGTGCTGATCCCTATAAAACAATTCCCTAAATAGATATCTAGAATGTTTTTACAGCCCTATATACATTGAGACATGTGGAATGTTTGTGGAATGTTTCTTTCCATTATTAGCAAGTATTTTCCAGCTTGACCTAAAAAAATAAACATGAGGTCAGAAACACTCCCTACAATATAAAAGCATCAACTTCTGTTATTATCTTGCATAGATTTATATCCTTTTCCTCCGGAAGAGAGACATGCAGTAAAAGTACGAGAAGGTGTAGGTGCTGTTCTTCTCTGTGATCCTCCACCTCATTATCCGGGTAATTAAATTTATATATTTCAGTTTCAATTGAAACAATGAAATAGGAATTAATATAATTAGAATAGTATTAATGTTGACTGTGACTAAGTTACCTAAGCCCCTTGAGCCTTATAAAAAAAGGAATTGTTCCTGCTTGACATGTGAAAATAAAATTCCTTACAGTATGGTTGTCTTCCTTCAGATTATAAAGATTATAAAGTAATTGAATCTATTTACTATTATAAGGTTTGATTGTTCAAAGTTGAAAACCATTAAAAACTTTCAGAGAATTACTGTGCCTATTTTACAAATGGAAATCAGTTTTTTCAGGTATTTATTTAATCTATTCTGTACTGTTCCCTAGCCTAAGCTACCGTATCATAAATATAGGTCACATGTCGTATTTTAAAAAAACTTGACAATTTAAGAAATGTGGATTTCCACACCCACTTGCCTGATATATACAGCATGGAGTGATGAGTAAAGGAAGAAAAGTTGTTCCAAAGTTCTAACAGCTGCCCCCACCCTTGCAGTCATGTGATCTCATTTTGGGCACTCAGTAACCAGCCCGCATTTATGGCTGTTTGCAATGTCCCATGATCATGTGACTGCTTTTTACAACATTTTTGCTGAAAACTGGCATTTACTTCTGTTTTTTGGCAAAAATGGCCCATTGCAAACAATGGATTCACTTAACAACCACAGCATTTGAATAATACAATAAAGGTAGTAAAGGTGAACTGCTTTGTGACCATTATGACTTATGACCCTATTGGGCAGGCTCCATTACGGTTGTAAATTGAGGACTATCTGTATAGCCAAGAGCACTTATATTCACTGGTAATCCCTCATCAAAGACTAACTAGTGCTTATCTCACTTACAGTAGCTTCCATGAGTGAACAAAATTAACTAGGTGTTATCATATCCTTTAAGTATCATCTCTATTAATAAATTTTAAATACATTTTTCTATCTCCAGATGATCTAAGTTATCGATGGTTTCTGAATGACTTCCCAGAATTCATTACTTTGGATAAACGGCGATATGTGTCACAAACAAATGGTAATCTTTACATTGCTAAAGTGGAACCTAGTGATAAAGGCAACTACTCATGCTGTGTGACCAGTAATTCAATTACTAAGAGTGTATTCAGCAGTTTCATTCCACTTATTCCTCAAGCAGATCGTAAGTATTGCTCTAAAATCTTATGTTTGTTAGATGTTTTTGTTAAATAGTGTCTCCTTTCCTTTTGTACATTTTATCCAGTTCAGTGAAACAGTATATGAAAGAAATGTTTGGCCTAGATTCTCTTTTCAGCTTGTTTTCTATTTCTGAATTTTAGATTTTAGACCTTATTTCATGAATTCAATTGTTTTGTTTTTGTTATCCAACTCTCTATCTCTCTCTCTCTCTCTCTCTCTCTCTCTCTGTGTGTGTGTGTGTGTGTGTGTGTGTGTGTGTTTGTTTGTGTGTGTGTGTGTGAAACAGAGGGAGAGACACAAAGAGAGAGAACACTACAATTGTAAATAATTGGGGAGCCAAGTTTGACTGTGGCATACCTTCAAATTTAACTTAATTTGCTTGACTGAATAATGTGTGTCTCAGAAATGTATGATATAAACCATGTAAACTATAAAAATAGAACTATATAAAAGGATACCAAACAAAGATTGCTTTTTCCATCTTTGGAAAATCAAATATGAGTATGTTTACATTTTTGACATGTGAAAGATAGGAATACCAGATGCAATATAATAGTTAATTTTCTCAAAACATTTTTGGTTACCTGGTAAGAAATAGATTATGTAAATGTTAAATGAAATATTGGGATTGACTTTCCTATTCTGTTCTGGTTAAATGTTTCAACTTGCACATTATGTAAATTTATACAAGTCTATCAAGAAAGCAGTTAGAATTTCTGTAATCTATTAGCCTCCAGCATTGTCCTAGGTGTGGTAGTGATATTTTATAACAAATTAAATCCATTTTTAATTGATAGTAGAATAGGTGTGTGTGATCCTTTCTTCCTGCTTCCTACAATTATTTCATTTTAGAATTGCATTTCTGTTCACATTCTCTCCAAGTTTTTTTAAAGCAAATAATCTTTTCAAATATTATATGTGCTAAGTATTCATTTTCTAGCAATTTATTTATTTTATTGCCTTTTCTTATTAGGATCAAAAGGCTATGTGCCAGATATCAGAGTGAAGTTCAAAGATACATATGCGCTTTTAGGACAAAATGTGACACTAGAATGCTTTGCGCTTGGAAAGTACGTATGCTTGAATTTAGTGATGTACATGCAGAAGTAATCCCAAAACATGAATTTGAAAGAGTTCTCAGTGCTCCCTATCACTCATTCTTTGCACAAGTCAGCTTTATATATAACCTTAACATGTTTCTCCTCCATGCATATGGCTCCCAATGTGGTATGGCTTAGCATTACAGCTACAAAAAAGCATTGAGAGTGACAATGAAATTGCCCTTAGTGAAAACTAGCCAAGCATTCTCCAGTTCATTATCCAGTTATTATGAATTCAATTTATTTTGTGATTCAGGTTCTTGTACAAGAATATCACTAAAACAACATTGTATAACCTGCTTACTTGACAAAAGGAAATATTGTTTCAATATATTATTGGCACTAGAGGTATGTACAGGCAATGCAGAATTTACTCATTCTGTCTTAGACAAGTGAAGGAAGCAGATTGAGAAGGGGAAGGGTCATGTCAGTGGGCAATGAAACAACAGCTAAGTGAAATTTCAGCTTAAGAAACTCTCTTCATAATTATGAAACATGAAGAGGAAAGCAGAAGCTGAAGTGACCTAATAAATGAAAGATCCAACAGCTAATCAAAGCCGAATTAAAATATGTTCTATTTTCTTTAAGCCCTGTTCCTGAGCTTAGATGGAGTAAATATCTTGAACCAATGCCAAGCAGTGCAGATATAAGCATGTCTGGTGCAGTCCTAAAGATCTTCAATATTCAGTTTGAAGATGAAGGAATATATGAATGTGAAGCTGAAAATTACAGAGGAAAAGATAAACATTCAGCAAAATTGTATGTTCAAGGTAAGTAGAATTTCTTCATGCATTTCATCACCGAAAAATACATTTATACATATTTATCCCATATCATTTTAGAGGGTTGGTTTTTCAAAATTTCATAAATTAATGCAACATTTTGCACTGTGACACAATTCAGAACCACATACAGATCAATTAACTAAAAGTAGGATGAGCAATAAACTGAACGAGCAAACATTATGCCAATTTTTATTAGCCACATATGACTTAAGCATTACTTCTAATGGCAAGTATAAAAAATTATTTCTTTATGGTAGCATAGAACATACAGTAGAGATTATTTCTAGTCAGTTCTTCATTCTGTTATTGACTTACGCTTTTTCTGTTTCTTGTATATTCATTTATAAAAAACAATTTATCCTATTTCTGTATTAATCTTTACTTTAAAAAAATTCATAGACTATATAAATATATGCATTTTGAAAACATTTTCTCCCAAAATATAGTGTCTCAAAATACTCAGCATGCTTTACAGTATCATATTAATTTAGCATTTTAAAAAATACTTTGAAGAAAAAAATGCACTATGAAATACAAAGAAGAGGGGGGGGAGAATAGGTACCAATCAGCATATGCCAAAGATGGTTTTTTTTCAAGAGGGAACTGGACTTCTGTGTTTTTCTTTAAAGACATTTTACTTCTCATGCAAGAAGCTTCTTCAGCTCTGACTGGATGGTGGGGAATGGAAGGATTTATATCTTTGCAGACAGTTGGCCATTTGCATTTTTAGAGAGTCATTGAGGCCACTTGGAGGGTTATCTGTGTTCTCAGGGTCACCTGAGTTATTGAGAAGTTGGAGCTGTGCTTTCTGCAGGATGTTTTCTGCCCTGTGTCCGTTCACTGTTGAACACAGGCACAGGTTGTCTGTATTGTCTGCATCTCAAATGGAAGCAACAAATGGTTTCTGTAATCAGCAAATTTTCTGGAAATCCATTCATATTTCTGCATCATTCGGAGGGTGTTCATCCCAAAGTGCATACCTAAATGTCTATGGAGATTCTCAGTCATCCAGTTGCCTCTTGAAAAAAACACCTTTGGGACAACCATGACCTGGATGACTGAGAATCTTCAGCAATAACCAACTAGCATATTATAGAACATCTCCTTAATATAGAAACTGAGTGCCACGTTTCGAAGCACGGTCTTACTGGTGCAACAAATATTGCTTCTCAGCTTGCCAACAAACTTGGGAGGAGGGGAGAGGTTATTTATTTATTTATTATTTATTTATTAATTAGAATGCAGGCTTCAAAGATTAAGAAGCCAGACTGTGAGAATCAAGAACATTATACCAGGTTTTGGGCTAAGCCTAAAGATGCTTTCTAATAACAATATTTTTCTACTTGATTGGGCAACATGACCTGACCCAGGGGGAGGAGGGAGAATTCAATGCTTTTACTATATAGGTTTGGGAGGGGTCTTGCCAGAGCTGGTTTTGCTTTCATTAGTGCCAAAGTGATGGACTCAATAAAGTTTTACATTAAGAGATTGGAATGTCTTGAAGGTGTTTGCTTGGTTGGGTTCATCATTCAGAACCTTGACACTGAGGTTATGTCAGCTTTAATCAACATTCACCAAAATCTAATTCAACAAGTATGCCTAGTTGGGATAAAAAGTTTTGCTTAAGGAGATATGTATGTTAACCAGTGTGACAGTAACTTCAATTATGCTATCAAATCTTAACTAGATACTTGCAGGACTCTCTTCTCCTACTGAACCAACTTGTACTTTTGTCTAGGATAAGGCAGGTTATTTCCCAATTTCATAATGTGAAGAAGGATAAAACTAGAAGGCCTACTTCTTTTGTATGATCCTAATTTATGGAATAGCTTCCATTAAATCCACAATTAGCTTCTCTTTCAGATCTTTCTAGTATATGGCGTCCAGAAAGCATTTGCAAATTACCTTTTTTCCACCATTCTTAGTTCTATTGCTGTGATTCTTACTGGGCTGATTTGTTAATGTTCTGTCTATTAAGGAACTATGTTTAAAATTCATAATTTTAATTAGCTTATTGACTGTGGGTGTTTTAAATGTATTTGTATAATGAAAACTTTCATTTCCATTTGTTAACTGTCTGGGATCTGTGACAGATTTGGTGGGATAGAAACAGAAATAAAAAGGACATGTCATTAAGCATGCCATTAGATCCCATTTGTTAACATGCAGTCACCAGACCTGGTTTGGATAAAATAGGAAATCATAATTACCCACTGTGTGAATGAGCATCAACAAGACTCAAACTCATATATTCTTTATTCATTCTTTGATGTGCTTCAAGGGAAAAACATAAAAATGTGCTTTTAAATGAACTATTGTTACAGTCACAACAAAATTCTGGGAATGTTGGTTTTTGATGTGGTCTTATTTATTTATTAGAGTTTAATATAGTGAGTAGGAATGAAGTTGGCTATTACGGTTAGAAAAAACTGGTTTAAGCATATATATAATACAAGAAAAGCTATTTCTCTCATCTTTCAGCATATCCAGAATGGGTGGAACATATTAATGATACCGAAAGAGATATTGGCAGTGAATTCTATTGGCCATGTATAGCTGCAGGCAAGCCTATTCCAACAATTCGGTGGCTGAGAAATGGATTACCGGTAGGTTTAACTTATTTATGAGTCACAAAATACTATCTTTAATGGTTAAAAAGCATGAATAAATTGATACAGTTCTTTTGTTAAATAATGCCAAAGTAAAATAGATTTCCAAAAATGAACTTTTACAGCATAGATATTGTTTTAGAAACACATGTACTTGTATTTAATTTATTTTTGAAACCATGTTTATAAAACTCTTTATTATGGCTTTCTGTGATTAGGTTATTATGCTAGCTGTGATGGAAACCACAGACTTTTAAGATATTTCATAAGTTGGCCAAGAAAGAATGTCTTAAGTACGGTATACATTGGATTGTCCCTTAATCCACAGAATTTGAAAAACAAATAAAAGAAACATGGTAATGATCACTGTAGGTTATTAAAGCTGTTATACAAATGAAACCAAACTAAAAAAAAATCTATGTTTGCCTAAAAAAATTAAGGTAGGGTAAAATGTAAGGAGAAGAAAAAAATTACAATCTTATTCTCAACAACAATCGTTATTATCTTGAAATACATCATTATCTATTTTACTATGTGTTTTACTCACAGTATTGGAAAGGAGAATTGAGATTTTCTAGCCTGAAGCTTGAAGATTCAGGCATGTATCAATGTGTAGCAGAAAATATACATGGAATGATTTATTCAAATGCTGAATTAAAAGTTATTGGTAAGTGTATTATACTACATTATTATAAAACATTTTAGGAAGAAAAAGCAATAATTGCATTCCAATTAAGTTTCATCAGTAGTATCTACCAACTGATAATATCTGTGTTCGATTCTAATTGCTAGTTTTGAATTTTAAAGTAGTTTAAATTCATTCAACTATTCAAACTATTAGGGTCAAAGGAATAGCTCATCTTAAATATGTTTAGAAGGATCTGAATATTTTGAACTACAGGTAAATCACTTAGCAATCATTCAAAGTTCTGACAGCTGCCCGCTAGTCATGTGACAACATATCAGGTGCTCAGCAACCAGCCTGCATTTATGGCTGTTTGCATTTTCCTACAGTTACATGACCATGTTTTATCTTTTTGAATAATTTGAATATATTTTTCTGTTATGTTCTTGGTTCGATTAGGCACTGATGAGGCAGAGTGGTGAAACAGCAAACATGTTTATTAAGTAACAACAGAAGCAGCCCTAATGACTGCTGAACAGCTATATATACGGTTCGCCTCTAGGCAGCAGCCAATAGATTTAAAGTAACAATTCCCACCCAAAACATAGTTAAAAGCTTGGAGACAGGCAGTCTGGATTGCAGCAACAAGAACCATTTAAGCAATCATTCACTTAAGTACATCAATTAAGGACACTACATTGTGCAACTGATTGTAGCAATTAAGGCCAATACATTACACCCCTTCCCCCTAGATAGCTCATACTCTCAAATGCTTGACATAGTCCTGCAAATACTTAGGCAGTCGTCGTGAGCTTTCCGAATGTCTAGTGGTCACTTGGGACGCCCAGTCTACCCACTCACCTGCCAAGCTGGGTAGACCAGGACTCTGATATCCGGTGGATTCGGGTCGACCCAAATCCCTTTGGCTAGCCTGTCCCGGTAGGCCCAAGCAAAGTCCATCTGGGGAACAGAGTCCGTCAGCCCGGAATCCAGAGCCGCTTGCTGGTGCGGCTCAGTGGGTGCAGTCTGTGTGACCAGAGGGATTTTACTTACAGCCGATTTGCCGTCTCCTCGGCTGAGAATCCTGTCAGAGCATGCAGGCTCTGCCATCGGGCCGCTGCCATACTGTCCTTATGGTTGGCCCTCTTGAGAGCCCTGAGCCAGTGACTGGTTCGCTAGCCTTTGATGCAGTTGGTCAATGTGCTGCTGAATTACTCGAATTACATCTTCCAAGGCCACTTCGTACGAAAGTGGCCCTGACACCTTAGCAACCACAGCTACCACCCAGAAAGCCCCTTGACTGTAATTCTGTGCCCAAACCCGGTCACCAACTTGCAGACTTCGCGGTGGTTTTGGCTGTGCTGTGTCCGAGGCAACTCAGGATGCAGCCAGACCAGCTTCGTAATTAAGCGCTGGCCTCATCTGAATTCAGCTGGGCTTCTTTCCCTGGACATGCAGGAAGTTGTGCATTGTGAGTTGTGCGTAAGAAATCTGCCAGCCTATGGTGCCAGTTGCCAGTGACTATTCCTTTGAGGGATTCTTTGGTCGTTCGGACCATGCGTTCCACTTGGCCGTTCGAAGCTGGGTGAAAGGGAGCTGAAGTGGCATGCCTTATTAGATTAGCCCTGAGGAAGGACTGGAATTCTGTCATGGTGAAGTAGGCCCCATTGTCTGAAACCAGCACGTCTGGTAACCCGTGCGTTGCAAAGATCCCGCGCAGTTCCTGGATTATCCTGGCAGTAGTCATAGTTGGGACTGGGGTGACCTCTAACCATTTGGAGTGGCTGTCCACCACAATAAGGAACAACTGTCCCTGAAATGGCCTGGCAAAATTGACATGGATTCTTAACCATGAGGAATGTGTAGCTTCCCATCGATGGACAGGGGCTTGAGGCATTTCTGGCCTTGATTCCTGGCATGTGAAACAGCTGTGTACTTGGGTCTCGATATCTTTATCCAGCCCAGGCCACCAAAGGTAGCTCCTCATGAGTGCCTTCTTCCGGACTATTCCCGGATGTCCCTCATTCAGTTACTCTAGTACCCTGGCCCTTAACAAGTTCGGGACTATGACCCGACTCCCCCAAAGACTCCCCTTATGAGCTGAGAACTCATCTCTCCTCATGAAGAAGCTCTGGAATTCTGATCCTGGACATTTGTCCAGCCATCCTGTGTGCACCCAGTTTAACACGTGACTAAGCGTTTTGTCAGCAGCTGTCTCAGCAGCCACGTCCCCAGCGTGAAGGAGAGACTCCTGTAAATCCTGGATAACCAGGATGCGTGCAGCCGGAGTGGGGTCTGGCTCTACGTGAGGCAGGGGCAACCTGCTAAGGTCATCTGCATGGGCCATTTCCTTGCCCGGTTTGTGAATCAGCTCGTAGCTGTAAGCTGAAAGGAAGATAGACCACCTCAGCATGTGTGGGGACAGAATCTGAGGTGTCTGGTTGTTCGTGGTGAACAACCCTAGAAGTGGCTTGTGGTCCGTGAAGACCGTGAAATGGCAGCTATACAAGTAATCATGGAACTTTTTTATGCCGGCCACTATGGGCCTCTTGTTGTGACTCAGGGCCAGCCTGTGGTTTCGGCAGCCGGCTCAGATGTGTCGGATGACTCAGATGAGGGGGAGGAGGACCGTGTGGGAGACGAACCGGTTGATGATGGCGTGGAGGCTTGGCAGAGTTCCCAGCCGGGGCCCTCTTCTCAGCTGCGTGAGCCCGATAGTGCGGAAGATGATGACCCACAGCTGGCCCTGTTCAAGGACGCCCGACGCAGGAGGCAGTCGAGCAGGAACAAACAAAGAAAGAATGTGGGACTCCTCGGGAGGAGGCACAGGGAGACCACGCCCTGAGCTCTCTATAAAAGGAGTGTTTGGGGAGGGGCTGGTTGCTGAAAGCAACTTTTCCGCTTGAGAAGACAAGCTCTTGTGTTTTTGTTAACTGCGTAATTAAATCTTGGCAGATGCCTTTTAGCCTTGGAAGCTCTCCAGTCTCTTCTTCCTAAATAGGGGTTTGCCTTTACAAGGCCAGAAGAGGGCTGGTTCAGAACAGTTTGCTTTCAGCCACCCACCCCTTATTACTACGATGGAGCAGCTTCTTGCCGAGAATGCCCAGCTCACCCAGCAACTCACTTTGCTGGCAGCTCAGGTGGCACAACTGCAAGCTCAGGTACATGCTGCACCCCCACCCAGGAGGAAATGTCAGATAGCTATGCCGGATAAATTTGCTGGTAAACCAGAACTGTTTCCTGCCTTCCTGGGACAATGCCAGCTTTATATCAGCGTGAGAGCAGCTGATTTCCCCACTGACCGAGATAAGGTGGGATTCATGTTGAGCCTTCTGTCGGGAGATGCAGCTCGTTGGGGCACGCCTCTGTTGGCACAGCCTAGCCCTTTGTTGGATAACTTTGGGGGGTTTTGTGACCATATGCGCCTCATGTACGAGGACCCGATTAAGGCGCAGACTGCCACCCGACGCCTGAAAGCTTTGAGGCAGGGTCAGCGCCCTCTACAGGCCTATATCAGCGATTTCCGGCTGCTTAGCCAGGATTCCGCCTGGAATGAGGCTGCGCTCGTGGATGCCTTTCAGGATGGCTTGTCAGAGGAGATGTTGGATGAGCTGGCCCGCGTGGACATTCCCTCAGACCTGAATGGGCTGATCCATCTTTGTCTGCGGATCGATGCCTGGCTGCAGCAGCGTAAGAGTCGCCGTGCCACCCCACAGACCCCTGCCGCCCCTGTTGTGCGTGAGCCCCCAGTCCAGAGGGAGGAGCCAATGGAGCTGGGTGCCGCCAGGTCCCGTCTATCGGTGACGGAAATGGACAGACGACGATCGGAGGGGTTGTGTTTTTACTGTGGGGACCCTGGACATTTGGCTGCTTCTTGCCCGAAGAAGCGTCAGCGGGCATCAGTGACCAAGCCTGCCCCGAGAAAGTCCCCTGCTTTGCTATCGGGAAACGGCCCGAGCCCGATCTAGACGGTGTGAAAGATCGGGCGACCCACAACGACCACGCCGAGCGACGCCGTTCCGACGGTGCCTGTGAACCTCCATGGCATTTGATTTTGGAGGCACGACTGATCCTTCCTGGCAAGCCAGAGGGGATTCCGGTCCATGCCTTAATTGACTCTGGGGCTACCACTAACTTTATGGATTCGGCCTTTGTGGCCAAATGGGCTGTTCCCCAGTGTCCAGTGGATCCGCCCATGCTTGTGGAGACCATCGATGGTCGAGTGCTCCTGTCCGGGCCTATCACGGCCGCCACGCAACCCGTGTGTATGGCCATCAGTACCCATGTGGAGGCCATTCAGTTTTACGTCACTTCGGATCTGCACTTCCCCGTGGTCTTGGGACTGGCGTGGCTCCGGGCGCATGATCCACAGATCTATTGGTCTCAGAACTTGGTCACCTTCCCAAGTTTGCAGTGCGTGGACCACACCCGCCATATCTGTGCCGGCCAGGTGGAGGGTTCCTCAGGGGTTTCCTTGCCTCCCGAACTGTCCGACTTTGCTGATGTGTTCAGCGAGTCAGAGGCGGACCAATTACCCCCACACAGGCCCTATGACTGTTCCATTGATCTAGTCCCTGATGCGCCTCTCCCAGTGGGGCGTTTGTACTCCATGTCGGAGCCCGAGTTGGCTGCATTGCGGGACTTCCTGGCAAAGAATTTGGCTCGTGGTTTCATCCGGCCCTCGTCCTCGCCAGTGTCTGCGCCCGTGCTCTTCGTCAAAAAGAAGTCGGGCGAGTTACGGCTTTGCTGTGACTACCGGAAACTCAACGCCATCACGGTGCGTAACCGCTACCCGCTGCCCCTCATCCCCGAGCTCTTGGACCGACTCCGGGAGGCTAAGATCTTCACGAAACTGGACCTGCGTGGAGCTTACAACCTCGTCAGGGTTCGGCCGGGTGATGAGTGGAAGACGGCGTTTGGTACTCGCTATGGACATTTCGAGTACACGGTGATGCCGTTTGGTCTGACCAACGCCCCCGCTGTGTTTCAGCATTTTATGAACGATATCTTTCGGGATCTGTTGGACCAGTTTGTCGTGATTTACCTGGACGACATCCTGATTTACTCCCCATCGCGTGAAGCGCATCATCAGCATCTCCGTCAGGTCCTGCAGCGCCTCCGGGAACATCGGCTGTTTGCCAAGTTGGAGAAGTGCCAGTTCTACCAGGTGACCATCGATTTCCTGGGTCACCGCATTTCTCCTGAGGGCATCGCCATGGAGCCGAGTAAAGTCGAGTCGTTGCAGAGTTGGCAACCCCCGCGTCGCGTGAAGGACGTTCAGCGACTCCTTGGATTTGCCAACTACTATCGGACATTCATCCCTGGCTTTGCTGCCTTGACAGCCCCCCTCACCCGGCTCCTGCAGAAGAAGACTCGGTTCCAGTGGAACGCCCCCGAACAACAGGCGTTCCAGGCTTTGAAGGACGCCTTCATGAAGGAGCCCATCTTGAAACATCCCGACCCGCAACGGCCGTTTGTCGTGGAGGCGGACGCCTCCGACATTGCCATTGGGGCCGTGTTACTCCAGGCAACGACGCCCAGCGGTACCCTTTTCCCTTGCGCGTATCACTCTCGGAAATTGAACCCCTCGGAGCGCAACTATACCATCTGGGAGAAGGAGCTGCTGGCCATCAAGGCGGCGTTCGAGGCTTGGAGGCATCATCTGGAGGGGGCGCGGCATCAGATCGAGGTCCGGACGGACCACAAGAATCTGGAAAGCCTGCAGACCGCTCGGAATTTGAATCAACGCCAGATCCGGTGGTCCCTCTTCTTTGCGAGGTTTGACTTCCGGGTGCGGTACATACCAAGCGGGCACAACCAGAGAGCGGATGCTCTGTCCAGAAAGCCCGAATACACCCGAGCGGAAGACAAGCTTCCGCCCAGGACAGTGATCCCCGTCGAGTCTTTTGCTGCGGTGCGGGAGCCGGTGGATATACGGGCTCGGATCCGGGAGGCGCAGCAGCAGGAGGCGTGGGTGGCTCAGCGGAAGGAAGAGGTGGGGCCAGATTCGCCTTGGTCGGTCGCGGATGGACTCCTGTATTATCGTGACCGGCTCTATGTTCCAGGAGGGCCACTCAGGGGACTCGTCCTCAGCCAGTGTCATGATAACCCGGCTGCGGGGCATTTTGGCCTGTTCAAGACTCTGAACCTGGTCTCCCGTACCTTCTGGTGGCCCCGAGTCCGACACGATGTCCAGTCTTATGTCACCTCCTGCATTCCTTGCAGGCAGGCCAAGTCAGCGACAGGGGCCCCGCCTGGTTTACTGCAGCCCTTGCCAACACCCAAGAGACCCTGGGGGGCTGTGTCCATGGACTTTCTGATGGATCTACCCCCATCCTCCGGCTTCACGACAGTGTTTGTGGTGGTGGACATGTTGACCAAGATGGCGCACTTCATCCCCTGTCGCGGCTTACCGTCAGCTCGCGCCACTAGTCGCATGTTCATCCAACAGGTGTTCCGGCTGCATGGCCTTCCCGATAGAGTCGTCTCCGATAGGGGGGCCCAGTTTACAGCCCGCTTCTGGCAGGAGTTGATGCGGGCGTTGGACATTAAGGTTTGCCTCTCGTCCGCGCATCATCCTCAGACCGACGGGGGTACCGAGAAGGTCATCGGCATCTTAGAGCAGTATCTGCGCTGCTACGTTAACCTGCAGCAGGACAATTGGGTGGACTATTTGGCCATAGCCGAGTTTGCCTTTAACAACTCGCAGCACACCTCCACGCAGATGACACCGTTCTTGGCCAACGTGGGTTATCACCCCAGGTTTTTCCCCCTTTCTCCCGTGGACTCATCGGAGCTGGCAGCGAACGAATTTATGGCGGAGTTACAGGCGATCCATCGGTTGGTGCGACGGCAGCTGGAGAAGGCCAAGGCCGACTACAAGAGGTTCGCCGATCGGTCGAGAAGGGATACGCCTCCACTATCGGTGGGGGATCGGGTCTGCCTGTCCACCAGGAACCTACCATCCACTCGGCCGGCGAGGAAGCTGGACCACCGTTACCTTGGACCGTTCCCAGTCGAGGCCGTCATCAATCCGGTCGCCTATCGTTTAACTCTGCCACGTTCCCTGCGCGTGCACCCCGTCTTCCATCGGTCCTTGTTGGTCCCCGAACAACCGGCCTGTCCACTTCGCCAAGCGGAACCTCCCCCATCAGGAACTCGTGATGGAGGCAGCACCCCCGAGTACGAGGTCGCCAGCATCAGGGATTCCCGCTGGCTGAAAGGTCGCTTCCAGTACCTAATCGAGTGGAAAGGGTACGGGCCGGAGGACTTCACATGGGAAGACGCGACCGCCGTTCATGCCCCTGCGTTGGTGACTGCGTTTCACGAACAGTTCCCATCCCGACCGCATCCGGATCGGCAGACCCGGGGGAAGGGCCCTGCGGTGCGGGATAGTGTTGTGACTCAGGGCCAGCCTGTGGTTTCGGCAGCCGGCTCAGATGTGTTGGATGACTCAGATGAGGGGGAGGAGGACCGTGTGGGAGACGAACCGGTTGATGATGGCGTGGAGGCTTGGCAGAGTTCCCAGCCGGGGCCCTCTTCTCAGCTGCGTGAGCCCGATAGTGCGGAAGATGATGACCCACAGCTGGCCCTGTTCAAGGACGCCCGACGCAGGAGGCAGTCGAGCAGGAACAAACAAAGAAAGAATGTGGGACTCCTCGGGAGGAGGCACAGGGAGACCACGCCCTGAGCTCTCTATAAAAGGAGTGTTTGGGGAGGGGCTGGTTGCTGAAAGCAACTTTTCCGCTTGAGAAGACAAGCTCTTGTGTTTTTGTTAACTGCGTAATTAAATCTTGACAGATGCCTTTTAGCCTTGGAAGCTCTCCAGTCTCTTCTTCCTAAATAGGGGTTTGCCTTTACAAGGCCAGAAGAGGGCTGGTTCAGAACACCTCTCTGTCGATTTGAGCAATGGGAGTCTGTTTCTCATCAGGCCTCAAATGGCTCAACACTGCCCCTACCCCATACAGCGATGAATCACACATGATGCAGACAGGCAGCATTTCACTAAAGTGAGTGAGTACTGAGTTTGAAGACAGCAGTGATTTGACTGCTGTAAAGCTTTTCTCGTAGATGCTCATCTACTGCCACTGGGACTTTTTGTCCAAGAGTGGTGTAATGGCTCTGTCACTGTGGCCTTGTGTGGGAGGAAGGCATGGTAAAAATTCAGGAGTCCCAAGAAGGCCTGAAGCTCCCCCTTAGGCTTAGGGCTGAGAGCCTGCTGGATTGACTTTAGTTTTGAATCCACCAGGTGAATGCCAGTGGCATCTATGCGGTAACCGAGGAACTCGGTCGAGTCTACCCCAATCTTGCACTTCTTTTTTAATTTCAGCCCCACTTTGTGGAACCACTGAAGGGCAGCCTTGAGCCGTTCTGCTAGTATCTCCCCTGACTCCCTGGTGATGAGGACATCATCAAAGTAGGGGCACACCCCTGGGATTCCCTTGAGCATATGCTCCATCACTCCCTGGAAAAGCCCGGGGGCAACACTGACCCTGAACTGGAGGTGCTTAACCCTGAAAGCCCCCCTGCGGGTAACAATTGTCTGAGTGTCTGCTGTGGTGTCATCCACAGGCAGCTGCTGGTAGGCTTGTGCCAAATCTAATTTGGCGAAGACGTGACCCCTCCTATAGGGATGATCATGCACTTCTAGTCCGTGCATATGCGCACCTCCCCATTGACCTTAAGTGGCGTAACTATGGGAGTCTCCCACACCCCACTATCAACTGGTTGTAACACTCCTTGGTTTTTTTAGTTTTTTTAATTCCATTTATATCCCGCCCTTCTCCGAAGACTCAGGGCGGCTTACAAGCTTAGCAGTAGCCTTCATTCTATGTATATGCCTGCTTATTAGGGCTTTCACACACACCCCCAAGCGGCATTATTACAAAGTCAGCTTAATTGCCCCCAACAATCTGGGTCCTCATTTTACCTACCTCGGAAGGATGGAAGGCTGAGTCAACCTTGAGCCTGGTGGGATGCGAACCTGCACTAATTGCAGGCAGCTGGTGTTACTTAAGGAGGCATTAGCCCACTGCTCCACCAAGCTCTTGTTGCACAAGCTTGTCCAGCTCTGCGTCTATTTTGGGCTTGAGGGCAAAAGGCACTCTTCGAGGCTTAATCCATATCGAGGTTACTGTAGGATCAAGGTGAAGGGCAATAGGCAGCCCCTTGTATTTTCCTAAACTTAGGCCGAACACATCAGCAAACTTGTGGAAAACTGCTGACAAATCTGCAGCTTGCATTTTATGGATGCTGATCACTTGGATGCGCAAGGCATCAAACCAATCTAAGCCAATGAGGCTTGTGCAATGTCCTTCCACTGCTACAACGCCTAGTGGACCCTCAAACCCCTTGAACTATACATGGAGTGAGGCCTCACCATTGACTGCCACTCAGGAGTTTTGGAAGTCTGTAAGCAAAAGGTTTGATGGCCTGAGCTTGGCTCATCTGCCACTGCAGCTGCAAATGTGCTGAAAGGTCCCTTTTGAGATTATGGATAGGCTGACCCTGTTGAAGCTTGACCTTGAGTCTAAACTTCTGCTTAAGGGGGTGGTGGGCACCAGTCCTGAACACACTCTTCCAGCTGGAGCAAAACCCTACTCTGTGTTGCCCTGGGGCCCCGGTACCTCTCCTGAATGCATCGTCTGGCAGACCATCCCTCAGGCAACCTCTACAGACGGCGGCAATGTGGCCTGGTTTGCCACATGCTCAGCACGTTGTTGCTCGGAACTGGCATTCCGAGTGTCTATGGCTGCCTCTGCAGCCCATGCATCTAGGGAAGGGAACTGCCTTGTCAGGTGTTCTCTGTCCCGTCTTTGGTTGCTTTCACAGCTGATTGACCTCAAGGTCCAAATCGGAGTCTTCCTTGCACTCAGCGTCCTCGTGGTGGACAGCTTCTGGGTTGGGCATGCTCTTGGAGGGCTGCAACACTTTAACGGCCCCTCTGGCGGCTTCGTCAGCCATCACCTCCTTCAAGGCATCTTGTAGTGAGAGGATCTCCTTTGTGAACAGCTTCTGCTAGAGCTCTCAATTTCTCAGTCCACAGACTAAATGGTCCCTCAGCCTTTCCTCCAAGTCTGCAAAGTTGCAAAGCTGAGACGCCTGTCAGAGAATGGTTATGAACTCAGTTGCAGACTCGCCGGACTGTTGCTCCTGCTGCTCAAATGCATGCCTAAATGCTATGATGGATAGTTTTGGCTCGAAGTGGTCCCTGAGCTTCTTCTTCAGATCCACGTAGGTGACCGACTCGAGCAGAGCAGGGGCGACCAGATTCTCAACTATGTCGAAGGTAGCCGGGCCGCACACACACAGGAGTGTTGCAGCCTTCAACCCGTCTTCACTAACCTGGTTAGTGCGGAGGTAATTCTCAATGTGAGAGATGTAAGAACTCCACCTCTTGAGGTGCACCACATCAAATTCCTCCAATTTTCTGACTTTTGCCATGCTGAGTTGCTTCTTGCTTTCAATGCCTTGTTCTTCTGGCTTCTGTGCTGGCCCTAGGATGGATCCTTAGGGTGTGGTGGTCTCCAGCATGGCTGGCTGGCAGACCGAGGTGGGGGCAACGTAGTTGCTGCCAGGCTCTGGTGCTGGCCTCATGCCCTAGTGATTTCAGACTCTCAGTTAAGCAGCACATCCCATCCTCGTTGCCACTTATGTTCTTGGTTCAGTTAGGCATTGATGAGGCAGAGTGGTGAAACAGCAAGCATGTTTATTAAGTAACAACAGAAACAGCCCTAACGGCTGCTGAATAGCTATATATACAGTTCACCTCTAGGCAACAACCAATAGATTTAAAATAACAATTCAACCCAAAACATAGTTAACAGCTTGGAGACGGGCAGTCTGGGTTGCAGCAACAACAACCGTTTAAGTGGGGTGGGGTGGGGCGGGGCCAGCGCTGTGGTGGGACAATGCATCCTTTGGGGGCTCCTAAAGGATCGTCACTTTTTAGCTGTTTGGGGGGGGTCTGTCTGGGTTTCAGATAGACCAGAGCTGTCCTGTAGGGATGGTGAAGAAGGGAAGTACAGTTTGGCAGCACAGGAGGGATCACAACCTCCTGGAGAGCCAACAGAAGCTTCCCAAACCAGCAGCTGTCAGATAGCCATTGTAAGCCATCACAAGCCAGGCAGCCACTTGGAAGAATTAGAAAGTAAAATTGGAGGATTGCCTGGGTGAGTCGATTAAGAGACCATAGAAGGGAAAAACTTTCTTTTTTAAATGCTGGAAATTGTGGCGAGGGGGAGAGAAATAAGAAGAATTTGAAGCTGTGAAGAAAGTGGGTGGGAGCGGGCTTTTAAGCTGCTCCTCTTCTGGAACTGTAGCGGCGGAAAAAAGTAGAAGGCAAGAGCAGGCAACAAATCAGTGTAAAAACAGTGTGGAATTTGAAAAGCCTGTGGAAAATAATTGGATTGATGGAATAGATGATAGTAAATGACTGCTGGAGGTGTAGGTTGCTTATTCTAAGTGACTTACCTCTTTTTCTTTTACTATTCACTTTGTATTTTTTTTTGTATTTAGGCTGGGAGTACTTTTGAAGATGCAATGCTACCTAGAGACACCTGGGTGTTAGTTGATTTGGTAGACTTACTAAATAAATAGAGGAGATGACTTAGTGACCTTGAACATCTGCTGGCCTTTTTTTAAAGTTTTTTTTATTTTTTATTCTCTACATACATATATTAATTTTTCAAACAACATGCTGATACATATACAGATTTTACTGTTTGGTTCTCTCTTCTAACCATTTGTAAAATAGATTCCAGCTTTTATAGTATTCTGTTTCTTCTTTTTCTTTTAATCTCATTGTTAATCTGTCCATCTCTGCGCATTCCAATATCTTCTTTATTACCTCTTCTTCTGATGGTATTTGTTCATTTTTCCAGCATTGTGCATACCGGTAACATATTCTTGCTGCAGTTACAATATGTAAAACCAAATATAAATTTTGTTTGTTAGTCTTTTCTGGTACAATACCTAATAAAAAAAATCAGGTTTAAATGCTACACGTTCTCCTAATATTTTTTTCTAGCCAAGTATGTATTTTTTTCCAATAAGCCTTTACTTTGTCACATGTCCACCAAATACGATAATATGTACCTAAATTATGTTTACATTTCCAACATTTACCTGATACATTTTTAAACATTTTTGCTAATCTAGCTAGGGGTAAATGCCATCTATAAAGCATTTTATCCAAATTTTCTTTGTATGCAGTTGACATTGTCAATTTATAATTTCTCTCCCACAATTTTTGCCATTCTTCTAGATCTACGTTGTAACCAAAGTTTTCCGCCCACCTTGTCATTGTCCCTTTAACATGTTCACTTTCCATCTCTAAAGTTAACAAAAAATTAAACAATTTTTTAATTAATTTCTCATCAGAAGTTAATATCTTATCAAACACATTTTGTTCTTTATAAAATCCATACATTTTCATATCTTTTTCATATCTATTTTGTATTTGTAAGTGCACCCACCATGACATGTTGATACCCTGATGTTCCAGTTCTTGTTTAGATTTTAATGTCCCATCAATATTTTAAAATATCTCTGTACGTCCAAGTTTTTTCAAAATCTAACAAGTTTACATGTGAAAAAGCTTCAATTGTTGATAACCACCCTGGAATTTTTACATATATTTTCATTTTAATTTTTTCCCACACTGTTATCAAAGGATTTCTAATAAAATGGTTTTGAAAATATCCATGAATTTTGTTTTTCCCATACCACAAAAACGCATGCCATCCCAATTGTAAGTCATGTCCCTACAAGCATAACAAACTTTTATTCCTAAGCATTATCCATTCTTTCACCCATGTCAATACAGATGCTTGGTAATACAAAGCCCACTCAGGTAAACCAGAACCTCCATTTTCTTTTGTTGTTGTTGTTGTTAGCTGCAAAGTTGTGTCCGACCCATCGCGACCCCATGGACAACGTTCCTCCAGGCTTTCCTGTCCTCTACCATCTTCTGGAGTCCATTTAAGCTCATGCCTACTGCTTCAGTGACTCCATCCAGCCACCTCATTCTCTGTCATCCCCTTCTTCTATTGCCCTCAATCTTTCCCAGCATTAGGCTCTTCTCCAGTGAGTCCTTCCTTCTCATTAGGTGGCCAAAGTATTTGAGTTTTAGCTTCAGGATCTGGCCTTCTAAAGAGCAGTCAGGGTTGATCTCCTCTAGAACTGACCAGTTTGATCGCCTTGCAGTCCAAGGGACTCGCAGGAGTCTTCTCCAGCACCATAGTTCAAAGGCCTCAATTATTTGGCGCTCAGCCTTTTTTATGGTCCAACTTTCACTGCCATACATTGCAACTGGGAAGACCATAGCCTTGACTATACGCACTTTTGTTGACAGGGTGATGTCTCTGCTTTTTAGTGTGCTGTCTAGATTTGCCATGGCTTTCCTCCCGAGGAGCAAGCGTCTTTTAATTTCTTGGCTACAGTCCCCATCTGCAGTGATCTTGGAGCCCAGGAAAATAAAATCTGTCACTACCTCCATTTCTTCCCCATTTATTTGCTAGGAATTGAGAGGGCTGGATGCCATGATCTTGGTTTTCTTAATGTTAAGTTTCAACCCAAGTTTTGCACTCTCCTTCTTCACCCGCAACAAGAGGCTCTTTAGTTCTTCTTCACTTTCTGCCGTTAGAGTGGTATCATCTGCATATCTTAAGTTGTTGATATTTCTTCCGGCAATCTTAATTCCAACTTTTGATTCATCTAGCCCTGCCTTTCTCATGATTTGCTCTGCATATAAGTTAAATAGGCTTTGCCTATACAGCCTTGCCAGACTCCTTTCCCAATTTTGAACCAATCAGTGGTTCCATGTCCAGTTTTCACTGTAGCTTCTTGGCCCACATATAGGTTTCTCAAGAGACAAATAACATGGTCTGGTACACCCATCTCTTTAAGAACTTGCCACAGTTTGTTATGATCCACACAGTCAATGAAGCAGAAGTAGATGTTTTTCTGGAACTCTCTAGCTTTCTCCATGATCCAGCGTATGTTGGCAATTTGATCTCTAGTTCCTCTGCCTATTAGAAATCCTGCCTGTACTTCTGGTAGTTCTCGATCCACATACTGCTGGAGTCTAGCTTGTAGGATTTTAAGCATAACCTTACTAGCATGAGAAATTAGTGCAATAGTGTGATAGTTTGAACATTCCCATTTTCTTTAGTATCTTGCAAAGTTTTCCTCTTTATTCTAGCTTTTTTCCCTTGCCATACAAACTTCAAAACTAAAGAATTCAACTCTTTAAAAAAAAATTCCCCCAAGTTTTATCGGAATTGTCCGGGGAAAAAAACAGAATCTTAGGCAATAATATTCATTTTAATTGTAGCTATCCTTCCTAATAGAGACAATTTTAAATTCTTCCATTTTTCCAGGTCTAACTTCATTTGTTTCAATAACCTTGTATAGTTATCTTCTTTTAATGTTGAACATTTAGCTGATAAATATATACCCAAATATTTTACCTTTTTCACTATCTGTACCTCTGTCACTTCTGATATTCGACTTTTTTGTTTATCCATAACATTTTTAACTATTATCTTAGTTTTTTTCTTGTTTATTTTTAATCCTGCTACTTCACCATATTGTTCTAATTTCCCCCACAATTTTGGAATCATCTCCAAGGGCTCTTCCAAAATAAATACCAAATCATCAGCAAATGCTTGTAATTTATATGTTTCACCCTTTACCTCCAAACCTCTAATTTCTGCATCTCATCATATTCCAATTTAAAACCTCCAAGGTGAAAATGAATAACAGAGGAGATAGAGGGCATCCTTGCCTTGTGCCTTTCCTTATTTCAAAACTCTCAGTACAATCTCCATTCACAATCACTTTGGCGGTTTGTTTATTATATATTGTCTTTACCATATTTATGAAGTTCTGTCCAAAATCCATTATTTGTAATTGATGAATCAAAAACTGCCATGAAAGATTGTCAAATGCCTTTTGAGCATCTAAAAATATTAATGCCAATTGTTTCCCCGGATGTAATTCATAATATTCCAATACATCTAGTATCATTCTTAAGTTATTTTTAATTTGTCTTTTTGGTAAAAAGCCATTTTGATCCAGGTGGATAAATTCAACTAGATATTTTTTCAGTCTCTCTGCCATTATTGAAGTAAAAATTTTATAATCCACATTAAGTAGTGAAATCGGTCTTAACCTGAGTCAAATCTGAATCATCTTTTGGTATTAAGGTAATGTTTGCTTCAATCCACGTCATCGGCATTTTAGCTTCTAATAAAAGACCATTGCAAACATCTTTCAACAGATCACTTAATATCTCTTGTAGACTTTTGCATAGTTCTGCCGGGAGTCCATCTGGGCCAGGAGCTTTATCATTTTTTTTGTCTCTTTATAGCCTCTGTTATTTCCATCATTGTAACTCCTTCATCTAGCATATTTTTAAATGTCTCTGAAACCTTCTGAAGGTTACTATCTTTCAAATATTTTACAGTTTTCTCTCTTGAAGTCTCCTTTTTATCATACAGATCCTTATAGAATTCTTTAACTATCTTTTTTATTTCTTCATTTTTATATTGTAAATGACCTTTCCCATCCAATAGATTATGTATCATTTTTTTTCTTTCTGTTTTTTAAGTTGGTAAGCTAACCACCTTCCCGGCTTATTGGCATTTTCAAAGAAATTCTGCTTCGCTCTTTTTATCTGTTCTGCCATTTTTTCTGAATCTAACAAATTTAATTTATGTTTTATCATATCCATATCTCTTATTAAAGTCTTTTTTTGTGGATTCTTTTGCAATTCTGATTCTAACTTTCCAAATTCTTTTCTTAATAATACATATTGCTGTTTTCTCTGTTTATTTTTCCTTGCCATATACAATGTAGCTATACCTCTAAAGTATGCTTTAGCTGTGTCCCATAGATTTTGTATCATAGTATTTCTTTCTTATTTTCTTTTTAAAAAGTTCCATTTCTCTTTTTTATTAACTCTATGAATTCTTTTTCCTTTAATATGGAACAGTTTAAAGTCCATCTTAGCCTTTTTTCTATCCCTTTCCAAGTCATTTTCAGAGGGTTGTGATCTGCCCATGTGCCTATTTCTATTTCAATGTCCTGCACATTCATTCTCAAATCAGCAGTCATCCAAATCATATCAATTCTTGACCCGGATTTCTGGCTATTTGAATAAAAAGTATATTGTAATTTTTGTGGATTTATTTCCCTCCAAATATCTTGAATTCCAATTTCCTCCACCATATCAAAAAATGTCTTAGGTAGTCTTCTTCTACCATTTTTCCTTGTTTTGTTACTTTTATAATCAATTTTTCCATCTTTTATTGCATTAAAATCTCCTAGTAAACAAATATTTTGATACTCCATTTCTATTATTTTTCTATGTAGATTTTTATAGAACTTTTCTTGATTGTCATTTGGTGCATAAATTGCCACTAATAATATTTGTTTTTGATGCAGATAAATTTCTACCATTAATATTCTTCCTTCTTCATCTGAATATATCATTTTCGAATTTATTGTCTCTTTAATATATAGAGCTACTCCTCTTTTTTTCTGTTGTGCTGATGCATAGTAAAGTTTTCCAATCTTTGAATATTCCAATAGTTTATAATTTTGTGCTTTTATATGTGTTTTTGCAAACAAATTATATCCAAATTCAGTTTCCATAGTTTCCTAAAAATCTTGTTTCTTTTAATTGAGGAGTTCAATCCATTTATGTTTACTGAAAAGATTCCACTTTCTTTATCCATTTCCATTTACTTATATTTCAGTCTAACCGATCTAATAGTTCTTTGTTCTCTAGCTGGTCTCTCATCCTCCCCCTTTTGGAGACCCTCCTCTTTCTGTTTTTTTGTTTGTGCAGTAGCTCCTTAAGTCTTCTCTTCTGTTTGTTTCTGCTCTTTATTTTCCCCTTGACCTCTTTTTATTCCTTCATCCAAAATTGACCTATTTTTCTCTTCAAAGTCTTCTGCTTTCCAAATTGAATCAAGTCTATATCTTGTGTTGTTCCAGTTTATTAAGATGCCTTCTGGCATCAGCCATCTGAAGTAGTCAAGAAATGATACTGTCTTCGTGAATCTCTAACTCTCTTAGGTATCTGTTTTAAGACCACAATTTCTTTATCTTTATATTGTATTGGTTCATCTCTTACTTTCTGCAGTATTTCATCTCTTGTTGTCTTCCTTGCAAACTGTACATGTTCTTCTCTTGGTAACTTATTTCTTCTTGCATAGCTTGAATTGAAGTGGAATATCCCATTTAATTCAAGTTGAATGTCCTCTCTATCCGCTTTCAGAGCCTCCTCCAAAATGTCAATAATCACCTCTTCTATGTTTTCCTTAGGGTGTGGTGGTCTCCAGCATGGCTGGCTGGCAGACCGAGGTGGGGGCAACGTAGTTGCTGGCAGGCTCTGGTGCTGGCCTCACGCCCTAGTGATTTCAGGCTCTCAGTTAAGCAGCACATCCCATCCTCGTTGCCACTGTTATGTTCTTGGTTCAGTTAGGCATTGATGAGGCACAGTGGTGAAACAGCAAGCATGTTTATTAAGTAACAACAGAAACAGCCCTAACGGCTGCTGCATAGCTATATATACGGTTCGCCTCTAGGCAGCAACCAATAGATTTAAAATAACAATTCCCACCCAAAACATAGTTAACAGCTTGGAGATGGGCAGTCTGGGTTGCAGCAACAACAATCGTTTAAGTGGGGTGGGGCGGGGCCAGCGCTGTGGTGGGACAATGCATCCTTTGGGGGCTCCTGAAGGATCGTCGCTTTTTAGCTGTTTGGGGGGGGGTCTGTCTGGGTTTCAGATAGACCAGAGCCATCCTGTAGGGATGGTGAAGAAGGGAAGCACAGTTTGGCAGCACAGGAGGGATTGCAACCTCCTGGAGAGCCAACAGAAGCTTCCCGGACCAGCAGCTGTCAGATAGCCATTGTGAGCCATCACAAGCCAGGCAGCCACTTGGAAGAATTAGAAAGTAAAATTGGAGGATTGCCTGGGTGAGATGAGTAAGAGACCATAGAAGGGAAAAACTTTCTTTTTTAAATGCTGGAAATTGTGGCAGGGAGGGAGAAATAAGAAGAATTTGAAGCTGTGAAGAAAGTGGGTGGGAGCGGGCTTTTAAGCTGCTCCTCTTCTGGAACTGTAGCGGCGGAAAAAAGTAGAAGGCAAGAGCAGGCAACAAATCAGTGTAAAAACAGTGTGGAATTTGAAAAGCCTGTGGAAAATAATTGGATTGATGGAATAGATGATAGTAAATGACTGCTGGAGGTGTAGGTTGCTTATTCTAAGTGACTTACCTCTTTTTCTTTTACTATTCACTTTGTATTTTTTTTGTATTTAGGCTGGGAGTACTTTTGAAGATGCAATGCTACCTAGAGACACCTGGGTGTTAGTTGATTTGGTAGACTTACTAAATAAATAGAGGAGATGACTTAGTGACCTTGAACAACATCTGCCGGCCTTATTGATAAGAAGTTTGACATTTATTACAGAGACTGTTTTTTCTTTTGGTGAATGGTGGATTGTTTTTACTTTGGAGGCTTTACTTTTGATTTCCCCTTTTTCTTTTTGGATTAAGGCACGAAGAGCCTTAAACAAAGAAGTGTAACCTTTGTGGATTAATTTTTTTTCTTTTTTCTTTCTTTTTCTTTCTCTTTTTTTCCTTCTTGGAGCACATTTAGATATAGTATTTCACTGATATTTGTATTATAAATCATTGAGAAGATGAAAAAGACTATAGCACATTTACCAACAGCTGCCTCAACATCACAGAGCACTGTGATGCAGAGAACACTGGACACTACAACACAGCAAGATAACTTCAACTTGGAATTGAAAAACATGATACAGGCACTTCACACAGACTTCAAGGAAGGGATAGGCAAACTAGAAGAGGAACTAAAAGAGGTCAAAGAACTGATGGAGAAAACAAACAAAGACTGCAACAAGCGGAAGAAAAAAATTGAATCAACAGATAAGAGAGTAGAGGAGATGGATAATCGACTTACATTAAGAGATAGGAATCAGGGGGGGAAATGATTATCTCTTTAGAGATGGATAGAGCTGATTATTATTTAAGATTCCAAAATGTTGAAAAAGAAAAGGGAGAGAACTTAGCAGATGTGATGGTGGAAATATTAGCAGAAGCATTGGAGGAAAGCAAGGAAAAGATAATGATATAGACGAGATATTTAGAATACATACTAGATACACAATGAGGAATAATCTTCCTAGAGAAGTTCATATAAGATTTACTAAAAAAAGCATTAAGGGCAGATATATTACAGATGCTGAGAAATGCCACAGTAAAATAGGAAGGAAGAGAGATAGTGATATTAAAACAGATTACAAGAAGAGTGAGAGATTTGAGAAAGGAGTACCATTTTTTGATGAAATAATTAAAGAAGGAATAAATTTTAGCTGGTTAATACCAGAGGGAGTACAGAGACATAGACTGGACACATTAGAGAAAGCAGAACTTTTTTATGATTATTACTTTGGGCAGCAAGAAGAAGAAAGGCTGAGAGGGGAAAGAGAAATTAGAAATTAGATATCAGGGAGATGAGACAGAGAAGCAACGGAGTGAGTATAGTAAAGAACAGGAGGAAAGGGTGTTGAGAGAAAGGATAAGAGCAAAAGAGGCAAAAGAGCATAGAGAGATGAGAATGACGAGATCAGCTAAAACTTTAAACAAATAATCATGGAAGAAGAGATAAAAGCAATTTTGATAAATATAAATAGACTAAACTCAGCCATAAAAAGGAAAAGAACACTAAATAAACTGGAGAAATTAAAAATGGACATAACTTGTTTGCAAGTTCATATTAGGAAACAACATAAAAATCTATTAGAATATCCATAATTGGGAGAATTATATACCTCACTTGCTGATCAGATTAAAAGAGGTGTGGCATTATATATTCAGAAAGCAATACAAACTAAATTGATATACTCAAATGAACAAGGATGAATCTTAATTGTGGAAGTTACTATGAATTGTAAAAAATCATTATTGGTAGCGATTTATGCACCAAATGAAAACCAAGAAAATTTCTATTCAGAATTACACAAGAAAATAATAGAATTAGACTATGAAAGTATATGTATGATTGGTGGTTTTAATGCTATTGTAAAGGCCGAGCTGGATTATAATACAACAAAAAAATACCCAAGACCCTAAGGAGAACACTTCCAAAATCTTTTCATAATATGGTGGACGAATTAAATATATTAGATGTTTGGAGAGAAAAATACCCAGAAAAGAAGCAATATACATTTTACTCTAACAGACACCTGTCCTGGTTGAGAATAGATATGATATGGATGTCAACAGACTTATTTATAAATATGCAAAATATAGCCATAGGAACAAGCACATGGGCGGATCACAACCCAGTTACAATCATATGGAAAGGACAAAAAAGAGAACAAGATAGACATTAAACCAAACTGTATTGAATGAAAAAGACTTTCAGCAATATATGGAAAAAGAAATGACTTTCTTTTTCAAGGAAAACAAAATAGAAGATACCTCACTCTAAAATGTTTGGGACATGGCAAAAGCGTATGTGAGAGGACTTGTTATGACTTATTTGGGGAAAAAGAATAAACAGAAAAGACAAAATAAGAAAAAACTGGAGGAAGAATATAAGACACTTGAGAAAGAATTACAGAAAGATACACAAAACAAAAAGATTAAAAGTTTAATGGAGCTGAACAAACATAAAATGAACCTAATAGATAATGAAGAAGTAGCAATGAAAATAAAGGCAGCCAAACAAACCTTTTTGAACATGCAAATAAACCAGAGAGATGGTTAACAGAAGCAATTAAAAGATGAAAAAATGGCAAAATACTAGGACTGGATGGATTACCAGCAGAGCTATATAAGACATTGCAGGAAGTGCTAGGCAATGTAATGCTGGAACTCTATAATGAACTTTTCTCTGTAGCTAAGATACCAGATTCGTGGTCAGAAGCACTTATTACCCTGATACCAAAGGAAGAAACAGAAATGCAGAAAATAAAGAATTATAGACCGATTTCCTTACTGAATGTGGACTATAAAATATTTGCATCAATAATGGTGGAAACATTTTTAAATGAATTTATACATTTGGATCAAAATGGTTTCCTACCTAAAAGACAGATTAGAGACAATATGTGAATTGTATTGAACACATTATTATGAAGCACACCCGGAAAAATAGATGGCATTGATGTTCCTTGATGCACAGAAGGCATTTGACAATGTGAACTGCCAATTCATGATAAGGCAATTGCAGACTATGGACTTTGGGGAGAAATTTATAAATGTAATTAAAACAATTTACAATAAGCAATCAGCCAAAGTAATAATAAATGGAGATATGACTGAGAAAATTAATATTTTGAAGGGAACAAGACAGGGATGCCCTCTATATCCATTATTGTTTGTCTTGACATTAGAGGTACTAAACAGAAGTATAACACAGAATAATGACATAAAAGGTATGAAAATTAAGAGGGAATAATATAAGCTATAAGCTTTTGCAGATGATTTAGTATTTATCTTGGAGGAGCCACTAGAGACAGGACCTGTATTAATAGATCAAATAGAAAAATAGGTGAGGTAGCAGGATTGAAGATTAATAAAAAAATAAAACAAAAATGTTAGTGAAAAACATTACTGAAAAAAGAAAAAATATATGGGAAAGCTAGATATACAGATTGTAAAGAAGGTAAAATATCTGGGGATTCACTTGACAGCAAAATGTGAAACAATTAAAGAGGATAATTTTATTATTATTTTTTTATTTTTTATTTTAATCCCATTTATATCCCGCCCTTCTCCGAAGACTCAGGGCAGCTTACAATTTAAGCACAAACCAATGTGCTTAGCAATAGCCTTCATTCTATGTATATGCCTGCTTATTGGGGCTTCCCCCCCCCAAGCGGCATTATTACAAAGTCAGCTTATTGCCCCCAACAGTCTGGGTCCTCATTTTACCTACCTTATCACAAATTGAAAAGACAAATTGAAGTAGATTTGGATAAATGGAAAAATGTACAATTATCATTAATAGGAAAGATTGTAATAATCAAAATGAATATATTACCATGATTGTTGTTTTTGTTTTCAGCAGTACCAATAAGATTGGAAATGAAATATTTCGAGGGGCTTAAAAAATAATTCTGAAGTATATTTGGCAGGGAAAAAAGGCAAGGAATAATGTAAAGATGTTATAAGATGCAAGACTCAGAGGTGGGTTTGGTCTACCTAATTGGGAATTATATTATCAGGCTGCAGCACTATCATGGATGAGAGAATGGATCTTATTGAGGAACACGAGATTATTGACATTAGAGGGACATGATTTTCAGTTGGGATGGCACACTTTTATTTGGTATGGGAAAAATAGAATATGTTATATAGCTAAGCTGGACCGCGTGGACCGCATGGACGACTCGGACAACTGGTTACAGCATCAGATCACTCTTTATTGAATGGCACACCGGACTGAGACAAAGGCCACTGTTGGTCCCTCATATACACCTAGCCAGGTGAACTAGGGACCAATCTGTTCATCTGGATTTCTCGTCGTGGACTATCCAGCCAATCCAGATAGAGTATGTCGCCACCTGGTGGTGTCAGTGGCTCACTGCTGTAACTATATACATAACACCCCTTCCCCTCATACGTAATAAAAACACAACAATTGACAATACACAATGATTATCTGATTGTTTTTTTACACTGCTGAACCTAAGAATACCCTTGCCTCAAAACCTCACAAACTCCTCTAGATACATCGGTGGCCTATGAGATCTGTTGGACCGTTTCGGTGTTTGTTCCTTGTTCATGTCAATTGGGTCCGCAATTTGGTCATCTGTTTTGCCCTGATCCCCTGCCCTATTGACCCCCTCATCTCTTTGGACCTGGGCCTGTTGTTACTCGGCCCCACCAACGCTTCTGGGTAAATGTCTACTGTCAGTATGTTCTTCCACCTCCTCCCGACCTGAAGGAAATGAAGAAGATGAAGATGGCAGGCCATGTTGAGGTATCAGAGATTCCTCAGGAGATGGCAGGTCATGTTGAGGTGTCTGAGATTTCTCAGGGGCCCGCCTCCTCAATTGATCCAGATGCCTTCTGACCTGGCGGCCCTCCTCCACCTCTACAATGTATGAAACAGGGCCCATTTTATCAACCACCACCCCTTGAATCCACACGTGCCCAGGACCATAGTTCCTGACCCAAACCATATCACCTATGTGCAGTTCTCTCGGAGTGTCAGGTTGCTCCGTTTGTGCAGCCACTCTGTCTGGGTGCAGTCTGTCCAACTTAGTGATGAAGCGATGTCCCCAACGTAATTCAGCAGGACTCTTGCCCGTAGATGTGCACGGTGTAGTGTGTTGTGCTAAAAGGAACTGAGCCAACCTTTGGTGCCAGTCTCCACTGATGATGCACCTCAATGCGTCCTTAGTCATTCTCACCATTCGTTCTGCTAAGCCGTTAGACAACAGGTGGAAGGGCGCTGACATGACATGCCTAATCAAGTTGGCCCTGGTGAATGCCTGGAAATCAGCAGATGTGAATTGTGGGCCATTGTCAGAGACCAACACATCAGGTAACCCATGAGTTGCAAATAGTCCCCTGAGCACCTGGATAGTCTTAGCCATAGTCATGCTAGCGACAGAAACTACTTCCAGCCATTTTGAATGACTATCCACTACTACCAAAAACAGCTGACCCTGAAAGGGACCCGCATAATTGATGTGTACCCTAGACCACGGAGTATGAGTTGTTTCCCACTTATGTATAGGTGCTTGCAGCTGTTCCGGCCTTGACCTTTGACAAGTATAACACCCGGCTACCTGCTCTTCTATCGCTTTGTCAAGACCAGGCCACCACAAGTAACTTCGAGCTAGGGCCTTCATCCTGACTATGCCTGGGTGACCTTAATGTAGTGACTGCAAGACTCTTTCCCGCAGTTTCTCTGGGATGATAACTCTACTACCCCACAACAGGCATCCTTTATGAGAAGACAACTCATGCCTTCTCATGAAATATGCCTGAAACTCTGGGCCAGGACTCTTTTCTTGCCACCCCAATGTCACCCACGAGAGGACTCTGCACAATACCTTGTCCACCCTGGTGCCAGCAGCAATGTCCTTCACCTGAAGAGGACAATCTGGTAGATCTTGGATGGCTAGGATCTTCTCCGCAGGAGCTGGGTCCGGATCCATGGTCATTAATGGTAATCTGCTTAATGCATCAGCGTGGCCCATATCCTTCTCTGGTCTGTGGACCAGTTTGCAAGTATAGGCAGATAAGAATATAGACCACCTTAGCATTCTTGGGGAAAGAATTTGTGGTGTTTGTTTATCAGTGGTGAACAACCCTAACAATGGTTTGTGATCTGTAAAAATAGTGAATTCTCTACCATACAGATAATCATGGAATTTCTTGACTCCTGTCACTATTGCTAAGGCCTCCTTGTCAATTTGAGCATAATTCCTTTCTGCCCTTGACAGAGTTCTGGAATAATATGCAATAGGCCTTCGCTCCCCATTTTCTTCTATGATGCACCCACGCCATAAGGGGATGCATCACAAGTGATGCATATGGGCTTATTTTCCATAAAATGCGTAACAGTTGAATCGCTGGACAATAGCTGTTTAAGATTCCTGAAACACTGTTCATGGATTAATGTCCAGTTCCATGGGGATTTCTTATCTAATAATCTATGTAAAGGCTCCGCAATTGCTGCCTTGTGTGGCAGAAACGCATGGTAGTAATTAAGTAACCCCAGGAATGCTTGCAATTCAGCCTTATTCGTTGGGGTTGGAGCCATTTTTATTGCTCTCACTTTAGAGTCTGTGGGGTGAATTCCCTTGGCATCAATCCTGAACACTAAAAATTCAGTGGATGCCACTCCTATACTGCACTTACCCCTTTTTAGCTTGAGCCCAGCAGAGCAAAATCTGCTTAAAACAGCTTGCAGCCTGTCAGCCAAGATCTCCTCAGATTCTCCAGCAATCAGAACATCATCAAAATAAGGACATACCCCAGGAATTCCCTTGAGAGTCCTTTCCATCACTTCTTGGAATATCCCAGGAGCTGCAGAGATGCCAAACTGCAAGCGCTTGACTCTAAAAGCTCCTCTATGTGTCACTATTGTTTGAGCATCCGCCGTTTCCTTGGTGACTGGGAGCTGCTGATATGCCTGCGCCAAATCTAACTTAGCAAAGATGGTGCCGCCCTGGACTGCAGAGAGGATGTGTCAGACCATCGGGACCGGGTAAGCATGCGGATTCAAGGCCCGGTTTACCGTGGCCTTATAATCTGCGCATATTCTTACCTCCCCATTTGCCTTCAGAGTGGTCACTATAGGGGTCTCCCATTCTCCCGCTTCCACGGGCTCTAGCACCCCTTGTTCTACAAACCTGTCCAATTCGCTCTCAATCTTATGTTTGAGAGCGAATGGGACTCTTCGGGGCTTGATTCGTACCGGTAGGACACTGGGGTTTAGCTTGAAGTTAATAAGGGGGCCATTGTACTTGCCCAGCTTTTCCTCGAATACGTCTGCAAACGTTTTGCAGATGGATTTGAGGCTTTTGGGCTGGATGCTATTTACACCCCCCCAGCCAAATACCCAGAGCATCGAACCAATCCAGCCCCACTAGACTAGTCCTTTTCTCCTCTGTTACCAGTATGTCCAAAGGACCCTGGAAATTCTTGAACCCCACTAGCAAGGTAGCCTTACCCCTGAGTTTAGTGGGTGTGTGCTGAAAATCCGATAACTGCACATTTTTGGGCTTAAGAGGAACCCGCTGCTTGCTCCGGCTGCAAATGCCTTTAAATGTCTCATACGAGATTATTGAGACAGTGGAGCCGGAGTCGAGCTCCATCGTGCAAGGAACACCTTGCAGATGCTCTATCGTGATTTTTGGTTTAAGCAATTGATGGATGTCCGTGTGCGACACGGTTCCTCGGCTCCCCCCTGACTTTGGTGACCTGTGCTGCAGGGGCCCAGTACCTTCTAATGCCGATGCCATGGCTTGGAGTTCATTCAGGCTGTCTCTGTTGCGATTCCAGCAGACGGCTGCGATGTGCCCCATCTTGCCACAGGAGCGACACTTCGCGGAGCGGAATCTGCATGTTGCTCAGTGATGGTGCCCTCCACAGCTGGCACATTTTTGGTTGGAGGCGCTGGACGGTTTATGTTCTCTGCAGCTGCAGTTGCAGCTGCACACAGTGTTTCTGCTGGCCGCTGGGGTTTTCTGATGGCTTTCTTCATAGTCCTGCCGCGTCGGTTGTCTTCCTGGCTTATGATGCACTGCATCCACTTCTGCCTCTTTGTCCATCTGTCTGCTTCTGCCAAACGCCATGGACTCCCAATGGACTGTCCCACCTGGGCTGCTGCTGGAGCGGTGTATTGGTTTGCCGGGGCTGGTGGCCGTCTCGTGGGCCATAACTTCATCTAGGACCTCTCGCAGGTCCATTGGATGTTTTGCTAGGATTTTCTGACGGAGCTGATGATCTCTTAGCCCAAATATGACCTGATCTCAAATTCTATCTTCGAGATTGGTGAACATGCAAGAACGGGCAGCCTGTCTCAGCGCCACAACATATTGTGCTGTTGTCTCCCCCGGATGCTGGATACGTTGGTTAAACTGGAAACGCCAGTAGATTGGAGCCCTCGTTGTCATGAAATGGCTCGCCAGTTTTGCTTTAGGTTCCATGTATGGAACGGTCATGATGGTAGTGGGAGCACACAATCCGATAGCTATATCATAAACATCCTGACCGCTGAGGCACAACAGGGCTGCCGCTTTCATCCGGTCCTCCGTGACCCAGTTGATCAACAGGAACCCTTCGATCCGCCCCAGGTGCGCTTCCCATCTTTCGGGCTCGTCGATATTGAAACAGAATTCACTTATATGCCCAAGTTTTGCCATGATGCGTCCGGTCCAGCAGTGCTACCTCGTAGGGAAGATGACTTCTGCTATAAAGTCAACGCAGATGGGAACGGGAATCCCTCCTTTGTTGCCACTGTTATATAGCTAAGCTGGACCGCGTGGACCACATGGACGACTTGGACAACTGGTTACAGCATCAGATCACTATTTATTGAATGGCACAGGTGAACCGGGGAACAATCTGTTCGTCTGAATTTCCCGCCATGGACTATCCAGCCAATCCAGATAGAGTACGTCACCACCTGGTGGTGTCAGTGGCTCACTTCTTTAACTCCATATACATAACAGAATACATAGCTATTATTTGAACATTATTTGAAGATTCCAAATTGGCTCTCAACTATGGAAGCGCTAATACACCCCAATATCTTTAATATGGGAAATATTATAAGATATAAAGACTTACTAACAGACACGGGGGAGCTGAAAACCAAACAACAATTAGAGGAACAAGGAATAAAGATGGATTGTTACATGAGAATGCAAATACAATCTAGATATGGAAAAGATGTTAAAATAGATGGTTTTAATTTGGGGACAACTAAGGAATTAGAGGAGGAGCAAGTTAAGGAGTCAATGATAAAATGGTCAAGAAATTTTGGATATATGATTGAATTAGATAGATGGCAGCAATTGTGGGAAAGAAACTATAATCTGACAATGGTGACAGCATATAAAGAAAATATGTACAAGATGTTCTACAGATGGCATATGTCTCCAGAAAAACTAGCTAAAATGTTTAAGGACAGATCTATGAAATGTTGGAAATGCCATCAAATACCAGGCTCTTTCTATCATATGTGGTGGACGTGTGCAGAAGCTAAAACCTATTGGAATATAATCAAATTATGGATAGAAAAGATGATACAACAATGTATAGAATTAAGACCAGAAATATTCCTGTTGGGTATTTTACCAGAGAAATATAGTAAAGAGAACACATATTTGATTATTCATATAACCACTGCAGCTAGGATTGTCTTTGCAAAAATCTGGAAGTTACTGAAAGCTCCTCCAGAAGAAGAGGTGATCAGGAAAATAATGGAATGTGCAGAAATGAATAGATTAACAATGAAAATTAAAGATAAGACAAAGTCAGAGTATTATGAAATTTGGGGAAAATTTTATGAGTGGGTGAAAAAGAGAATATGCTTAAAAGACAGCTAACACTAATTTAGATGGAAGAAAAATGAGGAGATAAGGATATTATCATACCTAATATAGCGACTGAAAATCCAGGGAGAGGAGCTGCTCAGACATCACCCCTGAATTGTATCGGAAGAGGAATGGGAGGGAAGAAAGGAGAGGAGAGAGGGAAGAGAGTAGAGGAGGGGGAAGGAAGTAGGAAGGTTGGAGGGAAAGAGGAGGAGAAGTGGGGAGAAACGGGAGGGGAGTGGAGAGGGAAAGTGGAGAGGAGAGGAAGAAGAGGGAAGTAGGAAAGAAAGGAGAAAGGGAGAAAGAAAGTAGAGAAGAGGGAAGAGAGAGAAAGAGGGTGGATACAGTGAAAGGGGAAATGGATGAGCAGCACCCAAACTTACGTGTATGTATTTATGTATGGTGATATATACCTACAGCATTACTGATATAATAAATGTTTAATACCTGTAAAAATGTTTATATTTCATTGGTTAGTTTGTGGTATATTAAAGGAACTGTGAAAAATAAAAAAATAAAAAAATGACTCTCAATTTGGGGACAACTGAGTTAGATGGAATACTCACGGGAACTGAAGAAAAATGGATTAAAAATGTGCAGTCACTTACTATATATGGAATTAGAGGAGGAACAAGTGAAAGAGTCAATAATAAAATGGACAAGAAATTTTGTATATATAATTCAATTAGATAGATGGCAGCAATTATGGGAAAGAAACTATAAACTGACAATGGCGACAGCGTATAATGAAAATATATACAAAATGTTTTATAGATGGCACATCTCTCCAGAAAGATTAGCTAAAATGTTCAAGGATAGATCTATGAAATGCTGGAAATGCCATTAAAAACCAGGTTCTTTTTATCATATGTGGTGGACGTGTGTAGAAACTAAAACTTATTGGAGTATAATTAGAACATGGATAGAAAAGATGATACAACAATGTATAGAACTAAGACCAGAAACGTTCCTGTTGGGTATTTTACCAGAGAAATATAGCAAAGAGAAAACATATTTGATTATTCATATAACCACCGCAGCTAGGATTGTGTTTGCACAAAATTGGAAAGCGCCGAAAGCCCCCCCCCAGAGGGAGAGGTGATCGGGAAAATATTGGAATGTGCAGAAATGAATAGACTAACAATGATAATTAAAGATATGACAGTCAAAGTATTATGAAATTTTGAGAAAATTTTATGATTGGATGAAAAGAGAATATGGTTAAAAGATAACTAACACTAATTTAGATGGAAGAAAAAGGAGGAGATAAGAAGGGAGACCCAGGTGACACAGTACTGCAGGGGTGTCAAACTCAAATTTCATTGAGGGCTGCATCAGCATTGCGGTTGCCCTCAGGGGGCCGGGTGGGCATGGCCAGGGTGGGCGTGGCCTACTGGGTGGGCATGGCTAGAGTGCGTATGGCCTACTGGGTGGGTGTGGACAGCTCTACATCATTCGCATCAAGGGCGCCTATGGGGGCCTGGGCAGGAGTGGGACAGATCTGAGGGTCTCTGGCAGAAGGAGGGTCTCTGGGCCAGGGCCAAGGCAGTGGGGGCCATTCCATCACTGTTTCCAGGATGGCTTCACGGGCCGCATGAAACCACTTCGCGGGCCGGATCCGGCCCCCGGGCATGTCTGCAGTACTGGATAACCGGAGCTAGTATAAATATTTATAGAAGTATATACCAAGAAGGTCAGATTTATAGAAGTATTAATGTAATAGAAAATTAATGTTATTATACCTAATATAGATATTGAAAATCTAGGGAGAGGAGTTGCTGAATTGTATCTGAAGAGGAATGAGAGGGAAGAAAGGAGAGGAGAGAGGGAAAAGAGTAGAGGAGATATCAGAATCCATTTATATTTCATTTCTAACTCTCTTTCTCTGCAAACCCAAATCTCACCCCTCCTTGGATTCTGCCATTCCCAAGGAGGAAAGGGAATAAACATGGGAGTTTATTGCCTCTATTTCCTCTCCTTAGATGTAACTTTTTCTTTATCTAGCCAGCCTGTTGCCCATCACAATAAGATCGATGAGAGGCATTCTCTCTTCCTTATCTTACAAGCAACTAAGAAAGGGGGTGGGGCAACTCTGGTTTATTTCTCCAGATGGAATGTAAAGGGGAGGGAGTGATTGTGCTATGAATGGATTGATGGTTCTCCCTTTCCCACGAGGGGCTTGCCACCTGAAACTTGACTGATCCAGAACTGACCAAATGAACTGAGGGGTGGGGTTTTGCTTGGGGACACTTTAAAAATATCGATCTGGGAGGAGATTATTTAGATCTTGTCTATTATACCTTCTATCATCTATGTCTTAGTAAAAGTTCCTGCTTGGACAATCTTGTCTCCAAGAGTCTTTCTTTCTTAAGATGTGGATTGGAGTGGGTTCTGACATTAGACAGGATCTGCATTAAGAGCCAACTTGGAAGGAAGAACCTTACCAGGGGACTTTGCAAAAAATACAATGTCTAACAATGAGGAGGAAAGCCCCATGGAAAGGGAACTCTCCCCCCAACTGAAATCCCACCAACTATCAGAAGATGAAGCGTCATATTCCTCTGGGGAAGAAGTGGTGGAGACGCATGACCCCAAACCGCGGTGGTCAGTGGGCATTGGAAGGAAGAGCGAGTGGGAAAAGGCATCCAGGAAAGTGACCCTGAGGCGGAGCAGCCGCTAACCCGAATGGAAGCAAAAGCTGGAGAGCTCCCTGCACGTCAGCGAAGAGGACGGGAGTTATGCACCACATGCAGAGTGGATGCTAGAAAAAGCTATTGACCTGATGAAAAAAACCCTTGGCTCTCTAAGAGAGGAGAAACCTGAATCCCGCAGCCACAACAGCGCCTGGAGCTTCAGCTGGAGAGACAGTGGGGGGGATCCAGAACCTGTAGCACCGGGGACATCCGCTGAACCCGAAGCTACCACCTCAGCAGCACCCACCCCCAGCAACCCACAGACAGGGATCAGGATGGGTGGCAATATCGGCCGCAGCATAAGCACTGATCCATTCAAAGACTCCTGCCCCTGGAAGTGAAATTCACGGGGGAGCCACCACAATTGGGGTTTTTCCTAACTCAAGTCCTCAGTTATATAGAAGAATATGGACGGGACATCCCCAGTGACAGAGCCCGAATCCACATTGTGCAATCCGCCCCGGATGGACTGGCTGGAGACTGGGTGGTGAACCTGCATGACTCCAACACCCAAGAACTCAACGACTTCAACCAGTTCATGTCATCCTTTAGGAGGCGATTTGAGGACTCTTTGGCTGATTGTAATGCGCAGGAGAAAATCAAAATGGTGAGGCAAGGTGCAGGGGGGGTCTCAGCTACCCTAGCCACCTTATCAGTTCACCTGTCCCTGGGGGCCCATGAGGAAGACATAATGCTTGTAGTGTCCCCAGGCATGGAATGCCCAATGATTTTAGGGCTGGAATGGTTGAAGAAATGGAACCCCTGGGTAACTTGGAGGACAGCAGAACTCAACTTCCCAGAGGGGGACCATAGGAACTTAAAACCCCAAAGGACCCCCCCAACCCAAAGAGAGGAGAAAGCGTTAGTGGGGGAAGAGAAGGGGGTACCAGAAATACTGGAAGAATACAGGGACCTTGCTGAAGTTTTCAATGAGGAATGGGTGGGTGAGCTTCCCCCTCACCAACCCACAGACTGTGCTATAGAATTCAAACCCGGGGCAAAACTCCCAAAGCACAGACTGTGCTCCATGAGCCCCAAAGAGATGACGGAGATGGAAAGATTCATAAACAAAAACCTAGAAAGGAGATTTATTGAGCCTTCCAAACCCAAAGTGGCCACTCCAGTCCTGTTCAGGGAGAAGAAGAATGGCACGATGTGCTTATGCGTAGATTACAGGGCTCTAAACACAATTAGTGAAAGTAATCTGTATCCCCTACCTTTAATGAAGGATATGCTATCCCACCAATTGAAAGGAAGGATTTTTACTAAACTAGACCTAAGAGAAACATACTACTGCATTAGGATTAAGGAAAGGGACGAATGGAAGCCTGTGTTCGATTGCCCAATGGGTTGCTACCAGTTTAATGTCCTGCTGTTTGTACTGCAAGGGCCCCCCGCAGTTTTTATGCAATTAATGAAGTGCTAAGAGAGCATCTGTATAAGGGGGTCCTGTTTTACCTAGATGACATCCTTATCTTCACTGAGACCAAAGAGGAGCTTATTAATTTAGTCAGAGCAGTTCTGAAAAAATTGCAGGCCACCCACCTATATGCAACATTATCAAAATGTGAATTCCACCAAGAAAGAATAGACTACCTGGGATATTGCATATCCCCACAGGGCATCAAAATGGACCCTGAGAAAGTCAGGGCAGTATTAGAATGGGCACCACCCTGCACAAGGAAGCAACTGCAAAGTTTCCTGGGGTTTGCAAACTTCTACTGCCAATTCATCCCTTCATTTGCCGAAATAGCCCTGTCCCTCACAAACTTGTTGAAAACAAGGGGTGGCAGTGAAACCCAGCCATCCCCTGAAGTGGACAATGGAATGTCAAGTGGCATTTGAGAGGCTAAAGAGACTTTTCTCTGCTGAACCTGTACTGAGAAATCCAGATCCCGATAAACCTTTCATAATACAGGTAGACGTTAGTGATGTGGTGGTGGAAGCTGTATTATTACAGGGAAATGATGAGGGGACATTGCAACTGTGTGCATATATGTCCAGGAAACTCACGGAGACAGAACAATGTTGGGCTGTGTGGGAGAAGGAGGCTTACGCTGTGAGGTGGTCATTACTTACATGGCGTCATTTCCTTCAAGGAAATAAAATCCCCTTCCAGGTCTGGACAGACCACAAAAATTTGGAAGCACTAAAAACACCCAGGAAATTTGCTCCTAAGCAAGCCCACTGGTCCCAACCTTGTCATCGAATCCGTTTCACTCTCAAACACATACCGGGGGGGGGGGAAGAATTTCTTGACAGATGCATTATCTCGCATGTCCCAATATAACACCACACAGGTCACTGACTCTAAACCACTTATGCCCAAACAACAACTTGCAGCACTAGTCACCACCAGGGCCCTAGCCAAAATCAACCCACAGGTGGATAGCCAAACTGGAATAGAATTCCGAAGGTCCTTGGAAACTGATGAATGGTTCCAGAAAAATAGACATGTGTGCACAATCAAAGACGGACTACCCTGGGTGGGTGAGAAGTTATACATACCTGCCACCCAGGGGATCAATTTCATGCAGTTGTGCCATGATACAAAATCAGCAGGACATTTTGGGTTTGTAAAAACCTTATACTTAACTAAAAGGCAATTTGGTGGCCATCAATGAAAAAGGACATAGAAAGCTACATGGCTAGCTGTCAAACGTGCATGATGGCTAAGAGGCTGCAACCCCTCAGCCTCCTGGAAAGAAATAGCCATGGACTTTATAGTGGAATTACCAGAAAGCAACGGGAACACTGTCATCTGGGTGGTCACAGATTTGTTTTCCAAACAGATGCACTTTATCCCATGCCAAAAGATTCCCACCGCAAAAGCCTTAGCGAAACTATTCATGCAGCACATTTACAGACTTCATGGAGCACCCCAATGCATCATATCTGACAAGGGAGTACAATTTACGTCAAAGTTTTGGAAGGAATTTTTATCCCTCTTAGGAATTACTCGGGGACTGACATCAAGTCACCATCCTCAGGGGAATGGTCAAATGGAACGGGGGAACTCAGTACTTGAGCAATATTTAAGATGCTTTATTAATTTCCAGCAAACAAACTGGACGGACCTACTCCCTTTCACAGAAGTTGCTTACAATAATGTAGCACAGGCTACACTCGTTTTCAAATAGCTACCAGTCAAAGTTTCAACCCTATGCCAGAACTAATCCCAAATGAACCGGAAATCCCACCACTGAAGGAATGGATTGCACAATTACCAAACACCTGGTCAATCATTAGGAAAGCTTTAGATGAAGCTAGACAAGGATACAAAGCACAGGCTGACAAAAAGAGAGTTGATCCCAAACCATTCAGGGTGGGAGAGACGGTATATTTATCTACAAAATACCTAAAATCCCTACAACCTTGTAAAAATCTCAGACCAAAATATATTGTACCTTTTCCAATTAAAAGAATCATAAACCCAGTAACAGTAGAATTAGAACTATCCAAAAATCTTAGGCAGATACAGCCAATTTTTCACTGCAGTTTACTAAAAAGGGAACAACAGTCACCCCTACGACTAAACCCCCCTCCACCTCCTATCATGGTTGAATGAGAACAACACTTTGAGGTAAAAGAAATCCTAGATTCTAGGAAACACCACAGAGCAATTCAATACTTAGTAGCTTGGAAACACCTCCCCTCCTCAGAAAATGAGTGGGTCAATAAACATCACATTAGAGCACCCAAGTTGCTAAAGAAGTTTCATACAGAATATCCCAGCAAACTGGGATATTTATTTATATTTATATTTATATTTATATTTTTGTTTTCCCTACAGGAGGAGCTCTCCTTTTTTAAAAGGAGGGCAGGATGTCAGAATCCATTTATGTCAGAATCCATTTATATTTCATTTTTAACTCTCTTTCTGTGCAAACCCAAATCTCACCCCCTCCTTGGATTCTGCCATTCCCAAGGAGGAAAGGGAATAAACATGGGAGTTTATTGCCTCCATTTCCTCTCCTTAGATGTAACTTTTTGTTTATCTAGCCTGCCTGTTGCCCATCACAATAAGATCGATGAGAAGCATTCTCTCTTCCTTATCTTACAAGCAACTAAGAAAGGGGGTGGGGGAATTCTGGTTTGTTTCTCCAGGTGGAATGTGAAGGGGAGGGAATGACTGTGCTACAAATGGACTGATGGTTCTCCCTTTCCCATGAGGGGTTTGCCACCTGAAACTTGACTGATCCGGAACTGACCAAATGAATTGAGGGGTGGGGTTTTGCTTGGGGACACTTTAAAAATATTGATCTGTGAGGAGATTTTTGAGATCCTGTATATTATGCCTTCTATCATCTATGTCTTAGTAAAAGTTCCTGCTTGGACAATCTTGTCTCCAAGAGTCTTTCTTTCTTAAGATGTGGATTGGAGTGGGTTCTGACAGGAGGGGGGAAGGAAGTAGGAAGTTTGGAGGAGAAGAGGAAGAGAAGTGGGGAGAAATGGGAGGGGAGCGGTAAAGGAAAGAGGAGAGGAGAGGAAGAAGAGGGAAGTAGGGAAGAAAGAGAAAAAAGGGAGAAAGAATCTAGAGAAGAGGGAAGAGAGAGGAGGAGTGTGGATACAGTAAAAGGGGAAATGGATGAGCAACACCAAAATTTATGTTTATGTATTTATGTTATTAAGAGTATCTGGTAGATAAGACTGTAAAAAGAATGTATGTTAATACTTGATAAAATATCACGGAAAATTTGTTGATATGTATGGGGGAGAGTTGGAAAAAATAAAAATAAACACTTTTTAAAAAAGAACCATTTAAACAATCATTTACTTAAGTACAGCAATTAAGGACACTACATTGTGCAACTGATTGCAGTAATTAAGGCCAATACATTACATTTTCTATTGTGGCTTTACATTTAAATATAAATGTGTGATATTTTATTGCATTTCATGCTGTAGGATTGTTCCATTGAAAACAAACTGATTCCTCATTAGCTTTATACAAACTCCATGTTTGATCTGAAGAACTCTGTTACATACTTAGAAGTTTGTGGATTGTGGAAAATGTATACAAATGCTGGTTGTACATTTGCATAATTTGTAGTGTTTTAAATTGTTATTGTGTTGTCTAATTGGTGTAAACGTCTTTGGAAATATTTGAAGAATTAGAATGAAACTTGTAGAAAATGTTGTGGCATATATTAATTCAAGATAGGGAGAGAGAAATAGAGAGAGACAGACAAATAGACTTTTTCTCTCTCTTTTGATTCTAGTGAGTTACAGTAAGGATGGAAAACTTCTGTCAACTAATAGTATTTTAAGCATTGGTGTTGATTTTAGTCTGCTATACCAAATATATCATTTGTTTCTTTTGAGTCTTTCAATATGTAGAAGAAATACATTTCTTCTGTTTCTTAATTTCTAGATTAAATATGTTTTCTCAAGTAGAATTAACGCATAAAATTATTTATTTACTTAAACTCTCTATTTTGAGAATAGATGAAACCATAATGTCTTACAAAGTCAACATTATGGTTCAAGTTTATTTCATTCTGCAGAATTTCTCTAGGTTTTCAGTACAATTGACTATTATATGCTATTGTCAAAAGGAGTGTCTGCAGTAGACATAGGAATACACTGGTAGCATTGCAAGAATACATGTCTAATAATTATGTTTTTCTTCACAGTTTTACCTCCAACTTTTGAATTCTACCCAATGAAGAAAGAGGTTTTGGCTGCAAAAGGAGGGCAGGCTATAATTGAGTGCAAGCCTAGAGCAGCTCCTAAGCCAAAAATTACCTGGAGTAGAGGGACAGAAATTCTTAGAAACTCCACCAGGTTAGTATTACTACTAAATATAGTAAATAATCTATAAAGCATTATTTAAGAGTTCAGTATCAAATTAAAAAACCCTGTGTTTCTGCATGGTTTGGCCTGAATATAAGTGTACCACAGAAATGGGAAATTTTGTTAATAAATCAGAAAATTTTTTTAGGCTAGCTGGTCATATTGGTCTTCTTCATGGTTAAGTTGTGTGAAGAAACATTGTTAAAGGAAAACAGGATCATGCATTTTTTTTCTTCAAATTCTCCAGCTCCATCAGTATAGCTGGTTTATTCATTTGAGCTTTGTTTATTGCACAAAGATAGGCAAGAGTGACAAGAAACAAATGAACCTGGTGGTTGCTTTTGAATGGTGGTTGCTTTTGTACGAATCTAAAAGGTGTACAACTATTTTAAGGAGTCTACTCCTTATGGGCAATGCAACCTTTAAAGTAGCTGCAGCTTTTTCATTACACCTCCCCAAACACACTGTGTCTCTCTGTGTACTGGGATTAAAACAAAGCAAACCCTTCTGTGTCCTACTGGTGTCATCTGCTTCCTAGAAAGTGTTTTTCCCCCTCCAATAACAGTAGTTAAGCATAAGCTAGATGGTTGCCTAGATAAAAAGTGCCAAATTTTTGCCCCCATTCAACTGCTGTGTAATATTGGAAGATAGTTTGTTTTGCATGGGCAATTGGGTAACTCTCCCCCTTTCCTGGAGTTAAGCAGCACAAAGTGATCAAATGGCAATGATTATTATACGTAGGTATGAAAAGACTATGTATAACTGGCAGGAGAAAAAAATATGGAATGTATAATGCCATGCTTCCATTTTCATCCACATTTTCTTATTATGCTATTGTTGATTCTCAATTTTCTTAAAAATATCTTTTTTAATAGGATACATATATGGTATGATGGCAGCCTAGAAATTATTAATGTTACAGCAGCAGATGGAGGCAATTACACCTGTTTTGTGGAAAACAACAAAGGGAAAGCTAACAGTTCTTCTGGTCTTATAGTCACAGGTAATTCTCAAACTTCTCTACATTCTCAAAGTTAAGTATAGCATGGACTTCAGATTCCGTATGTTGAAATCATTTTCAATTTTCTAAATAAATTTGAGTTAGTTTGATAAGCCTATTAATTTAGTCATTGTATATAACAAAATAATATACAGTATATTTCTTATATCTTGTCTCTGATTCTGATTACTGACTTTGTATGTGGGTCACTGAGCTTACACTTTACAGAAGTGTAGCTGTATTATCTAAAGCAGCAGTCTGCAATCTTTGTGGCCTGTCTGCAGGGGGAGAGGGGATCTGGGCTGTGTGAGTGGTGGGCCGGTGTGTATACACATGGATGCAACCCTTGCACGAGTGGCAGGCCAGTGCATAGTTGAGCAGCTTGACTTGTGTGAGTGATGGGCTGGTGTGCAAGTGAGCAAATACCACCCGGCCCGCTGCTCTGCAAGTTGAACTGCGCATTCATGCATGCTCTGGCCAGCACTCTCACAGCCCAATTCTGAATAGGCTACAGCCCACTAGTGGGCTGTGGCCTGGGAGTTGGGCAGTGCTTTTTTTGTAAAAAAAAAAAAAAGGTGACGGAACTCACGCACAGCTCTGGCTCCAGTTGAAAGCCCTTTACAGAGGGGGGGGAACTGCTTTAGGGAGCTTCCGAGGTGCAGTTCATGTGAGCAGCATCAGCTGATGGATGCCATTGCCATGGCTTTTCAGAGCAGGCATGTCTTCTGCCACTTCGTCCTCTTCCACCTCTGATGACACAGATGCTTCCTCCGGAGCCAGAATGACCGAAGTGGCAGCAGCTCTGCTGCTTTGGGAGTGCATCTGGTCCCTTGAAGAGATTCGCTCTAGGTCAGTCCTGGTCCCTGGTGGCCAACACGGGGGTGAGGACAGGCAGTGGTGGTGGGGGAGCCCCATGAACCAAGGCAGAGAAGAGGGTCTGCTTTCAGGGTTGTGGAAGTGTTTCCAGGTCGACCTTTGATACCCCCAATTTCCCCAGGCAGCTGAATGATCTAAAACATTCAGCAAAGAGTATTGTGACAATTGACACATTTATTAGAGCATAAGCTTTCTTGAGCTATAGGCTGCTTCATTAAATGCATAGTTACTCATATATTAAAAGTTAAAATCAAGTACATACATATTTATTTGTACGTAAGTGAGAGAGGAAGAATATATCAGATACATAATAAAAATGATTTGTGCTTCGTCCGCAGAAGAAGTACGCGAGACAGCTGGCTAACGAAAACCTTTTATTGACAAGAACCGGGCGAGGAACAGTCTCGCAATGCCTCTATTTATATTCCCAGCTGGCCGACTAGCGACCAATCAGGGCTGTGCCGGTTTCCCGCTAGTCAGCGTGGACCAATCGGCGATGGTGAGCTTTGACAGCTCGGAGCTGTCAAGCTATCTTGCGCCTGCGCAGTTACAGGCGGTTTTGACAGCAGAGAGCTGTCAACGGTAGCGTTTGCGCAGTGGCTGTGGCAGCTTTTGACAGCTGTCAAAAGCCACCAAAGGGTTTTACCTCATAACTGTTAACATGTGAACACAATCATTAAACATAACGTATTAATACACAACACCCCTTACCCCTCCCCCGAATTGGTGGGGTAATCCTTCTGGTTGTTTCTTCGTTGAGTGCCCCAATCATAGTCACTTAAGTAGGCCGGGGGTTTCCTGGTTCTATTTGAACGCCGGAGGGGCGTTGCTGTTGTTGGCTCCGCTTCCGCAAGTTCTGGACTTGGACCTGGTGCGGGAGCTTCGAGAGTCCCTTTGTTAGAGGTGCTGGGTGGGGGGGTGTTTGTTCCTGGAGTGGTGCATGGCATTAGATTTTCCCCGCTTCCCCTTTCCCCCCAGTTTTGCAGGCTGCATTGTCGCAATTGATCGATGTGTCGACGTAGGTGGCAGTTCTTACCGGCATCAATTATGTATGATAAGGGTCTGGTTTGTTCGATTACAACCCCCTGAATCCATTTGTTTCCTGCCCCATGGTTCCTAGCCCAGATGGTTTGGCCGTTGGCCAGGGTTCTGTGAGGAATGGGTTGGACTGGTTCTGCCGTTGTCTTGTCCGGGTGTAATCTGTCAAGTCTGGTCATAAGTCGTTTCCCCCAATGCAGTTCTGCCGGTGATTTTCCGGTGGACGTGCAGGGGGTGGTGTGTTGTGCCAGTAAGAATTGCGCCAACCTGCGGTGCCAGTTTCACATGACGATTTTTCGAAGTGCATCCTTGGTGGACTTTACCATCACCTCAGCCAAGGCATTCGACGAGGGGGGGAATGGAGCCGTTGTGATGTGTCTAATAGAGTTCTCTGTGGTGAAAGTCTGGAATTCACGGGAAGTAAATTGTGTGCTGTTATCGGATACCAAGACATCGGGCAGGCCGTGTGTGGCAAAAAGCCCCCTTAGTACCTGTACTGTGGCAGTTGTAGTTATGCTACTGACTGGCACGACCTCCAGCCACCTGGAGTAGCTGTCAACCACTATTAAAAATACCTGTCCTTGAAAGGGTCCCGCAAAGTCTAAGTGCACCCGGGACCAGGGATTTTTGGTTGTCTCCCATCTGTGGACGGGGGCTTGTGGTTGTGCGGGTCTGCCGACCTGGCAAGGGTAGCAGCCAGCTACATGTGTCTCAATTTCTGTATCTATGCCTGGCCACCAGACGTAGCTCCTAGCTAAAGCCTTCATTTTAACTGTACCAGGGTGTTCGTCATGTAATGTGTTCAAAACCTTGGGTCTATGTTTTTCAGGCACTACGACCCTATTCCCCCACAGTATGCACCCTAGGTGTGATGAAAGTTCCGTTCTCTTCGAGAAATATGCTTGGAACTCTGGACCGGGGGATTTGGATTGCCATCTAGAGGCAATCCAGGTTAATATTCTGCTCAGGGTCTTATCTTTAGCTGTGGCGGCAGCTATGTCTTTAGCTGTGAGGGGGCATTCTGGTAATTCTAAGATTGCCAAGATGTTGCCGGCTGGAGCGGGGTCGGGGTCTATTACCAGTAGGGGAAGTCTGCTTAATGCGTCCGCATGCCCCATTTCCTTCCCCGGCTTGTGGATCAATTTAAATGAATAAGCAGATAAAAAGGTAGACCATCTAAGAATTCGGGGGGATAGAATTTGGGGAGTCTGCTTATCCCATGTGAAAATCCCCAATAGAGGTTTGTGGTCTGTGAAGATGGTGAATTGCCGTCCGTAGAGGTAGTCGTGAAATTTTTTCACGCCGGCAACTATCGCTAAAGCCTCCTTGTCAATTTGAGCATAATTGCGCTCTGGTTTGGAAAGCGTTCTGGAGTAAAACGCTATTGGAATTTGGGTTCAATTTTGAGTTAAATGATTTAGAACCGCCCCGATCCCATAAGGAGAAGCATCACATGCTAAACATAGGGGCATTTCCTCTTTGTACAGTGTTACAGAGGAGTTACTGGTCAGCAAACTCTTAAGGAGCTGGAAACTGGAGTCATGCTGAGGAGTCCAGGACCATGGGGTACCCTTGTCAAGTAGTCTGTGCAGGGGTTCAGCGATGGTTGCTTTGTGGGGCAAGAAGGCATGATAAAAATTTAGTAGCCCTAGAAAGGCTTGTAGCTCCTGTTTGTTTTTAGGAGTGGGAGCAGTTTTTTTTTAATTGAAAAGTTTTAACATACAGTTTATCTTTAACAATCCCCCCTCCCCCTCCCTTCTCCCTCCCCCCTCCCTCTCCCCCCTCCCCCCCTCCCCCCCGACTTCCCAGAGCTAAATACAAGGTATATATAAAAAAACAATCATAAACAACCATATACTAAAAACCATAAACTCTAAAATCCATCACTCTCTAGCTTATATAGGATAAAACAAACCTTAGTAATATTAAATATATAGAGAGAAGCTAAAATAGAAAAAGAAAAAAAAGAAAGAAGACTTATTCAAATGCTACATGAAACTTCTTAACCCTATACTTGTTCTGGATAAACTCAATCCATTTTCTCCATTCCATAATATAACGTTCTTGCGAGTGATCTTTCAAATAAGCCGAAATCTTCGCCATCTCTGCCAGGTCAGAAACCTTTAAAGTCCACTCTTCTATGGTCGGCAGTTCCTCTTTCTTCCAATACTGACCTATCAAAAGTCTTGCTGCCGTAATTAAATTTAACATCAACTTAGTGTCCACAACCGTAGCATCCGTGATTATTCCCAACAAGAATAGTTGCGGACAAAACTTTATCCTTTGTTTAAAAATCTTCTGCATATTCCACCAAATTTTTATCCAGAAAACCTTAATCTTTTTACAAGTCCACCATACATGAAAATATGTTGAGGTGTGGGAGCAGTTTTGATGGCTTTGATTTTTGAGTCAGTGGGATGAATTCCCCCCGAGTCAATTTTGTATCCCAAAAACTCTGTTGATGGTACCCCAATAGAGCATTTATCTCTTTTTAATTTAAGTCCTGCTGCCATGAACCTGCTTAGAACTTCCTGCAATTTGATTGCCAAATCCCCTTCAGATTCTCCTGCGATAAGCACATCGTCGAAGTAGGGGCAGTCCCCAGGAATTCCCTTAAGGGTTTTTTCCATAATTTCCTGGAAAATTCCTGGGGCTGCGGATATGCCGAATTGTAAACAATTCACTTTGAAAGCTCCGTGGTGCATGATGATGGTCTGTGCGTTTGCAGTTCCCGGGGTGACAGGTAGTTGCAAATACGCCTGCGCCAAGTCTAATTTTGCAAAAATGGCACTGGATCTAATGGCTGCTAGGACATCTTTCACTGCTGGGACGGGGTAAGCATGCGAATTCAACGCCTGGTTTAGGGTGGCCTTATAGTCGGCGCAAATTCTTATTTGGCCGTTAGATTTAATTGGGGTCACAATTGGTGTTTCCCATTCACCCCCTTCGACTGGTTCTAAAACTCCTAGATTAACGAGTCGGTCCAGTTCATTCTCAATTTTGCTTTTGAGTGCAAACGGAACTCTCCTAGCTTTTATTCTTATCGGTAATATCTCGGGGTTAATTTTAGTGATACTGGGGGGCCTGTATATTTACCTAACGAGCCATCGAAGATGTCTGCGAACTGCTGGCAGACAGCTTCAAGGCTGGTGGACTGGGTTGTGTTAATTCCTGTTAACGCGATTCCTAATGCTTCAAACCAGTCAAGACCTAGCAGACTGCTTCGGTTTCCCTGCGTAACTAAAATCGTTAGGAATCCCCTGAACTGCCTAAATTCCACCGGAATTTTGGCTTTACCCTTAAGTAGGATCGGGGTTTTTTGGAAGTCGGCCAGGTGTATGCTGGTAGGTTGCAGGGAAATTTGCTGCCGGCTGCGGCTGCAAATGTTTTTATAAGTCTTCCACGAAATAAGGGAGACCGAGGAACCTGAGTCAACTTCCATTTCACAGGGGACCCCGTGTAACAGGACATTAATTTTGACCTTAGGTTTTAATACTAGGTGGACCGCCCCCACCCCCTTATTCCTACCTGCAGCTAGTACCAGGGACCTAGGGGGCTTTTTCCCGTTGGTCGTGGTCGGACTCGTACCTGCGGATGTCACCTCCAATTCATGCAGGTTCTCCCAGTTCTGGCTACGGCATACGGCTCTGAGGTGTCCAGTTTTTCCACAGCCATGGCATTTGGCACTGTGGAAACGGCAGGACGCTCTTGGGTGGTTGCCACGACAGCTGGCGCATTTGGCTCAGATGCCTTGCTGAGTGGTGCTTTTGCTGTTTGGAGGGCCCCCTCGGTTGTCACGTTGGTTCTTGAGTTTTTCAAACCTCCGTTGGATGGCGTCTATGTCGGTGGAGACGTCGTTCTCTCCAAAGTCGCTGTGGGTGATGTCCTCCTGGTGCACAGACCTGTATGGTCCATTGTCCGGTGGTTCCGGATTCTCGCAGTGGCTATCTTCATGAGCCACTACTTCCATGGAGACCTCGGCCAAGGTCAAGGTGGGCTTAGTGATCAGCTTCTTCCGTAGGCGCTTGTCCTTCAGCCCGATGACTACCTGGTCGCAGATCCGGTCCTCCAGATCCAGGAACCGGCATCGGCGTGCGGCATGCCTGACTCTTGCTATGAAGTCGGTGGCGGATTCATCGGGGAGTTGACAGCGCCGCACGAAGTTTACGTGCCAGAATAGTTCAGATTTGGTCGGCATGAAATGCTTACTTAGTCCTTCTGTTAGTTCAGCATACGGTATGGAGGCGATGGGCTCTGGACTGAAAAGTCCTATGGCCACATTGTACATGGCTGGTCCTCTGAGGCAAAGGAGCGCCGCTGCCTTGGCCCGGTCGTCCATGATCTTGTTGACCAGCAGGAACCCTTCTACCTGGCCCCAATACGACTCCCAGTACTCGGGATGGCGAATGTTGAATTCGCGGATGTGACCGAGGTTGGCCATGCTGTCCCGGTTGTGGGTACTGCTTTGCAGCGTGAGGAAGTTGAACTTCCCACCGGTGACTTCAGCTGTGACTAGCTCTGAACCATGGAAAAAAAGTCTCTTTTTTCCCTCGGCTAGTGACTTCAGCTATGCGAAGCAGTATATCCCATCCTTGTCGCCAGTGCTTCGTCCGGAGAAGAAGTATGCAAGACAGCTGGCTAACGAAAACCTTTTATTGACAAGAAACGGGCAAGGAACAGTCTCGCAATGCCTCTATTTATATTCCCAGCTGGCCGACTAGCGACCAATCAGGGCTGTGCCAGTTTCCCGCTAGTCAGCGTGGACCAATCGGTGATGGTGAGCTTTGACAGCTCGGAGCTGTCGAGCTGTCTTGCGCCTGCGCAGTTACAGATGGTTTTGACAGCAGAGAGCTGTCAACGGTAGCGCTTGCGCAGTGGCTACTGGCAGCTTTTGACAGTTGTCAAAAGCTGCCGAAGGGTTTTACCTCATAACTGTTAACATGTGAACACAATCATTAAACATAACGTATTAATACACAACAATTTGTATTGGAGTACAATTTGCACTAGTCAAATAGAAGTGATATAATTATTTCCTCAGAGTAACACATATCATAACATTATACAGTAGTATTTTATATAACTTTAAACATGATTACATTCAAATCATAGGCACCTAATCATTTAACTAATGACTGTTTATAGCACTATTATTCAAATAATATTGGAACATTTCATAGAAGTTACTTTAAATATTATTGAGGAATAGGAAATATTTTGTGCACATTCTTTATACTACTAAGAATAGAATCTTATACAAAAAGTAACAATTTGAGTATGTTATTTTTAGGTAATTTCATTTAATTCTGAACTTCTGTGTTATACTAATTACAATGCAGATACTCAACATGTGATTTACTTTTGTACCCTGCAGTAAGTTTACATGGTACTAACATGAGTTCACACCACCAAATTTGGTTTGAGGAGGATTTCAATATAATCTAGCCTTCATTTTTATTGCAGAAATATTACCTCTGTTGACACAAATGCAAATTTTCTCCCACACTTTATTAAAGTCCCCATGAAGATTAAATTTCTAGAAGTAACCTCTTGCAAAATTTTAAATATCTGCTGCTTGTATTTGCTGCTACTAGTCTCAGTTGTGATCTGGGACATTATTCTAAAAGAATTCCTGACAAGGAATTGGTAATTGCATGGTAAATTCACATGATACTCTCACCGCTGGATCATTCTCTCATTAGTAGGATACAAATAGGGTATATTATTTGGGTGGGTCCCCAAATAGCTCTCTTATGAATAATTTTTTCACATAGGTTGTCACAGTAAATTTTCACTTTTGATCCTAAGATTGGCCTAGAACTGTAAATATTATCCCTTAAAGGCTAAGTAAAAATAATTTCTACCTTTGTTCAGAAAATGAAAACTACCAGAATTTGCAAAGTATGAAAAGAAAGACCTACCAAAAACCCCACAAATTTTAAAAATCTTTTTACTTTTATCTCTTTTGCTATTGAAATACATAGTCATCCATAGTAAAGTTGTATATTTTTCAGGTTTTAAGTACATCAGAGCTTCAATTGTTGTATATTTTATGATTTGCTAATATATAACCACAATTTTTTTTTCTGTTAACTGCAAAGCTGCAACAAGGATTACTTTAGCACCAACTAATGTTGATGTCATTGTTGGATTGAATGCTACCATGCAATGTCTTGCATCTCATGATCCTTCTTTAGACCTGACTTTTATTTGGCTCTTAAATGGATATCCAGTAGATGTTGATAAAGAGAATGATTATTATGAAAGATCTATCATGGTGAGTTGCCTCATATTTTTCTGTTGACATATTTACATTTGGATTATTTTTTCTTGGTATTTTGGGGAAAGGAAAAAAGGGAATAATTATTATGAAGTGTTTCTTTTCCCCCATATTACAGTTTACTGCAGAAGAAAGGAAAGTTACTGTCTAGAAGAAAAAGTTACTATCTCATGAACCACAGTGTTATAACCTCCTATAAACTCATTATTTGTAAATTCCTTAGTAGCACTCCAACATCAAAACAAGTTATTCCAAAAGTTGCATATTTTCATGTCATGACTTCAGGCAATATAGAATGTTGTTTATCCATAGCAATGACTTCTTTTGAAGTTCTTCTTGTAACTAAAAACAAAAAGACTGCACTTAGGTCACAGAATGAATCATTGATATAAATAAGCCCTACTATGATGAATCCAGCTTACTGTGTTCAGTGTCAGACCACATATACTATTTATTTATTGCATTTATAGTATCTGGCATTTTTTTTAGGCAAAACCTTAAAGCATCCATTTCTTGCATTTCCATGGCTACTAAAGAACCTCTCAAAATACTGCTTTGAGTACTCTATGACTGGGTCTTTCAAACAGAACTGCCTCATCTAGTTTGTTTATTTCAAGCCAAGATATTAAAATTCCCCTCACAAATGCATAAGAATGGGTGGGCAAGCAGAGTTTCTTGTTTAGACACTCCCCACCCTGTGGATTACTGTGTCTCCAGAAATATGGATGACCTCCTCCCTAACAATTCTTCAGAGTCAAAAGGGAGTGCCTCACAGTTTTAAAGAGATAATTCTATGAATTATATTAAAGATTTAAATGTAAATGTTGCTTACTTGTAGCCTGGATTCTTTGATGTGTTTTTAGTGATAATCGATTCAATGTGTGTTCATATAAACCACTGGGAGACTGTGGAACTAGCATATATAAATAGCATAAATTAATTGAGAATCAAGCTATATATTATATTAAATAAAAAGTGCTATTTTCAGGACTATACATTGAAGGTATCCTTTCTTTTCAACCACTTCTCTTTTTTTGCAAAATCACTTCCCCATTTAACTTAACAGTTAAAGAAAGGTAGACCAGTTGAAGCATTTTTCTTGACTACAGTGATCACAGGGAGGGAGTCCATTTTTGGAAATGAGCATTAAAATATTAATTCTATCTGCACAGTGGTTCCAGTGCAGATTTGAACCTGGGCTTAGACCTGGGGCAGGCAAATTTATTGTGATGGAATTTCAAGGGGGATTTTTTTTTAGCAACATGTCTGCTGGACTTACGATAAGAAGTAGAATTTCCCAAGACAGGAAAATAAATATAACATAGAACATACTGTGTGTTATTGCGTGTGAACGTGTGCTCACACAGCACACCTTCCCTATGTTATTAAACTAAGTTATTTTAAACTAAAACAGTAGGAAGAGAGGTGGAGAGGGAAAGATAAGTCAGAAAAATAAAAAAGACTGGGGGGGCAGCTGTGGGGGAGGGGCCAGCTGTCAAGCTGACAGGTTGTGTTAAACAGCTGGCCAAAATACACAACCACTTTACCAGCCACTTGGGCTGGCTTTTCGGAGCCACGGTTCTTGGAGGGGAGCCAAGAAGGAAGGATGACCTGCAGTGTGAATCCAGGTGGCGACCGGAGCGCAACAGGAGGGAAGAGCCTGGCAGACCAAGCGAGGAAGAAGATGGTCTTCAATGGCCAACATAGAGGCTTGACAGAGGGACAACGCAGGCGGTGAAGTAGCTGAACAACAGGTGACTGGAACTGGTCGAGAATTGGTTCTGATGGAGGAACGGCATGAAACTGGAAAGGAAGAGTCCTTTGGAAGTTTTCCCCAGGTAGCACAGGTCAGGAGGATCCCATGAAAAAAAGGGGGGAGTTTTTTTTCCATCCCCCCCACCTGCGAAAGCAGCGAGAAAGGCTTTTTTGGGGAAAAAATACAAAAAGTCCCAAAATTGAATTTGGAATGAGATAGAGACGCGCTAGCAGGGAAAGAACAGCGATAATGAGAAGGGAACCTACACTGGAGAGCTTTGAGGACTATATGAGATCAAATTGGCAGTAGAAGAGAGAAAGAGAAGGTGATCTGGAAGAACGAGCAGAAATTTTTGAAAGTGACATTTTGAAAGTGACAGCGCATTCTGTATGTGGAGCTGAAGTTAAAAAAAGAGCAAGAGGGACATCTAGTGGCTAAAATAGGAATTTTTCTTTTTTCTTTTTCTCCTTTCCTTGGAACTTATTGACATTGGACACATCTCCTTGGAAGTCTTTCTTTTCTTCTTTGTGGGATTATCGATAGTCTTTGGATACAAAAGACTGTTTGGAGTAATAGATAAGATCTAATTGTGGCTGTGGTTTATATAGTTTAGGCTGTGTACTTGTATATATTATTGCTATTATAATTAAGAAACAGTGAATTTGTGCTCAGAAATTAATATTTAAAATTATAGATATTCTATTTACTGCTATTAATTACCTATCTTATATTGCTATTTATATTGTTATTACTATTGTTATTTTAGGTATAATTAAGCTAAGTAGGTTATTCTATTGATAGAAATAGGGAGAGATATAGTAAAGGAATAAAGGGAGGGGTGCGTTGGTTTAAAGAATTATTCAGAAAGATGAGTATTCTGAACCTATTCAAGGTAGGGATAGCGAAGAAGGGGGCACAGATTGCCTCAGCTACCTCAAGTCCATCGAGTCAAAAATCAATTGATGAGCTTCTGCAAAGAGAAAGGTCTAATTCATTTAAAGACCTACAGGCCATGTTACAAATGATGCAGGAGTCCATGGCTAGAAATCATGAGGAGTTGAGGAAAGAGATTGGAGAGGTGAGGAACGACACAAGCGATCTCAAAGAATGGATGCAAGTAATGCAAGAGATGCAAGAGATTAAGAAGAGATGGCAAAATTACACAGAAGAACTATACAAGAATGAGCTTAACATCCCTGATAATCACAATGAGGTGGCCACTGACCTCGAGCCAGACATCCTAGAATGTGAAGTGAAGTGGGCCTTAGAAAAGCTGAGCAACAACAAAGCTAGTGGAGGTGACAGTATTCCAGCTGAGCTATTCAAAATCTTAAAAGACGATGCAGTAAAAGTGCTACACTCAATTTGCCAGCAAATTTGGAAAACTCAACAGTGGCCACAGGATTGGAAAAGATCAGTTTACATTCCAATTCCAAAGAAAGGCAGTGCCAAAGAATGTTCAAACTATCGCACCATTGCACTTATTTCTCATGCTAGTAAAGTTATGCTTAAAATCCTACAAGCTAGACTTCAGCAGTATGTGGATCGAGAACTACCAGAAGTACAGGCAGGATTTTGAAGAGGCAGAGGAACTAGAGATCAAATTGCCAACATACGCTGGATCATGGAGAAAGAAAAACATCTACAACATACGCTGGATCATGGTTCCAGAAAAACATCTACTTCTGCTTCATTGACTATGCTAAAGCCTTTGATTGTGTGGATCATAACAAACTGTGGCAAGTCCTTAAAGAGATGGGTGTACCAGATCATCTTATTTGTCTCTTGAGAAACCTATATGCGGGCCAAGAAGCAACAGTGAGAACTGGACACGGAACCACTGATTGGTTCAAAATTGGGAAAGGAGTCCTTCAAGGCTGTATACTGTCGCCTTGCCTATTTAACTTATATGCAGAGCACATCATGAGAAAGGCAAGGCTAGATGAATCAAAAGTTGGAATTAAGATTGCCGGAAGAAATATCAACAACCTAAGATATGCAAATGACACCACTCTAATGGCAGAAAGTGAAGAGGAACTGAAGAGTCTCTTGTTGCGGGTGAAGAAGGAGAGTGCAAAAGTTGGGTTGAAACCAAACATTAAGAAAACCAAGATCATGGCATCTGGCCCCCTCAATTCCTGGCAATTAGATGGGGAAGAAATGGAGGTAGTGACAGATTTTATTTCGATGGTTGATTCCAGAGGGTATACTGATTTTGTGGCAGGACAAGAAGATTAGAATAAATAGTCCAGATAAGGTGGAGGAGTTTTATAAGCAAAACTTTAGCAGTGAAGAAGAACTAGAGAGAAATGTTGAAGAAGTGAGGGAGTCAAGGTTGGCTAGAGCAAAAGAGGAGGGACAACAGGGAAAAACGAGAAGCGAGAAGAGAGAGGAAACAGTAAACTATGAAAGGAAACAACAAGAGCTGAGAGAGGAGCCAAGGGAGACTAGAATAACTAGGGGTATAAAAACTAGATATAAGTAGAAACATGATGGGAGAACTCCAAATCCTATCTTTGAATATTAATGGCTTAAACTCTCCTCAAAAAAAGAAAAAAAACTTTTAATAAATTGATCAGAAGTAATTTAGATGTTATAGTTATCCAAGAGACTCACATAGACAGGTGTTGGAATGCCCTAAAATGGGGAAGGTGTTTGCATCTTTATCACAGCATAAAAAAAGAGGAGTAGTGATATATATCAGAGAGTCAATCTTAGCCAAGCAAATTTATAAAGATACAAAAGGTAGGATTTTGGTAGTGGAGATGACAATTAACCAAAAACAGATAATATTAGTAGGAATCTATGCACCAAATGGGGGGCAAGAACAGTTCTATAGGAAATTATATAATACACTACGGGTGATACATTGTGAGAACATCTGTATTATGGGCGATTTTAATAGACAGGAAGCTAGACTATAAAAGCAAGGAAGAAAGAGAGGAGAAAGATGTGAGCCAGTGATATAGTAGAGCAGGAAGGAGACAGCCAGGGAGAGGAGAGGAGAGTTTACTGTGGACCATCCAGCCAGCCCGATGGACTATCAAATGAGAGCTATGTGGCTGTGGAACTGTTGGTGGGGGTTGTGGAACATTGCAGCACAGCAGACCAGTAGACTGGGTAGTGCAAATGGCAGTAGACCAAGTAGTGTGAATGCCAGCAGACCAGTAGACCAGGTAAAGTGAACGGCAGCAGACCAGCAGACCAGATACTGTGAAGAACAGCCGACCAGTAGACTGGGGACTGCAAAGTGCAGCACACCAGTATACCAGATACTGTGAAGGGTAGCACAGCAGTAGACCAGGTACTGCAAATGGCAGCAGACCAGTAGACCTGGTACTGCGAATGGCAGCAGACCAGTAGACCAGGTACTGTGAAGAACAGCATACCAGTAGATTGGGGACTGCAAACAGCAGAACACCAGTACACCAGGGACTGTGAATGGCAGCAGACCAGAAGACTGGGGACTACGAATGGCAAACACACAGCAGACTCATAGAAAAAGAAACTGATGCTATTGTGATCTGCAAAACATAGGTCAGAAAAAGGCATAATTACTTAGAGCAGAGAAGGTAGAAACAAGGTTAACAGCAAAGCACATCCACCAACAAAAAAGAGAGATTTTCAAACAATAAACTCATGGAGCAGGTAACTGATACTATTGTGGTATGCAATACATGTTCCATGTATGTGCTTACGCCCAAAGAACACCCATGCATTATATGTACATGCATTAAATGTAAACTAGAAAGAAGAAGTAAGGGACTTAGAGGCAACTCTAGCCAAACTCCAACCTACACAAAAAAGTTATACCCAAACTGAACTGAATAAAGAACGAATAACTCCCAGAGGATTTGACCCTACTGATAAACCCTTGGAGGAAGATAAATGGATGTATATCACACATAGAAGAAAACACAATACTCAAAGAAAGAAGCAGCATACATCTATCAAACCCCTACTGCCCAATCTAACCCAACCAGAAGCAGCCCCATTAAAACTGAGCAATCAATTTCTCCCCTTAGGTCACGGGTCGGCAACCTGCGCCTCTGGAGCCGCATGCGGCTCTTTCAGCCATCTCCTGCGGCTCCCAGTCTTCCTCCGCCATGTGCAGTCCAGAAAAAAAAGTGGGAATACTGTAAAAAAGTTCAAGCAATCAATTCAAACTTCTCATGGGAAAAAAAGTGTGAAGTTTGAATTGATTGGATGAAGTTCTTTGGTTTGTGGGGCTGCCCACAAACCTCTTTTCTTTTTCGGACTGCACGTGTGTGTCGGACCCACGGGGAATGGCTGGTAGAGGCAGCGGCAGTCTGGTGTTGTTTCTCCCATGTGTGTTTGTGTGTGTGTGTCAGACCTGTGGGGAACGGCTAGTAGGGAGGTGGTGATGTGGCCTTGTTTCCCCCCTCATTTGTGTGTGTGTTGGACCCGCGGGGAATGGCTGGTAGAGGCGGCGGCAGTCCGGCGTTATTTCCCCCCTCCTGTGTGTGTGTGTCAGACCTGCGGGGAACGGTGGTCCGGCCTTGTTTCCCCCCCTCCTGTGTGTGTGTGTCAGACCTGCAGGGCATGTCTGGTAGAGGCAGCGGCAGTCCGGCATTGTTTCCCCCCCTCCTGTGTGCGTGTGTTGGACCTGCGGGGCATGGCTGGTAGAGGTGGTGGCAGTCCGGCATTGTTTCCCCCCCTCCTGTGTGTGTGTGTCGGACCCACGGGGAATGGCTGGTAGGGAGGCAGCGGTCCAGCGTTGTTTCCCCCCTCCTGTGTGTGTGTGTGTTGGACCCATGGGGAATGGCTGTTAGGGAGGCGGCGGTCCAGCGTTGTTTCCCCCCTCGTGTGTGTGTATGTCGGACCCGTGGAGAACGGCTGGTAGGGAGGCAGCAGTCCGGCATTTTCCCCCACTCCTGTCTGTGTGTTGGGCCCACTGGGCTTGACACAGAGAAAGATGCAAATGCCGGACTGCCGCGGCCTCTACCAGCTGTTCCCTGCTGGTTGGACACACACACACACATGAGGGGGGGAAACAATGCCGGATCACCGCTGCCTTTACCAGCCTGTTGTGCTTCAGTGTCAGCCTGTGCTCCCAGCAGCTGAGTCTGAGGAATCTGAGGAGGAGGAGGAGGGGTTTGGAGAGCCTTCAGTGTCGGAGGGAGGCTCTGATGCACTGCAGGACTCTCAGCCTGGCCCCTCAAATCATGTTCCTCATGAGGCTCAGCTGTGTGAGGAAGAGGTGTCAGACTCAAAGGAGTCACAGCTGAATCTGTTCAGAGATGCTAGAAGCAGAAGGCAATCCAGCACAGCAGAGCAAAGAAAATCTATGAGGCAACTCAGTGAAAGGAGGAGAAGGCATTGAGAAGCCATGCCTTGGGACAGACAATAAAGGGGAAGGTGTGGGTGGTGCTAGTTGCTGAAGGCAACCATTCGGAAACATTCAAAGAGAATCCTGGTCTGCTCTTCCTAATCTGTTTGATTCTTGTTTGACTCTTTTGGGATGTTTTGAATCATGTATTTTTGGTTGAAGAAAATATTCTGCTACTTTTTGTTTGAAAGACTTTATTACTTGGAACTGTAAATAAATTTGGGTTGGGTTTTTTCCAGCCTATTGATTGTTAAAAGGAAAAAGGGGTTGTCCCTTTTGTGTGTACAAACAGGGCCGATTGTAGGCTGGAACAGAACAGTTTGCCTTCAGCCTTCCATCCCTTACTATTATGGAGCAGTTACGTGCTGAGAATGCCCAGCTCTCCCAGCAGCTCACTTTGTTGGCAGCTCAGGTGGTTCAATTACAGGCACAGGTCCCTGCTGCTGCTGCACTACCACCACCATCATCACCACCACCCAGGAGAAAATGCCACGTTGCGATGCCAGACAAATTTGATGGCAATCCAGATATGTTTCCTGCTTTTCTGGGACAATGCCATTTGTATATCAGCGTGAGAGCAGCTGATTTCCCCACTGACTGGGATAAGGTGGGGTTTGTGTTAAGCCTTCTCTCTGGTGCTGCAGCTTGTTGGGGCACACCCCTGCTAGCCCAACCTAGTCAATTGTTGGACAACTTTGTGCAGTTTTGTAATCATATGCGTCTGATATATGAGGACCCCATAAAGACACAGACTGCTACCCGATGCCTGAAAGCTCTGAGGCAAGGCCAACGCCCCCTACAGGCTATGTCAGCAATTTTTGGCTGCTTAGCCAGGATTCAGCCTGGAATGAGGCTGCGCTTGTGGACGCTTTCCAGGATGGATTGTTGGAGGAGATGTTGGATGAGCTGGCCAATGTTGATATTCCCTCAGACCTCAATGGGCTGATCCATCTCTGTCTGCAGATCGACGCTCGGCTGCAGCAGTGAAGGAGTCGCCGTGCCACCCCAGAGACCTCTGTGGCCCCTCTTGTGCGTGAGACCCCAGGTTCAGAGGGAGGAGCCAATGGAGCTAGGTGCTGCCAGGCCTCATCTATCGGTGGCAGAAATGAACAGGCGATGTTTGGGGAGGTTGTTTTTTTACTGTGGGGACCCTGGGCATTTGGCTGCCTTCTGCCCAAAGAAGTGATGACAGGCATCAGTGACCGAGTCTGCCCTGAGAAAGCCCCCTACTCCTCTGTCGGGAAATGCTCCGAGCCCGATCTAAAAGGTGTGTTACGTCGGGGATCCCACAACACCGAGCAACGTCTTTCTGATGCTGCCTGTGGACCTCCACAGCATCTGATATTGGAAGCACATCTGATCCTCCCTGGATAGCCAAAGGGGATTCCAGTCCATGCCTTAATTGACTCCGGGGCCACCACAGATTTTATGGACTCAGCATTTGTGGCCAAATGAGCTGTTCCCCAGTGCCCGGTGGAACTGCCCATGTTAGTGGAGACTATCGATGGTCAAGTGCTCCTGTCTGGGCCAATTAAGGCCGCCATGCAACCATTATGTATGGCCATCAGTTCCCATGAGGAGGCCATCCAGTTCTATAACACCTCAGATCTGCATTTCCCCGTGGTCTTGGGAGTGGTGTGGCTCCAGATGCATGACCCACAGATCTATTAGTCACAGAACATGGTCACCTTCCCAAGCTTACAGTGCATGGACCACACCCGCCATATCTGTGCCGGCCAGGTGGAGGGTTCCCCAGGGGTTTCCTTGGCTTCCGAACTAACTGATTATGCTGATGTGTTCAGCGAGACGGAGGTGGATCAATTACCCCTGCATAGGCCCTATGACTGCCCCATTGATTTAGTCCCTGACACACCTCTCCCAGTGGGGCATTTGTATTCCATGTTGGACCCCGAGTTGGCTGCATTGTGGGACTTTCTTAACAGAATTTGGCTCAGGGTTTCATCCGGCCCTTGTCCTTACCAGTGTCTGCACCCATGCTCTTTGTCAAAAAGAAGTCAGGCGAACTGCAGCTTTGCTGCTATTAAAACGCCATCATGGTGTGCAATCAATACCTGCTGCCCCTCATCCCTGCCCCTCCAGGATGCACAGATCTTCATGAAACTGGACTTGCGTGGAGCTTACAACCTTGTCAGAGTTCAGTCGGGTGATGAGTGGAAGACGGCATTTGGTACTCGATATGGACACTTTGAGTACACGGTGATGCCGTTTGGCCTGACCAACACCCCTGCCATGTTCCAGCATTTTATGAACAATATTTTCTGGGACTTGTTAGATCAGTTTGTCGTGATCTACTTGGACAACATCCTGATCTACTCCCCATCGTGAGAGGTGCACCATCAGCATCTCCATTAGGTCCTGCAGCGACTCTGAGAACATTGGCTGTAAGCCAAATTGGAGAAGTGCCAGTTCTACCAGGTGACCATCGATTTTCTGGGTCACTGCATTTCTCCTGAGGGCATCGCCATGGAGCTGAGTAAGGTTGAGTCTTTGCAGAGTTGGCAACCCCCATGTTCAGTGGGATGCTCCAGAACAATGGGCTTTCCAAGCTTTGAAGGAAGCCTTCATGAAGTAGCCCATCTTGAAGCATCCTGACCCGCAACGACCATTTGTCGTGGAGGCGGATGCCTCCGACATTGCCATTGAGGCTGTGTTACTCCAGGCAATGACACCTGGCGGTACCCTCTTCCCTTGCGCGTACAATTCGCAGAAATTGAGTCCGTCGGAGCGCAACTATACCATCTGGGAGAAGGAGCTGCTGACCATCAAGGTGGCGTTTGGGGCTTGGAGGCATCATCTGGAAGGGGCGCGGCATCAAATTGAGGTCTGGACGGACCATAAGAATTTGGAAAGCCTGCAGACCGCTCAGAAATTGAACCAACGCCAGATTCGGTGGTCTCTTTTCTTTGCGAGGTTCAATTTCCATGTCAGTCGCAACCAAAGAGCGGATCCTCTGTCCAGGAAGCCCAAATATTCCCGAGCAGAGACAGTGCTCCCCATCGAGTCTTTTGTTACGGTGCAGGAGTCGATAAATATATGGGCCCAGATTTGGGAGGCCCAGCAGCAGGATGTGTGGGTGGCTCAGCAGAAGGAGGAGGTGGGGCCAGAGTCCCCATGGATGGTCACGGATGCACTTTTATTCTATCATGACCGGTTTTATGTTCCAGGAGAGCCACTCAGGGGACTCATCCTCAGTCAGTGTCATGATAATTCGGCGGCGGGGCATTTTGGCCTGTTCAAGTCTCTGAACTTGGTGTCCTGTACCTTCTGCTGGCCCTGAGTCCAACACGACATCCAGGCCTATGTCATGTCCTGTATGTCATGTCCTATGTCATGTCCTGTAGGCAGGCCAAGTCAGCGACGGGGCCCCCACCCGGATTACTGCAGCCCTTGCTGACACCCAAAAGACCCTAGGGGCCTGTGTCCATGGACTTTCTGACGGATTTACCCCCGTCTTCTGTTTTCACGATGGTGTTCGTGGTGGTGGACATGCTGACCAAGATGGCGCATTTCATCCCATGTCATGGTTTACCATCAGCCCGCGCAACTTGTATGTTCATCCAGCAGGTCCACTAATTAAAATAAGAAAAAAAATGGTAAGAGAACACCTATCCGATCTTGAATATAAATCACCAGGACATGACAGATTACATCCCAGAGTTCTGAAGGAGCTGTCAGATGTTATCTCAGAACCATTGCACGATATCTTTCAAAAATCCTGGAGCACTGGGGAAGTACTTGAGGATTGGAAAAGGGTCGATGTGGTTCCCATCTTTAAGAAAGGGGGGAAAAAACAGATCCAGGAAACTACAGACCAATCAGTCTAACATCAATATCTGGGAAGATCTTCAAAAAGATAATCAAAAAACAGATCTGCGAAAAACTAGAAGCAAACAAAGTTATAACTGGTAGCCAGCCTGGGTGTTAAAAACAGATCGTGCCAAGTCAATTTTATTTCATTCTTTGATAAAGTGAACAAATTAGTAGCGAAATGCTGTGGACATAGTATACTTAGACTTTAGTAAAGCATTTGACAAAGTAGACCACAACCTGCTTCTTAGTAAGCTAGAAAAAAGTGGGCTAGACAATAACATCATCAGATGGATCTGTAGCTGGCTGACAAACTATACACAGTGAGTAGTCCTCAATGGTACTACATCCACATGGAGAGACATAAGCAGTGAGGTACCACAAGGCTCCGTCTTAGGCCCAGTACTCTTCAATATCTTCATTAATGACTAAGATGAGGGAATAGAATGGGAACTCATCAAATTTGCAGATGACACTAAACTGGCAGGAATAGCCAACACCCTAGAAAACAAGCTCAGGATTCAAAAAGATCTTGACAAACTTGAACAATGGGCCCTATCCAACAAAATGAGTTTTAATGTGAAGAAAAGCAGTTTACATTTAGGCAGGAAAAATCAAAGGTTTAAGTACAGATTGGGTGAGACCTGGCTCAAAAACAGCAACTTGTGAGAGGGACCTTGGAGTCCTAGTGGACGATCATTTGACTATGACCCAGCAGTGTGTAGCAGCAACCAAAAAAGCTAATACAATCCTGGCATAGAATCAAGATCACATAAAATATTAGTACTGCTTTATAAAGCCCTAGTGAGACCACACCAGGAATACTGCAACCAATTTTGGCACTGTACTACAAAAAAGATGTTGAGACTTTGCAAAAAGTTCAGCGAAGAGCAACTAAGATGATCAAAGGCCTGAAGTCTAAAACATATGCAGGACTTGGGTTTGGCTAGTCTAAAGAAAAGAAGAAATAGGAGTGACATGATAGCAGTATTCCAGTATTTGAGGGGCTGCCACAAATAAGAGGGAGTCAAATTATTCTCCAAAGCACCAGAGGGCAGGGCAAGAAACAGTGGTTTGGAAACTGATCAAAGAGAGAAGCAACCTCAGGGGATTGGGAGTGGGAGGCACGGTTTTTCAGTGGTTCTCCTCCTATCTCCTGGGACGTTCGCAGTTGGTGTTGGCAGGGGGGCAGAGGTCGACCTCAAGGCCTCTCGCTTGTGGAGTCCCTCAGGGGTCGGTCCTCTCGCCTCTCCTGTTCAACATCTACATGAAACCGCTGGGTGAGATCATTCGTGGTTTTGGAGTTGGTTATCATCAGTATGCTGATGATACCCAGCTTTTCATTTCGACCCCAAACCACCCGAGTGATTCCCTCGACGTGATGTCCCGCTGCCTGGAGGCGGTTCGGGTCTGGATGGGGAGGAACAGGCTTCAACTCAACCCTGACAAGACTGAGTGGCTGTGCGTACCGGCATCTCGGGATATTCAGGATATCCCATCTCTTTCTATGGGGGGCGAGTTATTACCCCCCGTAGATAGGGCTCACAACTTGGGAGTCCTCCTAGATTCACAGCTTTCTTTAGAAGACCATATAGTAGCTGTGACTAGGGGGGCCTTCGCCCAGGTCCGCCTGGTGCGCCAGTTGCGGCCCTATCTAGACCAGGATGCCTTACGTACGGTCACGCACGCGCTCGTGACCTCTCATTTGGACTACTGCAATGCTCTCTACATGGGGCTACCCTTGAAGACCACTCGGAGGCTCCAACTGGTACAGAATGCAGTTGCGAGAGTTGTGTTGGGAGTTTCCCGATACTCCCATGTTACACCTCTGCTCCGCGAGCTGCATTGGCTTCCAGTTGTCTTCCGGGTGAGATTCAAGGTGTTGGTAATGACCTACAAAGCCCTACATGGCATGGGTCCAGAATACCTTAGGGAACACCTGCGGCCGGCATCAACTTCCCTCCGTCCAGTGCGCTCCCACAGAGAGGGCCTCCTCAGGGTGCCACCGGTCAAAGAATGCCGACTGGTGGCCCCCAGGGGGAGGGCGTTCTCTGTGGGCGCGCCGGATTTATGGAACCATCTTCTGGTTGAGCTCCGGATGGCGCCCGACCTCCGCTCCTTCCGGCGCGATCTAAAGACTTAACTCTTCGAACAAGCTGGCCTGGCCTGATGGGATGGGGTTGGGTTTTATTAATGTGTTTTAACTTATTTTTAATGTGTTTTAACTTATTGTAAGAGTTGTGGGCATTTTGTTTAATCTCTTTTAATTTTTGTATTTTGTCTTTTAACATGCACTGCCCTGTTCACCGCCCTGAGTCCTTCGGGAGAAGGGCGGTATACAAATAAAATTAATAAATAAATTAATAAATAAACCTGGAATTAAGGAAAAACTTCATAACATTGAGGACAATTAACCAGTGGAACAGCTTGCCTTCAGAAATCATGGGTGCTCCAACACTGGAGGATTTTAAGAAGAGACTGGACAGTCACTTGTCTGAGATGGTATAGTTCTCCAGCTTGAGGAGGGGGCTCTACTAAAGACCTCCAAGGTCTCTTCCAGTTCTATTCTATTCTATTCTATTCTATTCTATTCTATTCTATTCTATTCTATTCTATTCTACAGAATTGAGATTAGTTTTTGATTAATACATTAGATTAGTTTTTGATTCATATATCCATATGACTCAGCTAGTTACACAAAGGTTCTTACATTTTTTCCTCTTTTAATTTATTCCCATATAATAGTTCTGAAGAACTATCAACCCAAACCACATCATATTGTGAGTTTAGGATTCTGCATAAACATTTACTACTGGATCATCTGACTATTATGACATTCTTGCTAAATGGAAACTTGACAGATTACTTACTATCCTCCTGCATAAAGACTTTAAGGCTGGATTTTCCTATGCAAACATAATAGAAAAATTATTGATAATAACTTTTGGAACAACCACAGTTGTGAAGTTTGGAAGAGGTCATCATTCTCTCATAGAGAATTATTGCTTTAAATTCTTTTGATGCATGCCTTGAGCCAAACAACCTTCAAAACTTGGTTCATAAAGCAAGGGTACTCTCCCTTGAAACAGCAGATCAGAAGTACTGTATTGCTTTTACTTTGAATTCTCCAGCTGTCTCTTCCAGTGTATCTAATGCATGCCACAAGTCCACAAATCTTAAAATTGTCAAGGTTGAGAAATACTAGTATAAAAAATGGATAAGATAATTCTTAGTCAAATGACATCAACTATGTATATGCTGAACTTTTCATCTTGGTTAAGATACCAGGGGGAATGTGGTCAAGTAAGTAACAAATACTTTTACATAGAAAGGAAATATTATGTGGGTTTAAGGAATTTCTTTCTGAAGTCTAAAGTCTTGGAGCTAGTTTGCAAATTTTGAACAGGTTTCTTGAATTTGGAATCCACAAATTCATCCTCCAGCCTAAGTTTAGACATTTGATCATCTTAGTGCAAGAATGGGTAATATTTGGATTGATCACCAATCTTTTGGATGATCAAACCAGAAGAAGAGAAGAACAATATTATTTAGTACCTGCAATCCATGGTCCATAGGATACTCTTTTATGCCTATAAAGTGAATTAGGTGGAAAATCATGCACATACGTTTTTTCCCCAGGAAATTCAACAATTGCAGTTACAGTCAGGGACAATCTGAAATTTGACAAGCCAATGAATGGTTTGACTTTCTGCCTGATTTTTTTCCACAAAAAGTAATATCTTTATTTATAATATATGAATAATATATGCAGTATAATGCAGTATTTACTTTAAGAAAGTATAATTGCTTGCACCTTCATATAGAAAGTGATTCTCAGATAAGTCATGTTTAAGAAAAAATGTTACTTATTAGTAGTAACATTTAAAAGGATGTTATATAATCAGCTGAGTTGTTTTTTTAAAAGTTGGTTTAAATATCAATAAACTTCTGAATGCTATTTGAGTATATCCTTTGGGAATATATCTGAAGCAACTATCACAGTTTCCACTTCAAACTTCAGTTCTTGTAGTCTGTAATCCATCCACATTGAGGTTTCCAATGGAAACAACTGGGCATGTATTTCTGTGTTGTGGATAAAACATGCTGCTGACCATGCTTGTTACTTGCTTGGTAAACTTTCATTTTATTGCGAGAACCCACAGAGGATTGGATAGCTGGATTATAAAGCATTAAACGTTGTTTTCTTCCTTCACTACTGCTGCATAGTTTTGACCCAAATTGATACAGCTATGCATGATTTCTGTCAAGTGGGCACTCATATAATTGTCAGCATTTTAAACAACCAAAGGTAGAATGAATGAATGAATGCAAGATTGCAATTCATCTGGTAGGGCTGCTCAGTTGCAGGTCCAAGGAATGAATGAACCTCTATTGTCAAAGTACAACCATGTATTCATTGAGATTGGCTGAGCCTGCCCTCATCCCAACTTACAGTGACAACAAACCCACCATCTTGTTACAGTTTTTTTAAAAATGTATTGATTTATATTAGCAACATGGTTATATGAAACATTTTTAGTAAGAGTTTTTCTAAGCTATTTTTCCAATATAAAAAGTAATCATGGTAAAGAATTGATTTACTATATAAGAATAGAAGCATATATTATGTGTGGGTACATACTTTGTGTGCTTTTACCATGATACAATATGTGTTTACCATGGTTATTATTGAATGAATCAGAATAGAGCTAGAAGGGACCTTCAAGGTCTTCTAGTTCAACCGCCTACTCAAGGAGGAGACCCTATACCATTTCAGAAAAGTGACTGTCCGGTCTCTTCATAAAAACCTCCAGTGATGAAGCACTCACAACTTTTGATGGCAAGCTGTTCCAGTGGTTAATTGTTTTCCCTGTTAGGAAGTTTCTCCTTAATTCCAGGTGGCTTGTCTTCTTGATTAGTTTCCATCCAATGTTTCTTGTCCTGCCCTGTAATGCTTTGAAAAATAAGTTGAACCCGTCCTCTTTGTGGCAACCTCTCAAATACTGGAATACTGCTATCATATACCCCTTAGTCCTTCTTTTCTCTAGACTAGCCAAACCCAAAACATGCAATCATTCTTTATATGTTTTTATCTCCAGGTCTTTAATCATCTTAGTTGATCTTCTTTGCACTTTCTCCAAAGTCTCAACATCTTTTTTGTAATGTTTGTCTGCCCCACTGCTTTCAGCCCCTGCTGATCTGCATTGCTCTCAGTTGTTGCTGCTCCTCTGCCACTTAGCTTTGCACAGCTGCTGCTCAGCGTCCAGCACACTGTTCTCAGCTGCTGGTCTGCTGCCACCTAGTTCTGTTACACCTCTGCTCAGTGGCCTCCGTTTGCACCTTACTATCTCCATCAGCTGCCAGGCTGGGTCAGTGGGCTGCCTCTCCATCTCTCAGCTGGGCTGCTGGGCTCTCAGGTGGGACACTGGGGCTCCTCACAACTGGGTCACCTCTCAGCTGTGATATCTTTCACTTCACTTTTTCAATATGGCACTTAATCAGAAATAAATATGCTTCATAGACTATGATACATTTTTTCAATTTATTGTTGTAGTCAACAGACTGTACTCCTGCAATCTTTTCAATTTGTATTTTAGCACATGAATTTTAAAATCTATTGTTGAGCATAGGCGGAGTATAAATATTTGAATAAATAAACAGAACATGGTGGCCTCGTGAATGAATATTTATAGCCTTGACATGGTCAGTTACTTTTCACTGTTGAAAAACATTAAGGCTCCTCGTGATGAAAGTTTTTAAAAAACTTGCTCTAAAAATTGCTGTATTCTTTTCTAATGTTTCAATAAACAAATTTTAAAAGAACATTACAATAACCCCAGAAGAGCTTTTATCTCCCTGTTCCTCACTAGGATCCTGAATATCTTGAAATAAGTGAATAATCTGGAATGAATTAAGAATAATGAAGCAAAAATTAACTATCCCAGAATAGTAGTTAAAATATGTTTTATTTTGCTACATTTCTAAATATTCTCTGTATAAATTAGAATGTGATTGAGGAGCTTATTAAAATGCATATTTAAGCAATATATAATCTATACTTTTTATATGGCTATGAATTATAAATATTGGTTACTCTGTTTCCAATTAATGGATGGTCAGTATCAGATTTAAGGTTACTTCCATACATTTAAGTAGACTGTAATTGAGACAGCTACAGAAATGAAATTTTCACTATGTCAATATGTCCTTTGCAACAAGTAATACAAATACTTAAGGCTGGTATTCTGCCAAAAAGGGGAGAGAATGATTTTAAAAGTAATTTCATTGTTTTAATACAAATTATTAGATTGATACATAATATCAGTTTGTTCCAAGATTAAATACTGCTGCATTTGTGATACTTGATTTCACATTTTTTTGTATTTTATATACAATATAATTAATTGATATAAGAGATACTTATATTATTTTTAATAGCTATAGGCAGTTCAGAAATTATTTTACTGATTTATTTTTAGAAAGCTTTATTTTTAGGAGTATTTTTACTTCTATATGAAATTTAAATTTAAAGGACTGTTACAGATGTTTTTCTGATTTATAGATAAAAGGTAATGGTGAACTTATTGTCAAGAATGCTCAGTTGCGGCATGCTGGAAGATACACATGTGTTGCTCAGACAATTGTTGATAATGCTACAGCTTCAGCTGATCTTGTTGTGAGAGGTAAAATATTTTCTTGATTTTTTAAAAAATTAAGCTATTCCAACATTATTCATTATAACACTATCACATAAAATTTGGGGAGTGGATGTATAAGATTTCCAACAGAGGTTAACAACATATAAGTATCAGATATTCCTGTTCCCAGAATTAATCATCTCTAAAAATATGACCAAGGGGAGCCAGTCTCACAATTATATTTTACTTTCCAAGTTCCAATGATTTGAAAAGAATTTTGAAAGTTTATTCCAGCTGGATTTCAAGAGAAAGACATGGTGGACTAAAGACAGCTCTACAAAAATCAGAGTCAACAATTGCGGTGGAATGAAGAGCCAGTGAGTAGACCACCTCTCTGATAATTCTTCTCCAGAAAAAGAGAGGATTTGAGATCACCCACAAGTATTCCAGACAGCTGCTCCTCACAAAGACAATGCAAGACTTGTCTCTGGCAAGTTTAGAATTCAGGGAGATGAGAAAATAGCCATCTTGCTCAAACCATAGTTAGCATCTTTCAAATACACTAAGTTGAAATACTTTTTCTAATCACTTTTGAAAACTGAAACTTTTGGAAAATTATTAGAAATGCAATAGTGGCAAATATCTGTAGCTTAAATGTAGGATGAGGGTGAAATTTCATTCTCCAAGCTTGTGGGTTGGTTTCTGAACATTTCATTACCTGGCTAGGTAACATCTTCAGTGGAGTTTAGGGGATGTCAGTGTCAGGGTTCTGTTTATAAAGGCTTAAAGTGTGGGTGTGTCAAGTGAGCCTCTTGTGATGGGTGAGGCTTGAGTCATCAATGAGAGGCTAGTGATGGGTCTTGAGATACGGAGATTACATCAGGTCAGGATCATTGGGAGATGAACTGCAGGTGGGATGGGGAGGGGGGCTTGAATGGGTTGGTTAAGTGTCATGCTGTCTCTGGCTGGCTCTGCAGTTGATTTGGATTCTGAGGGGTTCATAATCTGGTTGTAGGCCGAGGTGTCTGTTGATGGAATGGCTTGTAAAATACTGTGATTTGATGAACTCACGAGCATGGCGAGTGGTAGCATGGCTGATGATTTTAGTGTTGCTTCAATTGAACTGGTGTTGTTTGATGTTGGTGTGGGTATAGATTAAGGATTTGGGATCATGGCATTTGACTGCTACCCAGTGTTCATGGATCCTAGTTTTTAATTGATGTGATGTTTCTCCCACATAGAATTAGTTGCAATCATTACAGTTTATTATGTAGATTACATTGTTTCTTTCATTCTTCTGTATCTTGTCTTTGGTTCTGGATAATTCCTGGAGGAGTGTGGCTGTGGGTTTGTGGGCTATTGCTATTCCTAGGGATTGGAGAATTTTGGCTGTCATTTCTGATACCCCTTTTGTGTAAGGTAGGGTTAATTTTTGTGTGGTGGTTGGCTGTGTGGTGTGTTGTGGTTTGGGTGCTATGTGTCAGAATACGAATGTCAACACTACAAATGAGCATGGCTGCAGCCATTTTCCTTCCCATTCTAGGTTGTCACATAGAATGGAGGGAGGGGGGTTGCCCAGGTGTTTCGCTAGTCAAAATAATCTTTTGTCCCATGGGAACCAAGGTCATTGGCTACTCCTGAAACTAGGGACTGGGCATTTCATATAAAGCTTGCCAAATAATCATATTGGGGAATGTAGTTGCTTACATAGCTTTTGTGGATAGGACATTTAACTTTGTATTGGGAAATTGTTACTTGTGTATCCAAACTTGGTTTCACTCTTGACCTTGCCAATACTTTATAACTAATAAACATGTTCTTTGAGGAACTTGCAAGCCTTGGAGTTCTGCTTTATTCATCTCTGTTGGAACCATGACATTAAACCAAGTCTGATAAAACTTTGTTTTCTCAGTATGCTGGGCCCCAACTGCCTGCCCACTCACTTTTAGGAGAGTTGTAAAGACTCAGCGAAGATTTGAAATGGAGGAGAAGAGTGAAACCGCTGCTAGGTGCAATGGAACTCCAGCTGTTGGAGTGCAAACTGGCACTCCAGCCACTGAGGAGGCGTCACTGGCAGGGGCTCAGCTGAAAGTCAGATTGTCTAACCTGGAAGACTGCTACTGCAGGAAGGAGCTACAATCCTGGTAGACCTCTATCAAGCCAAGGCTGCCCCTCAGTGCAGGAGCACTCCTGTAACTGCTGGAGAGGAGCTTCTATTGCTACTGTCCCAGGGTTCTTCATCTGTGGATAGCAAGAAAGGAAAGGGGTCGATGGGATGGGATGATTCTGGAGAGTGGAGGTTTCAGTCTGCAGACAACAGCCCCTTGCTTGAGCAGCTGAAGGAGAAGTTTGGCAGGCTGGAGGTAAAGGATACGATTCCTGTTGCCCAGGAGATGGGTGCCATGAAGGGGAATGCCAAGAACTACCCATCGCCAGAGTCCCAGCCCAACTGCTGGAGCCCGTGCCACTTCACCCATCCCCCAGCCAGCTGTGATACCAAGCCCTGTATCCAAGCCAAGCCCACTGCCGTGGCCTCAGGATGCCAGTCCCAGAGCCCAGCCAAGAGAAGTCCAGAGAGTGGTTCGGTCACATCCCCAGGACCAGCAAGCTGCCCAAGCCCAGCAGCAGATACAGGTGGCTCTGCTGAGGTTTGAGCTGCCTCCCATCAAGGCCACCTTTGATGGGGACCACGAGAAGCTAACCTTCTTCCTAAACCAGGTGTGGGCTCATTTACATTGCTAAGCTTATGCCTACCTGGATGAGGCTATGATGGTGAATGCTGTGGCGCCAAATTTAGAGGGGAAAGTGGCCGACTGGGTGACCAACCTCCATGATGAAGGGGCTTCTGAATTGCATGATATTATTCTATTCATGGAGCAACTGAGGGGCCATTTTGAAGATGAATCCCGAGCCCTGCTGGCCGAGAAGGAGATCCACCACCTGAGGCAAAGAGGTCGCCCCACTATGGAGTACATTTGTGAATTCAGGAGAGTTGCTGGTCGGCTGGGGCAATGGCCAGAATGGTCACTGATCAACTACTTCAAGCAGGGGCTAGATCGCGACTTACTTCAAGCCTGCATTATTCAGGGTTTTCCTAACCTATTGCATGAGTGGTACAGCATGGCAGTGGTGCTGGACATCGAGGTGGACCACTCTAGAAAGTCAAGCACCGCTGAACTCAAACTGCCACGCGTCCAGGAGAAACACGTTTATGGCCATTTCCAAGCCACTGCAGCCACCAGCGTCTCCCAAGTACCAGCCAGGGCTCTAATCAAGTGCTACTGGGTGTGGTCAGATGGGCCACTATGGTGTGGAGTGCCCAGATCCTAACCCTCAACCCAGGAACTTGCCAGTTACCACTGCAAAGCTGTGAAAAGCTCCCAGAGGGGGAAGAGAAAAATCAAACTGGGCATGTCAGGACCCAAGTGTCGAGGCCTCCCTTCCCACTGAGCTCGAGGCTAAAACCTGATCCAAGCCATAGCAGATGCCAGCATCTTACGACTGTGATGAGGAAGGTGAGAAGGATCCAATGGTGAGTCAGTCCATTCCCTCCTTTGCCATTCCTGCTAGGCTAGTAGTGCCCCAAACAGGGGGCCGCATGAATTTGAATGTCCTAATAGACTCGGGGTGCACTCAGTGCTTAATTAACTTACCCACTGTACTCAAACTGGGCATCTGAGCCAAACTACTGCCCCTACCCATGAAGTTTGAGCAAGCCGACAGGTCCCTCATCAGAGGTACCCCTGCCACGCACCTAACAGAACCTGTGTATTTGGAAATGGGTCAGCATTGGGAAATCATCCATTTTGTGGTGGTTCTGAAGATGACTGAAGCAGTAATTTTGGGACTACTGTGGCTTGATAAATGGTGTCCCAACATCTGGTGGGAGGAGGGAATGCAGAAGTAAGACTGGGGACAGGACCCGTCTCACCTGCTGCTGACAATAAAATAAAGACACTGGCCATCAGCAAGATTCAGGGGGAGCCCCATAAAACCTTAAAGACTGTAGCCAAAAAGCTGCTGGGGATTTAACTTGTCCCCACAGAGTACCATGATTTGGCGGAAGCATTTAGTGAAAAGAAATATGACATCCATCCCCCACACTGGGCTATGGACTGTGCTATTGAAATTCTGCCCAGTGCCAAGCTCCAAAAACCAAAGATGTCCTCTATGACTCCCAGAGAGATGAAAGAATTGAAAGAATACATTGATAAAAATTTAGCTCAGAGTTTCATTCAGCGAGCCAAATCATGCATGGATGCTCCCATGCTATTCAAGGAAAAGAAAGATGAATCTCTTAGATTATGTGTGGATTTTAAATAATTGAACGCAGTCAGTATAGAAATTATTTACCCCTTCCCCCTGATGAAGGACATGTTAGCCCACCTGGCTAAAGGAAAAGTTTTTACCAAGCTGGATTTAAGAGAGGCTTATTACTGGATCCAAATTAAGGAGGGGGAAGAGTGGAAAATCACCTTTAATTCCCCTTTGGGGAGCTTCCAATTTAAAGTGATGTCTTTTGGACTGCAGGGCCCCCTGGCTGTGTTTATGCATTTGATAAATCAAGTGCTCCATGATGATTTATACAAGGGGGTTTTGGTTTATCTTGATGACATCCTTATTTACACTGAAACCATGAAAAATACATCAAATTGGTCCGCCAGGTGCTAAAGAGACTGTTAAAAGCCAAACTGTATGCAAAGCTGTCAAAGTGTAAATTTCACCAGACAGATCTTGATTATTTGGCGTATCAGATTTTAAATGAGGGGATAGAGATGAACCCCACCACACTAAAAGAGGTTCTAGAATGGCAACCCCCATGCACCTGTAAGCAGCTTCAAAGCTTTCTGAGTTTTGCCAACTTTTACTGTCAATTTATTCTCTCTTTCACAAAGATAGCCATGCCAATCACCAATTTACTTAAAACAGGGGGAGGGGGAAAACCCCAACCTTGTCAGCCCTTGCAATGGTCATTATGTGCCAAGCTACATTCAAAAAACTAAAGATTCTTTCCAGCTGAACCTTAAGCACCCTGACCCTGAACAACAATTCATCATTCAAGCTGATGCGAGTGATGTGGCCGTGGATGCTGTTCTCTTACAAAAAAAACCACAGAGGGGAATTACAACCCTGTGCTTACACTTCCCGAAAATTAACAGACACCAAAAGGTGGTGGGCTGTTTGGGAGAAAGAGGCTTTTGCAGTTTGTTGGCCATTACTAACATGGTGCCACTTCTTGGAAGGTGGCGGGGAATACCTTTTGAGGTGTGGAGTGATCACAAAAATTTGGAGGCTCTGAAAACCCCCCCATAAATTATCCCCAAAACAAGGTTGGTGGGCTCAGTACTTCAACCATTTTAATTTCACCTTAAAATATTTTCCTGGGGGTAAGAACCTTTTGGCTGATGCCTTATCTAAATGCCCCATTTCAAGAGCCACTGAGAGGAAGTAATTAACTCCATTATTCCTCTGCCACAATCCGCTTCTCAAATAACAACCAAATCACAATCATAGAGACTCCTTGCTGGTCCTGACAATTGCCAGTGGTTTTCCAGTGGTTTTTCCAGTGGTTTTCATCAGCTTTTCATCTGATTACTAATGGAGCTGCTGAAAAAGCTAACACAATGGTGGAACAGTACCTCAGATGTTATGTAAATTACCAGCAGACTAATTGGGCTGATCTCCTACCTTTTGCATAGGTAGCCTACAACAACATTGTGCACAGTAGCACTGGACTCACCCCACTTAAAATAATATGGGTTGAGATTTTGTGACATCCTCCCAGGGGGGTTGGGTGAATGTGAAGAAAGCATTGACCAAGGCCACCAAGGTTTACAAACAGCAAGCAGATAAACGATGCTCCCCTCATTAACCTTTTCATGTTGGGCAATTGGCTTATCTTTCAACAAAATATTTCAGGTTAAAGTTACCCAGTAGAAAATTGGGTCCAAAATTCCTTGGTCCTTTCCCCATCACTAAAATCATAAACCCTGTTACAGTGGAATTGAAACTTTTGATTGTTGGGAAAAGTTCGTCCTGTGTTTTATTGCAGTTTATTGAAACCTTTGTCAGAATCCTCTTTCAGACCTGTCCCAAAGAAGCTGCTGGGTCCAGTAGTGGTAGAGGGGGAGACACATTATGAAATAAAATGAATTTTTGATTCTAGGTTGTACAATGAAAAGTTACAGTACCTCGTTCAGTGGAAAGGCTATCCCCTTTCAGAAGCTACATGGGTGAAATGTACCTATGTGAAAGCAGATAGATTAATAAAATAGTTTTACAATAAATATCCTCACAAGCCTCGAGGAAATACTTAACCTGCTTTTTTTTTAAGAGGGGACGACTGTCAACTCTAGAAATGAGCATGGCTGCAGCCATTTTCCTTCTCTTTCTAAGTTGCCACATAGAACAGAGGTAGGGGGGTTGCCCTGGTGCTTCACTACTAAAAATAATCTTTTGTCCCAGGGGAACCAGGGTCATCAGCTGCTCCCGAGACTAGGGACTGGGCATTTCATATAAAGCTTGCCAAATAATCATATTGGGGGATGTAGTTGCTTACATAGCTTTTGTGGATAGGACATTTAACTTTGTATTGGGAAATTGTTACTTGTGTATCCAAACTTGGATTCACTCTTGACCGTGCCAATACTTTATAACTAATAAACATGTTCTTTGAGGAACTTGCAAGCCTCAGAATACTGCTTTATCCATCTCTGTCTATCAGAACCATGACAATGACATTTTTTGCATATCCATTACGGAAAAAGATGTCAAGCAGCCATTTCTCTTCTGTTTTTCTTAGTGTTGTGGTGCTGCAGTGTGTGTTGGCCCTTCTTTTTTATATAAAAGTTTTTATTGAATTTTATAAGGTTGGGGAAGGGATAGAACCAGGGTAGGGATTAAGGTTCAGGGTGGGGTTAGGATCAGGATTGGGGTAGGGACGGGGTTGGGAACAACATTGGGGTTTCTCCCCAATAACATTTTCAAGCTTTAGCAAATAGAGTATTGTCCGGGTACATATGTTCAATTAACACTAATTAATATAACAGTCCCAGTTGCAATGTATGGCAGTGAAACCTGGACCATAAGAAAGGCTGAGCGCCAAAGAATTGAAGCCTTTGAACTATGGTGCTGGAGAAGACTCCTGCGAGTCCCTTGGACTGCAAGGCGATCAAACCAGTCAGTCCTAGAGGAGATCAACCCTGACTGCTCTTTAGAAGGCCAGATCCTGAAGCTGAAACTCAAATACTTTGGCCACCTAATGAGAAGGAAGGACTCACTGGAGAAGAGCCTAATGCTGGGAAAGATTGAGGGCAATAGAAGAAGGGGACGACAGAGAAGGAGGTGGCTGGATGGAGCCACTGAAGCAGTAGGCGTGAGCTTAAATGGACTCCAGAAGCTGGTAGAGGACAGGAAGGCCTGGAGGAACATTGTCCATAGGGTCGCGATGGGTCGGACACGACTTTGTAACTAACAACAACAACAAATATAACAGTAAATAGCTGTAATGTATATGCTAAACAATAATCATAAACGGTATCAGTTAAGCAATACATATCATTCTCCTTACTAAAATATATTCAAAATAACATATCACATTCATTTCTCGCTAGTTCATTTTCCTAACCATTGGTAAAATTTATCCCATATTTTAAAATAAATTGAATCCTCTTTCTTTTTGATCTCTAAGGTTAATCTATCCATTTCTGCACACTCTAAAATTTTCTTGATTAAGATCTCTTCAGTTGGTAGGTTTTCATTTTTCCAGTATTGGGTAAATACTATTCTCACTGCTGTCAGTACATGCAATATTAGATACTCATTCTCCTTCTCATACTTAGCTCCTAACAGAAACAGTTCTGGTTTAAGTTCTATCTGTATTTTAGTCATCTTTTTCAGCCATGTATGTATTTTAAGCCAGAACTTTTTCGCTTTAGGGCATACCCACCAGATATAGTAGTAAGTACCTGGCCTTTGTTTACATTTCCAGCAATTATCTGAAGTATTTTTGAACATTTTAGCTAATCTTACTGGTGTCATATGCCATTTATAAAACATTTTATACAAATTTTCTTTATATGAAACTGCCTTAGTCAATTTAACATTTCTATCCCATAATTTTTCCCAGTCTTCCAAATCTTTGGAATATCCAAAGTTTTTTGCCCATGTTATCATTGTTTCTTTTACTTGTTCTTGTTCCATCTTCAAGTTTAGCAGAAATCTGTAAAGTTTCTTAATAAGGTTTTCATCTGTTTTTAATAATATTTGATCAAATTTTGTCTGTTCTTTATAAAATCCCATTGTCTTTGCCTCTTTTCTATATCTTGTTTGAATTTGCAAATATGGCCACCATACTAAGTCAATACCTTGTCAATATAAGTCTTGTCTTTCTTTCAATTTTCCTTCCTTATCGAGGATATCCTTGAAGTAACGACTTTGTCATAGTTAATTAAGTTTGGGTAAGTAAAAGCTTCCATTGTTGAAAGCCACTCAGGTAGTTTAATATAGATTTTCTGCTTTATTCTTTCCCATTCTGAAAGGAATACATTCCTTATAAAGTGATTTTGGAAGTATCTATGTGTGGTGGCTCAGTGGGTTAGGACGCTGAGCTTGTTGATCAGAAGGTCGGCAGTTTGGCGGGTCGAATCCCAAATGCCGCATAACAGAGTGCCTGTTACTTGTCCCAGCTTCTGCCAACCTAGCAGTTCGAAAGCACGTAAAAATGCAAGTAGAAAACTAGGGACCACTACGATTGGAAGTTAACAGCGTTCCGTGCACCTTTGGCGTCTAGTCATGCCGGCCACATGACCACGGAGACGTCCTCGGACAAGCGCTGGCTCTTTGGCTTTGAAACAGAAACCGGCACCTAGAGTTGGAAACGACTAGCACGCATGTGCGGAGGAACTTTTACCTTTACTTTTTTATGTGCTTTACTTTTCTCGTACCATACAAAGGCACGCCAACCAATTTGTAGGTCATGCTCCTCTAGGTACAATAGTCTTTTATTTCTCAGTGTAATCCATTCTTTAAGCCATGGTAGAATGGCTGCTTGATAATATAGTCTCCAGTCCGGGAGCCCAAATCCTCCACTATTTTTAGCTTCTTGTAACATTTTCACTTTAATTTGTGCATTCTTCCCTTGCCAGATAAATCTCAATATTGTTACATTCAAAGAAGACCTTTCCCAATTTTACAGGGATTGTTTGAAATAGGAAGAGTACTTTTGGTAAAATAATCGTTTTCATTGTAGCTATTCTTCCTAACAGCAACAGTTGAAGATTTTTCCACTTTTCCAAGTCCAATTTTATTTGTTTCAACAATCTTTCATAGTTATCTTCTTTTAATGTTGTACATCTTGCTGTTAAGTGGATTCCTAGATACTTAACTTTTTTAGTTATTTGTAGGTTTGTCTTTTTTGTAAGTTGACTTTTCTGTTTGTCTGTTAAGTTTTTTATTAATATTTTGGTCTCGTCTCTATTTATTTTCAAACCTGCCAGTTCTCCAAACTTTTCTATTTTCTCCAACAGTTTAGTAGCTGTTTCAAGTGGCTCCTCCAAAATAAAAACCAAGTCATCCGCAAAGGATTGCAATTTATATTTTTGTTCATTTATCTCCAATCCTTTAATTTCTATGTCTTGTCTAATATTTCTGGTCAATGCTTCCAATGTTAATATAAATAACAGTGGGGATAGTGGACATCCCTTTCTTGTACCTTGTTTGATATCAAAATTTTCTGTATAATCTCCATTTAGAATTATTCTAGCCATTTGTTTATGGTAGATTGCTTGAATTGCATTTATAAAGTTTTTCCCAAAGTTCTTTTCCTTTTTTAAAATATATATTCAATTTTATTTTCCCATTTCTTCCACAAACAAGTCAACAAATATATTGCCATACATAAATACATACACGTAAGTTTGGGTGCTGCTCGTCCATTTCCCCTTTCACTGTATCCACCCTCCTTCTCTCTCTTCCCTCTTCTCTACTTTCTTTCTCCCTTTTTCCTTTCTTTCCTACTTCCCTCTTCTTTCTCTCCACTCCTCTTTCCATCTCCACTCCCCTCCCATTTCTCCCCACTTCTCCTCCTCTTTCCCTCCAACCTTCCTACTTCCTTCCCCCTCCTCTATTCTCTTCCCTCTCTCCTCTCCTTTCTTCCTTCCCATTCCTCTTCCAATACAATTCAGGGGTGATGTCCGAGCAGCTCCTCTCCTTGGATTTTCAATGTCTATATTAGGTATGATAATATCCTTATCTCCTCATTTTTCTTCCATCTAAATTAGTGTTAGCTGTCTTTTAAGCATATTCTCTTTTTCACCCACTCATAAATTTTTCCCCAAATTTCATAATACTCTGACTCTGTCTTATCTTTAATTTTCATTGTTAATCTATTCATTTCCACACATTCCATTATTTTCCTGATCACCTCTTCTTCTGGAGGACTTTTCAATGCCTTCCAGTTTTGTGCAAACACAATCCTAGCTGCAGTGGTTATATGAATAATCAAATATGTGTTCTCTTTGCTATATTTCTCTGGTAAAATACCCAACAGGAATATTTCTGGTCTTAATTCTATATGTTGTTGTATCATCTTTTCTATCCATGATTTGATTATATTCCAATAAGTTTTAGCTTCTGCACACATCCACCACATGTAATAGAAAGAGCCTGGTATTTGATGGCATTTCCAACATTTCATAGATCTGTCCTTAAACATTTTAGCTAGTCTTTCTGGAGACATATGCCATCTGTAGAACATCTTGTACATATTTTCTTTATATGCTGTCACCATTGTCAGTTTATAGTTTCTTTCCCACAATTGCTGCCATCTATCTAATTCAATCGTATATCCAAAATTTCTTGACCATTTTATCATTGACTCCTTAACTTGCTCCTCCTCTAATTCCCTATATAATAAGTAGCTATACATTTTTTTAATCCATTTTGCTTCAGTTCCCGTAAGTATTTCATCTAACTCTGTTCTCCCCAAATTAAAACCATCTATTTTAGCATCTTTTTCATATCTAGATTGTATTTGCGTTCTCATGTACCAATCCATCTTTATTCCTTGTTCCTCTAATTGTTGTTTGGTTTTCAGCTTCCCCGTATCTGTTAGTAGGTCTTTATATCTTATAATGTTTCCCATATTAAACATATTGGGGTGTATTAATGCTTCCATCATTGAGAGCCAATCTGGAATCCTCAATTAATGCTTCCTCTTTATTTTCTCCCAAACCATCAATAAAGAATTCCTGATATGATGTCTCTGGAAATAGCTGTGTATTCTATTTTTCCCATACCATATGAACGCCATCCCAACTGTAAATCATGTCCCTCTAATGTCAATAATCTAGTATTCCTTAGTAAAATCCATTCTCTCATCTATGACATTACTGCAGCCTGGTAATATAATTCCCAATTAGGTAAGCTAAACCCACCTCTGAGTCTTGCATCCTGTAACATTTTTAAATTAACCCTTGCCTTTTCCCCCTGCCAAATATATTTCAAAATTATTTTATTTAGCCCCTCAAAATATTTCTTTCCCAATCTTATTGGTATTTTTGAAAACAAAAACAACAATCGTGGTAATATAAATGGAATTAAAATTTAAAAAATTTAAAAAATAAATAATATATTCATTTTGATTATTGCAATCCTGCCCATTAATGATACTTGTACCTCTTTCCATTTATCCAAATCTACTTAGATTTGTCTTTTCAATTTGTAATAGTTCTTTAATTGTTGTACATCTTGCTGTCAGGTGAATCCCCAGATATTTTACCTTCTTTACAATCTGTATCTCTAACTTTCCCATCAATTCTTTTTTTTCAGTAATATTTTTCACTAACATTTTTGTTTTATCTTTATTAATCTTCAAACCTGCTACCTCACCATATTTTTCTATTTGTTCTATTAATACAGGTCCTGTCTCTAGTGGCTCCTCCAAGATAAATACTAAATCATCTGCGAAAGCTTATAGCTTATATTCTTCTCTCTTAACTTTTATACCTTTTATATCCTTATTCTGTCTTATAGTTCTATTTAGTATCTCTAGTGTCAATACAAACATAATGGGGATAAAGGGCATCCCTGCCTTATTCCCTTCATAATGTTAATCTTTTCAGTCATATCTCCATTAATCATTATTTTAGCTATTTGCTTATTGTAAGTTGCTTTAATTGCATTTATAAATTTCTCCCCAAAATCCATAATCTGTAGTTGTCTTATCATGAATTGCCAATTCATATTGTCGAATGCTTTCTGCGCATCCAAAAACATCAATGCCATCTGTTTTTTGGGATGTGTTTCATAATATTCTAATGTGTTTAATATAATTCGCATATTGTCTCTAATCTGTCTTTTTGGGCAGGAACCCATTTTGATCCATATGTATAAATTTGTTTAGGAACTTTTTAAGCCTTTTGGCCATGATTGATGTGAATATTTTATAGTCCACATTCAGCAAGGAAATCAGTCTATAGTTCTTTATTTTCTGTATTTCCATTTCTTCCTTTGGTATCAGGGTAATAAGTGCTTCCGACCACGAATCTGGTATCTTAGCTTCAGAGAGGAGTTCATTATAGAGTTCCAGCATTACATTGCCTAACAGTTCCTGCAATGTTCTATTTCAGTTGTTTAATCCATTTCTTCTCTTTCTCCTTTTTAATTTTATATGTCAACCATCTCCCTGGTTTGTTTTCATGTTCAAAAAAGGTTTGTTTAGCTGCCTTTATTTTTCTTGCCACCTCTTCATTTTCTATTAAGTTCATTTTGTGCTTGTTCAACTCCATTAAATTTTTTATCTTTTTGTTTAGTGTATCTTTCTGTAATTCTTTCTCAAGAGTCTTATATTCTTCCTGCAATTTTTCCCTAATTTGTCTTTTCTGTTTATTCTTTTTCCCCATATAAGATATAGCAAGTCCTCTTATGTATGCTTTCGCTGTATCCCAGACATTTTGAAGTGAGGTATCTACTGTTTTGTTTTCCTTAAAGAAGAAAGTCATTTCTTTTTCCATATATTGCTGGAAGTCTTTTTCTTTCAATACAGTTTGATTTAATGTCCATTCTGGTTTGTTTGTTTTTTGTCCTTTCCATGTAATTGTGACTGGGTTGTGGTCCGCCCATGTGCTTGTTTCTATGTTTATATTTTGTGTACTTGTAAATAAGTCTATTGATCTCCATATCATATCTATTCTCGACCAGGAAAGGTGTCTGTTAGAATAGAATGTATATTGCTCTTTTTCCGGATATTTTTCTCTCCAAACATATAGTATATTTAATTTGTCCACCATATTATGAAAAGATTTTGGAAATGTTCTCCTTAGGGTCTTATTTTTTTTTTTGTCGTATTATAATCCAGCCTGGCCTTTACAATAGCTCTGAAATCTCCAATCATACATATGCTTTCGAATTCCAACTCTATTATTTTCTGGTGTAATTTTGAATAGAAATTTTTGTGGTTTTCATTTGGGGCGTAAATTGCTACCAATAAAGTTTTTTTTACAATTCATAATTACTTCCACCATTAAAATTCGCCCTTCTTCATCTGAATATAACAATGTAGTTTGTATTGTTTTTTGAATATATAATACCACACCTCTTTTAATCTCATCTGCAAGTGAGGTATATAATTCTCCCAATTTTGGATATTCTAGTAGATTTTTATGTTGTTTCTTAATATGAACTTCTTGTAAACAAATTATATTCATTTTTAATTTCCCCAATTTATTTAGTGTTCTTTTTCTTTTTATAGCCGAATTCAGTCCATTTATGTTTATCAAAATTGCTTTTATTTCTTCTCTCATTATTATTTATTTGAAGTTTTAGTTGCTCTTATTGCTCTTTTGCCTCTTTTGCTCTTGTCCCTTCTCTCAACACCCTTTCCTCCTGTTCTATGCTATACTTACTGCGTTGCTTCTCTGTCTCATCTCCTTCCTGTCTGATTACTCTTTCCCCTCTCAGCCTTTCTTCTTCTTGCTGCCCAAAGTATTTATCATAGAAAAGTTCTGCTTTCTCTATTGTGTCCAGTCTATGTCTCTGTTCTTGCCAATTTATCATTACTCCTTCTGGTATTAACTATCTAAAATTTATCCCTTTTTTAATTAAGCATTTTGTCAGAAATTGATACTCCTTTCTCAGGTCTCTCACTCTTCTTGGGATCTGTTTTAACATCACTATCTTCCTTTATATTTTATTTTAACATTTCTCAACTTCTGTAGTATATCTACCCTTAATGCTTTTTAACTAAATCTTATATGCACCTCTCTTGGGAGAGTATTTCTCGTTGCGTATCTAGTGCATATTCTAAATATCTATATCATTAATTATCTTTTCCTTGCTTTCCTCCAATGCTTCTGCTAATATTCCCGCCATTACATCTGCTAGGTTCTCGCCCTTTATTTCTTCAACATTTTGGAATCTTAAATAATAATCAATTCTATCCATCTCTAAAGCAATGATCATTTTCTCCTAGTTCCTGTCTGTTAATGTAAATCGGTTATCAATCTCCTCTAGTCTCTTATCTGTTAATTCAATTCTATCTTCCGCTTGTTGCAATCTTCGTTCATTTTTCTCCATCAGTTCTTTGACCTCTTTTAGTTCCTCTTCTAGTTTGCCAATCCCTTCTTTGAAGTCTGTGTGTAGAGCCAGTATCATATTTTTAAATTCCATGTTGGATCTATCTTCCTGCATTGTGTTGTCCAGTGATTTCTGTGCCACCGGACTCTGTGATATTAGGGCAGCTGTTGCTGGGTGTGTACTCAAAAAAAAAAACACGAAAAATTTCAGCGACAAGTAAAGGTGAGTATAAAGGGAAAAGGAAAGGAAAAGAGAAGGAAAAAGCCAAATATCCTTATATCTAAAAAAAAGAAATTAATCCATACAGGTTATGCTCTTTGTTCGTTTCAGAGTCTCTGTGCCTTAGTCCAAAAGAAAAAAAAAATTAAACTAAAAAACAATCCACCATTCCGCAAACTAAAAAAAAACAGACTCTGTAAACTTCTTATCAGTGAGTTCAGCAGCTGTCATTCAAGATCACTTACTCTCCCTTTTTTTCTTAAGCTTCAAGGGTATTCTCAGCCGAGATACAGTACTTGATTCATTGCCTTCTTTTGCCTTCCATTGTTATCCGCCGTTGCAGTTCCAGGAGAGGAGCAGTTTAAAAATCTGCTCCCCTCCCCCACTTCTCCACGGCTTCAATTTCTTCTTATTTCCCCCCCCCCCCCCACACACAAACAGTTTCCAGCATTTAAGGATTGTCAATCTTCTCACCCAGGCAATCCTCCAAACTTACTTTCAAGATCTTCCAAGTGGCTGCCCTGGCTTGTGACGGCTCACAATGGCCGTCTGACAGCTGCTGGTCCAGGAAGCTTCTGTCGGCTCTCCAGGAGGTTGCGATCTCTCCTGTGCTGCCAAAACTGTGCCTCCCTTCTTCACCATCCCTACAGGACAACTCTGATCTGTCTGAAACTCAGACAGATCCCCCAAACAGCTGAAAAGCGACAATCCTTTGGGAGCTTCCAAAGGATGTCGTCCCGCCACGTCACTGGCGCTGACCCCACCCCCCCCTGAAGTTCTTTTCCATTAGCTGCTGGAACATAAATTGCCAGTTTAAGCTGTCAAAAGCTTTTTTCGTTTCAAAGAATATTAATGCCATCTGTTTCCCTGGGTGATTTTCATAGTATTCTAAAACATCCAAAATCATTCTTAAGTTATTTTTTATCTGTCTTTTCGGTAAAAAGCCATTTTCGTCTGTATGTATGAATTCAGTCAAGAATTTCTTAATTCTTTTTGCCATTATCAAAGCAAAAAATTTATAGTCCACATTTAATAACGATGTTGGTCTATAGTTTTTTATTTATGTCAGATCAGTATCTTCTTTGGGTATCAGAGTAATATTAGCTACGGTCCATGACTTTGGTATTTTAGTCTCCAAAAAGATTTCATTGCACAGTTCTTTCAACCTCGGACCTAATACATCTTGTAATACTACATAGAATTCTGCAGGAAGTCCATCTGGACCCGGAGTCTTATCTTTCTTTTGTCTTTTTATAGCTTCTATAATCTCCATAATTGATATTTTCCTGTTTAGTATATTTTTGATATTCTCCGGGATTTTTGGCAAGTCTGTTTCTTTTAAGTAGAACTGTATTTTCTCTTTAGGAACTTTCTCTGCCTTATAGAGTGCCTCATAGTAGTCTTTAATGATTTTTTTCATTGCAACATTGTGGAACTGTAATTGTCCTTTTGAATCTTGTAGCTTATTTATCAATCTTTTTTCTTTTTCTTTCTTCAATCTATATACTAGCCATCTCCCCGGCTTATTGGCATTTTCAAAAAAATTCTGTTTAGACTGTTTAATCTGTTGTGCCATTATGTCCATCTCAGCCAGGTTTAGTTTATGTTTTATTATCTCCATTTGTTTCTTGAGTATTTTCTCTTGTGGGTCTATTTCTAACTCTAGTTCAGTTCCAATTTTTAAAGTTCTTCTCTCAGCTTTAACTGTAATTGTTTCTTTTCTTTATTCTTTTTAGAGGTGTAAGTTATTGCCAACCCTTTAAAATATGCTTTAGCTGTATCCCATATGTTTTGGACTGATGTTTCTTTTTTCTTATTTATTTTAAAAAAGAATTCCATTTCCTTTGTTGCTAGTTGTAAAAATTCTTTTTCTTTCAATATAGATTTATTCAGAGACCATCTTAGTTTTTTCTTGGTTCCTTTCCAAGTCATTTTTATTGGGTTGTGATCTGCCCAAACATTAGTTTCTATCTCCCCTCTTGTATTATCATTTTCAAGTCAAAAGATGTCCATATCATATCAATTCTAGAACATGATTTATGCTTATTTGAATAGAATGTGTATTGTGGGTTTTTCTGGGTTTCTCTCTCTCCATATGTCTTGAATACACCATTTTTCTTTCATTTTTGAAAACGCTTTCGGTAGTATATTTCCTACTTTTCTTCCTTGTTTATGGCTTTTGTAGTCCAGAGTCGCATCTACTATTGCATTAAAATCTCCCATTATACAAAGATTTGGGTAATTTAACTCCAATATTTTATTGTGCAGTTGTTGGTAGAATCGCTCTTGCTTGTCATTAGATTGCTACCAACAATATCTGTTTTTGATCCATCATGATTTCCACCATTAATATTATCCCCTCTTCATCTGCATAAATTTGTTTGGGATTCATGTTTTCTTTAATATAAAGGACTATTCCCCTTTTCTTTTGAGATACAAGTGTAAAGTAAAGTTTGCCCATTTTCAGTTCTTCTAGGATTTTAAAGTGTTGTCTCTTAATATGTGTCTCTTAGAGGCAAATTATATCCATTTTTAATTTCTGTAGTTTTGTAAAAATGTTCTCCTTTTTAAAGGAGAATTCAGTCCATTTATATTTATTGATAAAATTCCAATCTCCTCCATAACTTTCAATTATATCTAGGTCTCAGTCTTCTAGTCGATCTGATCTGCTTCTGGTCTCTCAGTCTTGCACCTTCTTCTAAGCATGAGTTTTTATCTTCTTCCTCCTCTGTTTGTTTGGCCACTCCTTCAGCTACCATTTCCTCTTGTTTCTTGGGTTCAGAATCGCCTTTTTCCAAGAATGTTCTGTGAGTGTCAAAAAATTCCATTGCTTTAAGTGGGTTGTCCAATCTATATCTTTTCATATCCCAATAGATTATGATCCCTTCTGGGATCAACCATCTAAAATTCACTCCTTTTTCAACCAATTTCCTGGTTAAAAACTGATAATCTCTTCAAGTGTCTTTTATCCTTCTAGGAATTTGTTTGAGAACAACTACTTCTTTGTCTTTGTATTTTAACGGTTGATCTCTTACTTTTCTCAAAACCTTATCTCTTATGATCTTTTAAGAAATATAACATGGACTTCTCTAGGGACTTGATTTCTTCTAGCATAGTTTGAGTTAACTCTGTAGACCTGATCCAATTCTCCTTCGATTTGGATCTTCCCCATTCTTAGAACATCTGCAAGTAGGTCAGTTATCAGGTCTAGGAGGTCCTCTTCCTTGTCTTCTATTATATTTTGAAATCGTAAAAAATATGATGCTCGCTCCATCTCTATCACCGCCAGAGAATATTCCAATTCTCCATTTATTTGGATTAATTTTTCATTTTCATCTTTTAAGGTTTCTAATTTTTGATCAACTTCCACTGACTTGTCTTCTATTTTTTGGATCCTTTGTTGATTATCTGTAATTGTTTGTTTAAAATTTTCAATTTGAGAATTATCAAGATCATTTTTCAAGTCTTCATAGTTTTTTGTTGAGGATGCTGTCTGAGCTGCAATTGCCTGCAAAATTGCCTGAGTGTCTTTTTGTTGGGCATCCATTTTATCTTGCTGCAGCACTGTTGTGATTGATTTTTGATATACTGGACTTGAGAGGTCAAGGCAGGGGCAGAAGATCCTTTTCTCCCAAGTTTAGAAAGGCTTGAAGCGCTCATCTTTGTCTCTACATATTATATTGTAATCCACAGGGTAGCCAAATGGCCAGCTTTTATAATATAATAAGCTCCTATTAGTAGGAGGAAAAACCCACAAAAATAGGTAAAATAAAAAGAAAAGAAAAAGGTAAAACATAGCAACAGGAGAAAAAAAGAGGAAAGGATAATGAAAAGAGGAGAAAAAGGAGAAAAGAAGAAAAAAGAAAAAAGAAAAGAAAAAAAGAGAAAAGCTCCCAGAATAAAAAGGATAAAAAGAAAAAGGCAAAAATATCAGGATTATACTTCACCAAAATCTATTCAAAAGAAAAAAGAAAAAAAGTTCTTAATTTCCAGCTCTTCTAAGATAGCTTGTTATAGTTCCAAAACACAATAGTTATAATCCAAGGGAGCAGCTGGCTCCAAGTACCATTTATTTATCAATATAGTCTGTCTTGTGAGGCCAAATAAAGCAAAGGCAAGTCTTTTCTCAAAAAAGTTTCAAGGTCTTAGATAAGGAATGTCTGGGCATACAGCCAAATGTCTAGTCTAAATCAGCACCAGACAAAAGAGAGTGAAAAAAGATTCTCAATTTAGCCACCAGGCAACACAAAGTATCCATTCCCAATCCATTTGAAAGGGAAAAAGAAAAGAAAAATAGCCAAAAGAGAAAATGAGTTTAAAAGGTAAAAAATAAAAGCTGCAGTGGCTTCCAACAAGAAATCAAAAAACAAAAAGCCTCTATAAGAACAGTAGCTTTCCAAAAAATTCTCTTGAGCCTCAGACAACTTGCTATATAAAAAGTTCTTAAGTTGCACAAAAGCTTAAACTGCCACTGGAGTTCAGGAGGGGGAGGGGAAGTAAGGAATCCCACCCCTCCCTAAAGTTGAAAGGCTTTGCTCTGACCTGTAAAAGAGCTATTTGCCAATAAATCCACCTCTACCAAGAAAGAAGAAGGCGTTCTCAGCTGTTTGCTGTCATTCTGAGCTCCTCCATCTCCGACAATCTCCTGGTAATGGTGGATCGCATGCGGTCTGCCTTTCTTCTGCCAATTCCAGGGGCTCTTTTGACTGAGGATCTGGTCCATGTGCATAGGTTTATGGAAGAGGCAGGTTTCCAGTTCTCTATTGTCCAGTTTCCTTATGTCAATGTCGAGGAACGGGAGTCTGTTGTCTGTTTCCTCTTCAAGTGTAAACTTGATCCCAGGTAATATGTTATTAAGTAGGTGATGTGTTTTTTCAATTTGTTAGCATTTGATGATGATGAAGGTGTCATCGACATAGTGTGCCCAGAATTTTTGTTGGATGATGGGTAGAGCTATGGATTTGAGTCATTGCATGACTGCTTCTGCTATTAGGCCCGATATTGGTGATCCCATTGGGGTACCTTATACTTGCTTGTACATTTTCCCACTGAACGTGAAGTATGTGTTGAGGCCTAGATCCAGGAATTTCATGATGGTTTCTGTGGACATGGAGTGTTCTGTAGTAGCACCATCCTTGTGGGTATGGTGTTTAGTGAGTAGGTGATGAATGATTTATTTAGCCAGGTCAATGTCAGTTGAGGTGAAAAGGGTAGTGATGTCGAAGGAGACCATAATTTCTTCCTTTTTTCCACAAAATGGTGGCATGTTCACACACAGAGACCCTGAGCTCCTGGTACTGGTGTGTGGTGATTAGAATAATGTGTGTATGGATGAGTGTGCACAGTGTAGTTCAAGGGGCTAAATTAGCCTATGAACGCATAGAGCTGCTAAACATTGGGCTTGCAAGGTAATCCGGAATTACCAGCGATTTTCAGCAGTCCCACAACATACCAAACTGCATAGCGAGGCCTCCAGGATCTCTGTGGATTGTCTTCAGGCCAGGGAGGAGCCGACGTAAGCAAAAGAGAAAGGAGCGAAAACAAAAACGTGGCTACAGAGTTGGGATACTGGCTCGGCTCAGAAAGCAGCCTCATAGACCAGCACTGCCGAGTGTCTTCTTGAGTAATGCCAGATCCCTCATCCATAAAATTGATGAATTACAGCTGCAGTTGGCAGCAAGCAGGCTTCTATATGAATGTTGTGTGATGGTTGTCATGGAGACCTGGCTACATTCAGATGTACCGAATGCAGCAGTTGGGGTTTGGGTTAGGGTTAGGGTTTTTGTTCATTACAGCTCAGCTTTCAACACCATTTTGCCGAGCACTCTCATTGAAAAGTGACTGACTTGAATTTTTTCCCCTTCATCTGCAATTGGATTCAAGACTTTCTCAGGGACTGGTTACAAACATGAGGGTTGGGTCTGTTTTATCCACCCCCCTGAAGCTTTGCACCAGCTCGCCACAGCTTGCCCCTTGTAAGTTTTACTTACAAGTTTAAGAACTTTAAAAATTTGAGAGGGCAAAAAGCAGCAAAAGGGTTATGTTTTTATTTCAATTAGTTAAAAATGGACTATCCAGATAACTTTGAAATAAGATTCTGGATTTAATTACTGTATAAAGAATTCTTCCTAGGGGAAATACTTTTGTTTTGAATTTTCTTTTTAAAAAACTAAAATGAAAATTTAAAAATTAGAGAGTCAAGGGACTAAATATCACAATTACAAAAATTACAAAGAACTCATCAACTGAACTTACAATTACAGAATGAAACAAAATATTCTAACATTGGACATATTGATGAATATTTTTGAACAATGAACTCAGAAGTTTTAATGGTGCCCACAGAGACATCGGCCTCAATGGAAAGACTATGTCTAAGAGATATTATGGAACAGGAACATATTCTACCTGACAAGATAAAGACTGATTTGAAAGTTGATTTACAGATGATATGCTACAAGAATGACATGGAAAAAGATGCACATTTAAAAGAGAGCGGTTGATGTCTTAATATTTGAAGGAATGTACAAACAATAAATGAAGAGAGTGACTTACCTAATTTTCCTGTAATGAATTTACAAAATAGGCTTATTAAATTTTGTGAGAGGAGATAAAGAAAAATGAAAAGGTTAAGATCTTTAGAAGAAAATACAGGAAGGAATATAAAATTGGCATACCTGATCAAGGTTAAAATAGATATATTGGTATCTCTGGTAAACCTAAATAGATTTTTCCTGATCATGACTGAAACGCTGAGGCTTTAAGGACTTGTTTAGAGATAAGAGGATTCAAGAAAAAGATATCATATTCTGTATTTTAAGACTGCGGTTTCCAACCTTTTCACCTTGGCAGTCCAATCCAGTGAAGGGGAGGCTTGTGAGTGGCAGGCATATGCACATGTACAGCTCCATTGTTGTGAGTAGTGGGCACATATGCCCTCCACTTGTGTGAATGGAGCTTTGTGGACAAGTTTGCTCAAAGCTTGTGCTTGCGCTTGCACATAAAGCTCCACTTGCACAAGCAGCGGGCACAAAGGCTCCACTTGTGCAACCAAAGGGTGCTTGAGAAGAGGGTGCTTGTGCTCGCATACGAAGCTCAACTCACATGAGAGGAGGGTGTTTGTGCTCATACACAAAGTTCCCCTTGTGTGAGCAGAGAGTGCTCACATGCAAACTTCATTTGCATGAATGGAGCTCTGCCCACAAGCACCCTCTGCTCAAGCACCCGCCACTCACATGAGTGGAGCTTCACACACAAGCCCAAGTGCCCTCCACTTGTGTGTGAAGCTCCATTTGTGTGAGAGGAAGGCATGCACATGTGCTACTCACACCAATGGAGCTGTGCACATGCATGCATGCCACTCACATGCCCCCCATCCCTTGCTCGCACAACTGTATGAAATTTGTATGAGACCAAAACTATGATATTACTAAATAAAATGCCCTTTTCAATCTAGTATTCCCTAGTATTATTCAAAGGTCAACTCATTTGCCCATACTACCTGAGGATTTGGAGATTAAATTTTAATATGTGAAAATAGTAGAATACAGAAAGTTATAATGAAATAATTTAACTCAGTTAAATATGATGATAGTTTAAAACATTTTATTTTTTTTAACATTGGTTTACTTTTTGGCAAGGTTGTGTTATAATTTTTCATGGAAATATTTTTCAGGTCCCCCAGGACCCCCAGGGGGACTCAAAGTAGAAGACATTAAAAATACATCTGTATTTCTTACATGGAGCCGTGGGATAGAAAATCATAGCCCTATATCAAATTACACTATTCAGTCAAGGACCTTTCTGTCCGAGTATTGGAAAGACATGAAAACAGGTAAGGAACTTATTAAAAATATTAGCTTGGGGCCTAAATAATTTATTTTATTTTATTTATTTATTTTAATTCCATTTATATCCCGCCCTTCTCCGAAGACTCAGGGCGGCTTACAAGCTTAGCAGTAGCCTTCATTCTATGTATATGCCTGCTTATTAGGGCTTTCACACACACCCCAAGCGGCATTATTACAAAGTCAGCTTAATTGCCCCCAACAATCTGGGTCCTCATTTTACCTACCTCGGAAGGATGGAAGGCTGAGTCAACCTTGAGCCTGGTGGGATGCGAACCTGCACTAATTGCAGGCAGCTGGTGTTACTTAAGGAGGCATTAGCCCACTGCTCCACCAAGGCTCTTTAATAATAAAATATCATTCTTGGTATAGTTTCATTCATGAGACACTTTTATCAGCAGAAAACAGTTTTAATTACGCCTGATAATGTGCTACAAACTAGAAACAGCAACAAAATGAATCAGTTTATATGGTAGTACTCAAAGTGTAGCAGGTTTTCATATGATTTTCTCAAGCCTGTTAAGTGTCATAAAATATTACATTACTGCAACAACAGCAAAATAATTTTGTTAAATTAGCAATTATTTTGCTAAATATTACATCTTAAGACAAAATTGCTATATTTGCACAGCACACAAGCCTAGACTTTTGTCTAGCTCAGCATGTTGTATGTACCTGGCCATTTTTCTAGCATGCATTAGCAAGATGTGTTCAGTGAAGGGCAGTATATTTATTTGGGTGTAACATGTTACAAGAATATAAAAACTGTCTGTTTTAAATCCAGAATTATGGCTTATTTTTAAGAAGGATTGAATATTTCTTCCCTGCCATGATTCTTTTGCAAATCCCCTCCCAACCTGTACATTTTACAGTTTGTACATCCACAATCAACTTGTCCCAAGCAAAGGTCTTCCAGGTGATCTTCAAATCTATCCAACTTACTAACGTGTGTAATGTGTTTATACTTCTGCTGCTTTAATTTATTCCATTGTTATATGGATGTAAGATGACCCCCTCAATTTATAAAATTAGCATTGGTTAAAATACATAACTTACTTTAACTACCATACACTAGGCATGTTAGAATATAAATTAGGAAAGTGAGATACGCATGAAAAATGGGAAGTAGTGTAAGGAACAGATGGACTGGTGTGATACTAATCATCATTATACAGATTTTAAAGTAAAGTGTAATGCAATATATTTGCATATGCCCTTTATATTCCTTAATGCTTATGCCTGTTACTGGCAAGACTGTATGTATGTAACCATAGAGTACAACTCTGTTTTATACTAGATGTAGCATGGGTATATCTCCTTACAGCTAAATTAGAAGAACTAGTTCATAATTTGCTCTATTGCATCTTATCCATTATGCTTAAATTGTTGCTGTATGTGTTGTAACTCAAATTACTCCCAACTTATTTGTTGTTGTTTAATATGAATGCACAATTTGGATTTGTGTGGGTCCATATTCTATGGATGTCATTTCTCTTATGAAACCATGTTAACTACAATGGTATCCTTCTCAGCTTTCTATTTATATAAGGCTTGGGAACCATAGTTTTGAGATCATGGTTGGAAGAATAACTTTCAGAATTATCAACATGAAGATTATCATTATCAGTGTGCAAATCACACACAGGTCTAATTTACACTAGTCTAATGCAGTCTAATGACTGCAAGGCATTCAAACCGGTCAGTCCTAGAGGAGATCAACCCTGACTGCTCTTTAGAAGGCCAGATCCTGAAGCTGAAACTCAAATACTTTGGCCACCTAATGAAAAGGAAGGACTCACTGGAGAAGAGCCTAATGCTGGGAAAGATTGAGGGCAATAGAAGAAGGGGACGACAGAGAATGAGGTGGCTGGATGGAGTCACTGAAGCAGTAGGCGTGGACTCCAGAAGATGGTAGAGGACAGGAACGTTGTCCATGGGGTCACAATGGGTTGGACATGACTTCACAACTAACAACAACAATGCCTGAGAGAAACTAAAAATACTGAATCATTTTTTTAGTCAACTTTGTATAGATGACAGAGAACATCTAAGCCAGTGTTTCTCAAACTTAGCAACTTTAAGATGTGAGTACTACAACTTCTGGAATTCTCCAGTCAACAGGCTGGAGTTGAAATCAAAACAATTTAAAGTTGCCAAGATTGAGAAACACTGATTTTAGGTGGTATGAAAATATTCTCAAAGAAGGATGAAATGAGCTCGTCAAAGATTCTACTAGACCTATTATTAATAGGATGTTCATGTAAGAGCAATATCAAAGAAAAAGCTTGTAATATCCAAAGAATATTATTTGCAGGCTACTTTTCAAAAAATTATATCAGCAAGCACAAAAACATTATCTTAGCACTGGTTTGGGCAATTAGTTCTTGTGTAATATTTATTACACCAATCACACTGATTACCAATGTGCCTCTGATTAATATTTCAAGTAATTGTTTTACCCACTAAATACTATAATATCCTTTTAAAAAGTCAGTCCATTATTATATAATTAGGTATTTCCTAAAGGATGTGCAACTATGAATGCAGTTATCTCTTGATATTCACACTGTTCAGAATTTTGCACTTCTTTTCAAAAGGTGCATATAAATGTATAAAAATAATACCTACATTAGTAAAAAATGTATAAATACATATATGGAATGTAGCTTTTAAACTGTGGCTTTTAAGAAAAAGGAAAGTTCTTTTCAAAGAAATGTGTTACATACACATTTTATTAAAAAAATTACAACCAGCTGAATAAATGAACAAAAACAATTCAAAGTAGGCAAAATGAAAAACAGAAAAATCATCCTGGCAGATTTCTCCATCCCTATTTCTGGATTCATTAGAGAAATTAAACTTGTTTATTTAACAATTAAAATAATTTGAGCAAGCCAATATTGGATGTTATGATATTTTTGTTGTGCTGTTTTTAATTATTGTCTCTTCTTGTATTTAGATCCTTCCATTGTTGATGGAAATGCGGAATTAGCAAAAGTTATTGATTTAATTCCATGGATGGAATATGAATTTCGTATAATGGCCACTAATATTTTAGGGACAGGAGATCCTAGTATACCATCACAGAAAATTAGAACAGAAGGATCTCGTACGTACAAAAAATGTTGCATTTGATTTAATTGTTTTGAAGTTCAGAATGATTATTTGATTATTTGATAACTTCAGTGAATTATTACGTATGCAAAATTGAAAACATTTTCTACATATTTAAACATTTGTGTTTCTGAAATTTTTCTATACTAGAATCACTTTAAAAACCTTTACCTGAAGATATAACGCCAAACACATCTTCAAACACATCTACAGATAGTCCTCGATTTACTGTTCATTTAGTGACCATTCAAAGTTACAATGGCATTAAGAAAACTGACTTACAACCATTTTTTACATGACCATTGCAGCATCCCTGTGGTCATGTAATCACCTTTTGTGATCTTCTGACAAGCAAAATCAATGGGGAAGACAGGTTCATTTATTAGCCGTGTCAATAACGGAACAAATGCAGTGATTCACTTAACAGCTGTGGTAAGAGAGGTTGTAAAAGGGGGCAAAGCTTACTTAACTATTTCACTTAGAAACAGAAGTGTTGGGCTCAGTTGTGATCATAAGTTAAGGACTACCTGTATTTGATTTCCATTATATAGAGAGTTCTCTTAAAGCACATTATATTCTCCTTTACAACTTTGAACTTTCCAAAATATCCTAGGGTAGGATTGCCCAGAACTGGACTATTCTGGCTGCTCTACACAAAGAAATACATCCAATAAGAGATGCATTTTAACTAAATATGAGAACTTTTAGATAGTATAATATACTGAACTTAATCATGTTCAGTATATTATAAAGTTATTTTTAATAACTTAGAAATAAAAAATAATGCATCATTTTTATATTTTTAAAAACAAATATATCTTAACTTTTCACCAGTTCCTCTGGTACTTAAGTCAACTTTAGATTCCTACAATTGCTAATTCATTAAGTGAATTCTGAAGTCATTAAGCAAATGTTGTGATTAAGCAAATACCATGGGCATTTTTCACTGGACGCTAGAAGTAAATAACAGAAAACAGAAAAAATGTCACAAATTATGGTCATGAAAGTGTGGAACATGCAAACAACCTTAAAAGTGAGCCAGTTGCCAAGCACCCAAAATGCACTCACATGACCACAGAGATGTGCAGCTGTTGTAACTTCAAAAATGGATTATAAGTAGATTTTGGGGGAGTCAAGCATAACACCAAACAGTTATTAAGTGATCAGTTGTAAACTGAGAACTATCTGTACAATGAGCACTTTTTATGTTTTGCCTGCCAACCAAATATTTAAAGATTTATGTTCTCAGGTGCAGAATTTACAGATCCAATTGATGGACAATAATAAACATACCTCTTTTTTAGCCAGACAGGTAGATGCATTTGATTTAAAGTGTTGGCACTTACTTCCCTTTTGCTTGATTGGAAAGGGAAACATTTGTATCTTTTCTCCTGGAATGTAAACCAAAACCCACAACAAAGATAGAAAAAAATACAATGAGCAATTTTAACATTATTATGGAAAGTAATGAAGTTATTGTATACCCCACAGACATTTCTGGGGGTTTGTCATAATTGAACAATTCATCACATGCTCAAAATAGATGTAATTAATGTTGACATCCTGACATAATTGGTAGACAATAGTTGCCATGTTTGTAATCTTGATCCTATCAACTCCTTTGGTTTTCCCAACACTAGCTCTTTTCTTTCTCTGGGAGCTATTGTATTTCTAGTTTAGCACTTTCCATAATTATTGATCTGCTGCTGCTGTTTTATCTTCCTTTGTTACTTTAGGGCAGACATGTCAAACTCACGACGTCACATGACGTCGTGCAACATATTGGAACAGTTTTGCCATTGCCGGCAATGGAGTGGGTGCAGCTTCTGCGTGACGTGTCTGGCCCATGGGCCGGCAGTTTGACACCCCTGCTTTAGGTCTTTGGAATTAAATAAATACATCCTCTGGGATTAATTTTATATTAACTAATATTGTTTTGTTAGTTTACCACTGCAGTCAAAGCACTGTGAGTGGCCCTTGGTGCTCTCTGAGCTTGTTTGTTTTCTTGCAGACGTTTCATTACCCAAACTAGATCATCAATGCTAGTAAGGAGTGCAGTTTGCTGTCAGTTTATATTCTAGTGGCTTGCCTGTTGGTGCTGGTGGGGGTGGTCTTAGACATTGTTTGATTGGGCTGTTTGCTGTTGACTTCTTTGGCAGTTTCTTGATTGGGGTATTATCAGCTAAGACACTGTATAAAACTGCCAAAGAAGCCAACAGCAAACAATCTTATCAAAGAATCTCTAAGCCACCCTCACCAATACTGACACGCAAGCCACTAGAATATTGTATAAACAGACAGCAAACTGTACTCCTTACTAGCACTGATGATGTTACCCAGTTTGGGTAATGAAACATCTGCAAGAAAACAAGTAAGCTCAGAGAGCACAAAAGACCCCTCATATCAACCTTGAGCTACAAATATTCTCCTCTATTAGTATCAAAGCACTGTGTAAATTGTGATTGTGAAGGAATTATCTCGAAGGAGATGATGATTTTATTTATCAAACATTACATTTCATTAGATATAAAATGTATAATATATATAATCGGATATTATACATTGGAAATTATATAAAAACATAAGAAAAATAAGCATTTGACAAAACAAGCAAAAAATTGACACACTTGCCTTTACAGCAATAGCAATAGCATTTAGACTGCCCCATAGTGTTTATAGTACTGGGTGGTTTACATAGTAGGTATTATTTGCATATTGCCTCCAAAATATGGATCCTAATTTTGGAAGGATGGAATGGTGAATCAACCTTGAGCTCTGTCTGGATCAAACTCCAGGCTGTGGGCAGAGTATGCTTGCAATACTGCATTCTAACCACTGTGCCACCAGGATTTTCTAATATATTTCAATCAATTAGAATAAACCTGGAAGTAGTCACTGTAGTAAAAGCACCAACAACTAGCAAGCCTTCCTATTCATAACAGTTCATGAACTGTAGCCTATCATTAATGGTCATCAACATATTAAATAAATAAATCATTTTTAGGAAAACAGAACCAATTCCTTGGTGATGGCTGCTTCTTTTTTAGAGTTGGGGTTATAGCACAGTATTACAATGCTACTAAAATTTTTGGACTTTTTTACATTTTGAGGCTTTGGAGAGAGTTAATCCATGTATATTTTTCTCAAAGTCCTGTATGGAGAAGGTTTTCTTTGCAGGTTTAGACTTTTTAAGCAGTTCTATGAGACTTTAGCCTTGGCAATGTTTATTTGTGCAGCATGTGTAAGCAGAAAGATATATTATAAATATAATAATAATTATTATTTATTAAATTTTTATACCGCCCTTCTCCCGAAGGACTCAGGGCGGTGTACAGGGCAATAAATATCAAAATGTAAATACAAAAGTTAAAAAAGAGTTAAAAAGAATTAAATAATTATGCCCAATATAATACAATAATAAAAGTGTGTTAAAACTAAATCCAAACCCAAACCCATCAGACCAGGCCAGATTGTTCAAATAAATAAGTTTTTAAATCGCGCTGGAAGGAGCGAAGGTCGGGGGCCATCCGGAGCTCAACCGGCAAGCGGTTCCACAGGTCTGGCGCACCCACAGAGAACGCCCTCCCCCTGGGGGCCACCAATCGACATTCTCTGATTGGAGGCACCCTGAGGAGGCCCACTCTGTGGGAGCGCACTGGACGGAGGGAAGTTGATGCCGGCGGCAGGTGCTGCCGTAGGTAATCCAGACCCATGCCATGTAGGGCTTTGTAGGTCATTACCAACACCTTGAATCTTACCCGGAGGGCAACTGGCAGCCAATGCAGCTTGTGGAGCAGAGGTGTAACATGGGAGTATCAGGAGACCCCCAACACAACTCGCGCGGCTGCATTCTGCACCAGTTGAAGCCTCCGAGTGGTCCTCAAGGGCAGCCCCATGTAGAGAGCGTTGCAGTAGTCCAAACGAGAGGTCACGAGCGCATGAGTGACTGTACGCAAGGCATCCTGGTCTAGATAGGGCCGTAACTGGCGCACCAGGCGAACCTGGGCGAAGGCCGCCCTAGTCACAGCTCCTATATGATCTTCTAAGGAGAGCTGTGAATCTAGAAGGACCCCCAAGTTGCGAGCCCTATCTACGGGTGTAATAGCTCACCGCCCCATAGAAAGAGATGGAATATTCTGAATATCCTGAGATGCCAGCACGAACAGCCACTCAGTCTTGTCAGGGTTGAGTTGAAGCCTGTTCCTCCCCATCCAGACCCGAACCGCCTCCAGGCAATGGGACATCATGTCGAGGGCATCACTGGGGTGGTTTGGGGTTGAAATAAAAAGCTGGGTATCATCAGCGTACTGATGATAACCAACTCCAAAACCACGAATGATCTCACCCAGAGGCTTCATGTAGATGTTGAACAGGAGAGGCGAGAGGACCGATCCCTGAGAAACTCCACAAACAAGGGGCCTCAAGGTCGACCTCTGCCCTCCTGCCAACACCGACTGCGAACGCCCCAGAAGGTAAGAGGAGAACCACTGAAGAACTGTGCCTCCCACTCCCAACCCCCTGAGGCGCTGCAGCAGGATACCATGGTCGATGGTATCGAAAGCCGCTGAGAGGTCTAATAGGACTAGGACAGAGGAACAACCCCTGTCCCGAGCCCGTCAGAGATCATTCACCAGCGCGACCAATGCCGTCTCCATGCTGTACCTGGGCCTGAAGCCCAATTGGTACGGGTCTAGGTAATCAGCTTCCTCCAAGAACAAAGGGAGCTGATGTGCCACCACGCTCTCAACAACCTTCGCAAGAAACCGAAGGTTGGAGACCGGACAAAAATTATTTAATACAGCTGGGTCCAGGGCAGGCTTCTTGAGGAGGGGTCTCACCACTGCCTCCTTCAAGGCGGCGGGAAAACTACCCTCCCTCAGAGAAGCAGTTATCACTGCCTGGAGCCAGCCTCGTGTCCCATCCCGGGCTGCATAAACCAGCCAGGAGGGGCACAGGTCCAACAAACACGTGGTGGAGCTCAGCTTCCCCATGATCCTGTCCACATCTTCAGGAGTCACAGGATCAAACTCCTCCCAGATAATATCGACAAGACTGCCCTCGTCCTCATCGTCAGACTCTGCCCAGTTGGAGTCCAAACCTGTCCGAATCCGAGCGATTTTGTCCGACAGATGTTGACTAAACTCCTCGGCATGACCCTGCAAGGGCTTCTCCCTCACCTCCTGATTAAGGAGGGAGGGAGTTACCCTAAACAGGGCGGCCAGGCGATAATCTGCGGACGCAATGAGGGCAGCAAAGTGATTAGACCTTGCCGTCCTCGTCGCCGTGAGATAAGATCTCGTAAAAGACCTTAGTCACAACCGGTCAGACTCAGATCGGCTGGATCTCCAACAGCTCTCTAGGCCCCGTCTCCGACGCTTCATCTCCCGGAGCTCCATGGAAAACCATGGTGCCCATTGGGATCTGCACCAGGTCAAGGGCCGCATGGGTACAACCCAGTCAAGTGCCTCCATGGCTGCCTTTTCCCAGGCTTCCACTAGGGCGTCGGCCGAGCTGTGAGCAAAGGAGGCAGGTGGGGACCCAAGCGCCGCCTGGAACCGCTCCAGGTCCATTAAGCACCTAGGGCAGAACCATCTCATTGGTTCAACCACCCCATGACAGGGAGTGGCAAAACGGAAGACCAACCGCAGGAGGTAATGATCGGTCCATGACAGGGGTATAACAATTGGAGAACCCCCACCTAGATCATGTAGCCACCGTCCAGATAGGAAAACCAAATTGAGCGTGTTGGACCCTGAATAACTTGCATCAGGTCCATGGCCGTCATGGAAGCCATGAACCCCCGAGCTAACTCAGATGATCCCCCCAGGGATGGTAGATTAAAGTCACCCAAAACCATAAGTTTGGGGAACTCAATCACCAACCCTGAGAGGATGTCGAGAAGCTCAGGCAGGGCTGCTGCTGCACGACTAGGCGAAAGGTACACCAGCAGCAAGCCCAACTGAGCTCTAGGGCCACATCTCAGGAGGAGGGACTCACACCCAACTATTTGGACAACAGTGGCCTCCCACGGACATAAGGTCTCCCTCACAACTACCGCCACTTTTCCACCCCCTACCCTGAGCTCGAGGCTGGTGCATCACCCGGAAACCCGACGGACAAAGATAAACCAGAGGGACACCGCCCTCTAGGCCCAACCAGGTCTCCATGATGCAAGCCAGGTCCGCATGCTCCCCCTCGATCAAATCACGTATAAGAGGAGCCTTATTAGCTACGGACCTGGCATTAAGATACACGAGCCTGAGCTCAGATGGCTGCTCATCCCCACTCCCGGAACCATAGGCTAAAACCAGGGGGTCGAAGCGCATCACCGCTCGGAGACAGCGGGGACGCACTCCCAGATATTGATACGGCCCCCTGTTCATACGCCTGCTGCCATTTCCAACTGCCGTGGGAATAGACAAACCCACACCCCGCCCGGGGTCCCGGAGGCATCCAACCCAAGTCTCATCACGGCACGATCAATCCCAGGCCTGGTCTGAGTAACGGTTGGTGGAACCCCCCCAGTCTCCAACCAAACCTTTTGAGAACCCTCCCCCGTCCCTAACCCCACAAAAATTGAGCTAAAAAGTGCACCAGGGGCCTCTTATTAAATTTGTGATGGAGGCTCCTGTCCTTGCCCAACCATCTCTCAGGGTCCCAATAATTGGGCCCGTCATCAAGAGGATAGGTTAAAATAAAGGCGGGTCACACCTATTATGATGATAATAGTTCCATCTCCTTCCCACTTATCCATTTGCTTTGATTGATACAATCTGTAGGGCTATAAGGACCACAAGTGAGAAGTTAGTAGGGCTTCGTGTAGTCTGTAGGCCTTGAGGTTCTCACATTGATTTTAGCTGCAATAAATACCATAGTTCTCTGCCTCACAATATTGCAAATTACTTCTAATGAGAAATAAAATATTTTGGAGGAAAATCAGAAGTATATAGTATTAACACTAATACATGCATAATTGAAAAAATGTATTGAAATAGAATGCTGTCATATCTAGTATCCCCTTCATGGATTACTGCCTTGTCGTGGCGAAGGGGTTTGCGTAATTCAATGAAGCTATGAGCTATGCCGTGCAGGGCCACCCAAGATGAACAGGTCATAGCAGAGAGTTCTGACAAAACGTGATCCACTGGAGAAGGAAATGGCAACCCACTCCAGTATCTTTGCCATGAAAACCCTATGGACAGTACCAAAAGGCAAAACGATATGACGCTGGAAGATGAGCCCCTCAGGTCGGAAGGCGTCCAATATGCTACTGGGGAAGAGCAGAGGGCTAGTACTAGTAATGCCAGAAAGAATGAAGCGACTGGGCCAAAGCCAAAAGGACGCTCAGCTGTGGATATGTATGGTGGTGAAAGGAAGGTCCGATGCTGTAAAGATTTTTTCTCTATAGGAACCTGGAATGTAAGATCCATGAATCAAGGCAAGCTGGACGTGGTCAAACAAGAGATGACAAGACTGAACATCAACATCTTAGGTATCAGCGAACTAAAATGGATAGGAATGGGTGAATTTAATTCAGATGACCATCAGATATACTACTGCGGGCAAGAATCCCTCAGAAGAAATGGAGTAGCCTTCATAGTCAATAAAAGAGTAGGAAAAGCAATAATGGGATACAATCCTCAAAATGACAGAATGATCTCAGTTCGAATCCAAGGCAAACCATTCAATATCACAGTAGTCCACGTCTATGCCCCAACCACTGGTGCTGAAGAGGATGAAATTGACCGGTTCTATGAAGCCCTACAGCACCTTATAGAACTAACACCAAAAAATCATTTCTCATGCTAGTAAAGTTATGCTTAAAATCCTACAAGCTAGACTTCAGCAGTATGTGGATCGAGAACTACCAGAAGTACAGGCAGGATTTCGAAGAGGCAGAGGAACTAGAGATCAAATTGCCAACATACTCTGGATCATGGAGAAAGCTAGAGAGTTCCAGAAAAACATCTACTTCTGGCCCTGGCCCTCTCAATTCCTGGCAAATAGATGGGGAAGAAATGGAGGTAGTGACAGATTTTATTTTCCTGGGCTCCAAGATCACTGCAGATGGGGACTGTAGCCAAGAAATTAAAAGACGCTTGCTCCTCGGGAGGAAAGCCATGGCAAATCTAGACAGCACACTAAAAAGCAGAGACATCACCCTGTCAACAAAAGTGCGTATAGTCAAGGCTATGGTCTTCCCAGTTGCAATGTATGGCAGTGAAAGTTGGACCATAAAAAAGGCTGAGCGCCAAAGAATTGAGGCCTTTGAACTCTGGTGCTGGAGAAGACTCCTGCGAGTCCCTTGGACTGCAAGGCGATCAAACCGGTCAGTCCTAGAGGAGATCAACCCTGACTGCTCTTTAGAAGGCCAGATCCTGAAGCTAAAACTCAAATACTTTGGCCACCTAATGAGGAGGAAGGACTCACTGGAGAAGAGCCTAATGCTGGGAAAGATTGAGGGCAATAGAAGAAGGGGACGACAGAGAATGAGGTGGCTGGATGGAGTCACTGAAGCAGTAGGCGTGAGCTTAAATGGACTCCAGAAGATGGTAGAGGACAGGAAAGCCTGGAGGAACATTGTCCATAGGGTCGCGATGGGTCGGACACGACTTCGCAACTAACAACAACAACAAGTAATTTTTTACTTGAATTTATGTAAATCTCTACCTGCATGTTTTCTAAGTTTTTCAAAATGTTATTGCATCTTCTTCAGTAGTGGGAAGGTTTGTGCATTCACAGCTGCTTGACTTCTTTTGAATGAGTAACACATACCAGGGGCAAGTACAATAGTGTAACTATATGTGTTCAGATGTTGCTGTTGTTTAAAAAACTTGTTCTGAATCTTCACAATTCTGCTTCATTGGATGACCAGGATTTTTCTACTCTTCATAATTTAAGCATGTCACTAGCCTTTTCTCTAAGCTAAAAACTATTTTTTTTACCTATTGAAGAATAATTTTGGTCTTTTAAATTTCATTTTATGAGGTATGCTGAATAGGTTTGTACCCTACACTGTAAGTATATAATTGTTCTGGCAAATGATAAGTTTTCTTTATTTAAAATTCTCATGATAATGGTAAAACAAATACAAACTGATCTCAGAAAGAAAAAGAGGAAAAAAAGAATAAAAAGTGGAAGGAAGGAAGGAAGGAAGGAAGGAAGGAAGGAAGGAAGGAAGGAAGGAAGGAAGGAAGGAATCCCACAACAACATTTGGATAAATTAAAGATCAAGAAAGTTAGAAGTAAAAGGAATAATATAGAGCTTGTTTGTTTTACCAAAGATACAGTATTTTTTCTTTTCCCCCATCACAAAGGTTTCTTTAACAAAAAAGTCTTTAACAAACCTCTTTAATGAATCTAATAAAAAGTCATCATCCAAGTAATTCTCTTGGTTTATGATTTGTATTTCCATCTTAACCAATTAGTTTTGTATAGCCAGTAAAAAGTCCTTATCCCAGTAATTCCCTTGGCTGGTCATTTGTGTTTCCAATTTAGCTATTGTCAGGACCCACTTCAATCCCACATTTTAAGAAAGCAGAACTCTTGGAACCAATTTCTTCCAACAGGAACTTTTATTAAGAGTAGTTGATAGCAGGCATAATAGACAGGATCTGAGATTTCCCATGCAGAGCGATAGATTAAAGTATCCCCAAACAAGACCCCACCCCATAGTCCACCCGCCTGGTATGGGACGGCCAATCCCCAGGTGTTAACTCCATCATGGGAAAAGGGGAGATAACATCGGCCCATCTCCAGTTCACGCGACGATGGTCGGCAGCTTCTTCACACCTTCCTCTGAGAGCATAGAAATAAACCAGGCACTGGGTTATGTTCCTTATTTCCTCCCTTGTTCTAGCTGACAATTTAGGAGATAAAGTTCAGAGAGAGAGATAACGCAGGAAGCAAATTGTTAGGTTGTAGCGGGTAGAAGACAAAGAGGCAATAAACGAAGCAAAAGGTTACATTGCAGTGGATAGAGAAAGCAAAAGTAATAACCCCGCAGGCACATCCCCCCTCCCCCTTGGGGTATGACAGAACCCAGGGAAAAGTGAGATTTGATTTTGGGTCATAGGGGATAGATAGAAATGAAATAGGAATGGGTTCTGACATCCTGCCTCCCCTTAAAAATAGGACAGATCCACCTGTAGAGAAAACAAAATAGGTATAGTGGTTAGTGTGGTTTGTTGGGATATTCTGTATGAAACTTCTTTAGCAGTTTTGGTGCTCTGATGTGACGTTTATGGACCCACTCATTTTCTGAGGAGGGAAGGTGTTTCCATGCTACTAGATATTGAGTTGCCCCATGATACTTCCTAGAATCTAGGATTATTTTATCTTGAAGTGTTGTTCTCCTTCAGTCATGATTGCAGGTGTTGGGGGATTTTTGGCCGTAAGGGCGACTGTTGTTCTCGTTTCAGCAAGCTGCAGTGGAAAAACTGGGTGTATTTGCCTTAGGTTCTTGGGTAGTTCTAATTCTACTGTTACTGGGTTTATGATTCTTTTAATTGGAAAAGGTCCTATACAGGTGAAACTCAAAAAATTAGAATATTGTGCAAAAGTTCATTTATTTCAGTAATGCAACTTAAAAGGGGAAACTAATATATGAGATAGAATCATTACATGCAAAGCAAGATAGTTCAAGCCGTGATTTGTCATAATTTTGATGATTATGGTGTACAGATCATGAAAACCCCAAATCCACAATCTCAGAAAATTAGAATATTGTGAAAAGGTGCAATATTCTAGGCTCAAAATGTCCCACTCTAATCAGCTAATTAAGCCATAACACCTGCAAAGGGTTCCTGAGCCTTTAAATGGTCTCTCAGTCTGGTTCAGTAGGAATCACAATCATGGGGAAGACTGCTGACCTGACAGTTGTGCAGAAACCCATCATTGACACCCTCCATAAGGAGGGAAAGTCTCAAAAGGTAATTGCAAAAGAAGTTGGATGTTCCCAAAGTGCTGTATCAAAGCACATTAATAGAAAGTTATGTGGAAGGGAAAAGTGTGGAAGAAAAAGGTGCACAAGCAGCAGGGATGACCGCATCCTGGAGAGGATTGTCAGGAAAACGCTATTCAAAAATGTTGGGGACTTTCACAAGGAGTGGACTGAGGCTGCAGTCAGTGCATCAAGAGCCACCACACATAGACGGATCCTGGACATGGGCTTCAGCTGCTCCTGAACAACAAACAACGTCAGAAGCATCTTACCTGGGCTAAAGAAAAACAGACCTGGTCTGTTGCTCAGTGGTCTAAAGTCCTCTTTTCTGATGGGAGCAACTTTTGCATCTCATTTGGAAACCAAGGACCCAGAGTCTGGAGGAAGAATGGAGAGGCACAAACTGCAAGATGCTTGAAGTCCACTGTGAAGTTTCCACAGTCTGTGTTGATTTGGGGAGCCATGTCATCTGCTGGTGTTGGTCCACTGTGCTTCATTAAGTCCAGGGTCAATGCAGCCATCTTCCAGGAGATTTTGGAACACTTCATGCTTCCTTCTGCAGACGAGTTTTATGGGGATTCTGACTTCATTTTCCAGCAGGACTTGGCACCTGCCCACACTGCCAAAAGCACCAAAACCTGGTTCAATGACCGTGGGATTACTGTGCTTGATTGGCCAGCAAACTCACCTGACCTGAACCCCATAGAGAATCTATGGGGCATTGCCAAGAGAAAGATGAGAGACGTGAGACTGAACAATGCAGAAGAGCTGAAGGCCACTATTGAAGCATCCTGGTCTTCCATAATACCACAGCAGAGCCACAGGCTGATAGCTTCCATGCCACGCCGCATTGAGGCAGTAATTGCTGCAAAAGGGGCCCAAACCAAGTACTGAGTACATATGCATGCTTATACTTGTCAGAGGTCCGATATTGTTGTATGTACACTCCTTGTTTTATTGATTGCATGTAATATTTTAATTTTCTGAGATTGTGGATTTGGGGTTTTCATGAGCTATACGCCATAATCATCACAATTATGACAAATCACAGCTTGAACTATCTTGCTTTGCATGTAATGAGTCTATCTCATACATTAGTTTTCCCCTTTTAAGTTGCATTACTGAAATAAATGAACTTTTGTACAATATTCTAATTTTCCAAGTTTCACCTGTATATTTTGGACTAAGTTTTTTACAGGGCTGTAGGGATTTTAGGTTTTTTTTAGACAAATATACCATTTCTCCTACAGTGAATGGTTTAGGTTCGACTCTTTTTCTATCCGCTTATGCTTTGTGTGCTTGTCTAGCTTTGTCTAAGGCTTTCCTAACCACTGGCCAGGTGTTTTTTAATTGGGATAACCATTCTTTCAGAGATGGGATTGCCGGTTCGTTTAGTTCTGGCATAGGGTTGAAACTTTGGCCGGTGGCTACTTGAAAGGGAGTGTAGCCTCTGCTGGAGTAGACTGCATTATTGTAAGCAACTTCTGCAAAAGGAAGTAGGTCCATCCAATTCATTTGCTAGAAATTAATAAAGCACCTTAACTATTGGTCAAGTACTGAGTTTGAACATGCCATCTATCCATTGTACTGAGGATGATGACTAGATGATAGTCCCTGAGTGGTTCCTAAGAGTGATAAAAATTCTTTCCAAAATTCTGATGTAAATTGCACTCCCCTATCTGATATGATGCATTGGGGTGCCCCATGTACTCTGTAGATGTGTTGCACAAATAGTTTTGCTAAGGTTTTTGCGGTGGTGATCTTTTGGCAAGGGACAAAGTGCACTTGTTTTGAAAACAGGTCCATAGCCACCCAGATAACAGTGTTTCCATTGCTTTCTGGTAATTCCATTATAAAATCCATAGATATTTCTTTCCAGGGGGCTGAGGGATTCGCCACTGGTTGTAGCAGTCCAGGCGATTTCCCTTGTAAACTCTTAGCAAGTGCACAAGTTGTGCAGCTGGCCATGTAACTTTCTATGTCCTTTTTCATGGACGGCCACCAAAATTGCCTTTTAATTAAATGTAATGTTTTTACAAATCCAAAATGCCCTGATGATTTTGTATCATGGTATTCTGGGTGGTTGGTATATATAACTTCTCCCCCACCAATGGTGGTCCATCCTTGATCATGCACTCATGTCTATTTTCCTGGAACCATTCATCTGTTTCTAAAGTTTTCCAGAATTCAATTGTGGTTTGGCTACCCAGCTGTGGCTTTATTTTAGCTTGGGCCCTGGTGGTTACTGGCGCTGCCAGTTGTGGTTTTGGCATGAGTGGTTTAGAACTGGTGGTTCGTGTACTGTTATATTGGGGGATGCATGACGCTGCATCTGCCAGGAAGTTCTTTCCCCCTGGCAAGTGTCTGAGCATAAAATGGAATTGGTGAAAGTGCTGGGACTAGCGGGCTTGCTTAGGAATGAGCTTTCTGAGTGTTTTTAGTGCTTCCAAGTTTTTGTGGTGTGTTCAGACCTGAAAAGGGATTTTGTTCCCTTCAAGAAAATGGCACCATGTAAGTAACAACCATCTCACAGCATATGCTTCCTTTTTCCACACAACCCAGCATTGTTTTGTCTTAGTGAGTTTCCTGGATATGTATGCACATGGTTGCAGTACCTCTTCATTGATTTCATGTAATAGTACAGCTCCCACCACCACATTGCTTGCGTCTTCCTGTATTACGAAGGGTTTATCTGGGTCCGGGTGCCTTAGTGCAGGTTCGGCAGAAATGAGTCTCTTTAACCTCTCGAATACCACTTGGCATTCCATTGTCCATTTCAGTGGCTGGCTGGGTTTCACTGAGGGTTCCCCCTTCACTTTTAACAAGTTCATGAGGGGCAGGTTGTTCTGTTCCCCCTCCCTCAAGGTACAAACAGCCAGACAAGCAGGTACGAAACAAAAGGGTTAATTCTTTATACTACAATATAATTGCTGTCCGATAAAGTCTTGGCAGCAAGCTACCCACAGTCAGCCAAAATAAGCTAGTTATCTCAAACGTTCGCTGACATCAGATAATTGCCAACAAGTAATTCCAAGAAAGTCCAGACAAACAAACCCAAAAGCAGAAATGAAGAAGCATAGTCACGAAATCCAGACCAGGGATCACACAGGTAGAGAAATCTGACAGACATGACCAGAAGCTGTGGTGAATTAATTGTTCATCACAAAGTTTTGAGAGAAGCCACACCCCCTTTTGTACCTTGTGGGGTGTGGCTCACTGACTCAGCTACTCCCTGGCCCTCCTACTCATCCTACGTTGCTGCAAACGCTGGGCCCTGCGTCTTTCTCGAGGGTCTAGCCATGAGTCATCTTCACTAGACTGTATTTGCTGCAGCTGCTCAAGCCCCGTCCCAGCCTGGCTCCAAGCCTGGCTACTCCCAGGGTGCTCCTCTTGGCCTTCAGATGGAGACGGAGGTCTTGCCAGAGAGGAGGGTCCCGGAGAGTGAGGCCTTGCCAGTTCCTCCCCATCATCCTCAGAGTCCTCTTCCATAGTTAGGACAGGTGCGGGGGTCGGGGCCACAACACTGGGCTATTTGGGCAAATGAAGGGATGAACTGGCATTAAAAGTTTGCGAAACCCAGGAAACTTTGCAATTGCTTATGTCAGTGCTGCAAACATTGACATGTTTTTGCACTGACAATATAAGAGACAGCCTGTTATTTTAATTGCTTCATTTGGGAGGGAGGAATCACCCAGAAGTTGTGATAAGATTGCAAAAAGCCGCGTACAGAATGGGAAGTGAACCCTCATATGTAAAACTAATTGGATAATGTGATTTATGACGTGTAGATAAGGATGGGGATTGTATGTGTGTTATGATGGGTTTGGGGGGAGGAGATTTCAGATTCTGGCATCCCTCCATGAGTGCCGATGTTTCATTTCATTACTAAGACTTTTTAGATAAATAATATGCCTGCAATCTGTTTGATTTGTCTCATTCATTGGAACCATGACATCATGTCAGAATCTGCTTTCTTTCAAAGGGGGGTCCTGAACCCCTGCCACTGTCTCTGGTAAGAGAGATAACCTGGCAAAGATTCAGGGAAGAATCCTCAAAATGGAGAATGAAAGCCTGGTTATTAGCGAAACTTCTGAAAAGGAAATAATAAATAGTTTTCTGTGGGAAGATGAATTTGGGCTGATCTCCAAACAGCAGCAGATAAATTCTCTCCAGTGGAGAATACTGTACAGAGACCAGACTGTGCGGCAAGAGGCTTTAGAACCAGAATGGGGAGGAGATGTCATATTGTCAACCACTGAGAATCTTGGTGAGTGGAAAAACCTGTCTGCAGATCAGACTGCCTGCCAGACCCAGGAGTCCCCTGACAAGCCCTCCAGACCCATAGAGACAGAGGAACCCAGCCTGGGGCCTCTGCAGCAATGGGAGGTTGGGAAGCCCCCACAAGTGAAAGGCCATCAACCTCTGAGCTTGCCCCAGCTAATAGAAGCCTTGCAACAGCTGGGGGTGGTGCAGAAGCCTGGAGATCAGGAGCTGGTGGAAGGACAACAGCAAGGGTGGCAGCAGCAGGACCCAAACGTGCAACCCCTGAATGTACAGCAGGACCAGTGGGGCCAGCAGCAGTGGGGGCCTTGGCAGCCATTAAATCAGCAACCAGAGTGGGGCCAGCAGCAACTGGAGACACAACAACAGCAGTGGGGGCCCCAGCAACCACTAATGAGCCCACCCCTCAGAGCAACCTTTGATGAGGACCCAGAGAAATTGATTTTCTTCCTCAACCACGTACGCTCTCATTTGAATAGCTGGGCCCATCTCTACCCGGACCCAGGTGCTATGGTCAATGTGATTGCATCCAGCCTAGAGGGAGAAGCATCCAAATGGTTGAACAATTTATATAACGAACAGGCCCCTGAATTGGAGGACCCCCCCACCTTTTCCTCCTGGGACAAAAGGAAAGATTTGAAGACCCATCCGTCGCCCTCAGAGCAGAAGAGCAAATTCATAAGATAAAGCAAGGTGAACAACCTGCCCTGGAGTACATGTGGGAGTTTCGAAAGCTGGCCGGTCGGATAGAGAGATGGCCTGAGCAATACATAATTCATCTTTTTAGAGAAGGGTTAGATGACTACCTTTCTCTGGCATGTATCTACCGAACTGTGCCTGACCAATTGCATAAATGGTACCAGGCAGCGGTGAAATTAGTTGTTCAGCTCGCCCGCTATAAGAAGCCTCTCCTACCTGAACTTGAACCAAGGTCAGAGCAACCTGAATGGCAATCACCCCCATGAAGATCTCCAACTACTGTAATGGCTAAAAGACCTAAGCCACATCTAGACCCAGCAATTAAGTGTTTCCGATGCGGACAGCAGGGACATCAAGCAGCGAAATGCCCAGTACCCTTCCCCCAACAGCAGAGCAGACCAGGACTAGCAGTGAGAAAGACACCTGCACAGCAGCTAAAGGGAGAGAAATCCAACCGGAACTTGTTATCCAGGTCACATCCACCACAAGGGAGGACACCAGAATTCAGACTGGATCCACCCCCGTTCTACCCTCTTTTGACAATCACGACAAATGGAAGAATGACCCGATGGTGAGTCGACACATTCTATCCTTTGTATTGCCTGCTAAACTCAAAATCCCTAAGTCAGGGGCACAAGTAGACCTGAAAGTGCTAGTTGATCCTGGCTGCTCCCGATGCATCATTAGCCTGTCCTGTGCCTTAAGACTAGGCATACGGGCTAAGCCGCTCTCCAAACCTGTGAGGTTGGAGCAAGCTGATGGCTCCCTAATGGGAGGGACTTTAGTCACACAATTAATGGAGCCCTAACACCTGGAAATAGGAGGGCACTGGGAGTTTATTTGCTTCCTGGTAGTTCCAAAGATGTCTGAGACTGTGATCCTAGGACTAGCCTGGCTACACAATGGAAGTCATTTATCTGGTGGGAAAAAAGAATGAGAACTCATAGGGCCTGATCCTTCCATTGATTCAACAGATGTTACAGGGGATTTTAGCCCACCCAATGAGCAAGCGTACATGGCTGCCCTATGGCCACCTGGCAAGCCGCTCATCCCCAGCGGCTTGTGAGTACCAGGACCTAGCGGAGGCGTTTAGTAAGAAAGAATGTGATACCTTGCCTCCTCACCACCAGAATGATTGCTCCATTGAACTGTTACCAGGGGCCAAACTCCCCCGACCAAGAATGTACGCTATGTCCCCCCTTGAAATGGAGGAGATGCAGCGATATGTGGATACAAACCTAGCAAGGGGATTCATCGAATGGGCAAACTCTACTGTGGGAACCACTGTGTTGTTCAAAGAGAAAAAAGATGGGTCTCTTCATCTCTGCGTGGACTATAAAGGCCTAAATGCTGTGAGTGTGGAAAATAAATACCCTCTCCTCCTCCTGACTTCCTAACCCACCTGGCGAAGGGGAGCGTCTTCAGCAAGTTAGACCTGAGAGAAGCATATTACCAGGTAAGAATAAAGGAGGGGGATGAGTGGAAAACAGCCTTCAACTGCCCCTTGGAAAGCTACCAATTCAAAGTCATGCCTTTTGGACTACAAGGGGCCCCAGCCGTATTTATGGAGTAGATTAATGAGGTCCTACACGAACATTTATACAAAGGGGTTCTGGTGTATCTTGATGACATTCTGATATACAGTACGAATATGACTGATCACATAAGACTGGTCAGAGAAGTGTTAAAGAAACTACTGAATGCCAAACTTTACGTCAAATTGTCGAAATGTGAATTTCACCAAACCTGATTAGATTCGCTTGGCTATAGAATTTCCCATGAGGGCATCAAAATGGACCCAGCCAAAGTGAAAGCTATAATTGAATGGCAGCCCCCAAAGACTCGCAAACAGCTCCAGAGCTTCCTAGGGTTTACCAATGTCTACCGTCAATTCATTCCCTCTTTTGCCGAGATTGCTCTACCCCTTACAGAACTACTCAAAACAGGTAAGGGAGGGGGAAAACTGCAACCTGGTCAACCACTAGCATGGACTATGAGTTGTCCGAAACCTTTTGAGAATTTAAAAAGACTATTTGCAGCTGAACCAGTCCTAAAGCACCCCTGCCCCGGGGAGCCCTTTGTAACCCAAGCAGATGCCAGCGACGTAGCAGTCAGAGCTGTGTTACTACAAAAGAATAAAAGTGGAGTCCTACAACCTTGTTCCTACACCTCTAAGAAATTCAGGGAAGGCAAAAGGAGATGGACAGTCTGGGAGCAGGAGGCCTTCACAATTAGGTGGGGGCTATTAACCTGGCGACACTATTTAGAAGGGAGCAAGGTGCCTTTTGCAGTATGGACAGTTCACAAAAATTTAGAGGTACTAAAAACTCCTTGCAAATTGTCCCCAAAGCAAGTGCGATGGGCACACTACTTTAACCGTTTTAACTTTACTTTAAAGTACATACTGGGAAGGAAAAACTTCCTAGCTGATGCGCTATCCCAACTACCACAGTACAAAAGTGAACGTGAAGAGGTTATTGAGGCAATTATTCCCAGTTCACAACCTGCAGCACAACTCACACCTCGCAGAACCCCTAATCTTGATGACCCGAGAGTGAAGAAGATAAAACGAGAGCTCGTTACCGATCAATGGTTCAAAGATAATCAAACCTCCCTAATATGCAGGGATGGTTTAGCATACATGGGGGAAAATTGTATCTACCTGAAGCCCTTCATCTCAATGCTCTCAGACACAGCCATGATGTAAAGCAGGCTGGACACTTTGGATATTTAAAAACTCTACACCTCATCTGCCAGAAATTTTGGTGGCTGGGGCTAAAATGTGATGGGGAAAACTATGTCAAGAGTTGTACTGGACTTCCGGTAGCGCTGCCGCGCCGAATGGCAGCATTTTGAAGCCGCCCAATCCTGAGAAGCATCAAAGCGCTCGGAGGCAGCGAAAAACAGCTGTCCCGCGGCCCTGGAGCTTCTCCCTCGGGAGAAGAAGGAGAGGCGAGCTTGCCTGGGTAGAGGTAGAGCTCCCCTGCGATTCTCTCAAGTAGTTTGGGGGATAACAGGGTGAGCCCCCTCGGAGCCCAGGCTCTCTCCGCTCTCAGGACGTTTTCGCTCCAAAAGGAGTGGAACCAGACGCGACAACTGCACCTGCTGCTTAGATGGGACTGTGAGTATTTTGTTTCTTTGAGAAGCAGGCAGAGCAAAGCAGGAAGATCTGAATTTTCAAGTTGGATTTTAACTTTAACTCAGATTCATTATCTTCTTCAAGTTTTAAGTTTGAAATGGAGTAAAAATGGCGCTGGAATGTTTCTTTCCTGTGTGAAGTGACTGCATTGGAAAACTGTTATATTTTGCTACATAGCAAGAGATACAATTTGCAACTGACTTTACCCAGTACTGGATTTTTTTTATTTGAAAGCTTGTTCCCTTTTTTCTTATTGAAGGTTAAGGAACTTTGGGAGAACTTTTATTTTTTCTTTCCTTTCCCTTCTTCCCCCCCCCCTTTTTTTTGAACTTTGATTCTGCTGGGTGAAAGAGGAAATTGAAACCTAAGAGATGGCTGCGAGACGTGGGGGAGGGCCTCCAATTTCTAAGAATGTTATTTCTTCACCTTTACCACAAGCTGTAGGGCAGACTTCGATGAAACCTGCAGTACAACTACCCTCCCCCCCCACCTCCTGCATTTACACTGACAGACATTCAGCGAGTTGTGATGCAGTCAACACAAGTTTTGCAGCAAGAAATAAAGGAAACAAGGGAAGAATTTGTTAACCAAAACAACCGAGGGAAGATATAGTGCTTGCACTCCAGGGTTTGGCTTCACATATAGAACGCCTGGATGTTCATGTGGACTCAGTTATGGAGTATGTGGAGAATTTGGAAAATAAAATCATTGATGCTGAACAGAAGATTGATAGAGCAGAGGCTAAGATTGACAGAACAGAGGACGAAGTTATTATATCACAATATAAGAACATGGAGTTTGCATTGCGTATCAGAGGCCTTAAAGAGAATCCTAAAGAAGATTTGGAATGGGAAGTAGCACAAGCAGTGGCTCCTGTTTTGAAATGTGAACCTGAAGAACTACTTAAAGAAATGGATAAGACATTTAGGGTTAACTCCTGGATTGCTAGGCAAAAAAAATTACCTAGAGATGTAGTGATTTATTTTTCCAGGAGATCAACCAGAAATTCTATTATCCAGGCCTTTTATCGGGAAAGATTTCAAATTGCAGGCCAAGACATTATGATTTTAAAGGAGATACCTCCAAAAATTCTTAGAAAAAGGAAAGATTTTGCCTTTCTGTCCGATGAGCTTAAGAAGCGACAAATCCAGTTCAGATGGGAAATACCTAATGGAATTGTGGTAAATTACGCAGGGACCAGATACAGATTGGATACAATTTTAAAAGCAAAAGATTTCTATACTAAGGTCCTGAAAGCAGGCTCACCACCGTCTCGTCGAATCAAAAGAACAGAAGCAAGACAAGAAGATAAACAATTGAGTAAAAGGGCAATGTCATTGCCTCTTGAGGAGATACAGCAGGCGGAGGTTATGGAGCAGAGTTTGGCATTAAAGGAAGACCCAAAAGAACAGAGGATGACAAGGGCTGCATATAAGCGTATGGAAAAAGAGCAAACACAGAAGCCTGTATCTGGTCCAACTACGCAAGACGCGGCTGTCTCAGAGCCTGTGGGAGGAGCACGTCCGAAGAGAGCAACAGCTGATCTTCAGGTCATGTTCCAAAGGCTCCTGGTCACCAGAGATGGTGAAGTTCCTGACATGGAATGTTAATGGCTTAAATTCACCACAGAAAAGAAAGAAAGTATTTTTTTATCTGAAACAACATAAAAATGACATTGTTTGCTTACAAGAGACACATATTGCATTAAAAGACCAAAAGTATTTGATTAATTCCCGATTGGGAACACATTTTGCATCTTTTGCTCCGGACAAGAAGGCTGGAATGGTCATTTATTTAAGAAAAGATTTTTCGGCAAGATTGATTGAATCGGATGAGGATATATAATGCTTTAATTGAATTGGATTCGGAAACGGAATTAGTTAAAGATTGTATGATAAAGTGGGCACAAAATATTCAGGAACCAATTTCGCTGGACACTTGGGAGATAATTTGGGTCAGAAATGTTAAATTTACTCAGGCTCAAAACTTAAGAGAAAATTTTTATAAAATGTTTTATAGAAGGCATCTGGATCCCAAGAAGTTGTCTAACATGTATCCTAACTTACAGTCTAAATGTTGGAGATGTGGTAGTTTAGAAGCCACCTATTTTCATATGTGGTGGAAATATAAAAGCTTTTTGGATTAAAATTTGGTGGAACATTCAAAAGATTTTTAAGAGAAAGATAAAGTTCTCTCCGCAATTGCTTTTATTGGGTATTGTTGTAGATTGTGATGTTAAAGAAACCAATTTGATGTTGAATATGATAATAGCAGCACGGTTACTGGTGGGACAATATTGGAAGAAGGATAGTTTGCCTACTATAGAAGAATGGGTGTTTAAAGTTTCGAATCTTGCAGAAATGTCTAAGATTTCTGCTTACTTGAAAGATCATTCACAGGAAAGATATATTTCAGTTTGGAGGAGATGGATAGATTATATTCAGAATAAATATGGGACTAAAAAGTTCCATTTAGCTTATAAGTAGATTTTAGAGGGATATTGTTATTGATCTTAGTGTTGGTACTTTGTATGTATTTATGTTAAAGGGGAGTTAAAGCACATTATGAATTTGGTTAATTGTATATTATGCATAATTTTTATTTAGAATATGATTATTATAACTATAATCCTGTATTTAGCTCTGGGAAGTGGGGGGGAAGTGGGCGGGTTTGGGGTGGGGGGATTTGGGGATATATTGTAAAATCTTGTTTTTGTAAAACTCTTTAATAAAAAGAGTTGTACCATATGTGCCACCATGAAAAGAATTCCAGGGAAAATCCCTGGGCTACTGCAGTCGGTAGCAGGCCCTTCCCAACCATGGAAAGAAATAGCTATGGACTTTATTGTAGACCTACCCAACAGTAGAGGAAATACTGTCATCTGGACTGTGATAGATCTGTTTTCGAAGCAGGCTCACTTTATCACCTGTAAAGGACTCCCATCTGCACAACGATTGATTAAATTGTTCCTGAAACATATCAGTTGCCCTCTGCTTGACACTTGATCAATGGGTGAGGGGGTGGGAAGAGGTTTGGAGAAACACAAAAATGGCATTAAAAAAGACTTCTGAGGTTTATAAAAAACAAGCTGATAAAAAGAGGGCTCCCCAAAGAACATTCCAAGTGGGGGAGAAGCTTTTATCTGTCAACTAAATATTTACGTCTCAAATTAACCAGCAAGAAATTGGAACCGAAATTCTTGGGGCCTTTCGCCATTGTGAAAATCATCAACCCAGTCACAGTAAAATTGAAACTCCCCAGTCTTTTGGGAAAAATTCACCCGGTGTTCCATTGCAGCTTACTGAAATCTTTTCGAGCCTCCACTTTAAGACCTCCCCCTAAGAAAGCACCTGGACCCCTCGTCGTAGTGGGTCAGACCCATTATGAAGTGAAATGTATTCTTGACTGTAAAATCTTTAAGGGAAAATTGCAGTACCTAGTGCAATGGAAGGGATACCCATTGTCTGAAGCCATTTGGGTGAAATCTAGCGATGTGAAAGCTGACAGACTTATCAAAAGGTTTTATGAGAAACACCCCAACAAACCAAAAGCCAGCTCCTAACTTGTGTTGTTTACATTACAGGATCTGTTCTTTTGTAAGGGGGACCGAATGTCAATACTGCAAACATTGACATGTTTTTTGCACTTAAAATATAAAAGACAGCTTGTTATTTTAATTGCTTCATTTGGGAGGGAGGAATCACCCGGAAGTTGTGATAAGATTGCAAAAAGCCATGTGCAAAATAGGAAGTGAACTCTCTTATGTAAAACTAATTGGATAATGTGATTTATGCCGTGTAGATAAGGGCGGGGATTGTGTGTGTGTTATGATGGGTTTGGGGGGAGGAGTTTTCAGATTCTGGCATCCCTCCATGAGTGCTGATGTTTCGTTTCATTACTTAGACTTTTTAGATAAATAATATGCCTGTAATCTGTTTGATTTGTCTCATTTATCGGAACCATGACAGCTTCCTTGTGTGAGGTGGTGCCCATTCTAGCACTGCCCTGACCTTCTCAGGGTCCATTGCAATGCTCTGTGGGGATATGCGATAACCCAGGAAGTCTATTTTTTTCTGGTGGAATTCGCATTTTGATAGTTTGGCATATAGGTGGACAGCTCGCAGTTTCTTTAAAACTGCTCTGACTAGGTTGACATGCTCCTCTTTAGACTCGGTGAAGATAAGGATATCATCTAAATAAACCAGGACCCCTTAAATAGGTTCTCCCTTAGCACCTTCTTGATTAATTGCATAAATATTGCAGGGGCCCCTTGTAGTCCAAAGAACAAAACTTTGAATTGGTAGTATCCCATTGGGCAATTAAATGCAGTTTTTCATTCATTCCCTTCCTTAATCCTAATGAGGTAGTACGGATCTCTTAGGTCTAGTTTGGTAAAAATTCTTCCTTTCAATAGGTGGGATAACATGTCCTTCATGAGGGGTAGGCAGTACAGGTTACTTTCACTGATTGCATTCAGGGCACGGTAATCCATGCTCAAGCGCAAAGTGCCATCCTTCTCTCTAAAAAGGACTGGGGCGGCTACTTTGGGCATGGCAAGCTCAATAAATCCCCTTTCTAGGTTTTTATTTATCAATCTTTCCATCTCCTCCTTCTCTTTATGGCTCATGGAGAGCAATCTGGGCTGCAGGAGTTTTGCCCCAGGTTTGATTTCTATGGTACAGTCTGTGGGTCAGTGAGGAGGGAGCTCATCTGCCTGTTCCTCGCTGAAGACTTCAGGAAGGTCTTGGTATTCCTCCGGTATTTTGGGTTACCCCTTTTCGTCTCCCACTGACGCTTTCTCCACTCCTGGGCTTGGTAGGGCTCTTTGGGGTGTTAGATTTGCATGATCCCCTTTCAGGAATCTGAGCTCAGCTGTTCTCCAATCTACCCAGGGGTTCCACTTCTTTAGCCACACCAGCCCTAGGATCAGTGGGCATTCTATGCCTGGGGTCACTACAAACATTGTCTTCCTCATGGTCCCCCAGGGATAGGTGGATTGGTAAAGTGGCTAGGGTAGCTTGAACCCACCCTGCTGTGGACCCATCTAACTGGCCAAACGAGATCGGCTGTTTCAGCCTCCTCACCAGGATGCCCAAGTTCCCCACTAGTGTTGAGCTAATGAGGGAGTGGGTGCAGCCAGAGTCTATTAAGGCTTTCACTTTGACAGCTTTGGGCATGGAGGGGGCTAATATAGTCACTGTCTTGAGGATGGGGGTGATGGGTCCACTTACCAGGGGTTCGCCCTCCAAATTGTCGTCCGATGTATCCACCGTGCCTGCAGTTTAGGCTGGAGTTCCCTGCCCATGCTTTGCAGAGGGTGGGAATTCTACAGCCTCTGTTGGCTGGGGACTTCCCTGACTTTCTAGCCAGTGATCGATCTGGGTTGCATTGAGGGACTTTCGAGCGGCACTCTACAGCGTGATGCCCCTTTCTCCCACATTTGAAACAGCCTGTTGACTTCTTGGCCATGGCCGGTGGTTTTGCTGATTCATGCAACAGCTCAGGAGGCAAGCGGCCCCACGATTTTCCTCGGCAGTACCTCTTCAGTAGATCGATCTCTGCTTCCTCCACCAGGACATACCAACAACAACTTTTATTGATTAGCCCTTGGGCCATATCAAAGTACAAAGTTCCAGCAACAAACCGTCACCAAAACTAGATAAAAGCAATCCGAAATGGAATTTGATAAAATACAATTTAAAATGGAATTAAAATACAATTTAAGTTAAAATAGTAATAAAATGCAAATTTAAGATATAGATAAAATATGGAAACATTATATTTCGGAGTCGCCCTTACAATCTACCCCAATCAGTCCCACATATGCAGATCTTAACTGGATCATTTTGTTCAAATACTGTGCTACATTGGATGTTATTTTCAAGTTCTGGCCGGACATAAGGTAAGTTATTTTGATATGGGGATCCCAATGGGTCATTCGTTTGGTATATAGACCAAGATACCTGTCTCTCACCCTCTTATACAAACAACAGTCAAATAGGATGTGAGCCAGGTCCTCTACCTCTGCCGCTCCGCAAATGCAGAGACGCTCATTGTATGGTATAGCATGAAATCTCCCATATCTGACCATTGTGTCAAGCTGTTCAAATCTTGCTCTCGTAAATATCTCCCTAAGATGTTTTGGGAGTTGTGACTTCAAATAACTGTCCACTTGAAAAGTACATTTGTATTTACTCAGCCATTTCAAGTTACCCACCTTACTAAGGATAGCTATATCAGTTTGTGCTTCTATATCCTTAATTCTTTGGGCAACTCTTTTTTTAGATTGTTCTCCTGTTACGCAAGAAACAGGAAGGCCACAGCTTCTTACAAAATTTGTTAGTTTGGTGATCCAGGAAATTTGTGATTGTAGTTTTATTTGCTCTAGTAGGCATAATTTGGGAAGTCTATCAGTCTCCATTTCATTAACTTTGCACCAGTAGTTATAAGCTCTAATTTTAGATAATGCCTGAATTGTATAAATTCTCAATTCAGCTCTAACTGCTGCAGCAGATGTTCTTGGATCTACACCCAAAATGCATCTCAGATGCTGGGACTGTGTTCGTTCTAAAGCTGTGGTTGAATAAAGACCCCAAATTTCTGCTCCATACAAGAGCATTGTCGTTACCTTAGCCTTATAAACTTTGAGTAGTGGAGCTAGGGACCCTGGGTAACTATGATTCTTTAGTTTGAGCAATAAATTCAAACGGGCTTTTGCTCTAAATGTACTTCGTTGATGATGGCAGGCCCAAGATCCAGTCTTGGAAAAAGTTACTCCCAAATATACAAAGGTATTAACCTGTTCAATTGGTTCACCGTCTAATTGCCACTTATGTCTCTGATGGTTTCTTCCAAACACCATTATTTTCGATTTGGATTTGCTAATAATTAGGGAGTTATCCTGGCAATAAGAGCTGAATCTTCTTAATAGCCTACGTAATCCTACTTGTGAGTATGATAATAAAATCATATCATCAGCATAAAGCAAGCTGTTACAGTAAGTATTTAGGATCATCGGCATGTGTACCATGGTATCCTTCATTAACCCTGGCAAATCATTGATGTATAAATTAAATAATAATGGGGCCAGGATACACCCTTGCCTTATCCCTTTATTTGTGTGAATCCTATTGGTCAGGGCCCCATTAACCCCATACCGCACCCTCAAACAGGTACTTGTGTAAAGGGCTTTAATCAAAGCCAGAAGTCTGGGTTCTATTTTAAGAGATGTCAATTTACTCCATAGTACGTCTCTATTTACCATATCAAATGCTGCTGTAAGGTCTATAAAAGCAGCAAACAGGGGTCTCCTCTTATAGGCATATTTGGCAATTAGATGGTTCAAAACAAAGCAGTTATCAATAGTAGATCTGTTCTGTCTAAAACCTGCTTGTTCTTCTGTGAGGATGTTGTTTTCCTCTACCCAGATTTCAATTCTGTTCAAAAGGTACCTAGCATATATTTTTGCTACAATGTCAATCAGGCTGATGGGCCTATAATTACTAGGATCCTTTTTATTCCCTTTTTTATATATAAGGACAACTATTGCCATCTTCCACCCGTCTGGTATATGGCAGGTGTTATTTATGTGTGTAAAAAGACCTGCTAATACAGGGCCCCACCAGTTGGGAAATTTCTTAAATAATTCTGCTGGTAAAAAATCCTCGCCTGGGGCTTTATTGCTCTTTAAGCTTTTAATGATGGACTGTATCTCCTTTTCTGAAACTGGTGGCCAAGGGGGGAGGGTTCTCGGATTAACTAAATCACTGTTTAAAAATAATTTCTTTACCGGTTCGGTGGGGGCAAACAAGCACTGATAATAATTCTCCCAGTCCGCAGCAGAGATTGGTATGTCAAATGCAAATCTCCGTTCCTTCAGAATACCTGCTACTGAGTGCCAAAATAATACTGAATTATGACTTCTGGCAGCCAACTCAAGTTCTGACCAGATTGAAATGGCAAAACATTTTTTCTTTAATGTTATAGTTTTTTTATATTCCCTTCTTGTGTGCAGCATCTTAGCTTGTATATGGGCAGTAGGATTCCTCTGGGCAAGCCTCATGGCTGCCTTCAATTTCTTTTTCTGTCGCTGGCAATCAGGATCAAACCAGCGAGGTCTACCCACTTGGGCTCTTTTTGTAGTAGGTTTAGCTGTTAGGTGTTTCTTCAGTATGTTACACAGATTGGAGAATGCATTGAAGGCTGACATCCAGTCAGTAGTAGATGACTGTATTGTTCTAGCCCACTTAGTAGCATTCTCTGTTTTAAGGCATTCTAATATTGCCTTAGTATCAACTTTGGTCCAAATTAACCTTTTATTTTGGGTCACCTCTACCTTTTTGGTGAGCCATCTGTCAGCCATGTTATATGGTCTTAAATCTGAGCGGCCTCGCAATGTCACACTTACAGGCTGATGGTCGCTATTGTCGCTAAGGTGTACTGTGACCTCTGAGAAGAGGTCAGCCTTATCTCTAGACACACAAAAGAGATCCAGTACACTACTTGAATTGGCTGAGTGGTATGTATAAGGGTATGTATAATTCTTGTCATTACCTCCCAAAATTTGGAGATTACCCTTAAAAATTAAGGAGACTAGGAGCAGGCCAGCGGCATTACTTTTACAGTCTCTTGAGAGCCACTGAGGATGGTTATCAAAGAACTCCCCTGGGATTCCCTTCTTCTGGGCAAGCTCATACAGAGAGGGACCCAGTCTAGCGTTCAGATCTCCTAATAATACCACTATGGACTGAGGGTACAATATAGATAAATCTTCTAAGATAACTTCCAAGCCCATCCAATATTCAAAATTATAGTGCTGGGATGTGCTTGGAGGAATGTACACATTTACCAATATTAACTCAAACTGGTCATATTCAAATTTGACAGCTAGAAAGTACGGATACTTATCTTCGTTATATAATTTCTCTCCCTGCCATTGCAACTCTTCCTTTATAAGAATGCATAGCCCACCAGAGGGTCTCCCTTTGTTCTTTGTTTTTAGGGCTGGGGAGGCCCATCCCTGAAAGCCTGGCAATTGTACTGGTTCATCCACTTCGGTTAGCCAGGTTTCTTGAAAGGCTATTACGTCAAATCTAGAAAGAAAGCTCATTAGTCCACTATCAACCATCCTTTTCCAGCCAGCTATGTTCCAGGTCATCAACTGTATGGGGTTCTCAGAAGCAACGTGGTCTGACTTGGTTAATTGGCTAGATGGTGGAAATGCCAGATGTCAACTTGACATTGGAGTCGGGTCAATATCATCTATGCTTCCCATATAAACACAGTTGTTGTGAGGTTCGATATTTCTCCTTGTGGATTGCAGAACTTGTTGTTGTTCCTCTATATCTCGGTTGCCAGTGTGCCTCTGCTCTTGCTCCAAGAATGATTTTTTTTCCAAAGAGCAGGTACTCTGGCTTAAGTCAATAAATGTAGATTTATGTCCATTTTTGGAGGGGCATGGCTGAGGGTTCATCTTGTGGAGAGATGTTGTGGGAACTTCTAAATCAAATGAGGATGGAAGCTGGATTATGTCCTTAGTTTTTGTCAGCTTAGGGGGCACTGTGTGATGAAGCCCTTTGTCTTTCAGTTGTTTCTCAGAGGCTGGGTCAGTCAGTGCAGTTACTCCACTCTCAGCCTGTGTGACAACACCTTTTTTTACTGTTGAGGTAAAGGCAGATTGTTGATTAAATATCTTGTCACAAGGTTGCGTGTTTAGTGGATCCAAATTAAATAGAGGCTTTGCTGTAGATTGGGTTGTTGTCAGTGCCTCTTTTAGGTCGTCCAATCTTTGAATGATGTTAACTTGCTCAGGTTCTGGCAATGCACTGAATAGGTCAATCAACATTTCCTCTGGCACATCCTCAGCAGTTCCTGCAGCTGTGGGTAACACAGTTCGTGTATTGCTTCTTTGCTTTCTCAGGGTCAGTTCAGTTGCAGCAGCCTCAGGCTTAGTAGTGTGAGGGCTGTTGCAGCCTAGATTTAAAGCGACAGTTCCCTCTTGGTGACGCTGTTTCAGGAGTGGGCACACTTTTTCTGAGCAAAAGACCCTTATTGGAAATATAGAGAAAAAGCTCAGAAAGGGCTTCATTCTGAAGAGCATGGAGGGAATTGTGGGCTGCTTGAATGATAGGAGAATTCTCATACATTGTGTTCTTGCTGGCAGCCACTCTACATGTAGTAGATCTATCAGAGTGGATTCACAGCGGAGCAGCTGGCTCAGGGACAGCCTAATAGCTTTTCTATTGCTCCAACGCCCTCTGTTTACTCTCTTGTCATAAATTTGCAAAGTAACCTGGTTAGTTTGCAGACTGTAGTTATATTGGTCATCTCTTAGACCTTTGCCTGATTGAGTGTTTTCTCTGTAGGTGTTCAAATTTTTGGGAGGAGAACAAGGTCCTTCTCTACTTTCACCTTCTGAGTTAGCCATCCCATGTCTGTCCATGGTTATCCTCCCAAGTCCTTCCACAGTATTTGGGTGGCTCCTAACAAACTCTGCAAAAGACTCTTTCAGACAATCAACCTTATCCATGACAATTGACAAGAGATTATATATTGAGTTTACAGTTTGGGCTGTAAGCAAACATTGTCTAGAGAGGAAGTCTGTCACATTTTCCCCCTTCAAATTTGCTACATCTCCCTCCTGTGTAAAAGAGGCTGTTGCCAGATTCCAAGGAGGGGAGCCATTCTCCAAGAGGGAGGAGGACAACTCCACATGCTGTCTGCTCTCCAGTTCAGTTTGTAAGTCCCATTCCGATGAGTCACATAAATTAAATTTATCTGATAAGGTGCCTGCGAATGAGTTACTTACTGGAGCAGACTGTCTGTTTGCAATATAATCCTCCATTTTCTGCTGCTTCAAAGGCTTGGATATACTTTCTGCTGCAGAGTGCTGTCTGTTCCTTCTTTTCCCCATTCAGGTTTGTTAAAACAGGTTTAAAAATAAGTTTAAAACTATGGTTTAAAAAGTTGAAATGGGTTAAAAATGGGTTTAAAAAGTTTAAAAGAGGTAGGTTAAAATACAATATTAAAAGAGGTTAAAAAGTTAAAATAAAAATAAAGTAAAATAAAATAAAACCTTTACTTTTGGAGGAGCTCTTTACAGCCTTTGCTGCCTCTCCACCATCTTGGCTCCGCCCTCTTTTTCCACCAGGACATACCATTCATCGAGTTGGCTTGGCTCCCCTTGAGGCAGGCAAACATCATACAGGTCATAGTTTAGGCTGTCTTTGAAGTGGCTAAGGAGGATGTCTTCTGGCCAGTTCAGCTTGTTGGCGATGGCCCAGAATTTTTGTGTATATTTGGCTACTGTGTGTCTGCCTTGCCTCACAGTTTGGATCTTCTTGCAAGCTTTTCGGTCAGCCTGGGGGTCCTTGAATTGCCTTCTCAGAGAGGACATGAAGTGGTTGAAGTTTTTTAGCTCTAGGGCATTGGAATCATGCAGATTCACCATCCAGTCTGCAACCACCCTGTCCATAGCGGACTGCACAATACAGATATGGGCTTTGTTGCTGGGGATATCTCATCCATATTCTTTCATGTAGCCAAGGACTTGGGTTAGGAAGAACCCCAAGCATTGCGACTCTCCCCTGAATTTTGCATTCAGTGGTGGAAATCTTTGGATGGATCAGTACCTTCACCGCCACTGGTGTTGTCTCTCATCCTGATTGACAACTGCATGTCAGCAGGTAGTGGGGGTTGCCAAAGTGGTAGCTGCTATCTCGGCAGTCTCAGCGGACATCCCTGGGACTTCAGCTTCTGATTCCGCTTCAAGGTATTGGTGCGGCCGCGGGGTTCAGGTTTCTCATCCCCGAGAGAGCCGAGGGTTCTTTTCATCAGGTCAATAGCTTTCTCTAGGATCCAGTTTGAGTGCTGCACACGATCTCCTTCCTCTTCACTAAGGTGAAGCAATTTCTCCATTTCTTGCTTCCATCCGTGTTGGTGGCTGCCTCGTCTCAGGGTCACCTTTCTCAATCTCTTTTCCCACTCATCTTTCTTTCCAATGCCCATCGATCACCGAGGTTTGTGGGTGCATGTTTCCACCCCTTCTTCTGAGGAGTAGGACATCTTGGATACCGACAGCTGGCAGGGACCCTGCCAGAGGGAGGGCTCCCCCTTTGTGGTGGGTTCTTCCTTTCCTGCCCCATCGTCCGACATTGTAGATTTTGCAAAGTCCCGCAGTAAGGGTCTTCCTTCCAGGTTGACTATTACTGCAGATCCTGTCTAATGTCAGGACCCACTTCAATCCCACATCTTAAGAAAGGAGAACTCTTGGAACCAATTTCTTCCAACAGGAACTTTTATTAAGACTAGTTGATAGCAGGCATAATGGACAGCATCTGAGATTTCCAGCTCAGAGCGATAGATTAAAGCAGGGCTTTTTAACCGGTGGTACGCATACCATCTGTGGTACTTTGTCAGGTGGCAGGTGGTACGCAACTGCTACCCAAGTGTAGCAGGGGCGGGGAACGAGCTGAAGCGAGCCAAGCCTGAGGGAGAGGTAGCTGTAGCTGCAGAACTGTCTGGGCTCGGCAGAAGCCCCAGCAGCTGGCAGGGCTCCAGCTGATTGCCTCCAGCTGATTGGTGCTTCCGGAAGCTCCATGGAGCTGGAGGTGAACTGAAGAAAAAAAGGGGGGGAAGCAGAGGACAGGCTATAAAAGGAGGTGGTTTGTGTAGGAAAGGGGGAAAAAGGACAACAGGGAAAGAGAGGTCAGCCGGCAGGGAGGAAACAGGGACAGAGAAGCAGCAGCTGTTGCTGGAAGAAAAGGTCCCCTGGTTTGTTTCTCCATCCAGAAGAATGCAAACAGCACTGATGAAATGAAAAACTGGCATGTCAGAAAGGAGGTGGGTTTATTTAGTTCTGGATCAGCTGGCAGCTTGATTAGTTACCATAAGGATTTTTGTACAGTGTTTTGTAATTCAGAGGCTCCTTTGTGTGCTTTTGGTTATTGGAATATTTTAGTCTGTATTTTAGGCTAGCAATGAATCCAAAGTGTTGACTTCTGTACATTTAATCCCTTTAAACAAATGTAATTAATTTTACCCCCTTATCTTGAGTTTGTCTATGGTAAACAGGTTTAATTTTAAAGCTAAAGCTTTTCACAATTGTTGGAGCCTTTCAGTCTTGCATTGCAACATTGTGACATGTGACAGGCAGCTTAAAGAAAAAAAACCTAGAGTTTATGTGTTTATTTTGTGAGCCTTTTTTGCTTTGCACTTGATTTCTGTGTCTTTAAGGTTACAGGGAAGGGATTGGGGTGGGTACATTCTTATTACACTGTGGCAGGAGAGCTAAGAAGGGCCGACCAGCTGGCTCACGGGTCTATAAACTTAGCAACTTTAAGACCTTTGGACTTCAACTGCCAGAATTCCTCATCCAGCCATGATGGCTGAGGAATTCTAGGAGTTGAAGTCCACAAGTCTTAAAAGTGCAAAGTTTGAAGACCCCTGAGCTAGCTGGTAGTGGTGCATATTAATAAACATGGATAAATTCATCATACATTTGTCAGTGCAAAGGGAAAGTGATTCAGCAAAGGAACAGCCACCAAAGAAATTAAAACTGGTACTTTTTTACTTTTTTCCTGCAGTTTGTAATATTTGACTAGATTATAGAATAAAATACAAAAATACAAAAGCAAATTGTAGGACACAGTGGGGAGGAAAAAGGGGAAAAGTGAGGGGGAGAAGAGAAAAAGAACAGACTTCCTCTGTTGCAGTAGAAGGAAGCATTAACATTGAACCTCAATTTTTTTTTACTTTTCTATAATATTATAAACTATTTCTATAACAACAAATGAATCTAATCAGTAAAACCCAAAATCCCCCCTTTTTTTAGTCATCAAGTTTTTGACATCTTGCTAAGCACTAGTGGTACTCAAATATTGTCATGTCCTAAAAGTGGTACAATCTGTAATAAGGTTGAAAAGCCCTAGATTAAAATATCCCCAAACAAGACTCCACCCCATAGTCTGTCCACCTGGTATGGGATGGCCAATCCCCAGGTGTTAAGTCCATCATGGGAAAAGGGGAGATAACATCAGCCCGTCTCCAGTTCACGCAGCGATGGTTGGCAGCTTCTTCACACCTTCCTCTGAGAATGTAGAAATAAACCAGGCACTGGGTTATGTTCCTTATTTCCTCCCTTGTTCTAGGTGACAGTTTAGGGAGATAAAGTTCAAAGAGGCAGATAACGCAGGAAGCAAATTGTTACATTGTAGCAGGTAGAGGACACAGAGACAATAAATGAAGCAAAAGGTTACATTGCAGTGGATAGAGAAAGCAAAAGCAATAACCCCGCAGGCACATCCCCCCTCCCCCTTGGGAGTATGGCAGAACCCAGGGAAAGGTGAGATTTGATTTTGGGTCATGGGGGATAGATCAGGGGTCAGCAACCTGAAACAGTGAAAGAGCCACTCAGAACCAGTTCCCTCACAAAAGGAAAAACTGGGAGCCAGAAAAAAATCTGCGTGCATGCGCAGAACGGGGCTTGACCGAAGAGAGGAGCCTAAGGTAAGACATGCACCCACTCTGCCCACTCTGCTCTCATTCACTCGCCTTTGCTTGGAAAAGCTTCTCTCTTGTTCTCATTCACTCACATTTTGTTTGCAAAAGCTTCTCTCTTGCTCTCTCAATCACACTTTGCTCAAAAAAGCTTCCCTCTCCCTCTATTCACTCACACTTTGCTCAAAAATGCTTCTCTCTCGCTCTCACTCACCAACTTGAAAGGCCAGCCATGGCGCCTCCATTGACTTCCATGGGGATGCTTTGCAATGAAGGGGATGATTGAAACCACTCCCAGTAGTGCTGCTAATGCTAACTTTTCCACTTGCTGCTTGGTTCTGATGAAACTGGAGAATCCCTGGATGCCACTGCTGGGGGTGGGGGTGGGGGAGGCTGCCCAGGTTCGGCCGTAGTGGAAGCCAACAACAGTAGCAGTGGAGGCAGTGGTTAGAGAGACACTGGAGCTCCGCCGGATCTCCCCCACAGAAACACTGCACACACACACACACACAGAGAGAGAGAGAGAGAGAACCCCCCTGCATGCCCCCTCTGACCGACCCACTCACCTTTCCAGCAGTCCTCCTGTCTCTTCCTCTGCTGCTGCCACTTGCAGTCTGAGGAAGAAAAGAGGTTTGTGGGCAGTCCCACAAACAGCTTGTGGGAAGTCCCACAAACCAAAGAACTTTTGATTGGTTGAACTTTTTTAGTCCCACTTTTTTTTGGGACTGCACATGGCAGAGGACTGTGAGCCGCAGGAGACGGCTGAAAGAGCCACATGCAGCTCCGGAGCCGCGGGTTGCTGACCCGTGGGATAAATAGAAATGAAATAGGAATGGGTTCTGACTGCTATCTTCCCTTTCTTCTATTCTACACTTTTTCTATTATCCAGTATTTCTGGTTCTAATATTTTTACATCAGGCAAAAAAACCCATCTGTTTATCCTGTAAATTTCTAAAAATATTTTCTTTTATACCTGTCATACCTTCATTAACATCTTTTGGACATACTCTAGCCACAGGAGCAGACATCATGGCTGACATTATAACTGCTAATTTCAGACCCAGTTTTTCAAAAATCTCCTGAAGTATTTCAAATGTCATAATGTTTTGTATCATTTTATAAATTCTGGCACTAACAAAAAGCATTCACTTTTTTCCCTTTCCCTTTTCTTTATTCACCTCTGATGACCAATTTCCAAAAGCATGAGGCCCTGAATGTCTGTTAGGACTCTGGATAGACAAAACAATGTAGGAATGTGTGTGTGTGTGTGTGTGTGTGTGTGTGTTTGTGTGTGTGTAATAAAATATTCTATATTTTTCTGGCTCCTTAATTCAACTTTTTTGGATCAGAGTATTATATAGCTTTCTGCCATTTATTTCCAATTTTTAAATTGTTTATGGTTAATATTTATTTTATTCAAAAGTGAAGATTAAACTCACTAAGCAGCTTTTGAAACTTGTCATTTCAAGGATCTCTAATAGCCTTAAGATAATTAAATAGGTGATTTCCAAAAGTGATTAGAAAGTGAGGTTACAGAACCCAATATCCTTTAATAGGCTCTGCCGTGGTTGAGACATGATGGCTTTTTCCTATGTCTCCCTGCACACATATCTGTGGGAGATTGCTGTCCTATGGATGTCTGAAGCACTTGTGGGTAATATGCCATCCTCTCCTTATCTGGAGAAGTTTTGTAGAACCAATCAACTCACCTGTTCTTCAGTCTTCACCTGGTCATCATCTCCATTCATACAGAAATGTGGTAGTTCACCATACTTCCCCTGGAAATCTGCTGGCAAGTGATAAGCTTTCTTAGCAGCCTTACATAGAAATGTGTAAAACTATTTTAGTATTGCCAGTTCTATTTTTATCCTTTTCAATGATTCCCTATATCAAACTTGATTTTAAGGTACACCTACTAAACCTTATTTACTCAAGCTACTATCAACCTCTGAATCTCCTATTTCTGGTTTCCTTTCACTAATATAGATCCTATCAACACACCCTGATATATTTAAAATTAGGATTTTTTAAATAAATATTCATCATTTACTCTTACATATTAAATCATTTTAGAAATATATAAAGATTTATAGCCTTAATGGGTTTGATTTCTTAATTGTTCCTTTTCATCACTGTATATCTGCATTACTACAAAACCGGTCATTTCTTGACTTAGCCTGACTTAAAACTATTTGACTTTAACATCTCTTTAAATCTTCTGATCTGAAAGTTCCCTGCAAAAAATTAAATCTGAGATAATGTACAAATGCCTATAATCTCTAATGTAATGATTTTTATGGTTTCCTGAAGTTTCAATCAAAAACATATGTCAATCACCTCCTAGCTGAAAATCAGATACAGTATTTATGCTTTGTAAGACATTTGGCACCTTTCTAAATGATTTTTCAGATAATTGGAAGCTTTTTTCTATTTAAAGTGAAGAGGATACATTGCACTAACACTTAGCTTTTATATTAGTTTGGCAGTGCAAGAACACAAAACGTAGATGTAATTGCTAAATTATGACCATAAGAAAATATGTCAAAACATTGGATTAGATAATGTAAATGTACACCTAATTGAAAGTTTTTAACTCTAATTTTCTAAAGTCCAGTATCAGACGCATGACCTTATCTTCTGCAACACATGTCCTGCTTTGTTTAATTGTTTAATTTAGATCTTAGCACCTACAGTAGTTGAATGTCCATATTATTTTGCCTCCAACAGGTATTTCTTTCTCTACATGAAGAATTAGCACTGCTCCTATTGTTCAAGATAATGCATGCTGTTTTGACTATATGAAGGAGATAACAGAATTTCTCCAGGAAGTTATATATCATTGTAAAATGTCTAGAAAAGCTTGAATATTATTCTTCAACAAAGTCTAAATTATTCTTTGGTACTTGCTTTTTAGTGCGTTGTTGAGTGTAAATGCTTATGTGAAATACAAATTGGCACTGCTAAAACAACCACCAGTCTTCTATTGAATTGCTTTAAGGATTAAGAAAGCTTTAGCTAGACAGGCTAATCAAAAATTCAGGAAGAAAATCTGTATAATTCCAAGTAAAACAGAATGTAAGCCAATAAGCCAAGCTAATGTTTTTTTATATTTCCTTTTTCTACATTTGTTTTAATGTAAGAGTTTAAATATTAAATACAGGATACATAACCTTGTAAGAGTGGTTATGTGAAAAATAAGTGCTTGTGATACTTTGATGAATAGAAAAAAGCTTTATAATGCATGAAGCCTTTTTAACAAAATAGTGAAGATTCATTTGTGGTACAACTTAAGCAAAATTAACACCTAGTATCATTGACTGTTGGCAGTCATTTGTAGGTGAAGCTTACACATAATGTAGCAGATTGTTGCTACTTTTATAGAAATAAATAACAAATAACTGCAAGATTATAGCATTTCAGAAAACCTGTTTATTACTTATATTGCAATATAGTTTGATGGACAAGGATTATAAGAGAACCAGTGAAAACAAAATTTGAGAACATTGTAGAACAGAAACAATGGCTATAATGTCATCATCATTAATCCTATCAAATTTTGCTAAGGTGAGCTATTTCCATAATTTAATATTTTGTTCTGCTAAGTGGATTGAAGATAAGCAATTGAAGACTTTTTAATATATAAATTCTTAAACTTAGTTCTAACACAGTTGTGGAGAAAGCCAACTACATTATTATCTGGATCATGACTTAAATTTAAAGTAGTATGTTTAAGACAGTGACATCCTAATACTTCCTAAGGGCATAAACTAAACTTTAATGTGTCTTAATATTAGCGGAAACAAAGAAAATAACAGGTTGTTTTCTGTAATGGCCTAATTTTACAGTTTTAATATGTTACATATAGAAATAATGATACAACTCATTTAGTTTTTCTATATCTGTCCATATCAGTATGAACTGCCTTTCTTTGTCATGTCCATAAATATCAAACTTTGTAATAAAATACTGAATGTTGTCCTATGATGTTCAGAAATGTTTATATCCATTTACCCTTGTAGTGACTGTTATGAATGGTTGTGGATTTGACCATAGATTCATCTGCCTAGTTTATAACCACACTCACTCACTCACTCACTCACACACACACACGTATTATTTTTTGCGTCTGCATTAATTATTGTAGTGATGAATGCATATAGTGTAAACAACTGATATTTGGCCTATAACAAATGTGCTTTGTGTTTATGAACATTTAGCTTAGCAATATGCATGCCACCATGCAGACTTTGGAGCATGATTTGAACACTGACAAGGATGACAGACAACAACAGTTAGTAATACAGACCACTGAAATGGTTCTTCTAGACCAGACATCTCAAACTTGTGATGTCATGTAACGTCGCACAACGTGTGGCTTCCGGATGATATGTATGGCCCATGGGCTGGCAGTTTGACATCACTGTTCTAGACTTTGACACTACATTTAATTAGGCAGAGCTTTTATACCCAATGAAAATGGTTGTGAAACTAATGACAATGATTGTAACCAAGTAATAAAGCCTATTTAGGCAGGCATTGCCAGAGCTGAGGTGGGCGCGGCCTCCACATGATGCAACCAGTCTGTGAGCCGGCAATTTGACACCCCTGCTCTAAAGGTTAAGTTCTCCAAATCGAATCTTTGACTGATTTATAGCTTATTTATAGCCAACTTAACTATCTCCCTTTATTGTTTTCTATTTTCTTGAGGTGGAGCCATGGTGGCTCAGTGGTTTAAAACACAGAGCTTGTCAGCTGGAAGACCCAAATGCTATGCAATGGTTCAACTCCTGTTATTTGCCCTAGCTCCTGCCCACCTAGCAGTTCAAAATCATGCAGATGTGAATAGATAATAGGTAACACTTCTGTGGGAAGATAACAGCTTTCTGCACACCTTGGCATATAGTCATGCTAGCCAAGTGACCACAGAAATGTCTTCAGACAACACTTATTCCCTTGGCTAAGAAATGGAGATGAGCACCACCCCCTAGAGTCAAAAACAATCGAAGAGGAGAAACTTTTACCTTTATTTTATGTTCTTGAAAATGACAAACCCTTATAGTTCCAGATACAAAAGCTCAAGTTAAGATTCAGAAATGGTGGGATTTCTTCTAAGGATAGTGACATATTTGGCATACAGCATTTCCTCTGCTTTTGAATGTAACCTGGTTTTTTTGAGTACCATTTATGAGGTGTTGGGCATTCTTATCTTTTTTTCTAAGATTTCTAGGATTTCTCTTCTGACCAATAGTATTCCCAACATTGTAACCTCCTTCCCCTATAGAGATAGGTTTCTTATCTCTACAAACCCAAGATCATATTCACCTCATTTCCTCTTGCTACTTGACCTGGAATGGCAGTGGTGGTGATCATACAGGATGGGGTATGTTGAATGCACTAGGTAGTTTGGGAAGAGAAAGATATGGTATAATATGAATAATGTAGAACAACAGCTTGAATTCCATGGGATTGACTTGAGCCATGAGAGAGAATGGTATGATGTATCTAAGTTCTATGCCTGACTTCATCTAAGTTCATTTAGGTTCTGTTCTTGACTCTTCACAAGCACATACACACTTTCTGGTCCATAAGAAGGCATAATTATTTCTATCAACAATCTGCAAAGCTGTTGTAATTGTGCTCTGCTTCAATTTTCTTCAATGTGAACAACCTGAAATTCCTGGACTAATTTGTCCACATAAGTACAAAGGAGATGATTATACAGGGATACAAAAACAACTGATGATAATATCTGTAGTTGAAATGGTAACAGACACAGCATCTTAAGTACTGCTCAAGGTTGTCTTTGATTTGGTCAGTTTGTGCCATTTGATTTGGGAAAATGGACAGTGCAAAAAGCAACAGAAGTTTTCCTAGAATCACACAGTGAACTATGCACCCCTATTCAAATTATGAGATCTCATATGACAACATTCTCATATATTTCATAGTCTACAAACATTGTGAAGTAATAATTGACCTAGTTTCTAAGATGACATATGATCAAAGAAGAAAGAAAATGACTCATTTTTAAGAACAGGTTTATGATAACTAGAAAGTAATGTATGTAAGAATGTAATCGTTTGCACATTGGGAGAACTCCAAAATGATTACCTCCCAGGGTTCCAAAAGAGTTGACATGACTATTAATAAATTTGTAAAGTTAAATGGTGAGTTCTTTGATCGCTTGTATGTACATAAGGTATATTTCCATGTAATGTTGCACTTCTCAGAAAATGTGTTAAATCTTGAATGAATAAAAATGTTGTCCTTGATATATTGATAAAACACACCTGCATGACATACCCTCTAAATTCATTGAATGGTAAATAGATTCAACCTCATTGAAGCATTCTTCCAGTTAATAGAATTTAGGGTGGGGGGGAAGTACGACAAATCAGTCTTGAATGAGTTTCTTTATAAAAGATATTCCAAGGTTTGGTGTGATGAATGGGGCTGCTTGGGGTTCTTTGCTCACTCTCTAAAGTTTCTTTAATAACTACAAATTCCTTATCCTTATTAGAAGTTCACTATGATATACAGTCAGGAACTAATCTATGAAGTCTCACAACATATTTTTTTTATGAAGTGTTGGAAGTTGACCGAAGTGTCACATAGTCCAAAATCTCACAATATATTCAGATAAAGTATATCTGATCTGAAATTTGGTTTTCCATTTGCCTCCTTTTATACAAATGATGTTGTACATATGTTTGCACATATAATTTAATAAAGCTAGTAGATGCAAAATTAATGGGTACAAGAATTAGTAATTTGATACCTGGTAATTGTTACATCAGTACATTTCTCCTGACTGCCTTTTGACAAACAAAATTGGATGTGAAAGTAATGGGCAAAATGAACTCCTTTTTCTACAGCTGTGGGACCTACATCTCTAATTCTGGGAGAAATAAAATTGATCAGTTGGTATATTAGTCCTAAGATCAGTTTTATGGCACATACATAAAGCTGGGAGGAAAGGAAAGGAATGGATCTTTTCTTTTAATTTCAAAATATTTGGTGGGTAGAGTGATCTGAATATCTTTCTCTGTGGATTAATGTACTAGTATCTGAAGTTCATTATGAAGGTTCCTGAACCTTCTGAAACTATCAAGGCTAAGCAATAATTGAAAGTTGTTCATCTCTCTAAGTATTACAGGAATAGAAAACTGCAAATATTAACAAGAAAGAGGACTTAACTTGAAGATGTTGTCAGTATTTCTGCTTTCCTGCTCTCTGGCACTTCCATTTCCTGACTTAGCTGAGTTAAAATAAAAGAATCATATCTTTCTGAAAGACAGAGTACAGTTTGTTCTGGCAGCCCATAGTAAGACACATACTTCCTTTTCAGGGCCACATCTTTTCTTTTTTGGGAAATCATAGGTGTGTTCCACCCAGCATCATGGACTCTGTTACTGCAGACTCAGATGCAAAGTTTTAAAAATAAAAATATGTAGGTATGTGTTATGTATCCAGGTGCAGGCATCTGCATAGCCGCGGCCACTAGGGGGCGTTGGCCTGGACGGTTTTGGCGGGAAACCCAGTTTCGGTGGGAAACCTAGGGCCAACCCCATTGGCTAGCTGCCTACCTGGCCAGGTATATAAGGAGGCCAGGTTGCCCTTGTTCTTCAGTACACACACACACACACAATAAAGAGCTGAACACGTACTCCGGCTGGCGTCTCTTCCTTGCGTAGGACCCACTACATTACAGTGACAATGAAGGTGGGATCCTGCCGACAGAAGAGCTGAAGTCACTAGGGGAACGCACTGCGTGCTGAAGGAAAAGAGGAATCTTTTCCTTTTCCCCAATGCGACCGCCAGCCACCACGACCGGCCACCGTGAGAGACCCAAGACCGGCTCCGGCCACTGCAACAAGCGACTCGAACCACACGCCGCAGCAACCGACGGAAGGGCGATGGCACGAACAGGGCAATCCCGCGAGTTCGACACCCGCCACCCAGAGAAATGGGCCCGATACCTGTCGCACATGAGATTTAATGAGATCTCGGAGGACGGCTCAAAGGTGGCAGCCCTGCTCTGCATAGGCAGACCCACACTCCTTGAGGTCACCACAAACCTGTTCGCCCCAGAGGCCATAGAAACCGTCTCTTACCGGGACCTAGTCACCAAGCTAAACGCGAATTTCCGGCCCCGCATGTCCAAACTGGCTTCGAGGTCGCAGTTTGAAAAGAGGGACCAGCATCACGAGTCCAGGGCTGACTACATCGCTGCCCTGCGAGAAGCCGCCGTCGCCTGCAAATTTTTGAACCTGGAGGAGCGGCTACGCGACAGGCTGGTTTGCGGCCTACGAGACACGAGGCTGCAGGAGCGCCTGTTCGCGAAAGATGAGATCTCGCTCCAGGAGGCCCAGGATGCTATCCTGGCCCATGAAGCGGCCTGCGGGGCTGTCCAGGCTGTCCAGGAGCCCAGAACCGGCAGCCAGATGGGCAGCATCCACCAGCAGGTCATCTCAGCTGAGGACGAGGAGGACGAACAAAGCATTGACCTCCTCTGGCGGAAGTCGACCCCCAACCAACAAGGTAGGCGCCCGGACAAGCCTAAGCCGGCCAACAACTCGCAGAAGTGCGCAGGCTGCGGTGGAAACCACGTGCGCAGCCTCTGCAAGTTCCAGTCAGCCACGTGTCGGGCCTGCAAGAAGACAGGCCACATAGCCACAGTCTGTCATAGCCGCCGCCCCCAAGAGGAGATCCACGAGCTGCACCGGGAGGAGTCGCTGTTGAGAGGTACTGGGGCCCCGATCCAAATTAAAATTGGCTATGTCGAGAGCCGGCTGGGCATACACCACATGGGTAGCCGCTGGCTGCTCAGATAAAAAATTAGATTAACAATCCGCTTGCAGAGTGTTCCCTGCAACATGGAACTTGACTCCGGCTCTGTGGTCTCTGTCATTTCTGACGAGACCTTTAATTACATTAACAGCCGGAGCAAGCAGCGGATTCAATTATGGCCCTCAAATTTAGCGCTGACCGACTTCCAAAACACGCCGGTCAAGATAAAGGGGGAGGCCACCCTTTCCGTGGGGTTTAAGAGTCGCGAGGAGCACCTGGAGGTAGTGGTGGTAGAGGGCCGGAGAGCCAGTCTAGTCGGCCTAGACTGGTTTGAGGCCCTGGGGATTGCGGTCACGGGGATCCACCGGATCCAGGGAGAATCCATCGAGGCTGTCTGCAAGGAGTTTGCAGACGTCTTCGATGGAAAGCTGGGGAAGTACACAGGGCCCCCATCTCGTTCAAATTGAACCCGAGCATCGCCCCCATTAGGGTCAGGCCACGGTGAGTACCCTTCGCGCTCAAGCATAAAATCGAGCACAAACTGGTCAAGCTGGTGGCCCAGGGAATCTTAGAGCCCATAGATGGGGGAGAGTGGGAGACCCCAATAGTCACCCCACTTAAACCCAATGGGGAGGTGAGGATCTGCGCTGACTACAAATGCTCGGTGAACCGCGCCCTAAACCCGCACGCTTACCTGGTCCCCACAGTCAGCCACGTTCTTGCTTCCCTCCAAGGCGGCGCCATCTTTGTGAAGCTTGATCTTGCACAGGCATACCAACAGCTCACAGTCACCAGGGCAATGGCTGACACTCAGATGATAGTAACTCACAGGGGAGCCTTCAGGGTAAACAGACTGCAGTTTGGGATCAGCGTAGCTCCTGGCATTTTCCAGGAGATCATGGAAAAAACCCTCAAGGGCATCCCAGGAGTCTGCCCCTATTTTGATGATGTCCTGATTGCAGGAGCATCAGCTGAAGTATTGGCAGGTAGGCTTAGGGAGGTTCTAACCAGGCTGCACACTGCTGGCCTCAAAATGAAGAGGGAAAAGTGCAGCATCGGTGTTCCTTCCACAGAATTTTGGGGGTTCAGGGTAGATGCCAAGGGAATTCACCCCACAGAGTCCAAGGTAAGGGCAATCAAGCTGGCACCAACACCTAGGAACAAAGCAGAGCTACAGGCATTCCTGGGTCTGCTCAATTTCTACCACACCTTCCTTCCACACAAGGCAGCAATAGCAGAACCATTACACAAGTTATTGGACAAGAAGGCAGCATGGACCTGGACCCCCATCCACGACCAGAGTTTCAGAGCCTTAAAAGCGTTCCTGTCAGACAAATCCACAGTAACACATTTTATAGAGTCCAAGCCCATTTGCATCGCATGCGATGCATCCCCTTACGGCGTGGGCACTGTCCTAAGCCACCTGGAACCTTCAGGGGTCCAAATTCCAATCACCTACTATTCCAGAATGCTGTCTGGAGCAGAGAGGAACTACGCCCAAATAGATAAGGAAGCCCTGGCAATAATGGCAGGGGTAAAAATGTTCCACGATTATCTATACGGCAGGGAGTTCACAATTTACACAGATCACAAACCACTGCTTGGCCTGTTCACAACAGACAAGCAGACCCCCCAAATTCTATCTCCCAGAATGCTCCGGTGGTCCATCTTCCTTGCAGCATACAATTGCAAGCTGGTGCACAAGCCAGGGAAGGAGATGGGCCATGCAGACGGCCTAAGTAGGCTACCCATAGACACCCCAGAACCAGACCTGCCCCCAGCAACACAGATCCTAGCCCTGCAGGAACTACCAGAATGCCCAGTACATGCCAAGGACATTGCAGCCAAGACAGCCTCAGATAACATCATGAGCAGGGTACACTCGTGGGTTTGCACAAGCTGACAAGTCCCTGGGACCTGAATTCCAGGCATACTTCACCAGGCGACATGAGCTATCCACACACAGGGGTTGCCTCCTTTGGGGTAGCAGGGTCATCATTCCCACAGCATTCCGGGACAGAGTGTTGGAATCCCTGCATGAGGGGCATCCGGGGGTGGTCAGGATAAAGGCACTGGCCAGGAGTTACCTCTGGTGGCCAGGTTTGGACAAGGACATTGAGGAATGGGTCAAGGGCTGTTACACATGCCAGAGATCCAGGCCAGAGATGCCACTCGCCCCCGTGCACAGGTGGGAGGCCACACACACACCCTGGTCCCACATTCACATTGACTATGCGGGGCCCTTCCAGGGCCAACTGTTCCTAGTGGTAGTGGATAGCCACTCTAAGTGGTTGGAGGTAGCTCCTGTCCCCAACATGACCTCAGCAAGGACAATCCAGGTGCTCCGAGCCCTCTTTGCCACACACCGCCTCCCCGATGTAATTGTGTCTGATAATGGGCCTCAGTTTACCACTAATGATTTCCAGGCATTCTTGAAGGCGAACTGGATTAGACACGTCACCTCCGTGCCCTTCCACCCATCGACTAACGGGCAAGCTGAACAGATGGTAAGGATGACCAAGGACGCACTCCGGCGCATCATCAGCGGGAACTGGCATCACAGGCTGGCAAAATTTTTGCTCGCACAACACACCACACTGTGCGTTGCTACCGGAAAGAGCCCAGCAGAACTACAATGGGGACGGTGCCTCATCACCAAGCTTGACCGGCTGTACCCTGACTGGGTGGTGGCAGACACTGAGAAGCCACCTGCACATAGGGTGCTCAACGTGGGGGACCCATTTTGGGTAAGGAACTACGGGGCAGGACATACATGGATTCTGGGGACAGTGGTTGACAAAACGGGGCCTCTATCCTACATCGTAGGGGTGGAGGGGGATCGACACATCAGGCGACACATAGACCAGCTCAGAGGAAGGGTCAACCTGACAATCACACCCCAGAAGAGGCCAGGCCAACTGGAAACCACACGGACCCTGAACTAGAGGAAGATGGCCTCCTGCAGCCAGCCCTGCAGCAGCAGCGAGGCATCATCAGTGGCAGGAACCTGGTGGCCAGACTTAACCCAGTGCAGGAGCACCGCGAGCCAGGGAGAAGCCACACCCTAACAGTCCAGGTTGCCCTTGTTCTTCAGTACGCACCCCCCACACACAATAAAGAGCTGAACATGTACTCCGGCTGACGTCTCTTCCTTGCGTCGGACCCACTACATTACAGTATGTACATATGTTTGTATATATTTATGAGCCTTGGTGGAGCAGTGGGCTAATGCCTCCTTAAGTAACACCAGCTGCCTGCAATTATTGCAGGTTCGCATCCCACCAGGCTCAAGGTTGACTCAGCCTTCCATCCTTCCGAGGTAGGTAAAATGAGGACCCAGATTGTTGGGGGCAATAAGCTGACTTTGTAATAATGCCGCTTGGGGTGTGTGAGAAAGCCCTAACAAGCAGGCATATACTGAAGGCTACTGCTACTGCTACTGCTAAGCTTGTAAGCCGCCCTGAGTCTTCGGAGAAGGGCGGGATATAAATGTAATAAAAATAAATAAATAAATAAATATAGGCATTTTCTCATTGGGCACTCCAACCCTCCAGCTGATCTTTACTACAAACACAACCATATGAGTAGTTAAAATGTGGGTGTTGTCTTTCCTTTTCCTAACACGTTTCATCAATTAGGCCTTCCTGAAATTGGACCACTAATGGATCACTCATTCAGCTTTTAATCTAAAGGCACAGATATACAGTAGTTCAACACAGACTTGTGCCCCTGTTGTAAACATTGAAGGTATTAGCCTTTGAGGAAGAATCTTCAAACATTCTTACAAAGCCAGTGAAATTTGTTAAATAAGGAAATGCTTATTTAGTTCCCAAACTGGTTAAACACCCAAACCAATTAGTTATCTGGGAATACATCACTTAATATTAGAAATGTAGTAATGTAAATATCATTTCCCAACTTTTTTTGTAAAAAACCTGGTATTTAAGATAAGTAAGAGAATGAGGCAGGAGGAGTTTAAGCATTAAGCTGACTCAATGGATGCTGCATTGTATGACAAGTGCTGCTGTTCCAAAGAATTTGATTTTCTTGTATTTGCCCCAACACACTAACTTTGAGTTTGGCTAAAGAAGTTCTCACATTTTACCAAATTCTGACAGGGTTAAATGGAATAGCAATTCAGTCAGTCAGTATCAAGCCAGGTTGTAAAACCATAAATTAATCCAGAGTTGTTGAATTAGTGTTGAAAAAAAATAGACAAAAATAGTATTTCAATTCCAGCAAAGAATCAGTATTTCAAGGAGTGAAATTTTGCAGTAATCAATATCAGCTCAAGTATCAGCAATGCTGAAAAGACTTTGCGCACCATAGATAAATTTGCTCCAGCTAGGCATGAACTGTCTAGGCAACCTTAACACAATCCCTCTATATTCTATGTATATCCAAGTACAGCTAAAAGTGTACAGCTTTGATTTGGTCAAGGTTCATCTCCCTGCAGGGACATGGTGGCTCAGTGGGTTAAGACACTGAGCTTGTCGATCAGAAGGTTGGCAGTTTGGCGGATCGAATCCCGAGTGCCATATAACAGAGTGAGCGCCTGTTACTCATCCCAGCTTCTGCCAACCTAGCAGTTCTAAAGCACGTAAAAATGCAAGTAGAAAAATAGGGATCACTACGGTGAGAAAGTAACAGCGTTCCATGCACCTTTGGCATCTAGTCGTGCCGGCCACCTGACCACGGAGACATCCTCGGACAAGCGCTGGCTCTTTGGCTTTGAAACAGAGATGAGCACCAGCCCCTAGAATTGGAAACGACTAGCACGATGTGCGGGAGAACCTTTACATTTACCTTTTACATCTCCCCGCATCAGTCTTTTTGAATATTATCTCTCCGTAGTGTTTATAGCATTGTCAGGGCTGGCAGAATTTCTGTCTTAGTTCCAGATCTAAAAAACATCTTTTGCAGTCACAAATAGTAAGACTTGCATATGCCTTCCAAAGATATATGGGGCTTGACTCTATCATTTGAAATATCAGATTTCTCAGTTGGATTTTCTTGTAGGGATGATGACAGTGGTGGGATTCAGCCGGTTCACACCACTTCAGCAGAACCGGTAGCTAATTTTTTTGTTGCCCAGGCCCAGAATGGACTTCCAGAAGTGGCATCCACACAGAGAACCAGTTGTTCACATATTTGAATCCCACCACTGGATGATGATATGCCTGACTGGAACTGACATTTCAGGTTGTATCTTGCTTTTTCTAGTTGGACTCAGCTTTAGTATAAATAAATTGTTACATTGCCTAGGGCTGACCTGGTTTTCAATATTCTTTAGTCAGGCTCTTAACCTGTGAAAATGATACACAATTTCTCTTTTTCTAGCCTACCACCCTGGCTCTTGTCTGCAGACTTTTTAATGACATTTTTATTTGCAGGATAGTTCAAAGCAGTGCTTTTTTTGTAAGAAAAAAGGTGCTGGAACTCACATCTTGTTAATCTTTTATTTACCTTTCACATGTACATACACTGCACACACACCCACACATGTCAGTTGTGTAATGAAACATAACAGTTGCTGCCCACAGTAAGCACTCAGTGTGCAACCACATGACCAATCACAAGCTGAGCAGTGCCACAAGCCGAGCAGCCAGACAAAGTATGCATGCATCGGACTCAACACACAAGCAGCCCGCATGCACCATTTTAATGATTTTGCTGCTGACCTGCTACGCTCGACAGGGCTACTCAAGTCCACATGGACCAAACATCAAATTTTCAAAAGTTACTTTTAAAACTTGGATAATCTGTCAAAAAAAGGTGCCAGAACTCTTTTCCGGTGAGTTCTATTACAAAAAAAGCACTGGTTCAAAGTGTATCTAGAATCTAGTGCTTAAATGTAGCATTTCCAGATGTGTTGAATTACAAAGTTTTCATGAGTAGAAGGCGGGGCGCATCAGAGGCAAGTAGGCATAGCAAGTTCAGCTTTCATTCTTTATTATGTATATTACAGTAATCATAAATAGATTTTTAGCAATCCATATATTTCAATTTCAATTTTCTGCATTAATTATAAACATTTTTGAGAGTTTCTAACCCATGTCTTTTCTGAGTTTTCTAATTAATCTTTTTTCCCTTTTACTATTTGCTTTATGGTTGCATTTGTTTTATTGAATGTAGTCTGTCTATAATAGATTTTAAGATGGGCGGTTATACAATAAATTAAATAAATAAATATTATTCGTCAAATGACAGATATAATGCAAACCATCTTGTGAATCAAATTTCTCCAATTCTGTGTTCCCAGATGGGTGAAACTAAATTTCTCATTAGGCACATTCTATATTCATACTGATTGAAAATGTCTACTTTACTCCTTCAGGATAATATTATTTTGAGGGGAAGGCTACTGTAAGCAAGATATAAGCATGCACTTATCTGACTCCCAAATATTATCCATTAAGTATAAACTCTTGAGCTAAGAACAATATATCCTTCTAGTATCTACCTACCCATGATCTCCAAAGAGAAACTATTCACTGTGGAAAAGTGTGAATTCAGTATCTGAAGAAAATTGGCAGGTTTCTGCTGGTAGCAGTCTATATTTCATTATTTAAGGCCTGAAATTGTGCAAGCCTTATCATCTCAAATGCATATAATTAATAAATGGAGAAATTAAATAATGTTTTTTTTATTTCATGGAAGCAGAGAAAACATGGATCTTTATTATCATTATTTTTTATTATTCAGCTCCAAATGTGGCCCCTTCTGAGGTTGGAGGAGGAGGTGGAAGCAATAGAGAACTGACAATAACATGGGTGGTAGGTATTATCCAGTATATTTATTTATATTATAGAAGAATGTTGTAAATGTAAACTGTCCAGTGTCACTTAGGTGAGATGGTCAGTGTAGACATTAAATAAATAAAAAGAAGTTTCATTCCTCTGCTGAAGTAAGTGGGTTTTGTGCATATAAAATAAATCACTATAGAACGTAGGTTATTATAAATATTACTAAATAATTTGTGTACATACATGATGAGTTTTTATACTCATACTTATGTTTTTAAGATTTAAAATTCCTTTTCAAAGTGGTCTTAAAGGCTAATTGGAATAAAATGAACAACGGTGATGATATACCATATTTTTCGGACCATAAGACACACCTGACCATAAGACGCACCCAGTTTTTGGAGCAGGAAAACAAGAAAAAAAATGTTCTGAACCAAATACTACCGGTATACTAAAACAGGGCTTTTCAACCTTTTCATCCATTGTACCACTTTTAGGACAAGGCAATGTCCAAGTACCACCAGTGGCCCAGCAAGGTGTCAAAAACTTGACCCCCCCCCCAAAAAAAGGAAAAAAAAAATGATACAGGTAGTCCTCGACTTACAATGATTCACTTAGTGACTGTTCAAAGTTACGACAGCACTGAAAAAAGTGACTTATGACCATTTTTAACACTTATGACCATTGCAGCATCCCCAGGGTCGTGTGATTTACATTCAGATGCTTGGCAATCAATTCATATTTATGATAGTCACATTGTTCCAGGGTCATGTGATCGCCTTTTGCAACCTTCTGACAAGCAAAGTTAGTGTCGGGCCCGGTATGCCCGACATCCAGAGAGGCCGCGGAGCGACCCACCGGCCCCCGAGACCAGCCGCCGGCGCCCGCATCCCACTGACAGGCCGGGGAAGAGCGCGGCCGCCGACGCGGCCCAGCAGCCTCCGGGGCTGTCCGGAAGGCCAGGGAGCAGCCGTACGGTGGCGCGTTCTGACGACACGTTCCAATGCTCTGCCGGCCTCCTTGCTTGCCAGGGGACTGCGTGACAGGCACCAGTGGCGGACGGTCCAAGCGGCACAACTCACGGTGCTCTGGGGACCTGAGGGGGGAGGCGAGGTTGTGCGGCGCTCTGGGGAAAAGGAGGGCGGTCTAGGCTGGGGGGTGGCTTATCAGCTGCAATGGTGGTGGGACGGGGACGGGGAGGATACGTACCTGGGGGCGGGTGCCAAAGGGCAGAAGCCAAGGGGGGCGGTAGTTAAGTAGGGTGAGGGCGTGGTTAAGCAATTAAGCGTGTGGTGGTGGGTGTCAGCTCTGCCGGCTATTTAGCAGCGTTGATTGTGTTGTGGAATCAACGCTGACTTCGTCTGTCTTCGAGTGACTGTTTGTGAAGGCAATAAACGTGGCTCAGGAGAACCAGCTCTCATTCCGGACTCATTCTTTCTGGTGATTCGTCGGACAGGGCTGAAAGTTAGTGGGGAAACCAAATTCACTTAACAATCATGTTACTAATTTAATTTTTCTCTCTCCTTCTCTTTCTCTCTCTCCCCCTCCCTCTTTCTTTCTCTCTCCTCTCTCTCCCTCTTTCTCTCCCTCTCCCTCTTCCTCTCCCTATTTTTCTCTTTCCTTCTATTTCTCCCTCTTTCTCTCTCTCCATTTCCCTCCCTTTCTTTCTCCTTCTCTCTCTCTCTCCCTCTTTCTCTCCCTCTCTATTTTTCTCTTTCCCTCTCTTTCTCCCTTTCTCTCTCTCCCTCTATTGCAGCAGCGCGAGATCGGCTAATTCGCGTTCCTGGCAATCTCCCTCGCTCCGTTTCAGCCTGCTTTCTCTTGTAGCAAGGGTAGCTGAAACCGAGCGAGGGAGATTGCAGGAGTGTGAGATCGGCGTTTCTCAGCACGTGCCGCTTCGCGCTCCTGGCAATCTCCCTTGCTTTCCACTTGCGGAGGTTGGGGCTGGCCATACGGATCACCTTTGGACCATAAGACGCACCCTTGTTTTCCCCCACACACTTTTGGGGGGAAAAAGTGCATCTTATGGTCTGAAAAATACGGCATATTGAATAAATACGGGGCATTTCTTTCTTAGGCCAGAACATTAAATTAGAATCTACACATAAACTTTTAGCAAGCAGGGTGCAGACCAGCTACAATATTGATTGCTAAAAAGTAGAGTCACATTATATTTTTTCTTGATGAACATTCCATTTGGGTCAGTTAGGTTTTTTCAGATCACTGCTTAAAGCATTGTTACTTGGTGTGGGGTCTGAGATCTGAAAAAAGTGCATCACAAATGATACCACACCTTTTAAATATCAAGTGATTGCTAGAACCTAGCAGATGCTTGAAAAAGGCTTGCTTTAGTAACATATTAATTCCACCTGACTAAAGGAGTTGCAAATCTAAACAAATATGAAGCAGTGAGAGCAGCAGAGAAATGCCCATGTGGCAGATAATGTGCATTCTTTCTCACCTAGTGTCAGGACCCACCCCAATCCACATCTTAGGAAAGAAGAACTCTTGGAGACAGGATTATCCAAGCAGGAACTTTTACTAAAACATAGTGGATAATCTAGACAGGATCTGGCAACTGTGTCGCAGACTGATACTTTTAAAGTGTCCCCGAGTAAAAACCCCTCCCCTCAGTCCATTTGGTCAGTCCCGGATCAGTTAAGTTTCATGTGTCAAAACCTTTCATGGGAAAAGAGAACTTCATGCATTTACAACAATTGCTTCCTCCCCTTCAAATTCCAATCGGAGATACAAACCAGAATCCCCCCTTTCTTTGTTCTTCTCAGTTCAAAGGTTTTTTCCCTGGTCTTTGATGATGGCCCTCAGGCAGGCTGAATAAACAACCTTGCATCTAATGGATAGGGAAGGCCAATTGACATCTTCTCTTCCCCTCCTTGGGAATGGCAGAATCCAGTAAGGGATGAGGTTTAGGTTTAGAAATGGAATATAAATGGATTCTGACACCTAGTACCTTGTTTCCCCTCACTTTAAATCACTTAAACTTTGGTGCCCTTTCTACAATGCCCTAAGATGTGCTTTGATTGCACCAATCATTTCGAACTATGAGGGCCATGCAGATAAATTTTATTATTTTTAAGGGACACTTACATGTCAGAAGGCCAATTTTTTCCCCAAATCACACAACTGCAGAAAATTTTTAATTAGGCATGCTACTTTATTTTTCCATTGTTTTTTCTCTTCTGTAACAACTAATTGTTCTATTAAACTGCTCTTTCTTTTACTGTGTTTTTTTAAAATTGTAAATGCTAGTCAAAGACCATAATAAAGACTTTTGATTTACAGTTTATTCAGAAAGTATTCAGACCTCCCTTCATTTTGTCAATTTTGTTATGCTGCAGCTTGATTCTACAGTTGTTGAAATTCATTTCTTTTCTCATTAATCTACACTCTGTACCCCATAGTAGCAAAGTGAAAACAAAAGTTTAGAAATATCTGTAACAGTCTGTTAATGTATTAAATGGCTGATTTTTAAGAAATGCCTGAAGATGGCTTTGTTAAATACCAAACACTCTGCTATATAGAGTTTGACCTGACCTAGTTTTGAAGGCAAAGGACCTGGACAGGTATTTATAATATGTAGCAGAGTTTGATTAAATAATCTTTTAAAACTTTTATAAGCATATAGCATTTCTAAATGAATCCATTTTCTAATTTAAAAGTGATATTTTTACGAATAATTGTAAAACATGACTGCTGAAGGACTGTATAAGACTTAATTGCAAGCCCCTCCCATGTTTGTTTTAGAATTAATATGATTTTTATTTTTTGCTGATAAAGTGAGTAAGAAGGCAGAAAAAGATTGCTTGTTTATATGAGGTCTCCCATAGCTTGCAAGCAGTGGTGGGATTCAAATATGTGAACTGGTTCTCTGTGTGGATGCTACTTCTGGAAGTCCATTCTGGGCCTGGGCAACAAAAAATTAGCTACTGGTTCTGCCAAACTGGTGCAAACTGGCTGAATCCCACCACTGCTTGCAAGCCATAAGGGTGTTTTATGGTTTGCAAGCAATAAGGATATTTTATAAAGATAGCTTTTCGATAAAATGAAAGCAAGATTCCCCCCACCAAAAATCCTTTATGATTCATATACCTTGTACAGATCCAACATCATCAGCATGAAAAAAATTCTGCTTAGAAAATAGTTTTCTTTCCTAAGTAGCACCTGCAAGTATCTTCTCTTAAAAAGAGTAATTGACCATTTTATTACTTCCACTATTCAAAGAGGATATTTTTTGTTTCTTTTGTTTTAGCTCTTATGTTTTGCCAGAATAAAAAAATACCTGGCATGTCATAAAAAAATCATAAATATCTTGCAGCTTAGAGTTTACTTCCTGTAATCTCTGAAAATGTCAGTATAATGGAATTAAATGTGACATGACATGTTTTATTTTTTACTTTTTTTATGCATGATCTTACAACTTAAAAAACAAGAATTCAGAGTCTAGCTATTAGATATGCTGCATATATTATTTACATATAACTTATCAAATATGAGTGACATACCACATTAGAAAATTGTCATATATTCCATACTGACCCAAATACTATTCAATCTTTTTTAAAAAAATTTTTTATTGATTTTTAACATAATCACCTTAATATTTGATAAACAGTATGTTGTCTGGGTTAGTATTATAAAAACAATCAATAACAATTAATTTCTATAATTCTATAGTCCATATAATGGCTTTACTTGATTTTCTCTTCTTCCAATAATATCCTCTTTTGCCAACCTTAAATTAATACAGTTCTTATTATTTGAAAAAATGACAATTAAATATAGACATTTTTCTTATGTTTCTGCAAATAATAACCACAATCAATATAAGGCTTCTTTTCTAATTGCCTTGTCATAGATCCTGTTACAGAATTCTTATTTAAATTTGTTTTCCCCACAATATTCAAAGCATTCTTACTGGTTAAGATTTTCTCGAAATTAGTTACACTTAAGTATTTAAGTCTTTTTTCTCATACAAGCCGTCCCAACACTTTTACATTTTTCATATCTTAAAAAAAAGGGGAGGGAATCAGAAAACATTTCTTTTATATAAACCATCCCAACATTTTTATATTTCTCATATTAAAAAACAAAACACAAAGGAAAAAAGAAAGAAAAAATACTATGTTACTTGAGGGCTTCGTCCCTCTTAAACTAATCTTCATTTATATCCAAAATCTTTCTATTTCAAACAGATGCTTAATTGTTAAATATTCCCTCTGGTAAATTCCATCATCTAATTTCTTAATTCTCACGTTAGCCTTTTTTTTTTTGCCAAACATTTTCCTGATCAATATGCTTTGCTGAGTCAAAGAATCTTTCCATAATCTTAAAAATGTTGTTGCAGGTACAAAAGGCAAAACAGGTAAGATGTTTTTATAGGAAGGATTCACCCCTTTGTATTCATTGAAAATCTTTTCCTTTCTTTCTTTCCTGATTTTATTTAACATTTTTTACCTCTCAACTTCTTGTACTTCTCCTGGCAGAATCCATTTTGTCAAATGTTTTTTTCTTGTCCTCAAACTTATTTTGTAATTGTAGAGCAGACATGTCAAACACAAGGCCCGGGGGCCAGATCTGGCCCGCAAAGTGGTTTCATGCGGCCCGCGAAGCCATCCTGGAAACAGTGAGGGAACGGCCCCCACTGCCTTGGCCCTGGCCCAGAGACCCTCCTTCTGCCAGAGACCCTCAGATCTGTCCCACTCCTCCCCAGGCCCCCATAGGCACCCTTGATGCGAACGATGTAGAGCTGGCCACGCCCACCCAGTAGGCCATACACACTCTAGCCACACCCACACAGTAGGCCACGCCCACCCTGGCCATACCCACCCGGCCCCTTGGGGGCAACCGCAATGCTGATACGGCCCTCAATGAAATTGAGTTTGACACCCCTGTTGTAGAGTATAGGTTACCATTTCCATGTCCAGTATTTCCTGTAAAAAAAAATTTCCATCTGGGTTAAGTCATACTTTCTTCTATTGTTAAGTTCTTTTTGAAATCTCTCTCCTCTGTCTTGTATTCAGTTGTCTGTTTTTTATGCTCACTCTGTTTTTATTTTCTGACAATTTGTGTGTTGTAAAGTTAAATTGGAGATGCGTTCATTTATATTTTCAAAGTTATTTTTAATTTCCTTGTGGTTTGAAATAACTGTTGTTTGGATTAGTTGCAACATAGTATAGATCTCCTTCTGGAAAGTATTCATTTTTTCTTGGTATATTCTTTGTGCAGATCTCTGGTTTTCCATGATAGCTAAATATCAGGGTTTTCCTTTCTCTGCAGACAGCTTTAGAGTCACAGTCAAGTTGGTATTTGTAATCCTGAAAGGTCAATTCTTTTTTTTAAGAGTTCATAATTCTCACTTTGTAAATAGCCCAAAACATTTTCTTTCTTCTTTTGTCACAGCTGTACTCTGTTATTAAGACATTAAAGGTCACCAAAACCAAGTTATCTTTTCCTGAGCTTTGCCAGTCCCTGTAAAAAGCAACTGCTGTTGTATATTTTCATCCACTGCTAGATGTCAGCACTAGTCAGTAATAGACAATTGTTTACTTCTATTTTCATGATTTAAAAGGAAAATCTTAACAGATTCCACTGATTTTAAACTTATTCAAATAAAGTATTTTATTCATTTCATTTCAGTATATTTCTGTTCCCCCTGAAAAGTTTAATTTGCCACTTCCATCTGTAGGAGGGTGGGGCAAAGATCTCTTCCCCCCTCTTCTCACTTTCAGAGACTTTTTGCTTCTTGGGTTTTTTCTTTTTTCTTTTCCCTCCAGGAAATCAATTTTCAATTAGAAGAGAGAAAGTCACTGTTCTTACCCTGTTCCAAATACATTGCTTACAGTCAGCTTAAAGTAGTGCTTTTGGGCTTTGGCTGCTTGTAGCTTGGGCTAGACTCTGAAATTAAGCTAGCCTTTCTCCTGTTGGTTTCTGGAGGGCTTTTCCCAAACTGATTGGATCGACCACCGTCTCTCTGTTATCGGTGGGACTTCCTTCTTTGTTGCCTCCACAGGGCAACCTCAGGCCCATTTAGGGTCCCCTAGGCCTAGGAGGCAGAAATTGGCCATAGGGTGCAGAGTCCCCCAATCCCTTGGCTGCTGCGGTACTGTGCAAAACCGGAAGCCACTACTAGACAGTCTTTATTCTGTATATATCTGAAAGCTACATTTTACAATTTTAAATAATTTTAAAATTAAGGATGCTTTTAATAAAGAATTAGTAAAAATTAATACCAATAAAGTTACTACTAGTGTTCATATTTCTATTTGCTCTGTGCTTGTTAACTATACAATTATATCTGTTCAATCAATCATAATAGAGCTGGAAGGGACCTTTGATAGCCAAATCTGACCCTAGGTTCTGCCTCGGTTTACCTTCTCATTAAGCAACCGAGTTGGAAGATCATTTAAAAACAGTTTATTAGAGTACTGTGATAAAGTGTGGTCTCTCTATGAAAAGGAGAGAGAACCTCAAGCCCCATGTTACTTTTGTTTTTATAGGTAACACAACAAAGAAAAATGAAGGAAAGTTGATTGAACAGGGTAAAAGTAACCTCCCCTTTGCATAGGAACTCAGTTATATGTAGTCAAACATGTTACATATTTGCATCCCATAATATCTCACATGTTCATTAAAATGAGGTCTGACATCAGAAGGTGCGTAAATTGTAAAGAAAAAGTTTGGAGTCCACAAAAGAGATAAGCCAGACCCCAATTTGTATTCCAGCCTGTTTATCAGTTTAGGAATGTTAAAAGCTAATAAACCTAAGCATCATTTTAAAAGAGAGAAAATAAATCAAATTAAAATTCAAAATAACTGTGTAAGTTAACAAAGGCCAACAACCTCTGAGCTTCCCACAGCTAATAGAGGCCTTGCAAAAGCTGGGGGTGGTGCAGAAGCCTGGAGATCAGAAACTGGTGGGAGGAAAACAACAGCAAGGGTGGTAGCAGCAGGGCCTGAACGTGCAACCCCTGAACATACAGCAGGACAACTGGGACCAGCAGCAGTGGGGGCCCTGGCAGCCATTAAATTAACAACCAGGATGGGGTCAGCAGCAACTGGAGACACAACAACAGTTGTGGGGGTTTCAGCAACCATTGAACAAACAACCAGGGTGGGGCCAGCAGCAATGGGGGCCCCAGCAACCAATGATGAGCCCACCCTTCAGAGCAACCTTCAATGGGAACCCAGAGAAACTGATTTTCTTCCTCAACCAAGTACGCTCTCACTTGAATCACTGGGCCCATCTCTACCTGGACCCAGGTGCTATGGTCGATGTGATTGTGTCCAACCTAGAGGGAGAAGCATCCGAATGGTTGTACAATTTATATAACAAGCAGGCCCTTGCATTGGAGGACCCCCACCTTTTCCTCCTAGGGCTGAGGGGAAGATTTGAGGACCCATCCATTGCCCTCAAAGCGGAAGAGAAAATCCACAAGATAAAACAAGCTGGCCGGCCTGCCCTGGAGTATGTGCAGGAGTTTCAAAAGATGGCCAGTCGGACAGAGAGATGCCCTGAGCAATCCATAATTCATCTTTTTAGAGAAGGGTTAGATGACTACCTTTCTCAATCATGTATCTACTGAGCTATGCCTGACCAGCTGCATGAATGGTACCAGGCAGCGGTGAAATTAGATGTTCAGCTCGCCCACTATAAGATGCCTCTCCTACCTGAAGTCAAGCTGAGGTCAGAACAACCTGAATGGCAATCACCCCCATGAAAATCTCCAACTACTGTGATGGCTGAAAGACCCAAGCAACCTGTAGACCCGGCAATTAAGTGTTTCCGGTGCAGACAGCAGGGACATCGAGCAGCGAAATGCCCAGTCCCCTTCCCCCAACAGCAGAACAGACCAGGACAAGCAGCAAGAAAGAGACCTGCACAGCGGGTAATCGGAACAAAATCCAACCGGATGACACAGGAACCTGTTGTCCAGTCACATCCCCACATGAGAGGACGCTGGAACTCAGACTGAATCCACCCCCGTTGTACCTTCTTTCGACAGTGACAACGAAGGAGAGAATGACCCGATGGTGAGTCAACACGTCCCACCTTTTTTACTACCTGCCAAGCTCATAATCCCTAAGTTGGGTAGGCAGGCAGATTTAAAGGTGCTAGCTGATTCTGGATGCTCCCGATGCATCATTACCTTGCCATTTGCCATGAAACTGGACATACAAGCAAAACTGCTCTCCAAACCTGTGAGGTTTGAGCAAGCTGATGGCTCCTTGATGGGAGGGACTTTAGTCACGCAATTAATGGAGCTCCTATGCTTAGAAATAGGTGAGCACTGGGTATTTATTCGCTTCATGGTGGCCCCAAAAATGACTGGGACTGTCATCTTAGGATTAGCCTGGTTGGACAAATGGAAACCATTTATCTGGTGGGAGAAAGGAATGAGAACTGTGAGACTACCTATAAGGCCTGATCCCCCCACTGATTCCACAGATGTTACAGGGAATTTTAGCCCACCCAATGAGCGAGCACACATGGCTACCTCATGGCCACCAGGCGAGCTGCTCATTCCCAGTGAGGAGCAGGACCTAGAGGAGGCATTTAGTGAGAAAGAATGCGATACCTTGCCTCCCCACCAGCCCAATGATTGTTCCATTGAACTGTTGTCAGGGGCCAAACTTCCATGACCAAGAATGCACGCTATATCCTCCCTTGAAATGGAGGAGATGCAGTGATATGTGGATACAAACCTAGCGAGGGGATTCAATGAATGGGCTAAGTCTACTGTGGGAGCCCCTGTGTTGTTCAAAGAAAAAAATGATGGGTCTTGTTGTGATTCAGGGTCAGCCTGTGGGTTCGGCAGTTGGGTCGGATGACTCAGAGGAGGAGGGGGGTGTTGAAGACCTTGCTGAGGGGGTTGAAGATCTTGCTGATGATAGCCCTCAGCCAGGCCCCTCCCACTTGGTCACCACAGAGACCCAGCTGTGTGAGCCTGACAGTGTGGATGAAGATGACCCACAGCTGGCCCTGTTCAAGGACGCCCGACGCAGGAGGCAGTCAATTAGGAGTAAACAGAGGAAGGCAATGGGGCTTCTCGGAAGGAGGCAGAGAGAAGCCACGCCCTGAACTCTATATAAGGGGAATGTGTGGGGAGGGCTGGTTTGCTGAAGGCAACCGCTCGGATAGTGTTTCAAAGCTCCTGTTTCTTGGTTCGTGTCTTGTTTGTTTTTGTAGTAATAAATTTGGCAGGCGTAATTCCAGCCTCTTGCTGTTTGTAAAGGGGTTGCCTTTTCTGCAGGGCCGGTAGCAGGCTGGTACAGAACAGTTTGCCTTCAGCCTCCCACCCCTTACTAATATTATGGAGCAGCTACGTGCTGAGAATGCCCAGCACACCCAGCAACTCACTTTGCTGGCAGCTCAGGTGGCTCAACTGCAAGCTCAGGTTCATGCTGCACCCCCACCATCACCCCCACCCAGGAGAAAATGCCAAGTTGCAATGCCAGATAAATTTACAGGCACTCCAGAACTGTTTCCTGCTTTCCTGGGACAATGCCAGCTCTTTATCAGCGTGAGAGCAGCTGATTTCCCCACTGACCGGGATAAGGTGGGGTTTGTGTTAAGCCTTCTTTCGGGTGATGCAGCTCGTTGGGGCACGCCTCTGCTGGCTCAACCTAGCCCATTGTTGGACAACTTTGTGGGGTTTTGTGATCATATGCGTCTGATGTATGAGGACCCTATTAAGACGCAGACTGCTACTCGACGCCTGAAAGCTCTGAGGCAGGGTCAACGCCACCTACAGGGCTATATCAGCGATTTTCGGCTGCTTAGCCAGGATTCCAACTGGAATGAGGCTGCGCTCGTGGATGCCTTCCAGGATGGATTGTCGGAGGAGATGTTGGATGAGCTGGCCCGTGTGGATATTCCCTCAGACCTGAATGGGCTGATCCATTTCTGCCTGCGGATCAATGCTTGGTTGCAGCAGCAAAGGAGTCGCCATGCCACCCCACAGACCCCTGCAGCCCCTGTTGTGTGTGAGCCCCCAGTTCAAAGGGAGGAGCCAATGGAGCTGGGTGCCGCCAGGTCTCATCTATCGGTGACTGAAATGAACAGACGACAATCAGGGGGGTTGTGTTTTTACTGTGGGGACCCTGGGCATTTGGCTGCTTTTTGCCCAAAGAAGCGACAGCGGGCATCAGTGACCGAGTCTGCCCCGAGAAAGTCGCCTACTTTTCTATCGGGAAACGCCCCAAGCCCGATCTAGACGGTGTAATAGATCAGGCGTCCCACAACAACACTGAACAACATCTTTCCGATGCTGCCTGTGGACCTCCACAGCATCTGATTTTGGAGGCACGTCTGATCCTTCCTGGCAAGCCAGAGGGGATTCCAGTCCATCCCTTAATTGACTCTGGGGCCACCACAAATTTTATGGACTCAGCATTTGTGGCCAAATGGGCTGTTCCCCAGTGCCCGGTGGATCCGCCCATGTTAGTGGAGACTATCGATGGTCGAGTGCTCCTGTCTGGGCCAATTACGGCCGCCACACAACCATTATGTATGGCCATCAGTTCCCATGTGGAGGCCATCTAGTTCTATATCACCTCAGATCTGCAGTGGTCTTGGGACTGGCGTGGCTCCGGACGCATGACCCACAGATCTATTGGTCACAGAACTTGGTCACCTTCCCAAGCTTGCAGTGCGTGGACCACTCCTGCCATATCTGTGCCGGCCACGTGGAGGGTTCCCCAGGGGTTTCCTTGCCTCCTGAACTGTCTGACTTTGCTGATGTGTACAGCGAGACAGAGGCGGATCAATTACCCCGGCACAGGCCCTATGACTGCCCCATTGATTTAGTTCCTGATGCGCCTCTCCCAGTGGGGCGTTTGTACTCCATGTCGGACCCCGAGTTGGCTGCATTGCGGGACTTTCTGGAGAAGAATTTGTCTTGCTGTTTCATCCAGCCCTCGTCCTCGCCAGTGTCTGCACCCGTGCTCTTCCTCAAAAAGAAGTCGGGCGAATTGCGGCTTTGCTGCGATTATAGGAAACTCAACGCCATCACAGTGCACAATCGTTACCCGCTGCCCCTCATCCCCGAACTCTTGGACTGACTTCGGGAGGCAAAGATCTTCACGAAACTGGACCTGCGTGGAGCTTACAACCTCATCAGGGTTCAGCCGGGTGATGAGTGGAAGACGGCGTTTGGTACTCGCTATGGACATTTTGAGTACACAGTGATGCCGTTTGGCCTGACCAACGCCCCCGCTGTGTTTCAGAATTTCATGAATGACATTTTCCGGGATTTGTTGGATCAGTTTGTTGTGATCTACTTGGATGACATCCTGATCTACTCCCCGTCGTGTGAGGTGCACCATCAGCATCTCCATCAGGTCCTGCAGCGACTCCGAGAACATCGGCTGTTTGCCAAGTTGGAGAAGTGCCAGTTCTACCGGGTAACCATCGATTTCCTGGGTCACTGCATTTCTCCTAAGGGCATCACCATGGAGCCGAGTAAGGTTGAGTCTTTGCAGAGTTGGCAACCCCCGCGTCGTGTGAAGGATGTTCAGCGACTTCTTGGGTTCACCAACTATTACCGAACTTTCATCCCTGGGTTTGCTGCCTTGACAGCCCCCCTCACCCGGCTCCTGCAGAAGAAGACTTGGTTCCAGTGGAACGCTCCAGAACAACAGGCTTTCCAGACTTTGAAGGAAGCCTTCATGAAGGAGCCCATCTTGAAGCATCCTGACCCGCAACGGCCGTTTGTTGTGGAGGCAGACGCCTCCGACACTGCCATTGGGGCGGTGTTACTCCAGGCAACAATGCCCAGCGGTACCCTCTTCCCTTGCGCGTACCATTCACGAAAACTGAACCCTTTGGAGCGCAATTATACAATCTGGGAGAAGGAGCTGCTGGCCATCAAAGCGGCATTCGAGGCCTGGAGGCATCATCTGGAGGGAGCACGGCATCAAATCGAGGTCCGGACGGACCATAAGAATTTGGAAAGCCTGCAGACCGCTCAGAATTTGAACCAACGCCAGATCCGGTGGTCTCTTTTCTTTGTGAGGTTTGACGTCCAGGTTCGGTACATACCTAGCGGGCACAATCAAAGAGTGGATGCTCTGTCCAGGAAGCCAGAATATTCCCGAGTGGAAGACAAGCTTCTGCCCAGGACAGTGATCCCCGTCGAGTCTTTTGCTGCGGTGCGGGAGCCGGTTGATATACGGGCTCGGATCCGGGAGGCACAGCAGCAGGAGGTGTGGGTGGCTCAGCGGAAGGAGGAGGTGGGGCCAGATTCTCCTTGGACGGTCACGGATGGACTCTTGTATTATCATGACCAGCTCTACGTTCCGGGAGGGCTACTCAGGGGACTCATCCTCAGCCAGTGTCACGATAACCCGGCGGCAGGGCATTTTGGCCTGTTCAAGACCCTGAACCTGGTCTCCCGTACCTTCTGGTGGCCCCGAGTCCGACACGACGTCCAGTCCTATGTTACCTCCTGCATCCCATGCAGGCAGGCCAAGTCAGCGACAGGGGCCCCGCCTGGATTACTGCAGCCTTTGCCGACACCCAAAAGACCCTGGGGGGCTGTGTCCATGGATTTTCTGATGGATTTATCCCCATCCCCTGGTTTTACGACAGTGTATATGGTGGTGGACATGCTGACCAAGATGGCACACTTCATCCCCTGTCGCAGCTTACCGTCAGCCCGCGCCACTAGTCGTATGTTCATTTAGCAGGTGTTTCGGCTGCACAGCCTCCCTGATAGAGTCGTCTCTGATAGGGGGGGGCAGTTTACAGCCCGCTTCTGGCAGGAGTTGATGCATGCGTTGGATATCAAGATTTGCCTCTCGTCCGTGCATCATCCTCAAACTGACGGGGGAACCGAGAAGGTCATTGGTATCCTGGAACAATATCTACGCTGCTATGTCAATCTGCAGCAAAACAATTGGGTGGACCTTCTGGCCATAGCTGAGTTTGCATTTAACAATTCGCAGCACACCTCCACACAGATGACACCGTTCTTGGCCAATGTGGGATATCACCCCCGGTTTTTCCCCCTTTCTCCTGTGGACTCACCGGAGCCGGCAGCGAACGACTTCATGGCACAGTTACAGGTAATCCATCAATTGGTGCGACGTCAGTTAGAGAAGGCCAAGACGGGATACGCCTCCACTATCGGTGGGAGATCGGGTCTGGTTGTCCACCAGGAACCTACCGTCAACACGGCCGGTGAGAAAGTTAGATCACCAATATTTAGGACCGTTCCCAGTCGAGGCTGTCATCAATCCGGTCGCCTATCGCTTAACTCTGCCACGTTCCCTGCGCGTGCACCCAGTCTTTCATCGGTCTCTGTTGGTCCCCGAGCAACCGGCCTGTCCACTCCGCCAAGCGGAACCTCCCCCATCAGGACCTCGTGATGGAGGCAGCACCCCTGAGTACAAGGTCGCCAGCATCAGGGATTCCCGTTCGCTGAAAGGTCGTTTCCAGTACCTGATTGAATGGAAAGGTTACAGACCAGAGTACTTCACCTGGGAAGACGCGACCGCCATTCATGCCCCTGCGTTGGTGACCGCTTTTCATGAACAATTTCCATCCCGACCGCATCCGGATGGGCAGACCCGGGGAAAAGGCCCTGCGGTGCGGGATAGTGTTGTGATTCAGGGTCAGCCTGTGGGTTCGGCAGTTGGGTCGGATGACTCAGAGGAGGAGGGGGGTGTTGAAGACCTTGCTGAGGGGGTTGAAGATCTTGCTGATGATAGCCCTCAGCCAGGCCCCTCCCACTTGGTCACCACGGAGACCCAGCTGTGTGAGCCTGACAGTGTGGATGAAGATGACCCACAGCTGGCCCTGTTCAAGGACGCCCGACGCAGGAGGCAGTCAGTTAGGAGTAAACAGAGGAAGGCAATGGGGCTTCTCGGAAGGAGGCAGAGAGAAGCCACGCCCTGAACTCTATATAAGGGGAATGTGTGGGGAGGGCTGGTTTGCTAAAGGCAACCGCTCGGATAGTGTTTCAAAGCTCCTGTTTCTTGGTTCGTGTCTTGTTTGTTTTTGTAGTAATAAATTTGGCAGGCGTAATTCCAGCCTCTTGCCGTTTGTAAAGGGGTTGCCTTTTCTGCAGGGCCGGTAGCAGGCTGGTACAGAACAGGTATCTTCATCTCTGTATAGACTATAATGGCCTCAATGCTGTGAGTGTGGAAAATAAATGCCCTCTCCCCCTCCTCAAAGACTAACACACCTGGTGAAGGGGAGTGTCTTCACTAAGTTACACCTGAGAGAAGCATATTAGCAGGTGAGAATAAAGGAGGGGGATGAGTGGAAAACGGCCTTCAACTGCTCCTTGGGAAGCTATCAATTCAAAGTCATGCCATTTGGACTGCAGGGGGCCCGAGCCGTATTTATGCAGTTGATTAATGAGGTCCTACATGATCATTTATACAAAGGAGTTCTGGTGTATCTTGATGACATTCTGATACAGTACGAATATGACTGACCGCATAAGACTGGTCAGAGAAGTGTTAAAGAAACTATTGAATGCCAAACATTATGTAAAATTGTCGAAATGTGAATTTCACCAAACCTGATTAGATTATCTTGGCTATAGAATTTCCGACGAGGGCATTAAAATGGACCCAATCAAAGTGAAAGCTATAATTGAATGGCAGCCCCCAAAAACTTGCAAACAGCTCCAGAGCTTCCTGGGGTTTGCCAACTTCTACCATCAGTTCATTCCCTCTTTTGCCAAGATTGCTCTATCCCTTACAGAACTAATCAAAACGGACAACAGAGGGGGAAAACTGTGACCTGGCCAACCAGTAGCATGGACTATGAGTTGTCAGAAAGCTTTTGAGAATTTAAAAATCCTAAAGCACCCCTGCCCAAGGGAGCCCTTTGTAATTCAAGCGGATGCCAGCGATGTGGCAGTCAGAGCTGTGTTACTGCAAAAGAATAAAAGTGAAGTCCTGCAACCTTGTGCCTACACCTCTAAGAAATTCACGGAAGGCAAGAGGAGATGGACAGTCTGGGAGAAGGAGGCCTTCACAATTAGTTGGGGGCTATTAAACTGGTGACACTACTTAGAAGGGAGCAAGGTGCTTTTTAAAGTATGGACGGATCACAAAAATGTAGAGGCACTAAAAACTCCCCGCAAATTGTCCCCAAAGCAAGTGCGATGGGCACAGTACTTTAACCATTTTAATTTTACTTTAAAGTAACATACTGGGAAGAAAAAACTTCCTAGCTGATGTGCTTTCCTGATTGCCACAGTACAAAATTGAATTTGAAGAGTTATATGAGGCAATTATCCCCAGTTCACAATCTGCGGCACAACTCACACCTCGCAGAACCCCTAATCCTGATGACCTGGGAGCAAAGAAGATAAAATGAGAGCTCCTTACCGATCAATGATTCAAACATAATCAAATCTCCCTAACGTTCAGGGATAGTTTGGCATACATGGGGGGGGGGAAATTGTATCTACCTGAACCCTCCATCTCAATGCTCTCAGACACTGCCATGATGTAAAACAGGCTGGACACTTCGGATATTTAAAAATTCTACACCTCATCTGCCGGCAATTTTGGTGGCCGGGACTAAAAAGAGATGGGGAAAGCTATGTCAGGAGTTGTACCGTATGAGCCACCATGAAAAGAATTCCAGGGAAAACCCCTGGGCTACTGCAGTTGGTAGTCGACCTTTCTCAACCATGGGAAGAAATAGCTATGGACTTTATTGTAAACCTACCCAACAGTAAAGGAAATACTGTCATCTGGACTGTGATAGATCTGTTTTCAAAGCAGGCTCACTTTATCGCCTGTAAAGGACTCCCATCTGCACAACGACTGACTAAATTGTTCCTGAAACATATCTACCGACTGCATGGTTCCCCTAAGCAAATAATTTCAGATAGAGGAGTGCAGTTCACAGCGAAATTTGGGAGGAATTTCCTTAAATTAATTGGATCATCTTAAGGCTTATCATCTGCTTTTCATCCTGCTACCAATGGGGCTGCAGAATCCGCTAACAAAATGGTGCTATGTTTCCTACCAACAGACAAACTGGACTGACCTCCTCCCTTTCGCCGAGGTGGCCTACAATAATTCTGTTCAGAGCAGCACTGGCTACATGCCTTTCAGATTAGCCACAGGAAATGAGTTCAGCTTGATGCCTGACTACCCTCAGTTGCCCTCCGCTTCCCAGACACTTGATCAATGGGTGAGGGGTGGGAAGAGGTTTGGAGAAACACAAAAATGGCATTAAAAAGACTTCTGAGACTTATAAAAAAACAGGCTGATAAAAAGGGCTCCCCAAAGAACATTCCAAGTTGGGGAAAAGGTTTTTCTGTCAACTAAATATTTATGCCTCAAATTACCCAGCAAGAAATTAGGACTGAAATTCTTGGGGCCTTTCCCCATTGTGAAAATCATCAACCCAGTCACAGTAGAATTGAAACTCCCCAGATTTTTGGGAAAAAATCACCTAGTTTTCCATTGTAGCTTACTGAAATCTTTTCGGGGCTCCACTTTAAAACCTTCCCCTAAGAAGGCACCTGGAACCATCGTAGTAGCGGGTCAGACCCATTATGAAGTGAAACATATTCTTGACTCTATAATCTTTAAGGGGAAATTGCAGTACCTAATACAATGGAAGGGATACCCATTATCTGAAGCCATTTGGGTGAAATCTAGCAATGTGAAAGCTGACAAAAGCTGACAAAAGCTATCAAAAAGTTTTATGAGAAACACTCCAACAAACCAAACGCCAGCCCCTAACTTCTGTTTTATTTAGAGTACAGGATCTGTCTTTTTTGTAAGGGGGGCTGGATGTCAATGCTACAAACATTGACATGTTTTTGCACTGACAAAATAAGAGGCAACCTTTTGCTTTAACTGTTTGGGTTTTGAATCACAAAAAAGTGGGTGGAATGTAATCGAATGTTTTGACAAGATAAGAGATAGTCGCTTCAGAAGGGAAGTGAAACTTTGTGTGTTAAATTAATTGGTAAATGTGATTCATGACATGTAAATAAGGGAGGGAAATTCTGTATTGATGTGGTGCGTCAAGGGGAGGAGAATTCAGATTCTGGCATCCATCCATGAGTGCCGATGCTGCCTTTATTAAAACTTTTTAGTTAAAAAAAGCCTAAATTTTGTTTGAACTGTCTCAATAATCAGAACCATGACATGTTTATTAGGAGTTGATCTTTTGTTCCTCTGCTATTGGGGTGGTTTCTTTTCTGCTTGGGTGGAAAGAGATTGTTTTCAACTAAATGCTGTTGTACTGCATCAGCTACCACACCAGTTAGCAATTTGAAAGTTGTTGGTAAGCAGGTAATTGGCCTGTAGTTGCCTGGCGTTGCCCCTTTTGCTGGATTTTTCACTATTAGGTAAGTTTTCCCAGCTGTTAGCTACTTTTAAATTTCTCCTCCTTGTAGTATATTGTTGAACTGCTTAGCAATGAGTGGCTATATAACAGTTAGATGTTTCAAACAAAACCTACGCAGTTCATCTTCACCTGGTGCTGACCAATTTTTGAGATTCCTTGCTCTTTTTTCTACCATTTTTGTTGTTATTACTAGTTCTTTCATTTCAACTTCTGTTTTATTTGCATCCACCTCTTTTAACCAAGACACATCCTTGTTGTGTTTCTTTGGGTTATCCCGTATCTGCTTCCAGAACTCTTTCTTCCTTGTCAGATACTGACTGATTCATTTCAGTTTCTCCATTGATGGATTGGTAGAAACGTTTCTGATTGGATTGAAATTGGAGGTTCTGCCTATAGTTTGCAATTCAAGCTTTATATCTACTGATTTTCCTGGCTATAGCTGTTATTTGCTGCTTTATTATTTCCAGTGCTTCCTTGATCTTCCTTGTGGTATTCAAGTGGTATTTCTTGATTAGGTATTCTTTGATCTTCTTGTTCTTCAGCTTCTTTTCTTTCATCTGTTCTAGCTTGCTTGCATGTGATCTTAATTTGCTGATCTTATTTTCTAGTCTAACCTTCCATTTTTGTGGTGCACTGTTTGTTTTTCTTTGTTGATTTTGCATCCCAGGTATTCAGTTATAACTGCAGCTGTGCTGTACATTAGTTGGTTTGTTTCTTGCAGTGAATTGGTGCTTATACTTGATATTGCAGTATTTGCATCTTTTAATGCTTGTGCTAGCTGTTTCTTTGGAACAAGCTTCAATGCAGGCAGCCTTATTTTGTTGTTTTTGTGCTGTTTTAGATGCTCAGTTATTCTTTGTTTAAATTATTTTATTTCTTTAGTTAGAGGGCTTTGTCCTTCCTGAGGAAGAGGTGCCTGGTTTTCAAATGAGAGCAGTTGTATATCTCTGCTGGATTCCTTCACTGCCAACTCCCCCTGGCTTGCCTCTACATTCTGAATTACTTCTGGCAGAGCTTTGATTTCTTTGCCCTGGGTAAACATTTGCAGTTCATCCATTACTGTTTCTGTGAATACTTTATTATAAATCGGCATTGATCTGCTAGTCTCTGTTCTGTTATTTCTGATTCTGGATGTTGTTCTTTCCAGAACTGGTGCATTCATTTTAGATATCCTCTTCTTGTTAGACTTGATCTGTAATAACAGATCATTATTTCTTTGTTTTCAATCACTGTATATTTGCGACGGGTAAACACCTTTTCTTCCCGTAGTTCTGCAGCTGCTGGCCCTGGTTGCTTAGCCAACAGTCCTGAGTCCTGTAACCCATTTTTCACCAGATATCCAGGAACTCCAACATCTAGTGCAGACCTTGTTAACCCGGGCAACATCTGAGCCGGTATGGCATTCTGAAATTTGCGTCTCACCATATTTTTTATGGGAGAGACACTCTTTGTCTGACTCCTCTAATGAGACCTGTCCAGTATGGTTGAACTTCTGGCATAGCTCTCATCTTCCTCAGAGTACACAAGCCCCACAACCACGTCAAGGTAGTGCCTCACTGGGGCAGGGGGGTTGTTGTTGTTAATTATTGTATGTTTAAGTGATCGCCCACTAAGACTCCTTTCAGAGTTCTTGTTTTTGAGCCAGGTTTCACCTAATCTGTACTTGTACCTTTGGATTTTCCTGCCTAAGTAGAAAACCTTCCTTTTTAAATTTCATGTTGTTAGATAGGGTCCATTGTTCAAGTCTATCAAGATCTTTTTGGATCCTGAGTTTATCTCCTGGGAGTTGGCTATTCCTGCAAGCTTAGTGTCATCTGCAAATTTGATGAGTTCCCCTTCTGTTCCCTTTTAGTGACTAAAATCCACATGGAATTTAACATATGGAACTATTTTAGAAAAAGCAAACAGAAATGTGTCCTATCTTTGGGGTATAATTTTTAAAAAAGAACTATTATATTTTGGGTCATACAAAGTCACTTAGTACCACACTTTATTTAGGTACTCAATATGTGCCTTCAGGTTCTAAGGGCACAAACCATTGATACTATTTTTTGTTATATAAAGAGATTTCAATTTATTTCCATTCAAAATCTATATATTATGAGATAATGGCTAGGTGAAGGAAGGGAGAAAAAATTAGGGCAACTAAATAGGCTGATATTGCAGAAGGCATTTTATAAAAGTTATTCTATATTTAGAAAGTATTTAATCTGTGATATTAAGCTGTTTTCAGATTATCTGTAAGAAAGAAGAAGACAAGCCTTGTGTGGGGAAAAAATGTATTTCCTTACTTAGACTCTTCATGGGAACATTTCTTCAAATAGACTAATATAGATTTAAATTTTATTTATACTCATTCAAACAAAGAACAAAAATAAAAAGAACACATAATTCTCATATTTTGTCTTATAGCCTTTGCCAAAAGAGTATCACTTTGGTAATAATTTTGGATATGTGGTAGCTTTCAAGTCCTTTGATCAAAATGATTGGAAAATTGTTACAGTTCCTCAACCTGATATTGGTCGGTATGTTCATAAGGATGAATCAATGCTTCCTTCATCAAAGTATCAAGTAAAGGTGAAAGCATTTAATAACAAAGGAGAAGGACCTTTTAGTCTTACTGCTATTATCTATTCGGCAGAAGATGGTGAGTAAAAATTCTGTGATGAAAGTTAAGAGTAGGTTTTGATAAGCTTGCTGTAATGTACTAAAAAAATTGTCATGTAAACAGTCTAATTCCTAAGATCTATTTCCAAGAATATTTAAGTTGATCCAACCAGCCTGTTTAGCACATTGGCTGCCCACATATCATCTAAGTCAATTCTGACCTGTGATATCAGAGCAATCCATTTTTCTTGGATGAATTGAAAATAGAATGAGCTCAAGGTTATCTGCCATGAGAAAAAGCAAAATTCAGGAAAGCGCATGTCATGATAATTCACATTCTAAGTACCGTGTTTTCCCAAAAATAAGACCTCACCAGAAAATAAGCCCTAGCCTGATTTTTTAGCATGCTCCTAATATAAGCCCTACCATAAAAATAAGCCCTGGAGGATGGGCATGGCCAGCACAGGAGGTGGTGAGTTGTGTGTGGGCCAACGATGTCTGGCAGCAGCCACAGTCTGCATAGCACAGGGAAGTCTGGGTGCTGCGACCACCAGGCTGGCCCTCCAAGCAGAGGCACGGAGGGGGGGGCAGGTGATCCTGACATGCAAAAGCACTGGCAGCAGGTGAAGGCTGGGGCACAGAGGGAGGCAGGTGATCTGGAAGCACTCTGCAGCCCCCTGACTCCCAGGAGGCTTGTGGAAGGCTCGTGTGGCAGCACCAGCAGCAGGTGGAGGCTGAGGCATGGGGGAGGCAGGTGTATCTGATGCACCACCCAGTCTGTCCCACTGTCTCTGGGCTTGCCTGCCCATGCCTCGGCTTCCACTTGCTGCCAGTGCTGCTGTGCGGCGCATCTGGATTGCCTGCCTCCGCCCCCATGCGTCTGCCTCTGCCTGTTGCCGGTGCTGCCATGCAAGCCTCCTGCAAGCCAGGTGGCCGCACACTGCATCCGGATTCCCTGCCTCCCCCCGTGCCTCTGCCTGCTGCTGGTGCTGCCACACAAACCTCCTGTGAGTCTTCCCATGAGGCAGGGGGTGATGCAGTGCATCTGGATTGCCTGACTCCCACCTGCACATCTGCGTCTGCCTACTGCTTGGACAGGTACTCAATTCACTTGCACTGTGTGAGCTGCACAACCCCAGAGTGTGTGGCCAAGGACTGGCAGACTGTGGCTGCTGCCAGACACCATCGGCCCCATTGTGCTCACTGCCTCTTGTGCACACACTGAGGGGTGGGGTGCCTGGCCGGGCTGATCACCCTGATACTGTGCTTCCCTGAAATTAAGCCCTAATGCATCTTTTGGAGCTAAAAAAAAAGTCCAGGCCTTATTTGGGGGGAAACCAAATATATACCAAATATATACCAAATAAAGAAATGTATTATGAACGTTTCAGATTGTTAGGCCATCTCAGGTTAATTAACATTTCTATGTTAAAAAACATCCATTTTCTGTTATTTTACTGAGCATTTAGTAATGTAGGCCAAGCTTCTGCATTTCTGGCAATACACTAAAATTCTAAATTTAATAAAATCACTACCATAAAGTGTTAATTTAAATACCTTTCCATAAATGATTATTCAATGTTATTTGAAAATTTTTATCCAATATATAATTGTTTCCTCTGAACAGTAACCACTTGATACATATTTGACTGAGTGCCCAGTTACAACATTAAACATATGAAAGGGGTTTTTTGAGCTTTTATGTTGCAACTTGCTGAAAAAGATCTTGAAAAGAGCATTGATCTTTGCCTCACCAATGAATTTGTATAGACATTTGTATAGCCTTCAGTTAATTGTGTTTACAAGCCCAATAGGTTAATATTTTTTTTAAAATTAAACAGAGCAGCATCTGTTTAATTCAGTTAATTTTGAATTAATCAAAACACGATAACAAGCAATTCAAAAACTAGTTTTATGTATGTATGTATGTATGTATGTATGTATGTATGTATGTATGTGGCATCTAGTCATGCCGGCCACATGACCATGGAGACGTCCTCGGACAAGCGCTGGCTCTTTGGCTTTGAAACGAAGATGAGCACCGGCCCCTAGAGTCGGAAACGACTAGCACGCATGTGCGGGGGAACCTTTACCTTTTTATGTATGTGATGAATGACCTAGTAAAGTCATACTCTCAAAATTATAAGATACCAAAACTGTTCGCATTTATTCTGTCAATAACAAAAAAGAAACTGCACATTTTAGGCATTTGGGAAAATTCACTAATTGCAAGAAACCTAACCACGACTGCACATGCAGTTACATAATTTGGATACTAAGAAAGAAGATAATTAGTAATTTGATGCCTAATATGGTTATTTCATAAAAAAATCTACTATACATCCTTTCCCTGCAATATACTAGTACTTTGATTCTTTATAGTATTAATTAGAAACTATCTGAATCAGGATTCTTTGTGAATTTATATAGTCACACATTGATGATTTTAAATGGTTCATAAATCTCCTTTTCAGAGTTGAAGGCAACTTGTTTAAGTAAAAACAAAATGAAAGATAAAACTGAAAATATTGCCATAGCTAAAAGGATTATGCAACAATTATTTAAGCACATAATTTGTATTGCAAATGTAGATTAAACTGTAAAACATTACTATGTAAAGTATTCCATTTGAATTAATTTTTACTATTCTAAACTGCATATAATATGTGGGGTGTGTGTTTGCGTGCGTGCGTGTGTGTGTGTGAGAGAGAGAGAGGGGGGGGGAGGGAGAGGGAGGGAGTGTGTTCTGGAGACTACCTGAACTAGTCTTTGCAGTTTTCTTGCCAAAATTTCAAAAACAGTTTTCCATTGGTTCTTCCTAGGACTGAGAGAGAGTGACTGGTCCAAAGTCACCCAGATGACTTAATCTGGTGTAGTTACTAAAGGAACCAACTAGAAACTTGAAGAAATATTGACCATGCTGCCAAAGAAAGCACCAAATTAAATAACTGGAAATCCTTGATTATTTTACTCTACATTACTCAGAATATCAGATTCACAATATTAATACTCCATTCAATTTTTCAGCTCCTACTGAAAGACCTAGAAATGTGAAAATAAAAGTTCTGTCATCCACAGAAGTATCTGTTTCCTGGGAACACATTGTAAATCCAGCTGTTACTGGCTATGAGGTGAGCTTAAAAATATATTCTCTTTGAAGATAAGATAAGATAACCTTTATTGACATTTTTTTTTACTGTGGACACAACGGCACATATCAAAAATGAAATTTAGTTGCCTGCTCTCTAAGTGAAACACATACATGACACACACCTATATACAACATATGTAAAGACCCATAGCCCAACATATACATAACAAATGAATATTAAATACTGTCCATCTTGAATATATAATGGAAGGAGGAATCTTGAGAGTTCTCAAGGTTAATGCTGTATGGAATGAAATTATGGCTGAACCTGGATGTTCTGCTACGGATATCATGAAGTCTCCTCCAAGAAGGTAACAAGGAAAACAGGTCGTGAAGAGGATGCGTAGTGTTACGGACCCTGCTCAAGCAACACTTGAGTGCTATGTCCTGGATGGAAGGGAGGGAACTGCCAATGATCTTTTTGGCCATCCTCACCACTCTCTGCACTGCCTTCCTGTCTGAAGCAGTGATGCTTCCAAGCCAGACTGTGATGCTGTATGACAGGATGCTCTTGATTGTCCCCCTGTAGAAAGTGGTAAGGATAGGAGAAGGAAGATGTACTTTTCTCATGCAATGCAGAAAATGCAGGCACTGCTATGCCCACTTCACCAGTGTCTTACTGTTGAGCGACCAAGCCAGCCTACTCGTTAGCTGCACACCCAGGAATTTGATGCTGGTAACCATCTCCACAGGTGAATCATTAATGCACAGAGAACTGTGGCTTTTCCTACCTTTTCTGAAATCGACAATGATCTCTTTGGTTTTTCCAGTATTTAAAACTAAGCTGTTTTTCTTACACCAGTTCACCAACCCCTCAACCTCCTGGCAGTAAGCTTCCACATTGTCATCATGAATAAGGCCCACTACTGTTGTATCATCTGCAAACTTCACAATATAGTTGGTGGCAAACCTAGCACATCAGTCATGGGTCAACAGGATGAACAGAAGTGGACTTAGGATGCAGCCCTGAGGAGAACCTGTGCTCAAGAAAATGTTATTATTGGTATTTGTTCCAACTCACACATATTGGGGCCTGTTGGTAAGAAAATCAAGAATCCAGTTGCACAAAGGGGTGTTTAAGTCTAAAAGGCCTTGTTTGTCCACTAGATGCTGGGGAATGATTGTGTTAAATGCCAGACTAAAGTCGATAAACAGCAAACGCACACGAGTATTTCTTTCCTCTTAAGTGCTTCAAGCTCAGATGGAGAATAGAAAAAGTAGCATCCTCCATAGAGCGATTTGGTCGGTAGGCAAACAATGCTTTTCAGGACACAGACATCTTCTATGCACTTTTGGATATATGCAGACACCGTGGTGGCATACTCCTCAACATTTGGATGTTGGTTTCAGTAGCTGCTTTCTTAAACATGCCCCAATCTGTGCACTTAACGCAGACTTGTAATGCTTCCATAGCTCCCTCTGACCAAACCTTCACCTGCTTTACTGTAGATTTCACTCTGACTAATAAAGGTTTATATGCTGGAATAAGCAGCACTGAGAGATGGTCAGAGGAGCCCAGGTGATAGCTTTGAAAGCCTTCTTGATGTTGGAATAAGCAAGATCCAGTGTATTGTCCCCTCTGGTTGCAAAGTCCACATATTGGCATATTGATGGAAATGTGGGAGGGTAGCTTTCAAATCCACTTGGTTAAAGTCTTCCACTGCAATAAATGCACCCTCTGGGTGAGTAGTTTGTAAGTCACTGATGGTATGACAGAGAACCTTCAGGGCCTCTTCTCTGCTTGCATCAGGGGGGATATACACAGCTGTGATAATGGTAACAGAGAATTCTCTAGGCAGATAGAAGGGTCTGCATTTGATGATCAAAAGCTCTATATCTGGAGAGCACAGACTTGAAACCACCTTGGCATTATTGCACCATCTGTCATTTATATAAAAACAGACACCCCCTCCCCGGGATTTGCCACTAAGAGTAAAACTCCAGTCCAGCCGAAATGTTGAAAATCCCATCAAGCTATCAGCACTATCTGGGACAGAGGGCTTTAACCAAGTTTCTGTTGCAATGATGACACAGCAATTTCTCACCTCCCGGTTTGTTGTTAAATCCAGCCTCAAGTAATCCATTTTTGGTTCTAAAGAGTGAGCATTTGCAAACAAAATAGATGGAAGAGACACTCTGTAAGGTCTAGCTTTTAGCCTAGATGTTAGGCCTCTGCATTTGCCATGCTTCCTCTTATGGTCACACCTCCTCCCTTTCTTCTGAAGATGGTCAGCAATGGAGGGAAACTTCCCAGCTGCAATGGCTGCTTCCCCTCTCTGCCCCTGCAGCCTGAAACACTGCCTTCGCTGCTCAAAACACTGAGCACAATGCTGTTTCCACCTCCAGCAATTTTTTTTCTTCCTCCCCTCTCCTCCAGACATTGCAGCTGAACTCTCACCCTCCATGTCAACCATCGGCATCTCCATCGTTGATTTAATCCTCCGTAGTAATCCGAGCCCATGCAGACTCTCCCAAACAGTTTTCTCTACCATACCTCTTCTGCTGAATTTCTTCATATCCAATATAGACTGATGTTCATATGAAAGTTTAGCAGTCCAACTCTGCTTACTTGTCCCTATTTCTAAAACGTGCTTCAGTCCGGATCGTTCATTTCCCTCCCTAACCCCCACACTTTTGAGAGCTGAAGCAGCTGCAGCCAAGCAAGGTGCCGCCATGTTGAAACTTAGTAATTTTAGTAATCATACCACAAGATACAAAAGAACTGAACATGGTGTTGTACACATATTTATTTTTATAATCAAGAAGTGTATCTGAGTTTGAAAGAGATTATAAATACAAGAAATAAATATAAATAAATTATCAAACAATTACCAGAACATGCAATAATAGTAAGTACCGTAGTTTCCGGCGTATAAGACTACTTTTTAACCCATGAAAATCTTCTCAAAAGTCAGGGGTCGTCTTATACGCCGGGTGCTGAAAATTTAGGGACAGGGCTGGCTGGAAAACCTGGAGCGGATCTCCAATTTAGTCTGTGCAGGGAAAGCGGGACCAATTGGAGAACAAGCTGCAGTCTGTGATTTTTTACAGGCTGGGGTCTGGGCGTCTTTCCTTCTAAAATTGAAGAGCAGCTGTAGTATATCCCAACTTGAAAGGCAGGTGGGGAAGGCAGCAGCCAGAGCAGCGGCTTAGCTCTAAGGACACATTTGACTCAGGAATTGGGCGGGCTGGCTGGAAAACCTGGAGCGGATCTCCCATTTGGTCTTTTTTTTAAAAAATCCCATTTATATCCTGCCCTTCTCCGAAGACTCAGGGTGGCTTACAATTTAAAGCACAAATCAATGTGCTTAGCAATAGCCTTCATTCTGTGTATATGCCTTTTTATTAGGGCTTTCACCCCCCCCCCAAGCAGCATTATTACAAAGTCAGCTTATTGCCCCCAACAATCTGGGTCCTCATTTTACCTACCTTGGAAGGATGGAAAGCTGAGTCAACCTTGAGCCTGGTGGGATGCGAACCTGCACTAATTGCAGGCAGCTGGTGTTACTTAAGGCTCTGCGCAGGGAAAGCTTTAGAGTGAATTAGGAAAAGTGAAAAAGTGACTTAGGAAAATAGGGAATGGTTGCTGGAATTGGGTATGTGTAGTTTAACGAAGAGAAGGGTGAGGGGTGACATGACAGCAGTGATCCAATATCTCAGGGGCTGCCACAAAGAAGTGGGAGCCAAGCTATTCTCCAAAGCACCTGAAAGCAGGACAAGAAGCAATGGATGGAAACTAGTCAAGGAGAGAAGCAACCTAGAACTAAGGAGAAACTTCCTGACAGTTAGAACAATTAACCAGTGGAACAACCTGCCTCCAGAAGTGGTGAATGCTCCAACACTGGAAGTTTTAAAGAAGAGACTGGACAGCCATTTGTCTGAAATGGTATAGGGTTTCCTGCCTTAGCAGGGGATTGGACTAGATGACCACCAAGGTCCCCTCCAAATACTTCTTCTTCTTCTTCTTCTTCTTCTTCTTCTTCTTATTATTATTATTATTATTATTATTATTATTATTATTATTATTATTATTATTATTATTATTATTATTATTATTATTATTATTATTTAATCCACTTGCACTGTTTTATGTTTACATGTTTGATGACAAACAGCCTTATGTTTATAAGTGATAGTTTTCCTACTAAGCACCTGCATGTCATAAGCATTTGAATTAAAATTACCATATTAAAATAAAATCTGATGTTTTTTAATTTTTATTTGGTGTGCGTTGGAAGAGGGGTAGTCTTATACGGCGAGTATAGCCCAAACACTATAATTTAACAGGAAATGTAGGGGGTCGTCTTATATGCCCAGTCGTCTTATACGCCGGAAAATACGGTACCAGTAGTTCTTGACTTATGACCAGAAGTAAGCCCAAAATTTCTGTTGCTGAGATATTTGTTAATTGTTAAATGAGTTTTGCCCCATTTTATGATCTTTCTTGCCACAATTGTTAAGTGAGTCATTGTAGTTTAAGTTTGTAACATAGTTGTTAAGTGAATCTGGTTTCCCCATTGACACTGCAACCATCATAAATATGAGTTAGTTGTCAAGTGACTAAATTTTGATCATGTAGCCATGGGAAATTCTGGAATGATCGTAAACATAAAAAACAGTCATAAGTCCCTTCTATCGAGGACATAGCATATAAGTGTTGCTTGAGCAGGGTCCGCAGTGTTATCTGGGACACTACACATCCTCTTCACAACCTTTTTTCCTTATTACCATCTGGGAGGAGGCTTCATGGTATCCAAAGCAGAACATCCAGATTCAGTCACGGTTTTGTTCCATACAACCTTGCAAACTCTTAAGCTTCCTCTTTCCCCTATGTATTCAAGATAGAAAGTGATTAATGTTTATATGTATTTATATGTAAGGGTGCAGGTATACACACATGTATGTATGTAGCATGTTTATATGTGTGTTATGTAAGTGTACACTTTTAAGAGCAGGCAACAGAATTTCATTTTTAATGGGTGCCAGTGTGCCCACAGTAAAAAATGATAATGAACGTTATCTAAAAGAAAAGCCATTTGTAACTTCAAGCCGTTATAATTCAAGGGCTATTTGTACTACTACAAAAGGAACAGATTCTGTCAAAGTACTTCAGAAGGCAGAAGGAAGATACATCTTTAGATTTAGAAGAAAGCAACACCAGGATTTCCTTCTTTTGCATGGAAGTGATTTGAAATAGTGTTAATTGATGATAAGAAGCAAGTCCAATGTTTATTTAATATTGATTTGCTAAAACTTCCTTTGCTTTGTTTTTTCTTTTAAACCTACACATAGTTAAACATACACCAAACATATCTAAATCAAGGTTACATACATGTAATGGGAAATAGGAAAGTGATGGATTTTAAAATCAAAATGACCAAGACAAGATTTTGGTTGTTGTTGTTGTTAGTTACAAAGTTGTGTCTGACCCATCGCGACCCCATGGATAATGTTCCTCCAGGCCTTCCTGCCCTCTACCATCTTCTGGAGTCCATTTAGGCTCATGCCTACTGCTTCAGTGACTCCATCCAGCCACCTCAATCTCTGTTCTTCTCTTGCCCTCAACCTTTCCCAGCATTAGGCTCTTCTCCAGTGAGTCCTTCCTTCTCATAAGGTGGCCAAAGGATTTGAGTTTTAGCTTCAGGATCTGGCCTTCTAAAGAGCAGTCAGGGTTGACCTCCTCTAGGACTGACCAGTTTGATCGCCTTGCAGTCCAAGGACTCGCAGGAGTCTTCTCCAGTACCACAGTTCAAAGGCTTCAATTCTTTGGTGCTTAGCCTTTCTTATGGTCCAACTTTCACAGCCATACTGTACATTGCAACTGGGAAGACCATAGCCTTGACTATACGCAGATTTCAGTAATATTGGCAATTGCAGTAGGGACACTCCTTCACTTAAACCACATAAAATGAGAATCATTGGGCATGTGAACCATGCTGAACTGCCCCTAAATATTAGATTTGTAATAAATTGTGAAACTGTTTCTTAATAATTTAATAAATAGTATAAATAATTACAGTGATTGTATGACTCTCTCCATTGAGAGGGATAGCAAATAAATTGGAATTCATAAAACATGACCAAGATGGCAGAACACTGCTATTTAGAATGGAAGGTTTCTGTTTATTAGAGTAAAGTCTAAAAGGAATATCCTACTTTCATCTGATTATCTTATTTCTGTCTGATGGAATGGTTCCTTTTTCACATAGTACAGATAGTCCTTGACTTACAACAGTTCACTTAGTGCCCGTTGAAAATTACAACTGCACTGAAAAAGTGACTTATGGCTGGTTTTCACACTTACAACCATTGCAGTATCCCCATGGTCATGTGATCAAAATTCAGATGCTTGGCAACTGGTTCATATTTATGATGGCTGCAGAGTCCCGAGGTCATGTGATCTCCTTTTGCACCCTTCTGATAAGCAATGTCAATGGGGAAGCCAGAATCACTTAACAACAGTGTTACTAACATAAAAACTGCAGTGATTCACTTAACAACTGTGGCAAGCAAGGTCGTAAAATGGGCCAAAATTCATTTAACAATGATCTCATTTAGCAACAGAAATTTTGGACTCAATTAGTCGACTACCTGTATACAGTGTTCAGTATCTGTACTGAAGGAAGCACTGATTTCAGGCTGAAATTTATTCAATTTCCTAATTATTTTATATGTAGTGCTCATTATAAGAATTCTAGTTCTTATACTTCAATTTATTTATTTAACTGATGTAGTATCAACTATCAAAACCCCTGGTGGCCTACAATAAGAACAAATTGAAAATGGAAATATTAAAACTTAAATTGCAATATTAAAATTGTTCAAATTGCAATGGAAATAAACAAGCAAAATAAGTTGGCTTAATACTTAAAATTAACAGTTAAAATCATTTAAATGTTTGTAAAAAAATATGGTTTAAAGATCTTGTCAAAAGCTAGTAAACCTGTTTGGACACCTCTACTTTGCTAGGAACACAGAGTTAGGTTGCAGTTGAATGAGTCCAGTCTTGAAGCTACCAGAGAAGCTTGAACAATATTAACCTCCAAATCTCACCAGTGGCTTCAGACAGTGGTGGGATTTAGCCAGTTTGCACCAGTTCGGCAGAACCGGTAGCTAATTTTTTGTTGTCCAGGCCCAGAATGGACTTCCAGAAGCAGCATCCACACTGAGAACTGGTTGTTCACATATTTGAATCCCACCACTGGCTTCAGATAAATATTAAAAAGCATTGTGCAGAATGCTGTCTTGAGGAATGCCACAAAATAGTTCCCATTTTGAGCTGTCTTCATGTAACCATCTGAAAGCTTTCTAAAAGATAGGAAGGGAACCCCTGCATAAGCTATATCTCCTATCCCAAAATCTTCTAGAAGCTTCTGGAGGATGCTATGTTCAATAATATCAGTTTTTGAAGATTGAAAAACGAACTATATGGATCCTCAAATAAATATATTCAGTCAGCAAAGGAAGTCTCAAAGCCTTAGCATGCTATGGAGTCTGTATGGACTAAATCATAAATATATGCTTTGTATATAGTTGAGCTCAGTTGAAAAGCCATTACTCTTTCACTCATGTTACTCAATCATAGGGAGAAAGAGGGAGACACTTCCCTACAATTCTGAAAAATACACAATGGGCTTCTTCAAAAGAGTTTTAATATTTTCTCCCTTAAACAGAGAAGTATTTATGATATTAACCAATGCACCTCTAATAATTTCCCAACTAGAAATTAAAAACCAGATTAAGTAAGGAAGCAGAGAATAAGTGGTACAACATACATCTCCAAGCAGCTTGTTGACAACTTTGGATATTATGAACTGAAACTGATCCATTTTCACTATTCAGAAGAAATTACTTGACATGTCCATAGTTGACGTCTAGACATGCTAAATATGAGAGGTTTTACCTGTAATACCTGATTGAAAGGATTAGTACAAACCACTGTGAGTCCTGTAGCAAAAGGGGTATGAGTCAAACTATTCTCAACCTGAAACAACTGTCAGGAGGAGGAATAGTTTTTAAATGTATAAACTTTTTTCTCCTGTCAACCTGCCAAAACCCCATCACTTCTGAGATTAATAAATTCGTAAAATATTTTAAAAGGATGCAGGTAGTGCTTGACTTACAACCACAATTTGGACTTACAGCCCAAAATTTCTGTTGTTAAGTGATTTTTATCCCATTTCTTGCCATGTTAAGTGATTCACATGTTAAATTGTTAAGTTAGTAATCTGGAATGAAAATCACTTCCCTTTGACTATCTCTTCCCAATGTTCTATCTCTCTTTAGGAAGCCTTTAGTGACTTTCTCCCAATTGCCCCAGATTCTTGGTTTGGGAAAATCCCCAATCATTGGCTCATGCACAAATGTACATATACCCCTCTAACAAGGTCATAGTGACTCCTCTAAAAGGATTCCTCCAAAAGGATTCAATCTAAATAGTGGAGTTACAAGGAGTGAATGGAGTATTTTAAAAAAATGTGCTTCCAGTTTCTCTGGCCCAAAGGTGCTGTTTAAAAGGCAAATGGACCTTCTTGGTTTTCCCTTGAAAATGTTTTGCTTCTCATCCAAGAAGCTTCTTCAATTTTGAAATGAAGAAGTTTATTGGATGAAAAGCACAACATTTTCAAGAAAAACAAACAAACAAGAAAAATTAGTTGCCTTTGGAACAGCAACTTTGGGACAACCATGACCTGAATGACTGAGAATCCATAGATACCAGTTTTTCTGTTTCTCCTGCTGAGTTAGTTCTGAAATAATTAAGAGTAATTATATTTCCTTTTACATTTGACCTTTTTTTCATTTTTACAGATCAGTTACTGGTCCAGCGGTGAAAAAGAAATAGCTGCAAATAGAGTGCAAGTGAGCAGTCAGAATTTTTCAGTAATATTAGAAAACCTGAAACCTTATACAAAATACTATACAAAAGTGGCAGCTTTCAATGCAGCTGGCATTGGACCTTACACTTATCCTTTGGATTTTGTTACAGAAAAAGCACGTAAGCATCTAAAATAGAAGATGGAGATGAATACTAAAGATAAGGTCAGATGGACATAGAATAAAGGAGACTTATATCTGTAGACTTCATCAGACACAATTTGTCTTAAAACTCTTTGCTCAAGGATGAGCTCAATGTAAAATGCCCTACGAGCTTGAAATATTCCATTTCTGGTTTGTGGATATTGTAATGTTTTAATTACCTTAAATTATTTTTTTTCATATGGAGTCACCAGTTTGTCTAAATGTACTCAGTCATTGCTGATAAATTATACATATTGGTAGATAGACAGACCTGTGGTGTGAAGTTGTTAGATCCTGCAAAGTTTTGCTTCTCTCCATAGATCACTGTGACGTGGTCTGCAAATGCTGGACAGTAGCTACATAACATTTGGTGACAATTTTTAAGCAAGAGGAATCTATAAATAATTGTATAAATCAGAATGGGAAGTAGATAGTAGATGATACCATTGGTGAATTTTACTTGGGGACATAAACAAATGTGTAGGAATGAGAAAATAATGTTTATAAAATTTAATTGTACTGGTTAGAATAAAGGGATATGCTATTTTTTTTAGCTCCAAGGCAGCAACCAAGAATTATTGATGCTGTAAGGTCCGGTTCAAAGTACATTATCACATGGGAGCATGTTAAGTCACAGTCCAATGAATCCACTGTGAAAGGATATAAAGTAAGATTGATATTTAAGTCTTTTGGGCCTAACTGAATAATATTGGCTGTTTTGTTGCCCTATTTGAATTGTGTGTTAGTAAATTGCTATTTAAAAGGAAGAGAGGTGATATTTAAGAAAGGATATCTTAGACCATAAAAAGAAAACCTTACGTAATTTCCCTCAAGATCTATTATACTGATAATTCAGCTAATTCTTAGAAATTCTCTTCTAATATGAGCCATGATATCTATATCCCCCACTAATTAAGGTTTATAAGGCTAAGATTACCACTGTGCTCTTGTATGGAGCAGAAATTTTGGGTCTTTACTCAACCACAGTACTAGAACAAACACAGTCCCAGCATTTGAGATGTATTTTGGGTGTAGATCCAAGAACATCTGCTGCAGCAGTTAGAGCTGAATTGGGAATATATACAATTCATGCATTATCCAAAATTAGAACATATAACTACTGGTGCAAAGTTAATGAAATGGAGACTGATAGATTTCCCAAGTTATGTCTACTAGAGCAAATAAAACTACAATCACAAATCTCCTGGATCACCAAACTAACAAATTTTGTAAGAAGCTGTGGCCTTCCTGTCTCTTGCGCAACAGGAGAACAACCCAAAAAAAGAGTTGCCCAAAGAATTAAGGATATAGAAGCACAAAATGATATAGCTATCCTTAGTAAGATGGGTAACTTGAAATGGTTGAGTATATACAAATGTACTTTTCAAGTAGACAGTTATTTGAAGTTACAACTGCCAAAAAATTGCAAGAGAGATTCGAACAGCTTGACACAATGGTCAGATATGGGAGATTTCATGCTTTACCCTACAATGAGCATCTCTGCATTTGCGGAGTGGCAGAGGTAGAAGACCTGGCTCACATCCTATTTGATTGTTGCCTGTATAAGAGGGTGAGAGACAGGTATCTTGGTCTATATACCAAACGAATGAGCCATTGGGATCCCCATATCAAAACAACTTACCTTATGTCTGGCCAGAACTTGAAAATAACATTTAACGCAGCACAGTACTTAAAATGGTTCGGTTGAGATCTGCATGTGTGGGATTGATTGGGGTAGATTGCAAGGGCGATTCCAAAATATAATTTTATCATATTTTATCTATATCTTAAATTATTGTACACTATTACAATTTCATTTTAGATTGTATTTTATCCCCATTTTATTCTAAATCATATTTTATTCTAATTCCATTTTAAATTGTATTTTATCAAATTCCATTTTAAATTGCTTTTATCAAATTTTAGTAATAATTTGTTGCTGGAAGTTTGCACTTTGATATGGCCCAAGGGCTATCAATAAAGACTTATTATTAATAAGATAGCTATAAGACAGAGAAACACACCTGTGTAGTTCTTATTTTCTTACACAAATAAGTGTGCCAATCAGTCAACTTTTTTTATTGAAAAGTTTTAAAATACATTTTAAAAAACATAAACTCCCTCCCTCCCCCTCCCCCCACTTCCCCTCCCTCCCCCTCCCCCCCAACTTCCCAGTATAAACTTTAACCAACTTAAGCTAAAATATGCTAACCAACTAAAAAAGACACTTTAAATTCTATTGCACTTTAACTCCTCTTAACATAACTAAATAACTAAATAATAATAACTAATTAATAATACATCGTATAATACTAATACTTATTCATATACTAAATGAAACTTTCTAGTCCCATATTTATTCTGAATATAATCAATCCATCTTCTCCATTCCAAAATATATCTCTGTTGCGATTGTTCTTTCAAATATGCTGAAATCTTTGCCATTTCCGCCAGGTTTGAAACTTTTAAAATCCATTCTTCTATAGTAGGCAGTTCCTCCTTCTTCCAATATTGCGCAACCAAGAGTCTTGCTGCCGTAATTAAATTTAACATCAATTTAGTATCTATAACAGTACAATCTGTAATAATACCCAACAGAAATAACTGTGGAGAAAACCTTATCTTTTTCTTAAATATCTTCTGCATATTCCACCAAATTTTAATCCAAAAAGCTTTAACCTTTTTACAAGTCCACCATATATGATAATAGGTTTCATCATCACAACCACACCTCCAACATTTAGGCTGATAATTCGGATACATACATGCTAATTTTTTAGGATCTAAATGCCATCTATAAAACATTTTATAAAAATTCTCTCTTAAATTTTGTGCCTGTGTAAATTTCACATTGCTGACCCATATCTTTCCCAGGATATCCATCGTTATGGGCTCCTGAAAATTCTGGGCCCATTTTATCATGCAATCTTTAACAAGTTCCATTTCTGAATCTATTTCTATCAGTACATTATATATCCTCCTTATATGCGCTGGACTTTGATCTCTTATTTGTTTAACCAAATTTTCATCAGTCATCGAAATACCAACTTTCTGATCTTCCTTCCATCTGGCTTGTAACTGCCCATACTGAAACCAAGTCCACACTATTCTTTCTTCTTTTAAAATATTAAATGGCTTTAATTGCCATACATTCCTTTCCATTCTAAGAATTTCTTTATATGTAGTCACATCATGTTTAAATCCCACACTTATATTTTCTATTGCATGTTTAGGTATTGCCCAAATTGGTATTTTATAATTTAGCTTATATCGATATTTTTTCCAGACTCGCAACAGGGCATACCTTAATATATGAGTTTTAAAGATATTATCCACCTTCTTATCATATAATAAATATGCATGCCAGCCAAATAATAAATCAGATCCCTCAATATTCAATAATCTCCCTTGTGTTAGATAGTCAACTTTTGTATTAGTATCTACTTTGCTCAGAACTGATTCATCTACTGTATGATGGCATGCGTGTTGCTTCTTTTCAGTGGTGGAAAGAAGAAAGCAGATTGGAGATCAGTGTAGGCCGGGGTGCTGGCTGGGGAATTCTGGGAGTTGAAGTCCACAGATCATAAAGTTGCCAAGGTTGGCCATTCCTTGCAGTGTCTAAGCAGTGATCACTGACTGAGGAAATCTATTTGGCACTTTCTTCATTTCAGCAAGATGGAAACATTAGGAATAATGGTCTACAGAGCACAGAAAAAGAATGAGACAGGGCACGATTGCTTCCATCTTGTATAGTTCTTCATATGAAGTATGGAAATGTTGCTGATTACTTCTCGTATGCCTATAATATGGCTACTGTTTCCTATTCCTATTCCCTGTGATCATATAAAGGAAATTAATGATTGGATTTCCTGCTTACCCCATAGAAACAACAGAAAATATAAATATACAGGTTACTTAGCTAATGTTCTCTCTCTAAATCTTAAATAGGGAGTAGGAGCTTTTCACTTTTATTTACAAAAATGTATATAAAATGGATAATCATATTGATTCAAGACAGCATTTATAAATATTTTGCCTTGATTTTTTTATAATGACCTGGACTATTAATTTATTGTGAACTTACCTTGCTATGCTATTTTTTATTATTCTCTAAAAGGTGCTCTATAGACCAGATGGTCAATTTAATGGTACACTCTTTAAGACTGGTAACCATTATATAGAAGTTCCTGCACCTGATAAAGGTCAGTACATTGTTGAAGTTCGGGTCCACAGTGAAGGGGGAGATGGAGAAGTAGCTCTTGTAAAAATTCCAGGTATGTCTATGAAAAAAACGAAACTGAGTATGAAAGATGTTATTTCTTTCTATAGTTTAAATATGTTAATGTTTAGCTAAGTTTAAGGTATTTTAAATGTGTTATCAATGTGTTTCCTTGTGTTTTTTATATCCAATGGAGATAGTTAAGAAGTATGAAATATAAAAATAAATAAATATACACAGTAGTCATTTTTTTTTCAAATCATTGAGACAAAAATGATTTTATTTGCTTTCTAGTTATTCAAATAGTAAGTATATCATAAATATACATTTTAGTGGTTGAGAGAAGCAAATTATCCATTTCTCACTAGCAGTCCCCTTCCCCAAATCTTGCTATTCTTCCTTATTGTGGGGCTGTTCCTGGAAGGGATGAACAAAGAATGCTGAGGGTATAGCCACCAGTAGAGTCCCACAAAATGTGAAAGTCATCCCAGCTAAAAGAAGTAATCACCTATATTGGGCAGCAATATAGAAAGTATTGGAGATGGATGATCACTTTAGGGGCAATAACAAAGGCATTATTTCATACTACATGGGATAAATTACTTTCTTTCCTAAGAAAATCATATGAACAGATTATAAAATAAGTGATGATGTAATGTTGGATGATAAGCCCCCAAGTTTGATAGGGATCCACGTTCTACAGAGGAGCTGAGGATCTTTCAGAGTATTAATGGTGTAATAATGGTTAGATTTAAATCTTGACAATGTTCTGCTGCTACTGATATTCAAGAAAAGAAAATCCAAAGCTGACAATTTGATATTGATAGTTCATTATTGATATTGATATTGATCCTGGTACAGTCACTCTTCTCAGCCCTAGAAAGAAGGCAAAGGCAAACCACATCTCAAAAATGTCAAGAAAAACAAACTACAGGAGCTTGTCTGTGACAGGAGTAAAATCTAATCTGAAGTCTAATAATAATAATAATAATAATAATAATAATAATAATAATAATAATAATAATAATAATAATAATAATAATAATAATAATAATAATAATAATTTATTTATATACCGCCCTTCTCCCGGAGGACTCAGGGCGGTGAACAGGGCAAGCATAAAAAATACAGAGATATAAAAGTTAAAAAGGATTAAATGTGCCCACTAAAAACAGTAAATACAAATATTAAAATAACAATAACCCCCCCCATCCCCCATGAGGCCAGGCCGGCTTGTTCAAATAAGAATGTCTTTAGATCACGACGGAAGGAGCGAAGATCGGGCGCCATCCGGAGCTCAACCGGTAACCGATTCCATAGCTCCGGGGTGCCCACAGAGAAGGACCTCCCCCTGGGGGCCACCAATTGACATTCTCTGATCGGTGGCACCCTGAGGAGGCCCTCTCTGTGGGAACGCACAGGGCGGAGGGAAGTTGATGCCGGCAGCAGGTGTTCCCTAAGGTACTCCAGACCCATGCCATGTAGGGCCTTAAACACCATTACCAGTACCTTGAATCTCACCCGGAAGACAACTGGTAACCAATGCAGCTCACGGAGCAGAGGTGTAACATGGGAGTATCGGGAGACTCCCAACACAACTCTCGCGGCTGCATTCTGTACCAGTTGGAGCCTCCGAGTGGTCCTCAAGGGCAGCCCCATGTAGAGAGCATTGCAGTAGTCTAGACGAGAGGCCACGAGTGCGTGAGTGACCGTACATAAGTCATCCCGGTCTAGATAGGGCCGCAACTGGCGCACCAGGCGAACCTGGGCGAAGGCCCCCCTAGTCACAGCCACTATGTGGTCTTCCAGAGTGAGCCGTGAATCTAGGAGGACTCCCAAGTTGCGAGCCCTATCTACGGGGGGTAAAAACTCACCACCCATAGAGAGAGATGGAATATCCTGAATAACCCGGGATGCCGGTATGTAAAGCCACTCAGTCTTGTCGGGGTTGAGTTGAAGTCTGTTCCTCCCCATCCAGACCCGAACCGCCTCCAGGCAATGGGACATCACATCAAGGGCATCACTGGGGTGGTTTGGGATCGAAATGAAAAGCTGGGTATCATCAGCGTACTGATGATAACCAACTCCAAAACCACGAATGATCTCACCCAGCGGTTTCATATAGATGTTGAACAGGAGAGGTGAGAGGACCGACCCCTGAGGAACTCCACAAACGAGAGACCTCAAAGTCGACCTCTGCCCCCCTGCCAACACCGACTGCGAACGTCCCAGGAGATAGGAGGAGAACCACTGAAAAACCTTGCCTCCCACTCCCAATCCCCTGAGACGCTGCAGCAAGATACCATGGTCGATGGTATCGAAAGCCACTGAGAGGTCTAATAGGACTAGGACAGAGGAATATCCCCTGTCCCGAGCCCTCCAGAGATCATTCACCAACGCGACCAATGCCGTCTCCGTGCTGTACCCGGGCCTGAAGCCCGATTGGTACAGGTCCAGATAATCCGCTTCATCCAGGATCAGAGGGAGCTGATGCGCCTCCACACTCTCAACAACCTTCGCTAGAAAGCGAAGGTTGGAGACCGGACGAAAGTTGTTCAACACAGCTGGGTCCAAGGCAGGCTTCTTGAGGAGAGGCCTCACCACCGCCTCTTTCAAGATGGCGGGGAAACTACCCTCACTCAAAGAAGCAGATATAACTGCCTGGAACCAGCTTCGTGTCCTCTTCCGGGCTGCATAAACCAGCCAGGAAGGGCACGGGTCCAATAAACATGTGGTGGAGCTCCGCCTCCCCATAATCCTGTCCACTTCCTCCGGAGTCACAGAATCAAACTCCTCCCAGGTAATATCGACAAGACCGCCCATGTCCTGATCGTCAGACTCTGTCCTGATCGTCAGACCGGTCCAAATCTGAGCGATTTTGTCCGACAGATGTTGGTTAAACTCCTCGGCACGACCCTGCAAGGGTTCCTCCCTCACCTCTTGATTAAGGAGGGAGCGAGTCACCCTAAACAGGGTGGCCGGGCGATTATCTGCAGACGCGATAAGGGTAGCAAAGTGATTAGACCTCGCCACCCTTATCGCAGCGAGATAAGACCTAATGTAGGTTCTTAGTCGCAATCGGTCGGATTCGGATTGGCTGGATCTCCAACCGCTCTCTAGGCCCCGTCTCCGACGCTTCATCTCCCGAAGCTCTGCGGAAAACCATGGAGCTCGATGGGATCTGCATCGGGTCAGGGGCCGCAAGGGTACAACTCGGTCAAGAGCCTCCATGGCTGCCCTTTCCCAGGCTTCCACTAAGGCATCCGCCAAGTTGTGAGCGAAGGAGGCAGGTGGGGACCCCAGCGCTGCCTGGAACCTCTCAGGGTCCATTAAGCGTCTGGGGCGGTACCATCTAGTTGGTTCCAGACGCCCATGGTGGGGAGTGGCAAAACGGAAGACCAGCCGCAGGAGATGATGATCGGTCCATGACAGGAGGCAAAATGATGAGAAACATGAATATAAAATATTTACAATATGACAAGTTTTAGCAAATAATTAGAGAAGACAATTTGGGAAAGAATCTTTAGAACATCTCTGTTTGACTTGAGGTCTTGCTTAATCTTCAGTCTTTTATATAAAATGCAAACTTGTTTGATTTTCCAGGAGCTGCTGCTGGAATATTACCTAGCTGTCTTGGTTTGTTGTTGCCTGCTCTTGGTATCCTTACCTTTTTGGAATTCTGAATGTACCTGAATATGTCCTCAGTTTAGTGCAAAGGACTGAACCTAAAAGGAATTCAATTCTTTTTTTTTTATTTCTTGAGGCATCGTCCTAAGCCAAATAAATTACACTTCCAAGTAAATTATCTTCCTGACTTAACTATGGACTTCAAGAATCGAGACACCCAGAAACTCCTTCATCAAGCAACTCAAGTTTTGAAAGTTTGAGGAATACTTTTTAACATGTTCAATTATGCCTTATGAAACACTTGTGTTGATCTGCAACAGTTGCATGATTCGGTCCAATGAGCAAGTTACAGTGTAGTATTAAATAAAATAATGTAAGCTGTACGTAAAAATAAAACCACCACACATAGGTGCTTTAACTTTCATAATAAATTGTGAAAACATAATAGAGATTGAAAAATTGATTGTATGTGGTATATGTAGAAGCAATTACATCTGTCTGTAGTTTTGTGTACTCTCTGTTTTGTGTGCTGAATTTTTTTTAAATGGCCCTTGTCATTTATGACTTTTCAGGTTTTTAAAGATACAGTCAAAGCAAAAGCATTGCACTCATTTTACAGCTTTTGTACATGAAGTGAATAAATGAATTGAAAACACTAGAATGCAAGTGAAGGAGTAAAAGATTTTATTTCTGTATCCATTAAGTATTAAGTATTAACAGCAAAGGATTCCAGCACCTTCATTATAAAGTGAGAATTTAACTCAACATGTTGTTTTAAATAATGCAATTCAATTGGGGTTTATCTCAATCACAGAGAAGTTTATTTTGCTGTAAATAATCCTAGTAGATATATACACAAATTTACTTTTAGTATTTTATTCTATCTAAATGTAATTGCCACATTTGAGTAAGTTGACTTTCATCAAAATGACATAATTTAGACACCTTGTTTTTTTTATTAATTCATTATAAATACAATGGAAATTTGAAAAGTAATTACCTGATTGCATAATTATTGACACAAATATAGTATTTAAAATAGTATTTAAAATCAAAGCAAATGCTGTAATATAAAATAAATATGCAATAAAAAGAAAACAAATTAGCAGTTAAAAATCTATCTGAATGGATTTGTTTCCTCTGAGACACATATTGCCTTCCTTTAGGAAAATGATTTGCATTTTTCAATGAATTAATATTGTTTTACTTTCTAGAATTGTAAATAAGAGTTGTAAAGTCCTAATCCAATTTTTCCTATTTAATGATCCCAAGAGATAGATTTATTACAATTCAAAAATGGAGCTCAATTATTAATTATTCCTTATTAAATGTGTTTTCAAATGTGGTGGTCCCACAAAAAGAATGTCTTTGTTCTGACTGTTTCTATGCTGTATTCAAAATTTTTAAAAAGGAATACTTATTTCTTTCAGAAGCTATGATGTATTGAGAATTTGGTATGAATTAAAAGGGGAAAAACACTGCTCAAGTTATATTGAATCACTGGCTCAAGTAATAGCGCAAATGTCTGATGCTTCCAGAATTATAAGCTTGGAGTCATATTTTATTAGCAGAGCCTTGCTAGCTGCTTTAGAAATAGAATTTAACTTTTTAAAACTGATATTGTAGATGCCCATAATGATACCATCCATGTGAACCAAGAACAGATCTGTCATACTTTACACTCATTCTTTAATTTGTATGACTTTGTATTATATATTTACATTTTAAAAGGCTAAACTCTTCATGCAAAATATCAATAATACTGTTTTACTTTTGTTACAGTTTGAAAGTTTTTAAATAGTAGGTCAAAGGATAATTTCTTTTTAATTCATAGATGTTATTTATAATTATATACTTATTTTAAGAAACTAAAGTATCTTCATGCAAAAGAAATAATGCCTTTGGGAGTTTTCTATACGTTTGGATTTGGTTCACTTTTATGTAATGTAACTCATATTTTATATAACCTACATTCACAAGTTTTGTTTTTCTTTTTTTGCCAAAATGCATATTTATGCATGGATAACATTTGAAAAGTCAAAGCATATGTATTTAATTTAAGCTGTAATACAGCTGTGTGAGATTTCATCACTTAGACTAATGAACTAATCCCAGGTTTTCATTGTTCTATACAGCTGTACAAATTTTACTGAAATATTCAGTTACCAACATGTGTTGGCACAACTGATTATATACTGTATCATCTGGTTTACAATGCAAGGTTCTTAATTAAAGTTTATATAGATACATTCAGTGCTTTTTTTCTAAAAAAAAAAAAAAGGTGCCGGAACTCTCAACTTGGCGGGCACAGGAGGCAGGGGAGTGGGGGAGGCGGTGCTGCTGTGGTCACGGGTGCAAGGGGTGTTGGTGGCGGGCTGCTCCCCAGGGCCGGAGCCGGCATGGCTGGTGCTGTGGGAGCAGTGGGGCCCGCTCTATATGGCAGAGCTGCGCGGTGCGTACAGCGGAGGCGGTGCAGGCCAGGCAATGCAGGGCAGCCACTTAGGCACGCAGGGTGAGGTGACGGTGGCACAGGTCCAGCATCAGGTAGGTCACCAGCCTGTCTGACATGGGTGAGCACAAGGAAGGAGTGCACATGGACTCCGCAGAACCCACCTCCCACTCCTTGTCCTCTCTTACTTACCTAGTTGAGATGGTGTAGTTGGGCAGCAGGGAGGGATGTAAAGTTCCTGCCAACTCACCTTCACTGCAGACAACTTGCCGGTGCAATGTTTGCCGGCCAGGTCTTTTGGCACGCTCAGCAGCAATTCCTATTGGCTTTCAAAAGCCAATAGAGGGAGTAGCATAGCTTGTGCAAAAGCCTTTTTGTGTGTGCAAAAAAGGGTGCCGGAACGCCATTCTGAGCGTTCTATGAGAAAAAAAGCGCTGCTTTTAAGTTTTAATCTTATGATTTTAAAAATATTGTAAGTTGTCCCAAACCTCGCCATGTGGATTGCATACAAATATTATATAATCGGTAAATAAAGGTAGAACATATGTTAAATATATATCAAATGATAATATGCTTCCCTACAAAGTCAATTCTTGCTCAATGACAGACCAAGGAGTTAACTCAGAAAGGCAAGAGGAAAATCTAGAAGAGGTCTGTGCAACTTGTAGAAGGGAAAGGCCCACACTGATAAATTAAAAATCTTTGTGGTCTGCAAAGGAATGCTTGTGGGCTAATCAATGGTTTGGTGACTAGAGGAGCATCTACAGTGTTGGAGTTCATGGTCATGGTAAGCCATGGAGGCACTAGGTAACATGACGTTCAGGGCAGGGGTGGTGATTTTATTACCTTTTTTTTAAAAAAAGTCTGTGCTCTGTCCAAGGGTGCTTTGTAGGCTGCATGTACAGGCCTGGTCTAGAATTTATTTTGGAGCATTCAACTATCTAGAGCAGGCATGTCAAACTCATTTTGTTTGAGGCAACTTCTTATAAAAGAATTGCCATTAATTTGCTTTAATAAAATAATTTAAATCAATTTTTCACTTGATTTCAAATTAAATGAATTATATTGGTTGACAATGAGATATTTTTTTAGTACAATTGACAAATGCAATAAACTGGTTTTAGGTATATCTGTGCACTAATTATTTCAACACCAATACATTTTAACAACATATTCTATTTGTAAATTAATGCAAATGCAAATTATACAATTTTTTGTGCAAAAATAAAACAAAATAACAGATTTAAGAGCTGTTATCATTAGTTATCCTTAGATAAAAAATAATTCCATCATCTAAAATTTTGTTATACTGTATTTAACGAACAGATGCTTTGGGATTAAAAAAAAAGACTGACTATATTTGATTGTGTATCACCATTGCATTAAAACAAAATTTGAACAGTGTATGAAAAATAAAGGTTCCCTAAATGTCTGCTGGCTATATCTATACATTTTCCTTGATAGCACTCTATTGCCTTCTTTTTAGCCTTTTTTTTACAACTTCCCAACTTAAAAAAGGCAAGGCACCAGGAGCTGAAAGTTACAGAGACTGTTTAAGCAGGTTGCTAAGCAGCCAGTTCACACTTGGCCCTTCTTTCCCTCCCACTTTTAAATTAGCCTGTACGGATTGCATTTCTTTTGATTTGAGCCATCTGAAGGCCTGTTGCTGTGATGCATTCTGGTGCTCTGCAACCTGGCTGCCTGAGGAGAATTTGGCTCTCTGGAACAGTTTCCTTCAGCTTTGTGTGTGTGTGCAAAAAAAGGTGCCGGAACAACATTCTGAGCATTCTATGGGGAAAAAAGCCCTGGATATATCACATATAATTGAAGATTGTAATTAGTTGCATGTGCACATTCAGCAAGTGTGATGTATTTGTGCTGGCATTTCTAGGCCTCTTTCCAACCACATCCATAAAAATTTGTAACAGACATTGGAATTCTTAAGGCCATGTTTGGTATTTCCCAGCAATCTGTTACTGGAAGGAAAAAGCAATCCCTGCTGCTTTACTGATCCCAGAGAAGCATTTGTATGTATGCAGGTATCCTTAAGGTGCCATAGTTATGGATGAGAAATATTGCTTACAAAGTTGGCATTTCTCAATGTAATACAGATATTTTGGACTTATTTTTGTTTCTTTGCATGTTTGATATTTTTAAAAAGGCATATGCTACTGACTACGCTTATGCACATATGTAACATATTTTGCTAGGATACATGACCACTGCTTTTCCAGAAGGTGAAAAGTGAAAGATTGTGACTAAACAAAATTTAAATGTACAGATAATACCACCAGAAATTATTTTAGCCTTTTTAATAAATGTTGTTATTGATGTTAAGCTCACCATGGAAAACATCGTATATTGTTATGTATATACTAGGTTGATTATTTAAAGACTGAAGTGCAACATAACTAGATTCTAAATAATCTATTTTTCAAAACACACAACAGTCCAAACAGTAAAAGTCCAAATTAAGAATATATCATTCTTAAGAATTGTTTAATTTAAAGTGGTTTAGTTGTAATAGATGGTTAGATTCAAAATAGTTTTCAAGAGCATGTACAAAAGATACTATTTTTTTTCTAGCATGAGCTAAATTAGACATATTACATTGAGAAAAATGTTTCTCATTTCTTTCCTGTGGCCTTTATTGATTTCATTGCAGAGATGTTAACATAGGAAATAGATTATTTTGTTATCTAATTTTACCTTCCAAAGGACAGAAGCAGATGAAAAATGTGAGGTCCTTTCCTGTTGGCTTTTTTTAATTAGCTTTTTTAGATTCTAAAAGTTTAGTTCCTAAAGAAGTAACCCTGTAAATAATTTTAATGTCCTCCTCTAATGCAGGCTCTTTTATGACTCAAGGTCTTCAACTCCCAGAATTCCTGAGCCAGCATGGCTCAGCTTGGCATCTCCTGGTACAGTGATATCAATCAGCTGTACGCTTTGGTTCTCTACAACTAGCACTCTGCTTAAATCCTTGTCTGCAGCAGTTTCTGCAGCCACATCCCCTGCATGGAGGGGAAACTCAGGCAAGTCCTGAATAGACAAAATGTGAGCTGCTGGAGCTGGATCTGGCTCGATTTGAGGCAATGGAAGCCTGCTGAGGCCATCTGCATGGCCCATATCTTTGCCGGGTTTGTGAATTAGCCTGAAACTGTAGGCCGATAAAAAGATGGACCATCTTAACATCCTAGGGGACAAGATGTGGGATGTCTGTCTGTCAGTAGTGAATAACCCCAATAGCAGTTTATGGTCTGTGAAGACCATGAAGTCCGTGCCATACAAGTAGTTGTGGAATTTTTTTACTCCAGCTACAATGGCCAATGCCCCTTTATCAATTTGTGCATAATTACATTCTGCAGAGGACAATGTCCTCGAATAGTAAGCAATTGGACTTGAGTCCCATCGCTCTCTAAATGGCTTAAAACATCCCCCACCCTATATGGGGATGTGTCACATGCAAGGCACACCAGCATAGACTCTTTAAAGTAGGTGGTCACTGAACTGGAGGACAGTAGGGCTTTCAAAGCCTTAAAACTGCTTTCATGGACCTTAGTCCATTTCCAAGCAATGTTTTTATCCAAGAGCCGGTGTAACGGCTCTGCCACTGCAGCCTTGTTAGGAAGGAATGCATGGTAAAAATTTAGGAGGCCTAGGAATGCCTGAAGCTCTCCTTTTGTCTTGGGACTGGGTGCCATCTGAATGGCTTTCAGCTTCGACTCAGCAGGGTGGATGCCATTAGCATCAATACAGAACCCCAAGAACTCAGTTGAAGGAACTCCTATACTACACTTGTTTTTCATAAGTTTAAGGCCCACTTCACGAAGCCATTGAAGGACAGCTCTGAGCCTCCTTGCAAGCACCTCAGTGGACTCACTGGCAATGAGCACATTGTCGAAGTAGGGGCAGACCCGCAGAATGCCCTTGAGTGTACGCTACATAATGCTTTGGAAAATGCCAGGGCCTACACTAACCCCGAATTGCAGGCGTTTTACTTTAAAAGACCCTCTGTGAGTTACAATAGTCTGTGGCCTTGTCCACAGGAAGCTGTTGGTAGGCCTGAGCCAAATCTAACTTTGCGAAAACTGTACCCCCTTGCAGTGATGCCAGGATGTGGCTCACTGCTGGCACCGGGTATGTGTGCTGTTTAAGTGCACAATTAATTGTGCACTTGTAATCCGTGCAAATCCTGACCTCTCCATTGGCTTTTAGTGGTGTGATGATTGAGGTCTCCCATTTGCCCCCATCTACGAGCTGTAGTACCCCCTGTTCGACTAGCTTATCCAATTCAGTATCTATCTTGTGTTTAAGAGCAAATGGCACTCTATGAGGTTTAATCCTAACAGACATTGCAGTAGGATTGAGTTTAAATGTTATTGGTGGGCCCTTGTAAGTCCCTAGGCTTGAGTCAAACACATCTGCAAACTCTTCACATACTGTCGCTAAACTCATGACTGGCATCTGGTTGATACCGGTGACTTGGATGCCTAATGCATCAAATCAATCGAGCCTGATCAAGCTCGTTCGCTGATGTTCTGTTCCAGCCTACAACCGGCCCTGTTTGAATGTCAGGGACAACCGCTTTTTATAATCAACAGGCTGGAAAAAAAACCCAACCAAATTTATTTACAAAGAGTTCAAACAAAAGTTAAACGAAAAGTTAAGGCACAACCAGATCTCTGCAGCGCTAATCTTTTTAGATGCTGAAAAGGCCTTTGATCAATTGAATTGGCAATTTTTGTTGAAAGTTTTAGACAAAATGGATTTTGGGGAAAATTTCTTACAACCGATTAGGGCATTATATCAAAAACAAACTGCCCGAATCATAGTTAATAGTAGCCTGACAGCAGCATGTAATATTGAGAAGGGCACAAGGCAAGGGTGTCCGTTATCGCCCTTGTTATTTGTGTTAACATTAGAGATATTATTGGTTAAGATTCGGAATTCGGAAAAAATTAAGGGGATACAAGTTGGAGATCAGGACTATAGATTGAGAGCATTTGCAGATGATCTGGTTGTTACAGTGACCCAGCCAGAGAACTCTGTTGTGGACCTGATGGAGATAATAACACAATATGGGAAGGTTTCTGGATTTAAAGTAAATATACAGAAAACTAAAATTTTGGCTAGAAATATGACAGTTTCACAGAATGCTCTCTTAGAAGGATTAACTGGATTTGAGATTATTAAAAGGGTTAAATATTTGGGGGTGATTTTGTCGCCCTCTAATACAAAGTTATATAAAAATAATTATGAAAAACTATGGGGGAAAATTCAAAAAGAACTGGAGAGTTGGGAAAAATTGCAATTGTCTTTGTTGGGACGGATTGCAGCAGTGAAAATGAATGTCCTGCCCAAATTTTTATTCTTATTTCAAATGATACCGATTCTTAAGAAAGATTCTAACTTGGAGGAATGGCAGCGTGGTATCAATAAATTTGTGTGGGCAGGGAAAAAGCCACGAGTTAAACTTAAGATTATGCAGGATACTCGTGAGAGAGGTGGCCTTAAATTGCCTAATTTTAAACTATATTATGAAGCTGCTGCATTAGTAGGAATAAGTGATTGGATTAATTTGATGCAACCGAGGTTATTAAATCTTGAGGGCCATGATTTGTTGTTTGGCTGGCATGCATATTTGTTGTATGATAAGAAGGTAGATACTGTGTTTAGGATGCATATTTTAAGGCAGGCATTGCTGAGAGTTTGGAAGAAGTATAGACATAAGTTAAGCAGCAAGATACCATTGTGGGCAATTCCAAAACACGCAATAGAAAATATACATGCTGGTTTCAAACATGATGTGACTACGTACAAGGAAATTTTAAGCTTGGAAAGGAATGTTTGGTGTTTGAAATCATATAGCCTCTTGCGAGAAGAGAAGGTTGTTCAAACTTGGTTTCAATATATTCAGTTACGGGCCAGGTGGAAAGAAGACCAGAAAAATGGATTTGCAATGACTGATGAAAATTTGATAAAGCAAATTAGAAATCAGGGACCAGCACATATAAAACGGATATATCTTGCACTGATAGAGATTGATTCAGAAACAGAGCTTGTTAAGGATTGTATGATAAAATGGGCCCAAAACATTCAGGAAGTTATTACAATGGACACGTGGGAAAAGATTTGGGTGAGGAACCTAAAATTTACTCAAGCTCAAAATCTAAGAGAGAACTTTTACAAAATGTTTTATAGATGGCATTTAGATCCTAAAAAGCTTGCAAGTATGTATCCGAATTATCAGCCTAAATGTTGGAGGTGTGGTGATGAAGATGCAACATATTTTCATATATGGTGGACATGTAAAAAGGTTAAGGCTTTTTGGATAAAAGTCTGGTGGAACATGCAGAAGATCTTTAAACAGAGGATAAAGTTTTGTCCGCAACTTTTTTTGTTGGGAATAATTACAGATGCTACAGTTGTGGACACCAAGCTGATGTTGCACTTAATTACGGCAGCAAGACTTTTGATAGGTCAGTATTGGAAGAAAGAGGAACTGCCGACCATAGAAGAGTGGACTTTAAAGGTTTCCAACCTGGCAGAGATGGCGAAGATTTCGGCCTATTTGAAAGATCATTCGCAAGAACGTTATATTATGGAATGGAGAAAATGGATTGAGTTTATCCAGAACAAGTATAGGGTTAAGAAGTTTTATGTAGCATTCAAATAAGTCTTCTTTCGTTTTCTTTTTCTTTTTCTATTTTAGTTTTTTATATATATTTAATATTGCTAAGGTTTGTTTTATCCTATATAAGCTAGAGAGTGATGGATTTTAGAATTTATAGTTGTTAGTATATGGTTGTTTATGATTGCTTTTTTTTATATATATACCTTGTATTTAGCTCTGGGAAGTCGGGGGGGGAGGGGGGGAGGGGGGGAGGTAGGGGGGGAGGAGGGAGGGGGGGAGGGGGGGAGGTAGGGGGGAGGAGGGAGGGGGAAGGGGGGCTTTTTAAAGAAAAACTGTATTTTAAAACTTTTCAATAAAAAAAAAAGTTAAACGAAAAGTTCAAACAAGACTTAAACCAAAAGGTTAAACAAGAGTTAAACAAGGATAACAGACCAGGACTCTAGCAGAAGATCTTCAAACAGATGCCTTCAGCAACCAGCACCTCCCACACATTCCCCTGTTATCAGCAGTGCCAAGGCGTGGCTTCTCATTGCCTTCTCCCAAGTTGCCTCATTGCTTTCCTCTGTTCTGCTCTGCTAGATTGTCTCCTGCTCCTAGCATCCCTGGACAGAGCCAGCTGTGGATCATCTTCTTCCAATTCCTCATGATCACACAGCTAAGTCTGAGGAGAAACAAGATGGGAGGGGCCTGGCTGAGAGTTCTGCAGTGCATCAGAACCTTCCTCTGACACCAAACGCTCTCCAAACCCCTCCTCCTCCTCCTCTTCAGAATCATCAGACTCAGCTGCCAAAAGCACAGGCTGACACTGAATCACAACAGCTGACCCCCTACTACGTCAACGTCCAGGTGCCCAGAAAACCCCTTCAATTTGACGGCCAATGTGGCCTCACCCTTGACTGTGACTCTAGCATTCTGGAAGTCGGACAGTATAATGTCAGATGGCCTAAGCTTGGCCCATCTCTTGCTGCGATTACAGATGAACTTAAATGTTTCAAGTGATATAATGGACACGGCTGACCCTGTGTCTAGTTCCATTTTGCAAGGCACCCCTTGCAGCTCAACCTGAAGTTGAAATTTCGGCTTAATGGGACGGCGAGCTCCTGTGTGGCAAATACTTCTGCGGCTGGAGCAAAACCCTACACTAAGTTGCCCCTGATCAGAATGTCCAACTGGCAGTTTGATTGTCGGTCCTTCTGGCGACCTCTGCAGATGGATGCGATGTGTCCGGTCTTCCCGCAGGCCCGGCACGTGGCTGTCTGGAACTTACTGTCCATGCGTTGGTGGCGGCCGCCACACACTGGGCACATAAGGAAGGGACCTGCCTTGTAAGTTGTCCCATGTTAATTGTCACTGCGACATTGTTGCTCATCGTGCCATTGAAGCTTGTCAACTTCGAGGTTGTCGTTGGAGGCTTCAGCATGTTCGGTGTCTTCGTGGTGGATGGTGTCCTCGTGTTGTGCGTTTTTGGCGGGCCGCATGGCTTTTACGGCCCCACCGGCAGCTTTGTCTGCCATGATCTCCTTCAACGCATCTGGAAATGACAGAGTGTCTCTGGCAAAGAGTTTTTGTTGCAACTCTCAATTTCAGAGGCCACAAATGAGCCAGTCCCAAAGTCTCTCCTTCACGTTGTAGTACTGGCACAGGCATGCAGCCTGCCTCAATGCTGCGATGAATTCGGATGCTGATTCACCCGGCTGTTGAACCCTATGTTTGAACACGTGCCGCCAAGCTATTACCAAAAGCTTGGGCTGGAAATGGTTGCCAAGCTGTTTCTTCAAGTCTGTGAACGTTTGTTGGAGCAAACAAGTTCTCTGCGATGTTGAATGTGACTGGGCTGCAAACACACAGGAGCATTGCGGCCTTCAGGCCATCTTTGGCAACTTGATTGGCGCAGAGATAGTTCTCGACCCTGGATAAATACGAAGACCATCTCTCTCAGTGAGCTAGGTCAGATTCTTCCAGCTTTCCAACTTTCACCATTTTGGTGAAGTCTTCACAGCTGGGGCTCGTCATCTTCTTATCCTGCTCCTCTGTATGCCCAGGGACTGTTCCACAGGGCTCGTGGTCGCTAGCGTGGCTATGCTAGGCCGACCCTAGGGGGGGAATTGCTTTCCCACCAGGCACGTTCTGGCCTCACCCCTAGTGACTCTCAGCTCTGTGGAAGGAGCAGGATCCCACCTTCATTGCCAGTATTGTGTACTGGGTTCATTGTTTGAGAGAAAAGATGAGGCGAGTGAGTTCAGTCAGGAACATTCTTTATTTGCTTGCAGGAACTGAACTGGGAAACAGGGCTGTGAATGCAGCTATTTATACCCTGGCCTCTAGGTGGTGGCCATTAGGTTTGAAGCAACCTATTGTTGCCTTAGAGGCAGCCAATGGTGGTGCTGGAGATGAGTTGCCTGAGGAGCTGGGAGCCGTTAGCCAGCTCCCTGCTTAAGCAACCTTCCAGCATTCAAACCCACGTGGTACACTCAGTAAAACAAGGCCCAATACATTACATCCAGAGTTCCAGAACAGGCTGATCCACTCCCTAAATGGGAAGGTCTGTGAAAGGAATACAAGTATTATTCAGAAATTTCTAATGAGTCTAAAGGTTGAAGTAGAAGCCAACTGAAGATCCGAAATAATATTTTATCTAAGTATTGACAAGTACAAATGTGAAAAGCAGAAGTTACAAATTGTAAGAAGAAATATAAACAACTATAGGAGACAGACTGTGGTAACAGAAAATTAGATGGTGAAAGATAGGATATGGACAAAGGGGCTTCCTGGAACATGGGAAGGACAGTGGTTTTAGGCGGTCTGGAAAGTTTATCGGATGATTAGGGAAGGGGCGTTGAGTGCAATAGGGGAGTGGGAATCTGTGTCGGGGATAGGATATAAAAATGTATCAAACAGCTTTGTAAGGTGTGGCTGAACTCCTGTGTGTTTTTCAGTCCACCAAGCCTTTGCAAACACTTCTTTTGAAATAAAACTTTGTTGCTGGAATTCCAAGTGAGTTTGTTTTGTTTTGGATCTTGAGCCACATTCCAAACACCATGGGGGGCTCATCCTGGGATATCCAAACGGTCCCTGGATCACCGGGAGTGGCCACCCCTAAGGGGACAGGTGCCATGTCTATTTTGACGGTTTCCTGAAAGGTGACCACCTCCGGCCCAGTACCCGTGAAGAACCGGATGCTAAATAGTGGATTCCAGGAACAAAGGAAGTCAGGTGAAATTTTTTTTGGGTATCCTGGAAGACTGGCAAGACATATATACACTAGGTGTGAATGTCCCAAGGGTTTGAAGGACTGGCCAAGCAAGGAGGTGGGTCAAGTACCAACTGCCGGGAAACTCTGTGCACAGACCCAGGTAAGAAAATCAGGGCATTTTCACAGTTACCTGGGTGGCTGGGTGGGTAGGCTGGTGTGAATCTGAGACCTGTGAGAGTGTGACTGAGATGCCCCGAGAGCCATAAGGGTTGGCAAGGCAAAGTGAGAGCAGACTCCTGAGTGAAAAGGAGGAAGGTTAAGAGAACTAGACGGTAACCACTGATGGGTAAGAGACCTTCCAAGGGGCCACAAAAGGATCAAAGAGCGGACTCCCAAGGTCAGGGAAAAGGAGATAAAGATGTGGGAAAGGGAGAGAATGTATTCATCCCTCCTCACAGTCCCCTGGGAAAGATCCTGGCTGGATGGAATCATCCTCCTTATAGTAGAATTGTAAAAGACTTAGATAGTTCAATACTGTTATTTTATTTGGGGACAAAAACAAATAGATGAGGGAACTCAGTGGCCACAGTTAGGTAGTTTTAATTACTTCATTTGAGGGCAAGGTTGGCAGAATAAACTTGAGGTAAAAGTAAAAGTATTATGATAAAGTATTGCTGTTTTAAATGTTAGCAGGATGGGATGGAGTCCTCTGGAAAATACACCTGGGATAAGAGTAAAGGTATCATGACTCAATATTGTTATTTTGAGTGGCCAAGAAATCCTATTAAAAGCACTAGTGCATTTTGCTCAAAATATGGAAGTTTTAAAAATTGGCTATGTCAAGCACTAAACATATAGGTTAATAAAAGAAGTTTATATGCCTGTTGGATCAGAGGCAACATATAGTCCATTTTTTAGAGGAGTGTGGAGGTAGTGTATGTGTTTCTGTCTCTGTTGTGTCTAATAATAATAATTAATAAAAAGGCCTTATTTACAAACAAAGAAAGAGATTAAAAAACAAAGGAGCTCTGGCTTGTGAACAGCTCCTTGTAATTATAATAGTTATTGATTTGTCAGAAGAAAGTATGAAATAAAATATCTGTATGTGAAATTGTTTATGCAAGCAGTTTGAATGGAAGTGAATGTATGGATATGCTAATCCTCTGTCTGTGTGTGTGAGAGAGAGTTTCTCCCCCACCAGACTGTGAAAGAAACAGTAAACTGCAGAATTTTTTTTGTTTGTTTATTGTTGCTGTAAAAGTGAAATGAAAAAGCAATATAAGCGTTTTCATGAGAAGAGTCTCATGGAAGATGTGTGAGAGAATTCATGGAAATGCATGTGAAGAAGAGAAAATTATTTTGTTAGTGGTGAGATTTTTGTGTAATTCTTCTTTTTCTGTATCCTCCCCCCTTGCTGGTTGTGTTGCTTTAAGAGCAAGAGAGAGAGAGAGAGAGAGAGAGAAAGGAAAAGGGGGGGTGTCTGATCTTTTTAACTATTTTTTTCTGTTTAGAATTCTGGCTTGAGGAAGCTGGGGTGGATGTGAAATTTAATGTTTTAACCTACTTAATGGAAAATTGTTTCCATCTGAATGGAATCTGATTAAATTGGAATTTGATTAAATTTATATTAAAAGCAAAGAGTTGATACTAGAGTTTGATACTATTATGTATTGGGTTCTGACACATAGAGAAGACGCCAGACAGATGAGTACAAACAAACTAGTATTTTATTGGCAGTCATTATCTGTACTGAGGGGTTAGGGCGTGCAAGCAAGCTTATATACTATCATACAACCAATCAGATTGAACCTAACAATGCCGCCACTAAAACTCCCGCCAGAACTGTTAGAGTTCAAACATGTGAATAGCTGTTATCCTAAAACCTAATACACAACACCCCTTTCCCCTTCCGAGGAACAGACTATGCTCTCATAACATTCCAATTGTACATCTCCCATTTCCGCTTCTAATACATAGTTGAATGATGGGTTCTATTCAAGGTTATAAAACTCACTCCCAACCACCAACATTAATTCTGAGTGATTGACCTCACTCAAGGTAGTAGTTTGTCCAACGCGACCTTCTCGGACATGTACTCACAGGTTGCTGCCCGTAAGATCACAGGCAGACCGTTCTGCTGTTCTGCCAGTATCCCTGTACTAACAAGTAGTACACAGTGACCCAGTATATGTCTAAGAGTAGACTTCTCCTGTAAGTACCCTTACAAAAATGAAATGCACACATAAATTAACAAAACCCAAAAAACAAGGCATGTCTTTCCCACTAGTAATTCTTTACATACTTCTTCCTCTTAACTGACCACATAATCAAGAGAGATATGCAGGTGGCCTATGAGGGCGTGAGGAACGTCTCTGTGGTTCCCTCACTTTGTAGTCTACCAACTTATTAGGCATGCCCCGTGAACCAGTGTCCCTCTCAGTTGGAGACTCCGAAGAATTTCTCTGGCTGGCCTGGTCCGGTAGGCCCACCCCAGAGTGAGATCCTGAAACAGGATTAGCACAGTGATCACTGGTGATGGGCTGATCCGATTGTTGCAGAAGTTCCTGTTGCACCTCTGTGTCCTCTGGATCCTCCTCAGACTGGAACTCAACTGACTGCTGAAATTGCTGGTAGGGTGAATAGGAGCTAACCTGTGTGTCAGCTTGAGAGCTATGGGAGGGATTGTCACCTTTACTTACACTTAGTGAACTTTCTGCAAATCTTTTCCTTAATTGATCTATGTGCCGTCTCACTATATGCCCTCCCTCCACCCCTACTGTATAAGATAGGGGCCCCAATTTGTCAGCCACCTCCCCAGGAACCCACAAGTGTCCTGGTCCATAGTTCCTGGCCCAGACCATGTCACCAGGTTGTAGTCCCCTTGGGGGCTTGGGTTGAGCAGCATCAGATGCCACTCTGTCAGGGTGAAGTCTGTTCAGTTTGTTGATGAGGCGTTTGCCCCAGTGCAGCTCCGCAGGGCTTTTTCCCGTGAAAGTACAAGGTGTGGAGTGCTGACAAAATAAGAAGTCTGCGAGTCTGTGATGCCAGTCACCTGTGATGATAGGCTTGAGTGCATCTTTGGTTGTTCTCACCATCTGTTCTGCTTGTCCATTAGACGACGGGTGGAAGGGCGCAGATGTGGCGTGTCTAATCATGTTTGCTCTCAGGAAGGCCTGAAATTCAGCAGCGGTAAATTGAGTCCCATTATCAGAAACTATGACATCAGGAAGCCCATGAGTGGCAAAAAGTTTCCTCAGTACCTGGATTGTTTTGGCCAAAGTCATGCTAGAGACTGGAACAACTTCTAACCATTTTGAATGACTATCTACTACAATTAGAAAGAGCTGCCCCTGAAATGGGCCAGCATAATCGATATGGACCCTGGACCAGGGCGTGTGAATTGGTTCCCATCTGTGAACAGGTGCATTTCAGGTCTGGACCTTTGGCAAATATAACACCCATGTACCTGCACTTCAACAGCCTTATCTAATCCAGGCCACCACAAGTAGCTCCTGGCTAACACTTTCATGCGCACTATGCCAGGGTGTCCCTCATGTAGAGAATGTAGTACCCTATCTCTTAAAACGAAAGATATGATAACCCTATTTCCCCATAGTAAACACCCCTTGTGAGCTGATAACTCATGCCTTCTTAAAAAATAAACTTGGAATTCAGGACCTGGACTTTTGTCTTGCCAACCTGTGAACACCCATGATAACACTCTGCTCAGAATCTTATCCGAAGCAGTTTCAGCCGCTATGTCGCCTGTGTGGAGGGGAAATTCAGGTAACTCCTGAATGGACAGTATTTGTGCATCAGGGGCTGGATCCGGATTGATAGATGGTAAGGGAAGCCTACTTAGACCAGCAGCATGGCCCATTTCTTTCCCAGGTTTGTGAATCATTTTAAAGCTATAGGCAGATAAGAATATGGACCACCTAAGCATCCTTGGTGAAAGTATGTGAGGGGTTTGCTTGTCAGTTGTGAATAAGCCTAAGAGAGGCTTATGGTCAGTAAACACAGTGAAATTCCTACCTGTTCTGTACCAACCTGCTACCGGCCCTGCAGCAAAAGCAGGGACGACCCCTTTACAAACGGCAAGAGGCTGGAATAAAGCCTGCCAAATTTATTCACATAAAACAAGAGCAAGACAAGACACCAACCATAAAACACGAGTTAAGACGCAGGAACAATCCAAGCGGTTGCCTTCAGCAAACCAGCCCTCCCACACATTCCCCTAAAATACAGTTCAGGGCGTGGCCTCTCTGTGCCTCCTTCCGAGGTGCCCCATTGCCTCCCTCTGTTTACTCCTGACTGACTGCCTCCTGCGTCGGGCGTCCTTGAACAGGGCCAGCTGTGGGTCATCTTCATCCACGCTGTCAGGCTCACACAGCTGGGTCTGCATCGTGACCAGATGAGAGGGGCCTTGCTGGGGGCTCTCATCAAGCTGTCCAATCCCCTCAGCAAGCTCTTCAACACCCCCCTCCTCCTCCTCTGAGTCATCCGACCCAACTCCCGAACCCACAGGCTGACCCTGAATCACAACACTACCATACAGGTAATCATGGAATTTTTTGACCCCAGCGACAATAGCCAAAGCTTCTTTGTCTATCTGTGCATAATTCCTCTCAGCCTTTGATAGGGTTCTTGAGTAATAAGCGATGGGGACTTGCTCCCCATTCCTTCCCAAATGGCTTAAAAAATCTCCCACTCCATAGGGGGAAGCATCACAGGCGATCCAGACAGGCTTGGATTCGATATAGTGGGTGACAGTGGATTTGTCAGATAACGGGCTCTTAAGTTTTTGAAAACTTTTCTCATGTAAACTAGTCCACTTCCATACAACTTTTTTATCTAGCAGTCTGTGAAGTGGCTCAGCTATTTCAGCTTTGTTAGGCAAAAATGAGTGGTAGAAGTTTAATAACCCTAAAAATGCCTGAAGCTCTGCCTTATTTTTAGGACTGGGGGGCCATTTTAATCACCTTGACCTTAGACTCTGCAGGGTGGATTCCACTGGCATCAATTTTAAATCCTAAAAACTCTGTAGAAGTGACCCCAATGTTACATTTGTCTCTTTTCAGCTTGAGACCTGCAGAGCGAAATCTGTTTAACAAGGCTCTGAGTCTATTTGCTAAGACTTCCTCATTTTCCCCTGCAATTAAAACATCATCAAAATATGGGCAAATGCCCGGAATGCCCTTTAAAGTACGTTCTATTACCTCTTGAAAAATCCCAGGTGCCACACTCACGCCGAATTGTAGACGATTAACTTTGAATGCTCCTTTGTGTGTTACTATGGTCTGGGCTGCCGCTGTCTCCTTGCTAACAGGCAGCTGCTGGTACGCCTGCACAAGATTGAGTTTCACAAAAATGGTGCCGCCTTGCAGGGAAGCAAGCACATGGCTGACCATGGGGACCGGGTAAGCATGCTGATTAAGGGCTTTATTCAGGGTACACTTGTAATCAGCGCAATGTGAATTTCTCTGTTCGGTTTGAGTGGGGTGACTATAGGGGTCTCCCATTCTCCGTTCTACTAATTTATCCAACTCTGCTTCAATCTTATGTTTAAGAGCGAATGGGACTCTTCTGGGTTTTACTCTAATTGGCAAGACGTTCGGGTCCAACTTAAATGAGATAGGGGGCCCAGTGTATCTCCCAAGCTTGGAATCAAATACGTCTGTGAATTCTTCACACACAGATTCGATGTTAACCCCCTGAGTTTGGTTTATGCCAGTAATTGCAATTCCTAGCAGTTCAAACCAGTCCAATCCTATTAAACTAGTTCTTTGGCCTTCGACCACAACAACATCCAGGTGCCCATGAAACTTTTTGAATTTAACAGACAGGGTGGCCTCCCCCTTAGTTTTTACCTGGGCATTTTGAAAATCAGTCAACAAAATGCTAGAAGGTCTCAATTTAGCCCAATGCTTACTGCAGCCGCAAACAAATTTAAAAGTCTCGTAAGAAATAATTGAAACCGCAGACTCAGAATCTAACTCCATCTTACAAGGAATACCTTAAAGATGAATTTCAAGTTTTAACTTAGGTTTTAAGGGGCAACAGGCCCCGGTTCGGCAAATATTTATTTATTTTTATTTGTTTATTTGTTTTTATAAACCGCCCTTCTCCCGAGGGACTCGGGGCGGTGTACAGAGTAAGATAGGCAACAAAATGAAACAGTATTGAAAAACAATAATCAAAACAAAACAAACTGGGACCCCAATTAGAGCTATCAGAGCTATCAGGCCAAGCCGGACTGCTGGAATAGGTAAGTCTTTAAGTCGCGCCGGAAGGTGCGGAGGCCATCCGGATTTCAGTTGGTAAGCAGTTCCAGAGGGCTGGCGCACCCACTGAGAATGCCCTCCCCCTGGGCGCCACAAGCCGACATTCCTTGAGCGGTGGCACCCTGAGGAGGCCCTCTCTGTGGGAGCGCACAGGGCGGTGGGGTGTTGACATTGGCAGAAGGTGCTCCCGCAGGTAGTCCGGACCCATGCCATGTAGGGCTTTGTATGTCATTGTTAGCACCTTGAACTTCACACGGAAGGCAACCGGAAGCCAGTGCAGCGCACGGAGGAGAGGTGTGATATGGGAGTATCGGGAGGCTCCCAAAAGTGTCCGTGCCGCTGCACTTTGCACCAGTTGAAGCTTCCGAGTGGATCTCAAGGGCAGCCCCATGTAGAGAGCGTTACAGTAGTCTAGGCGACTTCAGCTTTCACAAAACCCCACACTGGTCGGGCTCAGAGCCTGGGTACCTTTCCTTGGCGAATTTCCCGGTTGTTGTTTGTGTTGGCTGTCTCTAAAACGACTTTGGCATACTGTTGCGATGTGCCCCATTTGACCGCAGGCCCGACATGTGGCCGACCGGAACTTGCAGTTCATTCTTGCATGGTTGTCACCACAACCCCGCACCTAGAGAAGAAAATGGCCTTCTGGTTGCTCTCTCTGTGCTCGCGTCCTTGTTCTCGGGGCTCTGTCTTCTTCCGAATCTCGTCCACTTCTGTTTCCTCTTCAACTGCGTTCTTGTTGTAAGAAACGGCCTCATGGTGTATTGTTTCTTCCGGCTTACTGGGTTTGGACATCTGAACCACCTGGACTGCGCCTCCGGCTGCGTCGGCCATAATTTCATCTTGCGCATCCTGAAGGGTTAGATTGGGCCTAGCGAACAGTCTTTGTTGCAACGCCTTGTCTCTCAGGCCACACATGAGCTGGTCTCGAAGACGCTCATCTAGGTTGGAAAACCTACAGAGTCTGGCGGCCTGGAGTAAGGCCACGATGAATTCTGATGCAGTTTCCCCAGGGCATTGCACTCGTTGATCAAATCTGAACCGCCAGGCCATCTCCAACATCCTGGGCTTGAAGTGAGCGTTCAGCTTTTGTTTAAGATTGGTGAACGAGACGGTTTCAATTGGTGTAGGGGCGAAAAGGCTTTTGGCCAGGTCGAATGTTGCAGGCCCGCTTATGCAGAGTAATGTCACTGCTTTCAAGCCATCCTCTGCGATCTGGTTCACCCGTAAGTAATTTTCTATTTGTCCGAGGTTCGGTGGCGGATGTCGAATTCATGAGGCTGGCCGACTTTTGGCATCTTCCTTCTTCTGATCTAGGATCCTGCTCCGCAAGCTCAGATGGGTTGTTCTGAGCATGAGGCCGCTAGCGTGCTGAACTAGCTGGCCGATAGAGAGGGGGAAAGATGCCTCTTTCCTCCAGCACATGAAGCCATCCCCTCGTGACTTCAGCTCTCAAGCGAAGCAGGATCCCACCTTCGTCGCCACTATTATGTATTGGGTTCTGACGCGTAGAGAAGACGCCAGACAGATGAGTACAAACAAACTAGTATTTTATTGGCAGTCATTATCTGTACTGAGGGATTAGGGCGTGCAAGCAAGCTTATATACTATCATACAACCAATCAGATTGAACCTAACAATCCTGCCACTAAAACTCCTGCCAGAACTGTTAGAGTTCAAACATGTGAATAGCTGTTATCCTAAAACCTAATACACAACAGATACAAAACTATTTCAGTAACTCAGAATATCTTATTAATTAATGTTTTTATGTTTTTGTGCAGGACACACTGATAGAAAATAATATCTAAGAGAATTGAAGAAATTGTAATTCAACCCTTGTTTAAAATGAAGGAGTTGACAAAAAAAATGGGATTATATATGAGCTATGTTGTTTTAAGTAAAGATTTGTGTGCAAACAAACTCAGGCAGAGTTTGGTGAGCATTCCTTTGTTGGCTCTTTACTAAGCAAATTGTTTGTAAATACGGACAAAGGAATGGCTAGAGGAAGGGGTTTTTACCCAGAAGTGGAAGAAAAAAGGCAGCCAGTGGTATTTTTGTCTAAAATTGACATTTAGGGAAGTCTTGGTGGTTAGCATTTCTTATCAAGTGTGTGTAAACACTTGTTCATACCAAAGTAGTTGGGGGAATAAAGCAATAACTCGGATACAGAAGCAACCACTGAAGGAGGGATGATTGATACTTTTCTATGGTTAATACATGGTTGGTTATATGATAAGTATGATATGTAAATAAATACATAAAATGTTCTATAATATCTAGTGGTGATGCTATTTCAATGCATTCAAGTTGATTTAAATTACCTCAAGTGGGAAATTCCACAATATGAAACTAATGACATGTTTACAAACAATTAGATACTGGGGCTGTTTTCTGTTTTGTCTTTTCTCAGCAAGTAAGGATTGTTAGCCCAGACACCTCCATTGGAGTTTGCTGTCCAGAAGTTTCAGCCTGGTGATTGGGTCCTGATAAAAAGCTGGTGTGAAGAAAAACTTACATCAGCCTGGGGTGGTCCCTACCAAGTCCTCCTAACAACTGAAACAGCAGTTCAAAAGAAAAGAAAGGGTAGAGCCAAAAGAGTGGAAAATAATTCCTGGAGAAGACCCGCTTTGAATAAAAATTTACAAAAACTGATGTGGTCATTGTGGGGTGAAGAAATAATAGCCTGGGTTTGTTTGTGATTTTTCTCATTGCAGGAGTAGCAGCTTTCTGGCTTTTTCAATCTGAGTGGTGGCCTATGTTAATCCATCCAAGGACTCCAGAAGAAGCTGTGGACCTCCACATTCTACAAACTTCTACATAATGTGTTGGTTCTGTGATTGCAATGGTGTCACTGAATGTTCTTGTCAGATTCGTCCCCTCCTGCTTATAGCTTATTTTATTCTTTCCATCCTATTGATGATCTATTCCGCAGGCACTTTGCTTGCCCTGAGAGATTCCCCCCTCTCCCAGGTGTGGCCCTCTGGTTTGTGCCGCTGATTCCTTAATGACGGATCCTGGGATCCCGAGAGGTGGCATGGCACAAAGAGGAGGCTTAGGGGTTTTTTATGTAATTTTTTTAATGGGTTAGGGAGGGGGGAGGGATGTAAGTTCCAGCAGAAAGTTGGGGGGACTGTGCTGGATCTTTCCCAATCCAGGTTGGTAAATGGTCGCCGCGGTGGGGGGGAGGGTCCTGGGGCCCGAGGGGATGGGGTGGGGACATTGATCCCCACAGTGATTGGGAATGGTGGCAGACAGATGAACAGAGGGCCATATCGAAACTTGGGATCGCGCCCCCGCTATCTTCGAGCGGTGGCGCGCTCCGACCCTCTGACCTCATCCTGCTTTTCCGGGGGTGGGGGAGGACAGGTGCCTGAGCTCAGGCTGGCTTATTTGAATGCCAGGTCTGTGGTGAATAAGGCTCCCCTCATTCGGGATTTGATTGAGGAGGAAGGCGCAGACCTGGCATGCATCACTGAAACCTGGTTGGGCCTGGAGGGAGGGGTCCCTCTGATTGAGTTATGCCCACCAGGTTTCCGTGTGCTTCACCAGCCTCGGGCTCAGGGTAGGGGCGGGGGTGGTGGCAGTTGTTATTAAGGAGGCCCTTTGTCCGCGGGAGACCACTGCCCCGCAGATTGGCGGATGTGAGAGTCGGTGGCGGTGGGGTCCTGGGGGTCAGTTGGGTCTGTTGCTCACGTACCTTTCTCCCAGCTGCGTGGCAACAGCCCTGCCCGGGCTACTCGACGCTCTCTCAGGGTTGGCGGTTGAGTTTCCCAGGCTTATGGTTCTGGGAGATTTTAACCTGCCTTCCCTGGGTGGTGCGTCGGGGTGGCCTGAGAGTTCATGGCTTCCATGATAGCCATGGACCTGACCCAGATTATTCAGGGTCTGACTCACGAGGGGGGAAACACGCCCGACCTTATTTTCATCTCTGGGCAGTGGCTTAATGGTCTGGGTGGGGTTACTCCAACATCTCAACCCCTTTCATGCAAGCTTATATACTATCATATAAGAGATAACGAGGAGGAAGAACAACATCCCAGACCCTTTTATAACTGGGATCATTATAGCTTAAGCTTCCTTACCAACATATAAATATAAAACGTAGCTCATATATGCAAAGTGTATTTTTGGGGGGGGGTTGCTTATAAATTTCTGAAAGGATAAAGAAAAGAAAGGGTGGATTGAAAGGAATAAAAGTATTATTCAGAAATTTCTGAGTCTAAAGCAGAAGCCAACTGAAGATCCGAAATAATATTTTATCTAAGTATTGACAAGTACAAATGTGAAAAGCAGAAGTTAAAAATTGTAAGAAGAAGTATTGAAACAACTATAGGAGACGGACTGTGGTAACAGAAAATTAGATGGTGAAAGATAGGATATGGACAAAGGGGCTTCCTGGAACATGGGAAGGACAATGGTTTTAGGCGGTCTGGAAAGTTTATCAGATGATTAGGGAAGGGGCATTGAGTGCGATAGGGGAGTGGGAATCTGCATCGGGGATAGGATATAAAAATGTGTCAAGCAGCTCTGTAAGGTGTGGCTGACTCCTGTGTGTGTTTCAGTCCACCAAGCCTTTGCAAACGCTTCTTTTGAAATAAAACTTTGTTGCTGGAATTCGAAATGAGTTTGTTTTGTTTTGGATCTTGAGCCACGTTCCAAACATCTGTGTTCCTCGCCCCATGAGGCCAACATTCCTGCAGCATTCAGAATTCATCAGGCTGAATTACAAGCTCCGTGATGATTGGCTGCCACTGCTGCCTTCATGCCCCAATCCCTGCTTTGCTAGCCTCCCAGGTTCCATTTGCTTCTCTCCATCCCATTTCTGATGACTCACTTACTCTTTTGAAGATCTCCAGCATTCCAGAACAGGCTGACTCACTCCCTGAAGCTGCTCATTCAAACCAGCCATCCAGCAGCCAGCAGGAGGCTGCTGTAGCCCCACCCAGGCCTTTTATGCCATGAGGACTGCAGGAACACTGGCTTCATGGCGGAAAGGCAGAAGTCTTTTACTGATGCTATTGAAGCTGTTTTCCTTAGATCTCATATTCTTACAGTTTCATCAGCACATGAGTAAAAGGCTGCTGCTTTTCTGCTATGAAGACAGCATTCCTGCAGGCCTCATTTGGTCCCAGCCTGCACGGCACCACAGCAACCTCCTGCTGGCTGCTGGGTGGCTGGTTTGAATAAATAGCTTCAGGGAATGAGTCAGCCTGTTCTGGAACTCTGGAGATCTTGAAAAGGGTAAGTAAGTCATCAGAAATGGGATGGGAAGGAGCAAATGGAACCTGGGGGGCTAGCAAAGCATGTCCAATGCCTGTGCAGACACAAAAGGGAAGGATGTGGGGGGAATAGGCAAGGGGCATGTTATAGAATCTCTGTGGTCGATCATAAGGGTGAATGACCATTGTGGTGCTGCATCATATGTAACTTCAGGACTGGGTCATAAGTACTTTTTGGGGAGGGGACAGTAATTTTGAATGGTCACTAAGTGAATTGTCATAACTTGAGGAATACCTGTATTGCAGACCAACTCTGCCCACAGTCTGGAGTTTGTTCCTGACAGGTTAAGGTTGATTCAGATTTCCATCCTTCCACAGTTCCAAAATGAGGACCCAGAATGTTGGGGGTAATATGCTGGCTCTGAAAATTGCTCAGAGACTGCTATATATCGGTCTAAGTGCTATTGCTATTCTAAAAATCATATTACTTGTTTACTGCTAGTATAATAAATATTTGCCCTGTCTGCTGCTTGAGAATATTCAAACATGCATGTAAGGACCTGCACCAGCCGAAAAGCAAGACTCTTGAATCTATTGAGTTGAGTCAAAAGAATTTTTACTGATAGAAAGTGGTTGCAGTAAAGTAAGGCAGAATCTGAAAGTCCCACACAAAGAACAAAGTTATTATTTCATTTTCCCCAAGTCCCAATCCCCCCCAACCAATCCACCAACAGCCAATACGATGCTGAAAAGATGTTTTAGAATGCTGAGGTGCTAGGCAGATAATAGGTCACTCTCAGAGCATAACGGCCTAGGAATCAGGCTGGAACCAACTGGGGGGGGAAGTCTGCCCTGTTTCTGAGAGCAATCCCTCTCCATATTTCACAAGCGTGCAGCAAAAGTGAAAGCATCCCACAAATGCCAACCTCCCTCCACTTCCAACAGAATGGCAGGACACGTTGGTGGACCTGACAGTGCATATAGATAATATAATTGTATTGGATTGTTTAGGGGAAAATTAGAATGACCTGAAGCCATATGATAATTTCAACACAGCCAAAGATATAAAAATTTAGTAATTAATTCATCTTCTCTTTATGAATATTAAGTATATTTCGTGTTGTTTCTGACTTCTGGTTTTGCAAAGTAGTGTAGCAGCTGAGGGATCGTGAGGCTCCACTCCATAGGGCTGATTTCTGTCTGCCAGGGAACCCTAAATGGGCCTGAAGTTGTCCCATAGAGGCAACACACAAAGGGGGAAGTCCCGCCGATTGCGGAGAGATGGCGGTCAATCCAATTGGTTTGGGAAAAGCCCTCCAGAAACCAGCAGAAGAGACTAACTCAACTTCTGAGTCTAGCACAAGCTACAAGCAACCGAAGTCCAAAAGTACTCCTTCAAGCTAACTGTAAACAACGTGTTTGGAATTGGGTAAGAACAGCATTTTTCTCTCTTCTATTTGGAATCTGATTTCCTGGGGGGAAAAACCCCCAAGAAGCAAAAAGTCTCTGAAAGTGAGAAGGAGGGGGACTTTTGCCTCACCCTCTTGCAGGTGGAAGTGGTGAATTAAACCTTTCAGGGGGAATAGAAATATATTGAAATAAAAAGAATATAAGACTTAATTTGAATAAGTTTGAAATCAGTGGAATCTGTTAAGATTTTCCTTTTATATCATCAAAACAGAAGTAAATAAGTGTTTATTACTGAAAGAACTGATGCTGACATCTAGTGGTAGATGAAAATATTACAACAGCTGCTCTACTAGAGAGGCTGGCAAGGCCCAGGAAAATCTTGATGACCTTCAATGTCTTAATAACAAAGAACAGTTGTGACCCCCCCCCAAAAGGAAACATCTTGGGCTTTCAATAAAGTGAAAATTATAAACTCTTAAAAAAAAGAACTGACCTTTCTGGATTAGAAATACTAAATCAACTGTGATTCTAAAGCCATCTGCAGAGAAAGGAAAACCCTGATTTTTGGCTATCATGGAAAACCAGAGATCTGCAGAAAGAATATACCAAAATACCCCAAATACTTGCCAGAAGGTAAAGGTAAAGGTTGCCCCGCACATGCATGCTAGTCGTTTCCAACTCTAGGGGCCGATGCTCATCTCCGTTTCAAAGCCGAAGAGCCAGTAGATAAACTCGTAGAACAGGGGGTGCTTCATCCCGTAGATAGGGGTGAATGGGAAACCCCAATCATCATGCCACTAAAAGCCAACAGAGAGGTCAGAATCTGTGCTGATTACAAGTACACAATTAATCGTGCACTCAAACAGCATGCGTACCCGGTACCAGTAGTAAGCCACATCCTGGCATCCTTGCAAGGGGGTACAATCTTTGCAAAATTAGATTTGGCTCAGGCCTACCAACAGCTTCCTGTGGACAAAGCCACAGTCGTGGCACAGACGATTGTAACCCACAGGGGGGCGTTTAAAGTAAAGCGTGTGAAATTCAGGGTCAGCATAGTCCCCAGCAGTTTTAAAGGCATTATGGAGTGGATGCTCAAGGGCATCCCGGGGGTTTGCCCCTATTTCGATGACGTGCTCATCACCGGTGAGTCCACTGAGGTGCTGGCAAGGAGGCTCAGAGCCATCCTTCAAAGGCTTCGTGAAAAAGGCCTTAAGCTTAAGAAGAATAAGTGTAGCATTGGAGTCCCTTCAACTGAGTTCTTGGGTTCCCGTATCAATGCCGATGGCATCCACCCTGCTGAGTCAAAAGTAAAAGCCATTCAGATGGCACCCAGCCCCAAAACGAAGGGAGAGCTTCAGGCATTCCTAGGCCTCCTAAATTTTTACCATGTGTTCCTTCCTAACAAGGCCATAGTGGCAGACCCGTTACACTGGCTCTCGGATAAAAATACTGCTTGGAAATGGACTAATGTTCACGAAAGCAGCTTTATGGCATTGAAGGCCCTACTGTCCATCAGTTCGATGATCACTCATTTTAAGGAATCGCTAGTGTGCCTTGTGTGTGACACATCCCCATACAGGGTGGGGGCTGTCCTAAGTCACTTGGAGAGCAATGGACTCAAGTCCTGATTGCTTTCTATTCCAGGACACTGTCCTCAGCAGACCGTAATTATGCACAAATTGATAAGGAGGCATTGGCCATAGTAGCTGGAGTAAAAAAAATCCATGACTACTTGTATGGCAGGGAGTTCATGGTCTTCACAGACCATAAACTGCTATTGGGGTTATTCACTACATACAGACACCTCACATCTTATCCCTAGAACGTTAAGATGATCCATTTTTTTTTACTGGCTTACAGTTTTAAGCTAATTCACAAACCCCGCAAGGATATGGGCCATGCAGATGGCCTAAGCAGGCTTCCACTGCCTCAAATTGAGCCAGATCCGGCCCCAGTGGCCCACGTTTTGTCCATTCAGGACTTGCCGGAGTTTCCCCTCCACGTAGCTGCAGAAACAGTGGCAGATAAGCAGAGTGATATCTTGGGTCCACAGGGGGTGGCTGGAAAAAAGCCCTGGACCTGAGTTCCAGAGCTACTTCACATGTAGACATGACCTCTCAGCTCATAAGGGTTGTATTCTATGGGGGAGCAGGGTCATTGTTCCCATCTCATTAAGGGACAGGGTATTGCTTCATGAAGGTCATCCAGGTATTGTTCGCATGAAAGCATTGGCCTGAAGCTATTTGTGGTGGCCAGGATTAGATAAAGCCATTGAAGCTCAAGTACACAGGTGTTACACATGTCAGCAGTCTAGGCCTGAAATGCCACATGCTCCTGTCCATAGATGGGAGGAGACTCACACTCTCTGGTCGAGGATTCATATCGACTTCACTGGGCCCTTTCAGGGACAGCTATTTCTTATAGTGGTTGACAGCCACTCTAAATGGCTGGAAGTTATACCAATCGCAAATATTACTACTGCTAGGACCATCCATGTGCTTAGGAAACTCTTTGTAACACACGGGCTACTGGACATCATAGTGTCCGATAACGGGGCCCAATTCACTGCAGCAGAATTTCAGGCCTTCTTGAGGGCAAACCGCATTAGGCACGTGACATCGGCTCCATTTCATCCATCTAGTAATGGGCAAGCCAAATGAATGGTACACACCAAAAAAGAATCACTGAAGCATATAGTGACTGGGGACTGTCACCACAGACTGGCCAACTTTTTGCTCTGCCAGCATACCACACCGTGCACGGCAACAGGCAAAAGCCCAGCAGAGCTGCGCTGGGGGAGGCGACTAATCACGAAACTGGACAGGTTGCACCCAGACTGGGTGGCAGCAGATGCCTCTCGCTCAAGAGGGGGTTGCAAGTGGGTGATGGGGTGTGGGCCCAGAACTATGGGCATGGGAACTTGTGGGTGCCAGGGAAAATCACCAAAACATTGGGCCCTCACTCATACGAAGTGGGCCTAGATGGTGGGCAAGTCGTTTGCCGCCATATCGATCAGCTGAGGAAGCGTTTTCCAGAATGGCCACAAAATGAGCACTTCATCCCACTTCATCCACAGACCTCAAACTGGCAGCCAGGCTGAACAATCCACATGCTCTGAGGTCCCTAGCAGTCAGAGCAATGGGAAGGTGGTCATAGAGGGGCAAAGCCCAGGAGTGCAACATAGGTCCCCTGATGGAGAAAGTCAACCAGAACACTATAGCCGCTGTGCTAACTCTGCGGAAGAAATGGACTCTGGGGTGGGCCGACCTGGAATGGCCAGCCAGAGAAACTCAACTCAGCTACTCTCTTGGACTCAAGGACCCTGGTCTACCCAGTCCGGTGGGCCAGCTGGTAGACAGGAGGATGCCCGGCTCTTCCAGACGTTCTACAAGGGTTCACAAACTTCCTGCATACTTACAGGATTTTGTTCCAAAATAATTGAGCTGTAATGTTTAGTTTGTCACTGAAGTGACAAAGTGTGTACTTATGCATGCTACTATTTGCATTCCTGTAAACTCTGTAATTGCTGTAATCTTTCCTTTTGTTGCTATAGTGACCAATGATTTTAGGACTGGAATGGCTGAAAAAATGGAACCCCGGGATAAATTGGAGGACAGCAAAACTCAACTTCCCAGAGGGGGAGCCTAGGAGCTTAAAACCCCAAAGCACCCCCTCAACCCAAAGAGAGGAGTCAGCATCGGTGGGGAAAGAGAAGGGGTTAACAGAGATACCGGAAGAATACAGGGACCTTGCTGAAGTTTTCAGTGAGGAACGGGCAGATGAGCTTCCCCCCACCGCCCCACAGACTGTGCTATAGAATTCAAACCCGGGGCAAAGCTCCCAAAGCCCAGGATGTATGCCATGAGCCCAAAGGAAATGGCAGAAATGGAAAGGTTCATAAAGAAAAACTTAGAAAGATGATTTATTGAGCCTGCCAAACCCAAAGTGGCTGCCCCAGTTCTGCTCAGGGAGAAGAAGGACGGTTCTTTCCGCTGTTGTATAGATTACAGGAATCTGAACACAATTAGTGAATGCAATCTGTACCCCTTACCCCTAATGAAGGATATGCTATCCCACCTATCAAAAGGAAGGATTGTCACTAAACTAGACCTGAGGGAAGCATATTACCGCATTAGGATTAAGGAAGGAGATAAATGGAAGACTGCTTTCAACTGCCCATTGGGTTGCTACCAGTTCAAAGTACTGTCATTTGGACTGCAAGGGCCCCCTGCAGTCTTTATGCAATTAATTAATGACGTGCTAAGACAGCACCTATATAAGGGGGTCCTGGTCTACCTAGATGACATCCTGATATTCACTGAGACCAAAAAGGAACATATCAACCTAGTCAGAGCAGTCCTGAAAAAGTTGCGGGCTGCCCACCTATACACTAAAGTATCGAAGTGTGAGTTCCACCAGGAAAGAATAGACTATCTGGGATATCACATATCCCCAGAGGGCATCGAAATGGACCCTGAGAAAGTCAGGGCAGTATTAGAATGGGCACACACACACACCCCGCACACGGAAGCAATTGCAAAGCTTCCTGGGATTAGCAAATTTCTACCGCCAATTCATCCCTTCATTTGGACAAATAGCCATGCCCCTCACAAACTTGTTGAAAATGAAGGGGGGGGGGTCCCCAGTGAAACCCAGCCAGCCTCTGAAGTGAACCATGGAATGCCAGACAGCATTTGAGAGGCTAAAGAGACTTTTTTCTGCTGAACGTGTCCTGAGACATCCAGATCCCAATAAACCTTTTGTAATACAGACAGATGCTAGCGATGTAGCAGTGGGAGCTGTATTATTACAGGAAAATGATGAGGGGGCATTGCAACCATGTGCTTATACATCCAGAAAACTCATGGAAACAGAACAACGTTGGCCCATATGGGAAAATGAGGTTTATTCTATAAGATGGGGATTAATTACATGGTGCCAGTTCCTAGAAGGAAATAAAATCCCCTTCCAGGTCTGGACAGACCACAAAAACTTGGAAGCACTAAAAACACCCAGGAAACTCACTCCTAAGCAAGCCCGCTGGTCCCAACATTTTCACCGATTCAATTTCACTCTCAAACACTTACCGGGGGGGGGGGGGAATTTCCTGGCAGATGCATTATCTCACATGCCCCAATATAACAGCACATGGACCACTGACTCTAAACCACTTATGCCTGAACAACAACTGGCAGCACCAGTCACCACCAGGGCTCAAATAAAAATGAAGCCGAAGGTGGATAGCCAAACTGGAATAGAATTCCAAAAGTCTTTGGAAAGTGATGAATGGTTCCAGAAAAATAGACATGTGTGCTCAATTAAAGATGGACTAGCCTGGGTGGGGGAGAAGTTATACATACCTGCCACCCAGAGGATCAATTTCATGCAACTGTGCCACAATACAAAATCAGCAGGGCATTTTGGGTTTGTAAAAACCTTACATTTAACTAAAAGGCAATTTTGGTGGACATCTATGAAAAAGGACATAGAAACCTATGTGGGCAGCTGTCAAATTTGTGCGATGGCCAAGAGGCTGCAAGGGAAATCCCCCTGAAGGCCCTCCCCCTGGAGGTCGCCAGCTGACATTGTCTAGCCGACGGCACCCTGAGGAGGCCCTCCCTGTGTGAGCGCACTGGGCGATGGGAAGTTGTTGCCGGCAGTAGACGGTCCTGCAAATATCTCGGGCCTAGGCCATGCAGGGCTTTAAAGGTAAGTACCAACACCTTAAATCTCACCCGGAGGGCAACCGGTAACCAATGCAGCTCACGCAGAAGGGGTGTAATATGGGAGTAACGGGATGCTCCCATCCCTACCCACACGGCCGCATTCTGCACCAGCTGGAGCCTCCGGGTGGTCTTCAAGGGCAGCCCCATGTAGAGAGCATTGCAGTAATCTATACGGGAGGTAACGAATGCGTGAGTGACCGTATGTAGCGCATCTCGGTCCAGATAGGGGCGCACCAGGCAAACCTGGGCAAATGCCCCCCTGGCCACAACTCCTATATGATCTTCAAAACTGAGTCATGTATTCAGGAGGACGCCTAAGTTGTGCACCCTATCAACGGAAGGTAACACCTCTCCTCCCATAACCAAAGATGGAACCACTTGGACTAAACGAGATGCCGGTACCTAAAGCCACTCAGTCTTGGCCGTGTGGAGCCTGTTCTTCCCCATCCAGATCCGTGCCGCTTCCAGGCAATGGGACATCACATCGAGGGCATCGCTGGGTTGGTTCGGGGTGGAGATGAAAAGCTGGGTATCATCAGCATATTGATGATACCTCACCCCGAAACCACGGATGATCTCACCCAGTGGCTTCATGTATATGTTGAACAGGAGGGGCGAGAGGACCGACCCCTGAGGCACCCCACAACTAAGGGGCCTCCGGGTTAACCTCTGTCAACACCGTCTGTGAACGGCCCGAGAGGTAGGAGAACCACCGTAAAACGGTGCCTCCCACTCCCAACCTCTCAAGACGATGCAGCAAGATACCATGGTCGATGGTATCAAAAGCCGCTGAGAGATCTAATAGAACCAGGACAGAGGAATAACCACTATCTCGGGCCCACCAGAGATCATCCACCAGCGTGACCAATGCCGTCTCCATGCTGTACCCGGGCCTGAAACCCGATTGGTACGGATCCAGATACTCAGTTTCCTCTAGGACCAAAGGGAGCTGCCGAGCCACCACGCTCTCAACAACCTTCGCAAGAAAGTGAAGGTTGGAGACAGGACGAGTTAAAATAGCTGGATCCAAGCCAGGTTTCTTGAGGAGGGGCCTCACCACCGCCTCCTTCAAGGCGGCAGGGAAGGACCCCTCACTCAAGGAAGCATTAATAATTGCCAGGAGCCAGCCTCGTGTAACCTCCTGAGCCGCATAAACCAGCCAGGAGGGACACGGGTCCAACAAACACGTGGCGGCACTTAATTTCCCCATGATCCTGTCCATTTCATCCGGAGTCACAGGATCAAATTCCTCCCAAATGTTATCGGCCAAACCCATCGCTTCCCCCTCGTCAGACACTGCCCAGTTGGAGTCCACACCAGCCCGAATCTGAGCGATTTTATCCACCAGATACTGACTAAACTCCTCGGCCCATCCCCCAAGGGGTCCTCCCCCGTCCCCTGATTTAAAAGGGAATGGGTCACCCTAAACAGGACGGCCAGGTGGTTATCTGCGGACGCAACGAGGGTGGCGAAGTGAGCACGCTTCGCCACCTCCATTGCCACAAGGTAAGATCTAGAAAAGGATCTTAACTGTGTTCGGTCAGACTTGGACCGACTGGACCTCCAAATGCTCTCTAAGCCCCTTCTCCGGCGCTTCATCTCCCGCAGGTCCATGGAAAACCAAGGAGCCAACCGGGATCTGCGCCAGGTCAGAGGCCGCAAAGGCACAACACGGTCGAGAGCCTCCAAAGCAGCCCGTTGCCAGGCGTTAACTAAGGTCTCAACCAGGCTGTGGGAAAGGGAGGCAGGAATCAATGCAAGCGCCGTCTGGAACCTATCCGGGTCCATCAGGCGCCTGGGGCGGAAGCACCTGGTTGGTTCCGCCTCCCAGCAGCGGGGGGTAGCATGACAGAGGCCCAGCCGCAGCGGCATTATGGCAGCGGCATTGGATGCAACGCGTGAGGCGGCAAACGGCCAGGTTCGACGTGACGTGGCCATTTGCCACATCACACATCGCGCCCAATGCTGCTGTGATGAGGCCTGGAGGATCCTCCCCCCTTCTGACCCATGTGCTGTTATACCAGTTCCTTACCTCCGCCCAGCTTGTTCCATGGCCTCATGGCAGTGCCATTGGGCAGGAGGCAGCAAATGGCCGATTTCGGCAGGCCATGGCCATTGGCCACCTTGAGCATTGCGCCCAGTGCCACTGCCAGGCCTACTGTATGTTAAATCTAACCCCTACTGCCCGTCCAACCCTAACAGGAGATGGGAAACCCTGGGGGAAAAAACGGAAAAATCTGGGTGGGAAAAAAGAGTTTTTCCTGTTTCCAAACTCCTTTGGAAGCAAATAGGAAAAACTGTTTTCTTCCTACCCAGGTTTTTCCATTTTTCCCCTCAGGTCTTCCCATCTCCTGTTAGGGGTGGGGGCAGTGGGGGTTAGAGTTAACATACGGTAGGCCTGGCTATGGCTTCGCATGAGTCAGATGGGGAGGGGGGAATCTGCCAGGTCTCATGGCCAGGTCGTTGGCAAGTGTAGCATGGCTCGGCTGAAAGCAGTCGTGGAACAAGTGGGGCAGGTTCCCCCCTCACCTGCCCATTCTCTTCTCTGTCACTCCTGAGCCACACTTCACAGTTCTACCTATGAGCAACCAAAGTGGCAGGTTGAGCATCGGAGGATTGGGGAGGGAGGGTGGTGGGACATATGCTCTTCCCATGCCAGGCCAGCCCCTGCAGTCCTAGGGTGGCCGGGGCTGGGAGGTAGCAGGAAAGGTGCTGTGGGGCCTGCCAGGCCGACCAAAGCGGCAGGTGGAGCAGCAGAGGCTCTGGGAGGAAGGGTGGTGAAGCATGCAGGCAGGCCATTGGCGAGCACAATGCAACTCGGCTGAAAGCAGCCGCGGAACAAGTGTGGCAGGTTCCCCCTTCACTTGATGGCAGGGAGAGTGCCAGAGGCTCAGGGAGGAAGGGTGAAGCACGCGAGCATCCATGCCAGCTGCCCCTTCCCCATGGATCCAGAGAGCTTGGCACAATAACGCCCATATGCCCTATCTCCCCCCAGGAATTGCATTTCTTTGCTTACCTGACTCCCAGCCCTGCGCCGTTTCTCCTTCGCCATCCGCTGTGGCTGCATGCAGGGAAACAAAAGAAGTTTTTTTTGGGAAAAAAGTCAATTAATCAATTTCAACTTATTTTTGCGAGAAGTTGGAATTGATTGATTGACGTTTTTCCCCCAAAATAAACCTTGTTTCCCTGCACAGTGGCAGCAAATTGCGAAGGAGAAACGGCATGGGGCTGGGAGTCAGGTAAGCAAAGAAATGCAATTCCTGGGGGGAGCAAGGGCATCTGGGCGGTGTTGTGCCAAGCTCTCCAGCTCCACGGGGAAGGGGCAGCTGGCATGGGTGATGGCAAGACACTCGCCTGCTTCACCATCCTCCATCCCCGAGCCTCTGTCGCTCCACCTGCCACTTTAGTAGCTCTGTAGGCAGAGCTGTGAAGTTCTCTTCTCTGACAGAGAAGAGAATGGGCAGGTGAGGGGGGAACCTGCCCCACTTGTTCCGTGGCCGCTTTTGGCCAAGCTGTGTTGCGCTCATCAATGGCCCGCCCACCCGCTTCACCACCCTCCTTCCCCGAGCCTCTAGCACTCCACCTGCTGATTTGGTTAGCCTGGCGGCCCCAATCTCAGCACCGTTTGCCACTGCCCAGCACAGCCGCCCTGGGGCTGCAGGGGCTGGCATGGCATGGGAAGGGCATGCATCCCGCCCTCCCACCCGCTCCAGTACCATACCTGGTCCGCCATCACACTATCACCGCCACTTTGTTTCTCCACCTCGTGCACAGGCCCCACCCCACTCCTACATGCTTGCAGCCTACTGCTGTAGTAGTGGCAAAAAATAAGCCCACCCTGAAAGTAAATCCTAGTGCTTACTTCAGAGCCCAAAAGAAAATAAGACTGGGTCTTACTTTCGAGGAAACTTGTTGCCTAATTTGTAATAAATACCAAAGTATGCTAAAAAATGTAAAATGAAGTTCAGTTCTAATACTTTATTTAGTATTATACTATTACCCACTCAGATGGTAAAGTATCCAGACTGCCCATTATGTGGTTTCCATGTAGACTCTGCACACTTTCCATTACAGGAAAGAGAAGTTAGCATGTCCAGAAACTGACAATGTAAGTTACCATGGGGAACTCATGTTAAGCACTCTAAAGTTTTTCACCCATTGTACCACTTTTAGGATATGGCAACATCCGAGTAGCACCAGTTGTCTAGCAAGGTGTCAAAAACTTGATGACCCCCCCAAAAGGAAAAAAAAGTGAAGTACAGGTAGTCCTCGACTTACAACAGTTTGCTTAGTGACTGTTTGAATTTACAATGGCACTGAAAAAAGTGTCCCCCAAGCCACAGCCGAGCAAGACACCTGCCTGCCCACCCAGCAGCGCTCTTCCTCCTGTACAAGGTTTTCATTGTTTTGGTCACTTCACATGACCCTGGGACACTGTTACCGTCATAAAAATGAATCAGTTGCCAATCATCCAAATGTAAATCACAAGACCCTGGGAATGCTGCAACATTCCAGCTGATCGGCGCTTCTTCTGAGCTCAGTAGAAGCGCCAGGATCAGTGCCGAGCTCCAGCTGGAGCCTGGCGCTGATTTTGGCGCTTCCGCCGAGCCCTGAGAGCCCTGCAGCTCCAGCCATCTCTTGTGCATTGTGCGGTGCTGGCACCAGTTCAGCTCATTCCCCTCCCCCGCTACCACTTCTCTAGGATGGTCGCGTACCACCTGCCAGGTGCCAATGTACCTGGTGGTACCTGTACCACTGGTTGAAAAGCCCTGCTCTAAACATTGTAATGCCTGAAGAGGGCTAGGATGTAAGTAGATTTTAGTGAACTGTAAGAATTCTAAGATAATAGTTCATAAGCATATATTTTGCAGTGATTTTTCCTCCTTTAATAACTAAATCAATCATCAAAGTTGTATTGAGAGTTATGTGTATCAAATTGAACCTCAGGTTCAATAAAAATCCAGCCACATTTTGCCACTTTATTATGATAATTTGTTTTTTGCATTTAAGATACTTTAGGCTTTTTGTTCTCTATGATACATAGCAAAATGTGCTCAGAACTGCAGGAAATTTGAAAACACATTCGTGACATAACAATTCACTTTAATTTAATGCTCCATTATTGAAATATAGGGGAAATATATGAAGATCTATTGAACATGACCATCCCAAACTTTTTATTCTGCCATGAAGTTCCTTAGATGTATGCTGTTGCATATAAGTACCCGATGTTCTCCAGTATGGCCATGCTGGCTGGAATTGAGAAAAATTACAATTTAGAACTGTTATAAAATATCAGATTAATGAATTATTTATAGCAACATATAATAAAATACTGAAAATCTTAAATTTGTTTCCATTAAGTAATCTTGCGTTGAGTGGATATTCTATTTGTCATGAGCAGTTTACAATTAAATATATGTAAAACATGATTGTCAAATCTTCTAAAATATAAGACATGAAAACAAAGGCACATAGATTGTCAATCATCACCTATTTCTTTGAAACAAGGTAACTTGTCAGCTTTGTAAGCAATGTATTTTTATACAGGTGAAACTCGAAAAATTAGAATATCATGCAAAAGTTCATTTATTTCAGTAATGCAACTTAAAAGGGGAAACTAATATATAACATAGACTCATTACATGCAAAGCAAGATAGTTCAAGATGTGATTTGTCATAATTGTGATGATTATGGCGTACAGCTCATGAAAACTCCAAATCCACAATCTCAGAAAATTAGAATATTACATGCAATCAATAAAACAAGGAGTGTACATAGAACAATATCAGACCTCTAAAAAGTATAAGCATGCATATATACTCAGTACTTGGTTTGGGCTCCTTTTGCAGCAATTACTGCCTGAATGCGACGTGGCATGGAAGCTATCAGCCTGTGGCACTGCTGAGGTGTTATGGAGGACCAGGATGCTTCAATAGCGGCCTTCAGCTCTTCTGCATTGTTCGGTCTCATGTCTCTCATCTTTCTCTTGGCAATGCCCCATAGATTCTCTATGGGGTTCAGGTCAGGTGAGTCTGCTGGCCAATCAAGCACAGTAATCCCACAGTCATTGAACCAGGTTTTGGTGCTTTTGGCAGTGTGGGTAGGTGCCAGGTCCTGCTGGAAAATGAAGTCAGCAACCCCATAAAGCTCGTCTGCGGAAGGAAGCATGAAGTGCTCCAAAATCTCCTGGTAGACAGCTGCGTTGACCCTGGACTTAATGAAGCACAGTGGACCAACACCAGCAGATGACATGGCTCCCTAAATCAACACAGACTGGAAACTTCGCACTGGACTTCAAGCATCTTGCAATGTGTGCCTCTCCATTCTTCCTCCAGACTTTGGGTCCTTGGTTTCCAAATGAGATGCAAAAGTTGCTCTCATCAGAAAAGAGGACTTTGGACCACTGAGCAACAGACCAGTTCTGTTTTTCTTTAGCCCAGGTAAGACACTTCTGACGTTGTTTGTTGTTCAGGAGCGGCTTGACAAGAGGAATACGACATTTGAAGCCCATGTCCAGGATCCGTCTGTGTGTGGTGGCTCTTGATGCACTGACTCCAGCCTCAATCCACTCCTTGTAAAAGTCCCCAACACTTTTTTTTATTAAAATGTTTCAAAGTACATTTTTGAACATAAACCCCATCCCTCCTACCCCTACCCCTACCCCATACCCTAACCCACCCAATACCCCTACCTCCCCCAGCCCCCCCGACTTCCCAAAGAAGAATACAGGATATTATTTTCACAATCTTAATCTAAAATATACTAACTATAATTTTAAATCCAGTCGCGCTTTAACTCTCCTTAAACACCATAATATATCTCCATTACAAATATTATTCACATATTCCAAATTCTACCATTACTATCTAATTCAAAACTTTCAAAATCCATTCTTCTATAATAAACAAATCAGCCTTCTTCCAATATAACAGTACCAAAAATTCTACTATAGTTATTAATTATAAATATCTTTTTCTTAAAGATCTTACATATTCCACTGAATTACTTTAACTTTTAAAATTGTAATCTTTTACAATTCAACCATACATAATAATACATTGCATCATCACAGCCACCTCTTCAACATTTAGACTAACGGTTTAAATACACACATACTACCGTAATTTTTAAGATCTACTGTAAATACCATCCCCAAATATCCACCATTATTAAATCTTAATTATCCTACGATCTTTAACAAGTTCCATTTCTAAATCTTATTTCTATCAAAGTCCTCCATTAATCTCTATTATTATTATTATTATTCCTTAAATCTAAATGCAGCCCGTGTCATTCTTTGAATCTTAAGATCTTTAAGTAAAGCCAAGGATTGCACAGCCTCCGAAACTATTTCTTGTAACTGTCACTCTCCTTCTTCCTTTCCTTTTTTTTCTTCTGAGGATGATGGTAAGCCTGCTTTCAATACATTAGAATAAAAGTCACGTGCCTTCTCTACTGTATTAAGACAATATCTTTCTCCAGAATAATTCACCACAATCCCCACTGGTATCTCCCACCTAAACCAAAGCTGTTGTTTCTTTAATTCATCTGTCAGAAAGAAAAAATCTTTCCTTTTTCTCAAAATTCTTGGAGGAATCTCTTTCAGAATCAAAACCTGCTGATTGGCCACTTTAAGTCTTTTATTATAAAAAATTTGAATGATCTCATTTCTAATCTTTCTCTTTGTAAAGTATGCCACCACATCCCTTGGCAGTTTCCTTTGTATGGCAATACAAGAATTAACACGGAATGCTTTGTCTATCTTCCAAAAAAAAATCTTCAGGTTGAAACCCCAAAATAGGAGCAAGAGCATCCACCAACGTTTCTTCCAGATTTTCCTGCGAGTTCTCTTTCAAACCTCTGATCCTCAAAGCGAATTCGATATCTCTATATTGCATCATCACTTTCATCTTCAAGTTTTTCCATTTTATTCTCCACTTCACCCATTTTAGCCTCCAGCATCAGATTATTTTGTTTCACTTCTTCCACACGTTCATCCAGATTCTCAATACAGCCTGAAAACACCTGAAGTGCCATCAAAGTATCCTCCCTTATTTTCTTGCTTTCATTTCCAATAAATTCTGCCACCTTCTCAAATATTTTTTCAGACTGAATTTTTAAGGCATCGTTTAGAGCATATTGTAAATCTTTTAAAGTCAATACAGATGCAGCAGCTTGGGGAGGTAACTTCAAAGACTGTGTTCCAGATTGCTGAACAAACAATCCCTCCACACTTTTAAAACGGGTCTATGCGGTTTGGGAGCCATCTTTGCAACTAATGATTTTCAATACACACTTTCACTTTCTAGTCCATTTATTACTTTGTAGTTAAACTGTGAAATAACCAAATTTTAAAAATAACTTTTTAGCACCTCCAAATTATAAGTAGCTCTTTTAAGGTTTAAAAGTCCATTTTACATATTCCAACTCAGTTCAAACAGTCACTTTACTTTAAAGAAAAACACTTTCGCTTCTTGTTAAAGAGAAAAAAAAATCAGTTAGGCACCATCTTCCCCTTCTTTCAAAACGATTGTTGGAGCAGGAAAAGAGTTTGAGTTTCAGAGTTAAAGCTTTGTACTTGATATTTATCTTGCTCCTGCATCAGCTCTGCTGCTACCATCACTCAAGATGTCAATCAGATCTGGCAGGAGTGGATTCAGCGTCTTGTTCTGCTAAAGCAGAAGAGTCCTTCGTCCGGAGCATTCCCAGGCTTTGGGGGGGCTCTCACCCTTTATGCCCAAGAACAAATGTTCTGGGGCTCTAGGGGAGCTCTACCCCTACCTGGAAGCTCCCCCTCCCCTCTTTGCCTGAGAAGGGTTTTCGAGTGGTGGAACAGCTGATTGTCGGCTATTCCGCCGCTTCAAAAGGATCGAAGGGCCGGTGGTCGAATCCGACCGTCCTTGCCGCTGAAGCGCCACCCGGAAGTCCCTTAGTCCCCATGGGGGATACGCCCAAGATGGCAGACGTGCTGGGCTGAGCTCCATGAGTTCCAGCTGTTAGGTGTCCCTTAGGAGCCCCTCAGGGATGCTCTTGGGCCCTCTGTGTTGGGGATTAGCGTTGATAGGCAATGAGGCAGACAATGAGGTAGGCAGGGGTGCTTTTACCATGCCGGTCGTCCCCCGTCTGCTGGTTTGCTGTCTCCATCCGTTTGCCTCGCTCGACCTTGCCTGCTTGCTTCTGCTGTTCCCGGCGTCTCCGGGCCGTTCTCGGGCCGTTTGTGGCTGGCGCCGGCATTTTGTGTCACTTTGGGCCGCCTTGGGCCGCTTTGGCAACGACGGCGTCTTTGGGCCATTTTCGGTGGCGTCTTCGGGCCGTTTTTGGTGGCGGAGGGGACGTCAGTGGGTCATTTTGGCGGTGGTGGCGTTTTCACGTTGCTTCGGGCCGCCTCGGGCCGCTCTCGGCGTCGTCGTCGTCTTCGGGCCGTTTCGGTCATCTTGGCGGCGGCGGCGATGTTTTTGGGCCGCTTTCGGGCCGCTTTCGGCGGCGGCGTCTTCGCTCCTTGCTCGAGCTTGCGGTGGTCAGCAGTGTTTTCGGGCCTTGGATCGATTGGCGGCGACGGCGTCTTCGGCGACGGTGGCAGCGGCGCTGCAGCGGCTGGCATTCTTGTTGGCAGCGGAAGTGGCAGCGGGTCCTGTGACGGTGAGGCCCTCCGCTCGCCCCGGCTCCTCGCTCCTCCCCCCTTGAAAACTTGGGGCTCCTGTACTTTGGGGGGCTGCGCTCTGGATGGCCCAATTTTGGGGGCCTATGGAGTTGCGGCCGGGAACGACAACGGCAGTGTGGCGAAGGAAATGTGGGGGCAATTGGAGTGGCCAGCCGGTACTAGACAAGAATTCACCATCTTGTGGCCTAGCCAGTCCCTCTGCCCTGGATATATACCTACCCGCTTATAAACTCTTTGCCTGCCTCCCTTTCCCCGTAGGATTCAGATGGACCTGGGTACAAGCCACGGTGGGAGAATGGCTTGAACTTACATCTGCAGCCCCATAGAGGTGGGAGCTCTATGGGGTATGCCCTACCCAGGGTGCATATCTTGGACCACCCCCGGGAACAGAGTTGCAACCCGTTGTGAGAGGATGGGGGGTCGCCTGTTCCTGGGGGCACCCAACTGAGTGGCAGTGAAGCTGGGTGATGGTCCAGATACTCACTTCCTCTGATTGATCCTCCTACTGAATTTATTAATCATGGGACTGCCTCTCCTGGACTCTCTTGGACTTGTATGCATTTTCGTTACACTAGCACAGACTTGTTCGCCCTCAGGGGTGCCCCCCTCTCCTGGGTGTGACCCGCCTTTTTTACCACCTCCAACCTCGATGAAGGGCCCGATTATTGGGACCCTGAGAGATGGCTGGGCAGGGGCAGGGGCCTCCAATATAAATTTAATAAGAGGCCCCTGGTTAACTTTTTAGTAAAAAATTTTATGGGGTTAGGGGGCGGGAGTGGGTTATGGTTGTTCGGCTATGGGGGGTGGTCTATCAACCGCTGCTCAGGCCAGGTCTGGGTCTGATCGCGTGGGGGGAGAGTGGGGTGTGGTTGCCTCCGGGGCTTGGGAGCGGGTCGTGGGACTACCGATTCCCACAACGTTGGGGAATGGCAGCAGGTGTACGAACAGAGGGCCGTATCATTATCGGGGGGGGTCGTCTCCGCTACTTACAAGTGGTGAGGCGCTCCGACCCTCTGTCTCTTCCCCGAGGTCCCGGGAGCGAGGATGTACAGCCTCCTGAGCTCCGGGTAGTGTACTTGAATGCCAGGTCCGTTGTTAATAAAGCTCCCCTTGTTCGGGATCTAGTTGAGGGTGAGCATGCGGACCTGGCTTGCATCACGGAGACTTGGTTGGGCCCAGAGGGTGGTGTTCCTTTGGTCGATCTTTGCCCACCAGGTTTCTGGGTGCTACACCATCCTCGGGCTCAAGGTAGGGGCGGGGGAGTGGCGGTAGCTATCAGGGAGACCTTATGTCCGCGGGAGACCACCGTTCCCCAGATAGTCGGGTGTGAGTCTCTCTTCTTGAGATTTGGTCCTAGGGCGCAGTTGGGCTTGCTGCTGGTGTACCTTTTGCCTAGTCACGCAGCGGCAGCCCTGCCTGAGCTACTCAATGTCCTCTCGGGGTTGGTGATTGAGTTCCCCAAACTCATAGTTTTGGGTGACTTCAATCTACCATCCCTAGGAGGTTCATCTGAGTTAGCTCGGGAGTTCATGGCTTCCATGACGGCCATGGACCTGATGCAAGTAATTTCTGGACCGACTCATGAGGGAGGCCACACCCTTGACCTGGTTTTCTTGTCTGGACGGTGTTTTGATGATCTTGGTGGGGGCTCTCCAATTGTTATGCCCCTGTCATGGACCAATCATTACCTCCTGCGGCTGGTCTTCCGTTTTGCCAACCCCCGCCGTGGGGGTACGGAGCCAATTAGATGGTACCGCCCCAGGCGCTTAATGGATCCTGATAGGTTCCAGGCAGCGCTGGGGTCCCCACCTGCCTCCGTTGCTCACAACTCGGCGGATGCCTTAGTGGAAGCCTGGGAAAGGGCGGCCACTGAGGCACTTGACTGAGTTGTACCCTTGCGGCCCCTGACCCGGTGCAGATCCCAGCGAGTTCCATGGTTCTCCGCGGCGCTCCGGGAGATGAAGTGTCGGAGACGGGGCTTAGAGAGCTGTTCGAGGTCCAGCCGATCCGAATCGGACCGGTTACGACTAAGAACCTACATTAGGTCTTATCTCGCAGCGATGAGGGCGGCGAGGTCTAATTACTTCTCCGCCCTCATCGCGTCCGCAGATAATCGCCCGGCCGCCCTGTTTAGGGTGACCCGCTCCCTCCTTAATCAGGAGGTGAGGGAGGAACCCTTGCAGGGTCGTGCCGAGGAGTTTAGTCAACATCTGTTGGATAAAATCGCTCGGATTCGGATCGGTCTGGACTCCAACTGGGCAGAGTCCGACGATCAGGACACGGGCGGTCTTGTCGATGTTATCTGGGAGGAGTTTGATTCTGTGACCCCTGAGGAAGTGGACAGGATTATGGGGAGGTTTAGCTCCACCACATGTTTATTGGACCCGTGCCCTTCTTGGCTGGTTTATGCAGCTCGGGAGGGGACACGAGGCTGGTTCCAGGCGGTTACATCTGCTTCTTTGAGTGAGGGTAATTTCCCCGCCGTCCTGAAGGAGGCGGTGGTGAGACCTCTCCTCAAGAAGCCTGCCCTGGACCCAGCTGTGTTAAATAACTTTCGTCCGGTCTCCAACCTTCGCTTTCTTGCGAAGGTTGTTGAGAGTGGTGGCGCATCAGGTCCCTAAGGTTCTGGATGAAGCGGATTATCTAGACCGTACCAATCGGGTTTCAGGCCCGGGTACAGCACGGAGACGGCATTGGTCGTTCTGGTGAATGATCTCTGGAGGGCCCGGGACAGGGGATATTCCTCTGTCCTAGTCCTAGTAGACCTCTCAGCGGCTTTCGATACCATCGACCATGGTATCCTGCTGCAGTGTCTCAGGGGATTGGGAGTGGGAGGCACAGTTCTTCGGTGGTTCTCCTCCTATCTCCTGGGACGCTCGCAGTCAGTGTTGGCAGGGGGGCAGAGGTCGACCCCAAGGTCTCTCGTTTGTGGAGTTCCTCAGGGGTCGGTCCTCTCGCCTCTCCTGTTCAACATCTACATGAAACCGCTGGGTGAGATCATTCGTGGTTTTGGAGTTGGGTATCATCAGTATGCCGATGATACCCAGCTTTTCATTTCGACCCCAAACCACCCCAGTGATGCCCTCGACGTGATGTCCCGTTGCCTGGAGGCGGTTCGGGTCTGGATGGGGAGGAACAGACTTCAGCTCAACCCTGACAAGACTGAGTGGCTGTGCATTCCGGCATCCCGGGACATTCAGAATATTCCACCTCTTTCTATGAGGGGTGTTTTTACCCCCCGTAGATAGGGCTCACAACTTGGGAGTCCTCCTAGATTCACAGCTTTCTCTAGAAGACCATACAGTAGCTGTGACTAGGGGGGCCTTCGCCCAGGTTCGCCTGGTGCGCCAGTTGCGGCCCTATCTAGACCGGGATGCCTTACGTACGGTCACTCACGCGCTCGTGACCTCTCGCCTGGACTACTGCAACTCTCTCTACATGGGGCTACCCTTGAAGACCAGTCGGAGGCTCCAGCTGGTACAGAATGCAGCCGCGAGAGTTGTGTTGGGAGTTTCCCGACACTCCCATGTTACACCTCTGCTCCGCGAGCTGCATTGGCTTCCAGTTGTCTTCCGGGTGAGATTCAAGGTGTTGGTAATGACCTACAAAGCCCTACATGGCATGGGTCCGGAGTACCTCAGGGACCACCTGCTGCCGGCATCAACTTCCCTCCGCCCTGTGCATTCCCACAGAGAGGGCCTCCTCAGGGTACCTCCAGTCAGAGAATGTCGGCTGGTGGCCCCCAGGGGGAGGGCCTTCTCTGTGGACGCTCCGGCTTTATGGAACCAGCTGCCGGTCAAGCTCCGGATGGCACCGGACCTTCGCTCCTTCCGACGCGGTCTGAAGACCCATTTATTTGAACAAGCTGGCCTGGCCTGATGGGGGATGTTAGGTTTTTTAATGGGGTTTTTTACATTGTGATTGTCTTTATCTGGGCTATTATTTAATCCTTTTTAATTTTTGTATTCTCTATTTATATGTGCCCTGTTCACTGCCCTGAGTCCTTCGGGAGAAGGGCGGTATATAAATATAATAATAAATAAATAAACACTTTTGAATGGACTTTTCCTGACAATCCTCTCCAGGATGCGGTCATCCCTGCTGCTTGTGCACCTTTTTCTTCCACACTTTTCCCTTCCACATAACTTTCTATTAATGTGCTTTGATACAGCACTTTGGGAACATCCAACTTCTTTTGCAATTACCTTTTGAGGCTTTCCCTCCTTATGGAGGGTGTCAATGATGGTTTTCTCCACCACTGTCAGGTCAGCAGTCTTCCCCATGATTGTGATTCCTACTGAACCAGACTGAGAGACCATTTAAAGGCTCAGGAACCCTTTGCAGGTGTTATGGCTTAATTAGCTGATTAGAGTGGGACACTTTGAGCCTAGAATATTGCACCTTTTCACAATATTCTAATTTACTGAGATTGTGGATTTGGGGTTTTTATGAGCTGTACGCCATAATCATCACAATTATGACAAATCACGGCTTGAACTATCTTGCTTTGCATGTAATGAGTCTATCTCATATATTAGTTTCCCCTTTTAAGTTGCATTACTGAAATAAATTAACTTTTGCATGATATTCTAAATTTTCGAGTTTCACCTGTACTTTTAAAGTGAAAACAGTGCTGACTTCCTTCATTCACAGTTTAGTAAAATTGAGATTAGCAATGACAATATATTTTGCCATTCCTAAAACATAAATGCCTTCATATTTATGATTCTTTTCAGGTTTATAAGCAACTGAATAATGAATAATAAACCTGAATACAAATATATCTCTCCTAATTCACTGCAGTAATGTGTATTAATTCAACTTCAAAGATCCCTACTAAGTAAAGAAAAGTTCTGTAAAGAATAATTCAAGATAAAACCATAAAAATCTGGTACAAAATATAATAACCAACCCCGCCCCCCCATCCACATCACTATGCAAATCCTACCCTTTTTGAACTTGTACCCAATGTCAGATGCGGCCTACTACTGGGTCATGGCGTATTCGAAACTGGGCTGTGCAAAGCAGCACACATACGAGTAGCAGACAAGTGCACGCGAAACTTCACTTGTGCAAGCGGTGGGCCCTTACACTCAAGCACAAAGCTCCATTTGGACAAATGCAGCTTTGCACATGAGCATTCTCCGCTCATGCAAGTGGAGCTTCACGCGCAAGCACAGGTGCCCTCTGCTCAATTGCCCTCCACTTGCAAATGAAGCTCCATTTGCACGAGTGGAGGGCCTGAGTGCCTGTCGCTCACACCAATGGTGCTGTGCCCACATGCGTGCACCTGCCACTCATACCTCCCCTTCTGCACAAGGCAACCAAGGTGGAAAGGTTGAGAACTGCTCATGTATGATACATGTGGTTTCATAAGTCATGTTCCATTATTATTCCCAACCTTCAACTTGTAGTTGCCTAAGATGATCACTATCTTTATTTTGTCCTCAATGGAAGATAATGCAGACTTCAAATAACAGCATACTAGAGCACACCATTTCTTTAGGAATGATCTTCAAGCATCAAATATTCTGCTACAATGGTCTGTTCAATATGAAAGTATGGAGAGCAAAACTTGCAATAATCACCTTTCCTTAGTTCTTCTGATACTAAGGTCCCTTATACTTTTTGTGAGTTGTTTTATGAACACTTTGTATATTCTTCCACAGTATGTATGTTGTGTCTTTTGTAATTCCTGTTCAAGAGGTAGAAGCAATGCATGTAGAAGGTCGTCTTCAAATGAATACTGGAAAAGTATTAGAAACATTGTATTGACAAGTCAGATTTGCCAATGTCATTCCAACAATGCCAGGTTTTCTGATGTAGTTCTGAAACTACTGTTATACTGCATTTTATAAACATGTTTTTCTAAGTAAAATAATCTAGGTCCAGTAAAAAACCCGCCCCTATTTTTAATATTCTTAATCCTCATCAGGCAAGGCAGCAATATCATCTGATTTCATAATGACCAGTTACTATCATTTTAAATGAAATTTAAAAACATGTAAAGAACACAAATATTCACACAAGATACATAAAAATCATACTAGCACTTAAATTAATGTATTAATTTTTGTAGACCATATTGTTCTGATAAAGTGGTTTTAGTCTGAAATACAGATAACTTCCCCCAGGATATTCAAGTGATATATTAATATATAATATATTAAGTAGAAATAGCATAAAAATAGCAATCTATAGAATCATTAAAGAAAGGGTACTTTCATTAAACTGAATTATAAACACACACAGACAGTATATAATGCAAACCTGAAGTAGAGGGTTTTACTCTTCGGTTACAGGTTTGTTTAATGTGTTATAAATGAAATAATATATGCAAACACAACATTACTAATAAAATAACTTTGCTAATTTGCTGGAATTGTTCTGCATAATTTATGTTTATGCAATTGTTTTGCATAAACAAAATCTGATCATAAATAAAGCCAACAGTTTTCTTCTCTTAATATTTTTGGTAATACTCAAAGGAATTAAGAAATGATCTTTTGTCAATTGTTATAAATAAGGTTGACTGCCTGAAAGAATCTTTCACAAAGTTTGTTAGGAGCCACCCAAATACTGCAGAAGAACTTGGGAGGACAAGTTAGACATGAGATGGCTAATTCAGAAAATGAAACTAGAGAAGGACCTTGTCTTCCTTCCAAAAATCTGAACACACATAGAGAAAACATTCAGTCAGGTAAAGGCCTAAGACAGGGGTAGGCAAACTTGGCTCTTTTATGACTCATGGACTTCAACCCCCAGAATTCCTGAGCCAGCATGGCTCAGCTTGGAAACTCTCCCTTTCCCCTCAGCATGCCTGGCTCAGGAATTCTGGGAGATGAAGTCCACGAGTCAAGGTTGCCTACCCCTGGCCTAAGAGATAACCAATATAACTACAGTCTGCAAACTAACCAGGTTACTTTGCAAATTTATGACAAGAGAGTAAATAGAGGGTGTTGGAGTAATAGAGAAGCTGTTAGGCTGTCCCTGAGCCAGCTGCTTCACTGTGAATTCACTCTGATAGATCTACTACATGCAGAGTGGCTGCCAGCAAGAACGCAATGTATGAGAATTCTCCTATCGTTCAAGCAGCCCACTATTCCCTCCATGCTCTTCAGAATGAAGCCCTTTCTGAGCACCTTTTCAATATTTCCAGTAAGGGTCTTTTGCTCAGACAAAGTGTGCCCACTCCTGAAACAGCATCACCAAGAGGGAACCGTCACTTTAAATCTAGGCTGCAACAGCCCTCACACTACTAAGCCTGAGGCTGCTGCAACTGAACTGACCCTGAGAAGGTAAAGGAGCAATATACAAACTGTGTTACCCACAGCTGCAGGAACTGCTGAGGATGTGCCAGAAGAAATGCTGATTGACCTATTCAGTGCATTGCTGGTACCTGAGCAAGTTAATGTCATTCAAAGATTGGATGACCTAAAAGAGGCACTGACAACAACTCAATCTACAGCAAAGCCTCTATTTAATTTGGCTCCACTAATCACGCAACCTTGTGACAATATATTTAATCAACAACAGCAAAGCCTTTACTTAATTTGGCTCCACTAATCACGCAACCTTGTGACAATATATTTAATCAGCAATCTGCCTTTACGTCAATAGTAAAAAAAGGTACTGTCACACAGGCTGACAGTGGGGTAACTGCACTGACTGACCCAGCCTCTGAGAAACAACTGAAAGACAAAGGGCTTCATCACACAGTGCCCCCTAAGCTGACAAACACTAAGGATATAATCCAGCTTCCATCCTCATTTGATTTAGAAGTTCCCACAACATCTTTTCACAAGATGAATCCTCAGCTATGCCCCTCCAAAAATGGACATAAATCTACATTTATAGACTTAAGCTGGAGTACCTGCCCATTGGAAAAAAAATCATTCTTGGAGCAAGAGCATAGGCACGCTGGCAACCGAGATATAGAGGAGCAAAAACAAGTTCTGCAACCCACGAGGAGAAATATCGAACCTCACAACAACTGTGTTTATATGGGAAGCATAGATGATATTGACCCGACTCCAATGTCAAGTTGACATCTGGCATTTTTACCATCTAGCCAATCAACCAAGCCAGACCATCTTGCCTCTGAGAACCCCATACAGTTGATGACCTGTAACATAGCTGGCTGGAAAGGGATGGTTGATAGTGGACTAATGAGCTTTCTCTCTAGATTTGACGTAATAGCCTTTCAAGAAACCTGGTTAACCGAAGTGGAGGAACCAGTACAACTGCCAGGCTTTCAGGGATGGGCCTTCCAAGCCCAAAAAACAAAGAACAAAGACCCTCTGGTGGGCTATGCATTCTTATAAAGCAGGGGTGTCAAACTCAATTTCATTGAGGGCCGCATCAGCATTGCGGTTGCCCTCAGGGGGCCGGGTGGGTATGGCCAGGGTGGGCGTGGCCTACTAGGTGGGCATGGCTAGAGTGCATATGGCCTACTGGCTGGGCGTGGCCAGCTCTACATCATTCGCATCAAGGGTGCCTATGGGGGCCCGGGCAGGAGTGGGACAGATCTGAGGGTCTCTGGCAGAAGGAGGGTCTCTGGGCCAGGGCCAAGGCAGTGGGTGCCGTTCCCTCACTGTTTCCAGGATGGTGTCGCGGGCCACATGAAACCACTTCGCGGGCCGGATCCGGCCCCCGGGCCTTGTGTTTGACATGTCTGTTATAAAGCAAGAGCTGCAATGGCAGGGGGAGAAATTATATACCAAAGATAAGTATCCGTACTTCCTAGCTGTCAATTTTGAATATGACCAGTTTTGAGTTAATATTGGTAAATGTGTATAATCCTCTAAGCACATCCCAGCACTATAATTCCAAATACTGGATGGGCTTGGAAGTTATCCTAGAAGATATATCTGTACTGTACCCCCAGTCCATAGTGATATTACTAGGAGATCTGAACACTAGGCTGGGTGCCTCTCTGTATGAGCTTGCCCAGAAGAAGGGAATCCCAGGGGAGTTCTTTGATAACTATCCTCAGTGGCTCTCGAGAGACTGTAAAAGTAATGCCGCTAGCCTGCTCCAAGTCTCCTTAATTTTTAAGGGTAATCTCCAAATCGTGGGAGGTAAGGATAAGAATTACACATACCCTTATACATACCACTCAGCCAATTCATGTAGTGTACTGGATCTCTTTTGTGTGTCTAGAGAAAAGGCTAACCTCTTTTCGGAGGTCACACTACACCTTAGTGATAATAGCGACCATCAGACCTCGCTGGTTTGATCCTGATTGCCAGCGACTGAAAAAGAAATTGAAGGCAGCCATGAGGCTTGCCCAGAGGAATCCTACTGCCCATATACAAGCTAAGATGCTGCACACAAGAAGGGAATATAAAAAAAACTATGACATTAAAGAAAAAAAGTTTTGCCATTTCAATCTGGTCAGAACTCGAGGTGGCTGCCAGAAGCCATAACTCAGTATTATTTTGGCACTCTGTAGCAGGTATCCTGAAAGAACTGAGATTTGCGTTTGACATACCAATCTCTGCTGAGGACTGGGAGAATTATTATCAGTGCTTGTTTGCTCCCACTGAACCGGTAAAGAAACTATTTTCAAACAGTGATTTAGTAAAACCTAGAACTCATCCCCCCTTGGCCACCAGTCTCAGAAAAGGAGATACAGTCCATCATTAAAAGCTTAAAGAGCAATAAAGCCCCAGGTGAGGATTTTTTACCAGCAGAATTATTCAAGAAATTTCCCAATTGGTGGGGCCTGTATTGGCAGGTCTTTTTACACTCATAAATAACACCTGCCATATACCAGATGGGTGGAAGATGGCAATAGTTGCCCCATATATAAAAAAGGGAATACAAGGGATCCTAGTAATTACAGGCTCATCAGCCTCATTGACATTGTAGCAAAAATATATGCTAGGTACCTTCTGAACAGAATTGAAATCTGGGTAGAGGAAAACAACATCCTCACGGAAGAACAAGCAGGTTTTGGACAAAACAGATCTACTATTGATAACTGCTTTGTCTTGAACCATCTAATTGCCAAATATGCCTATAAGAGGAGACCCGTTTGCTGCTTTCATAGACCTTACAGCAGCATTTGATATGGTAAATAGAGAAGTACTATGAAGTAAATTGAATCTCATAACATAGAACCCAGACTCCTGGCTTTGATTAAAGCCCTTTACACAAGTACCTGTTTGAGGGTGCGGTATGAGGTTAATGGGGCCCTGACTAACAGGATTCACACAAATAAAGGGATAAGGCAAGGGTGTATTCTGGCCCCATTATTAATTAATTTATACATCAATGACTTGCCAGGGTTAATGAAGGATACCATGGTACACATGCCGATGATCCTAAATACTTACTGTAACAGCTTGCTTTATGTTGATGATATGATTTTATTATCATACTCACAAGTAGGATTATGTAGGCTATTAAGAAGATTCAGCTCTTATTGCCAGGATAACTCCCTAATCATTAGTAAATCTAAATAAAAAATAATGGTGTTTGGAAGAAACCATCAGAGACATAAGTGGAAATTAGATGGTGAACCAATTGAACAGGTTAACACCTTTGTATATTTGGGCGTAACTTTTTCCAAGACTGGATCTTGGGCCTGCCATCATCAACGGAGTACATTTAGAGCAAAAGCCCGTTTGAATTTACTGCTCAAACTAAAGAACCATAATTACCCAGAGTCTCTAGCCCCATTAATCAAGGTTTGTAAGGCTAAGGTTACCACAATGCTCTTGCATGGAGCAGAAATTTGGGGTCTTTACTCAACCACAGTCCTAGAACAAACACAGTCCCAGCATTCAAGATGTATTTTGGGTGTAGATCCAAGAACATCTGCTGCAGCAGTTAGAGCTGAATTGGGAGTTCATACAATTCATGCATTATCTAAAATTAGAGCTTATAACTACTGGTACAAAGTTAATGGAATGGAGACTGATAGACTCCCCAAGTTATGCCTACTAGAGCAAATAAAACTACAATCACAAATCTCCTGGATCACCAAACTAACAAATTTTGTAAGAAGCTGTGGCCTTCCTGTCTCTTGCATAACAGGAGAACAATCTAAAAAAAGAGTTGCCCAAAGAATTAAGGATAACTGATATAGCTATCCTTAGTAAGGTGGGTAACTTGAAATGGCTGAGTAAATACAAATGTACTTTTCAAGTGGACAGTTATTTGAAGTTACAACTCCCAAAACATCTTAGGGAGATATTTACGAGAGCGAGATTCGAACAGCTTGACACAATGGTCAGATATGGGAGATTTCATGCTATACCCTACAATGAGCATCTCTGCATTTGCGGAGTGGCAGAGGTAGAAGACTTGGCTCACAACCTATTTGATTGTTGCCTGTATAAGAGGGTGAGAGACAGGTATCTTGGTCTATATACCAAATGAATGACCCATTGGGATCCCCATATCAAAATAACTTACCTTATGTACGGCCAGAACTTGAAAATAACATTTAACGTAGCACAGTACTTAAACAAAATGGTTCGGTTGAGATCTGCATATGTGGGACTGATTGGGGTAGATTGCAAGGCTGACTCCAAAATATAATTTTATCATATTTTATCTATATCTTAAATTATTGTACACTATTACAATTTCATTTTAGATTGTATTTTATTAGCATTTCATTTGAAATTGTATTTTATTCTAATTCCATTTTAAATTATATTTTATCAAATTCCATTTTAAATTGCTTTTATCAAATTTTAGTAACAATTTGTTGCTGGAACTTTGCACTTTGATATGGCCCAAGGGCTAATCAATAAAGACTTATTACTAATTACATGCATTTATCAAAACAACATATTGCATGGAATTTCTTAAACATAGTATTGTTCTCGTGAGTCAAAATAATCTATCTCACCAGGTCTTGATGAAATTTAAAATTAAAAAGCTTAATACTATCGAGTTGTTCAGTGTCTCACTGAAATCAATACTGTGATTATGTCACTTCTGCCCTTCTGCATAGGCCAAAGCTTTACTTCTTTCAAAGTCTATTTTATTCTTGAATATTTCAGAACAGATTCTGGAGTGTGCACTTTCAATGTCTTTATTTTAAAAAATAAAATAAATAAAATTTATTGTATAACATGGTTATAGATTTATTGGAAGGCTTGAGGTAAAGTTCTCAGAATTATTTTTAATTTTAAAAGTTCAGATTAAAATGTTTACTTACATTTTTAATTGCATCATAAACAGCACGAAATGTTGGCTGCTTATCATCATGGTAAACTCCTCTATTTCCATGAAGAATGAATATTCCTTCCTTTTCTGCCTCCTGGCAATTGCTCCCATAAATACAATGGTCAGGCCGATAGTTCCATTGGCAAGGAAAAATAAAAAGGCTTTCTATAGTGAACAACAAAAAATCCTCCATTATAATGTTTCGAGGCAAACTGTTCATTGAAGGACTTAGGTTATCAAGTTCAAGCCCTTATTAAATAGAAAAATCAAAATTAAACTATATCTAACAGATTGCTGTTCAGACTTCACCTGAATATATACAACAAAGTGAAACTTACACCCTCATTTGATAACTGGTTCAACTGTTGAAATGTGTTACCATTACAAAACTTTCCCTAACATTGAACTGAAATGTCTTCCTCCAACTTACCGGTAATACCATTATTCTGTGTCTAGCACTATAGGATATTAAAGAAAATGTAATGGCTTTCCTCTGTACTAATTGAAGAGAGCTTTATTTCCTTGTGTCAGTCATTTTCTTTTAAAGCAAAAAACACCCTGCCTCCTTGAGGTTTTTATAGGACTTAAGTGTCTAATCCCCTAACCATTCTTCTTGCTCTTCTTTTTACTTGTCTGTTTGTCTAAACTCAACACAGTAACAAGGTGAGGTGCAACAGAACTTTTCCCAATTATTTGGATTTGAAAAATATAATTCCCAATTATACTTTTATTAATGTAGTGGCCTGCCTTCCCCTAATAATGCAGTTCCCAATCACTGTTACAACTTTTATAAAACTTTAAATCATGTGACTTACTATGTGACCTGCTATTTCGGCCAAAACAAATAGCGACTTATGAGGCAGCCAACACAAGCAAGTTCTTGCTTGCGTGTCAACTATCAGAAGAGCACCAGGACAAGATTTTTGCTTCAAAATGCATTGAATACTGAATTTGACAAGTTTTGAAGCAGTCAAGAGCCGAGGTATGACTGTATATGATTAGCATGGGAGCACTTTAAAACAGAGTACATTTGTATAACACAAATAGCAATATCATTTTAAGATTAAAATTAAAATTGCATTTTTAAAAGCAACTTACCAGGATTATGAAAAAACATAATGTTCAAAAGATCCTGATCACCCCATGTTATATTCAACTTGTATTTTTTCAGTAGCGGCATGAGAATTTCTTCCCAACGTAATTGTGCTGATGTCATATCATTCTTCAAAATCAAAATACCAGAATTAGAAGTAAGAGGATCTAGATCCTACTTTTTATGATAAAATATATGCTTCTTTAATCTTTATCATACAATACCTCATTTTTATGCAGTATTATGTCATGGTAGTAAGTCTTTCTGATTTAAATAGGCAATGTTTTTTAATTATTAAATATTTATAAAAAAATAAAACCAAAAGCATATTCAGTTTAGATTCTACCAGATTAAACTACAAACTTCTATAAAAACAAGAAATATACACAAGGCTCAATATAAAGTACTTTCCAAAAATGAGTAAGAAAGTATAGGCAAAAACAGAGATTTATGTGTTTTAATGTTGTCTATCAACACACAAAACATTTCTAGACTAAACAAAATAATGTTCAGCTAACCTCAAATACCTAAATTTGAAAATGGCACACATGAGTCTAAAGAATAGTTTCAATTTTCAAATACAAAGTTAAAACCTGGCTTTTCCTATTGCTTTTTCTTTCTTTAATAAAATCTTTCAAGGTACAAATTACACATGGAATCCAAAAGCATGCTAGAAGGCACCTGAAAGTCATATTTTCAGTTCAAACATTCTAAAATTAAAAATTGGAAAGGGTAGTAGATGTTGTATTTCCGCACCCTGATTTGGAGTTTATATAAAGAGTAAAAAACTAGACTACAGTTTTTTACATTGGAATGAATGTAAGGAATTCTTTTGCAGTAATAGACTGCCACATTGCTGGCATCAGCTTGAATTACAAAGGGCTCCCCTGGGCAGGTGTGCTTTAGAACCGGTTCAGCAGCAAATAGTCTTTTTAAATTCTCAAAAGCTGTTTGGCAGCTCGTAGTCCAAGCTAGTGGTTGGCCCACTCATGGCTTCCCTCCTCCTTTGCCTGTTTTTAGTAGTTCTGTAAGGGGCAGGGCAATCTCAGCAAAGGAGGGATGAATTGATGTTAGAAGTCGGCAAAGCCTAGGAAACTCTGGAGCTGTTTGCGAGTCTTTGGAGGTTGCCATTCAATTATAGCTTTCACTTTGGCTGGGTCCATTTCAATGCCCTCATTGGAAATTCTGTAGCCAAGATAATCTAATTGTGTTTGGTGAAATTCACATTTTGACAATTTGACATAAAGCTTGGCATTCAATAGTTTAACACTTCTCTCACCAGTCTTATATAGTCAGTCATATTCGTGCTGTATATCAGGATGTCATCAAGGTACACCAGAACCTCTTTGTATAAATTATCATGTAGGACCTCATTAATCAACTGCATAAATACAACTGGGGTCCCCTGCAGTCCAAATGGCATGACTTTGAACTGGTAACTTCCCAAGGGGCAGTTAAAGGCAGTTTTCCACTCATCTCCCTCCTTTATTCTCACCTGGTAATATGCTTCTCTCAGGTCTAGTTTAGTGAAGACACTCCCCTTTGCTAGGTGGGTCAGTAAGTCCTTCAGGAGGGGGGTATTCTCCACACTCACTGCGTTCAGACCTTTGTAATCAACACAGAGACGGAGAGACTCTTCTTTAAACAACACAGGGGCTCCCACTGCTGACTTGGCTCATTCAATGAATCCACTCGCTAGGTTTGTATCCACATATCGTTGCATCTCCTCCATTTCAAGGGGGGACATAGCATACATTCTTGGTCATGGAAGTTTGGCCCCTGGCAACAGTTCAATGGAACAATCATTGGGTCATTGAGGAGGCAAGATATTGCATTATTTCTCACTGAATGCCTCGGCTAGCTCCCGATACTCACTGGGGATGAGCAGCTCGCCTGGTGGCTGTGAGGCAGCCATGTGCGCACACTCATTGGGTGGGCTAAAATTCCCTGTAACATTTGTCAGCCATGTGCGCACACTCATTGGGTGGGCTAAAATTCCCTGTAACATTTGTTGAATTAATGGGGGGCTTGGGCCCTATAGGTAGTCTCACAGTTCTTATTCCTTTCTCCCACCAGATAAATGGCTTCCATTTGTCCAACCAGGCTAATCCTAGGATCACAGCCTCAGTCATTTTTGGAGCCACTAGAAAATGAATGAACTCCCAGTGCTCACCTATTTCTAGGCATAGAGGCTCTGTTAATTGCGTGACTAAAGTCCCTCCCATCAGGGAGCCATCGGCTTGCTCAAACCTCATAGGTTTGGAGAACATTTTTGCTCGTATGTCCAATTTTATGGCAAATGGCAAAATAATGATGCATCGGGATCATCCAGAATCAACTAGCACTTTTAAATCTACCTGCATACCCGACTTAGGGATTATGAGCTTGGCAGGTAGTGAGAAAGGTGTGACGTGTCAGCTCACCATCGGGTCGTTCTCTCCGTCGTTGCTTTCGAAAGAGGGTAGAGCGGGGATAGATCCAGCCTGAGTCTCTGCATCCTGCTGTGTGGGGGATGTGACTTGGGCAACAGGTTCCTGTGTGATCTGCTTGGATTTCTCTCTCATTGGCTGCTGTGCAGGTTTCTTTCTCGCTGCTGTTGGGGGTAGGGGACTGGGCAGTTCGCTGCTCGATGTCCCTGCTGTCTACATCAGAAGAACCTGATTGGCAGGCCTGCAGGTGGCCTGGGTCTTTCAGCAGCTGCAGCAGTTGGAGATCCTCGGGGTGGTGGTTGCTGTTTGGGTTGCTCTGGCCTCGGCTCAGCTTCAGGTGGGGGAGGTTTCTTATAGTGGGCAAGCTAAATGTCTAGTTTTACCGTCGCCTGGTACCATGCATGCAGCTCATCAGGTACTGTTCAATAGATTGAGGCCCAAGAGAGGTGGTCGTCCAACCCTTCCCTGAAATGATGGACTATGGATTGCTCAGGCCACCTCTCTATCTGACCAGCTATCTTACGAAACTCTCATACATACTCCAGGGCAGGCTGGCCGGCTTGCTTTATCTTATGGATTTGTTCTTCTGCTTTGAGGGCAATGGATGGGTCCTCAAAACTTTATCTCAGTCCTTAGGAGGAAGAGGTGGGGGTCCTCCAATTCAGGGGCTTGCTCATTGTATAAATTAATCAGCCATTCAGATGCTTCTCCCTCTAGACTGGACACAATCATGTCAACCATAGCGGCTGGGTCTGGGTATGAGAGCGCACTTGGTTGAGAAAAAAAATCAGTTTCTCTGGGTTCCCATCGAAGGTTGCTCTGAAAGGTGGATCAAACACTGGCTGCTGGGCTCCCCACTGTGACAGTTCCCCCCACCCACCCCAGTTGCTGCTGGTCCCATCCTGACTGCTGCTGCATGCCCAGGGGTTGCACATTCAGGGGCTGTGGCCACGCCCCCTGCTGTAGTTGTAATATCTGCAGTTGAAACCTTGTAGGTTTCCAGGGGTCTCCCAAAGACAGCTGCCTGGGTGGGGGCTGTTGTTGAACTTCCTGCTGCTGGTTAGCATAGAGTTGTGGTGACCTCTGCTGCTGTAGACCCCTCAATGGTTGCTGGATGGATGGGATTGCTGCTGGTTCTCTCTCATTTGCGGGCCCCTCAGCAGTTGCTGTATGTTCGGGGGCAATGACCAATCTCCTTGCTGTGGTCGTCCTCCCACCAGCTGCTGATCTCCTGGCTTCTGCACCACCCCAAGCTGTTGCAAGGCCTCTATTAGCTGTGGCAAGCTCAGAGGTTGCTGACCGTCTACCTGTGGGGGCTGCCAAACTCCCCATTGCTGCAGAGGCCTCAGACTGGGGTTCTCTCTGTAGGACTGGAGGCCCTGGCAGGGGAAGACAGGGTTTGGAAGGCTGTCTGATCTGCAATGTAGGGGCTGTAGGCTCCTCTCAGTAGTAGTTGATTTCTGTTTCTCATCTCTAGCTTTTCAAATCTTTCCAGTGACTCACCCGAACCTTCAGCGGCAGACGATCTGGTAGCTCTCCACCGGTCTGCTTTTGAAACCTTTGAGGGTGGAAAGGTAGTCTCAAGGCGTCTGGAGTCTCTACTGGGCTGGGCCTGCTCTGAGGGCCAGATCAGCTCTCCTAGCTAGGAGACCTGCCAAAGTTTTTCTTCCCCATTTGTTATCTGTTGCTTCCCCCCTGGGATAGCAGCTGCTGCTGGGTTGCTAGCTTCAAGCAGTTTCTCTTTTCCCATGATGAAATCTTCTCTTGAATCTCTGCCAGCTCCCCTCAAGTCTGGAAAGAGCAGCTGCGGTTCAAGACCCCAAAATAGTTTAAAAAGCTTTAGATTTTGGCTTAATGTCATGGTTCTGACAAATGCAGTACTTCAAAAAACTTCAAGGCATTGTTTACCTTAAAGAATCTTTTAATATAGTTGCATAGCTTCAGCACGTACATATTGGAAGCCAAAATCTGAATTCTCCTCCCCTGAACACATCGTATCAAGCACAATTCTTTTCCTTAATTAAACGTCATAAATCACATTCTCCAGTTAATTTAAAATGCAAACTTTCCCTCCTGTTTAACAACCGCCAAATTCTTATCTTCTCTTATTACAAACAGTCTTGAGATATATTCTCACTACTCCCCCCAGCGTCCACTAATTCTAACTCTAAAAGTAATATACAAGTTAAAGGAAGGCTACATCTCCCTATGTTGTCAAGCAAGAACATCCAATGTTAGCAGCATTGACACCCTACCTTGAAATATTTTCTTCTAATGCGGGTCATGTTCATTAACATTACTCCAGAATTTATTCCAGTTTTTCCATAATATGGGTGCCTAGCAAAGCGATTATACCACCCAATACGAGGTTCTTCATGCTCTGGTGCCATAGCAGCAATCTGAGTAGAATTGAATTTTTTCAGGAAAGACCAGATATCATCAACAGGTCTTAAGAGCAAGATGTCTGTGTCAACATACAATAGAGAATCCACATTACTGAGGATTAACTGTAAAAGAAAAAAAATTGAAACAAAATTAACATCAAACACTGACATTTAATAGCTATTGTAAAGGTTTTATTGAACTACAAAAGTAGGCATTTAAACACCTCTTTTTTAAATTATCTATTTTTATGCTGATGAACTGAAGAATAAAAGCACAAGATGATTCCCTACAGGCTGAATTTAATTTTTTAAAATCAGCTGCTACATTAGCATTCGATTATATTTTTGAAGCCTTTTCCTACTTTTAATACTGGAAGCTGTTAGAGCACCCTTATAAAAAAAGTTGCTTAATCTTTGTTTTCCATTCAATATAAGGCTCAAAAAAGACAGAGGCCAGACAAAGAAAGAGGAAAGCAAAAGTTACCAACATATTCCCCCTATGCACCCTCTCCCCCAATAGAATGGCAGGCCCGAAAAGAAGACAAAAGAGAATAGGTCAGGGGTTTGGGGTTCTGACAGAAATAACCAAACAAATCAATGTTATATTGTACATTAAAACATTTTGTGTCAGAATCCATTTATATCCCATTCATAAATCCCTATCTGTATGTTCTAAAATCTTACACCCCTCACTGGATTCTGCCATTCCCAAGGAGGAGAAGAGAAGATGTTAATTGGCCATCCCTATCCATTTGATGTAAGGTTGTTTATTCAGCCTGCCTGGAGGCTGTCATCATACCAGGGGAATAAACTTTGAACTGAGAAGAGCAAGGAAAGGGGGTGGGAGAGATCTGGTTTGTATCTCCGATTAGAATCTGAAAGAGGAAGGAAATGTTGTAAAGGCATGGAAGATCCCTCTTCCCTTGGAAGGTTTTGACACCTGAACCTTAATTGATCCGGGACTGACCAAATTGACTGAGGGGAGGGGGTTTCACTCGGGGACACTTTAAAAGCATCAATCTGTAACACAGTTTCAGATCCTGTCTAGTTTTTCCACTGACAATCATGTTTTAGTAAAAGTTCCTTCTTGGACAATCCTGTCTCCAAGAGTTCTTCTTTCCTAAGATGTGGGTTGGGGTGGGTCCTGACATTATGCTCATGAAGCCCTGATTAATTTTATATTCTGATACAGGATAAATCTTCATTCATTTTATCCTCCCCGCAACCTTAATAAAATAACTAGTTTTGATTGCTTACTTTTTTCAAATGGAATGTACTATAATAGTCCAAATGTAAATGCCCATGAGAAGGACTTTTCACTCAAGAAAAAGTAATTGTTGCATCAGATGAAACTATTAAAAGTCCTTGTGACCACAACTGTCAGTTGCTCTTTCAGCAGGAGCTGTGAATTTAGGAAAACCTTATTATGAATCTGTTCAGTACAGGGATCAGAACTCCATTCAGAACCAGAGATGAAATATCCCTTTCACCAGATAACTTTGAAATACCAGGCTACTCTGTATTTATTCTTCTCCTTCCTGGTCCTTACAGCCTCTAAGCAGTGCAACTGCAGAACTGTATCATCTGTACATCCTAAGGATACAGCACACCCAGATATTATCAAAGTAAAAAGGCTGATCAGTAAGCACACTGTACACAATGCAGTAATTACTAAAAGGCAACACAGATGTATCAAGAAGTCATAATTGATTCTACCCCACCCCATCTTTTTAAAACTTGTACAGGTAGTTCTCAACTTACAGCCATTCTTTTAGTGATTACTCAAAGTTACAATGGCACCAAAACAAGTTATGACCGGTTTTCACACTTATAACCGTTGCAGTATCCCCATGGTCACGTGAGCAAAATTCAAAAATTGGCAACTGGTTCATATTTATGACAGTTGCAGTGTCTTGGGGGTCATGTGATCACCTTTTGTTACCTTCTAACAAAGAAAGTCAATGGGGGAGCCAGATTCTCTTAACAATCATGTTACTAATTTAACAATTGCAGTGATTCACTTAACAACAGTGGAAAGAAAGGTCATAAAATGGGGCAAAATTCACCTAACAACTGAAAATTCACCTAACAAAGAAATTTTGGCTTTAATTGTGGTCATAGGTTAAGGACTACCTATAACCTCCTTAGATTGTGGCAAAGCTGTTGTTATTATCAAAATATCTGATAGAAATCCCACATTATTCTGGATAGCAATTAGGAAGTCAGTCTAAATTTAAAGAAATTCACAATATTTAGCATCAAACACAGAAAACATGGGGAAGATATGGTAGCACTGTCCATTTGGAAGGAGAGAGACAAAAATGGCAAGATTGTTTGAGAGAGTGTGAATATTATACAGAAAAAAATGAGTTGTGGGAAGGCATGTTGCAACTGAATATTAGAAAAACCTTCCTAACATTCAGAGAAGTCTGATAGTGAAGCTAATTACCAAGAGAAATGGTGAGTTCCCTTTCATTAGATGTGCTTAGGTACAGAATGCAAAGTATTTACTCAGAATACTTTAATTTGAATTTCTATATTGGGCAAAATTTTGGACTGAAAATCTAAATTGCTCTTCCCAACTCTATGATGTTATTTCGTTTAACATAAAATTTGTGCTAGTGATTTTATAATTGGCAAATATACTGAATACACAGATATGCTTCAAATTTCTGTTGGTTGGTAAGTAAAGTTGGTTTTACTTGGCTTATTAGAATCTTTAATTTTTTTATCACTTTATTCATTAGGGAGGAAACTGCAAGGAGGTACAACCCTACCAATCAGAATTCTAGTAATACTTCCAAGCCATACTTTAGTGTGGAGTAACCGGAACATAATACTGAAACAGGAATTTCAGCCTACAAGTAATGACCTACCTCTTCATACTCAATCTGATTATACTTCAACTTGGTAGTGCTGCTTACTTTTGAAAGGGCAGAGACAGTCCTCCACATTATTTTATTGTCATAATATGTCAAATAAATAACTGAAGAGATTAGGTTTTATGTTCATTCAAAGAGCAATAGCTTAACAAATAACTCACTTTTTTCTGGAAGCATATTTATTTATTACATTTATATTTATTTATTTATTTATTTATTTGTTTGTTTGTTTTTATAAACCGCCCTTCTCCCGAGGGACTCGGGGCGGTGTACAGAGTAAGGTAGGTATACAGATTGAACAATAGTGAAAAAACAATAGTAAAAACAAACTGGGACCCCAATTAGAGCTATCAGGCCAGGCCGGACTGCTGGAACAGGTAAGTTTTTAAGTCGCGCCGGAAGGTGCGGAGGTCGGGGGCCATCCGGATTTCGGTTGGCAAGCAGTTCCAGAGGGCTGGCTGAGAATGCCCTCCCCTTGGGGGCCACCAGCCGACATTCCTTGAGCGGTGGCACCCTGAGGAGGCCCTCTCTGTGGGAGCGCACAGGACGGTGGGGTGTTGACATTGGCAGAAGGTGCTCCCGTAGGTAGTCCGGACCCATGCCATGTAGGGCTTTGTATGTCATTGTTAGCACCTTGAATTTCACTCGGAAGGCAACCGGAAGCCAGTGCAGCTCACGCAGGAGAGGTGTGATATGGGAGTATCGGGAGGCCCCCAAAAGTGTCCGTGCCGCTGCACTTTGCACCAGTTGAAGCTTCCGAGTGGATCTCAAGGGCAGCCCCATGTAGAGAGCGTTACAGTAGTCTAGGCGAGAGGTCACAAGGGCATGGGTGACTGTACGTAAGGCATCCAGGTCCAGATAAGGTCGTAGTTGGCGCACCAGTCGAACCCGGGAGAAGGCCCCCTTGGTCACAGCTCCTATGTGATCTTCCAGGGATAGCTGCGAGTCTAGGAGGACACCCAGGTTGTGGGCCCTATCAACAGGGGGTAGTAACTCATCCCCGATGTTAAGGGGTGGAATGATCTGAGTATCCTGGCTTGCCGGTACGTACAGCCATTCAGTCTTGTCCGGGTTGAGTTGAAGCCTGTTCCTCCCCATCCATTCCCGGACCGCTTTCAGGCAGCGGGACATCACGTCGAGGGCATCACTGATGCTGTTTGGAGTTGAGATGAAAAGCTGGGTGTCATCAGCATACTGATGGTACCCTACTCCAAAGCTACGAATGATCTCACCCAGCGGTTTCATGTACATGTTGAACAGGAGAGGCGAGAGGACCGACCCCTGAGGGACTCCGCAAACGAGAGGCCTCGGGGTCGACCTCTGTCCCCCTGCCAGCACCGACTGCAAGCGACCCTGGAGAAAGGAGGAGAACCAACGCAGAACCGTGCCTCCCACTCCCAGTCCCCTGAGGCGCCGCAGCAAGATACCATGGTCGATGGTATCGAAAGCCGCCGAAAGGTCTAATAAGACTAGGACAGAGGAATGGCCCCTGTCCCGGGTTCTCCAGAGATCATATGCTGCCCATCTCACTCTGAAAAATGACTCAGATGTCAGAACCCATTCCTATTTCATTTCTATCTATCCCCTATGACCCAAAATCAAATCTCACCTTTCCCTGGGTTCTATCATACTCCCAAGGGGGAGGGGGGAATGTGCCCCGGGCTTAATGCTTCTGTTTCTTCTATCTACAATTTAACCGTTTGCTTTCATTTATTTCCTCAGCTTCCTCTACCCGCTATAATGTAACATTTTGCTTTCCTGCGTTATATCTCTGTCTGAACTTCCTCTCCCTAAACTGTCAGCTAGAACAAGGGAGGGAATAAGGAATGTAACCTCCTTGCTTGGTTTATTTCTACACTCTCAGAGGAAGGTGTGAAGAGCCGCCGACCATCGCTGTGTGAACTGGAGATGGGCCAATGTTATCTCTCCTTTTCCCACGTTGGACCTAACACCTGGGGATTGGCTGTCCCACACTGGCCGAACTATGGGGTGGGGTCTTACTTGGGGATACCTTAAGGTATTGCTATGCGTGGGAAATCTCAGATCCTGTCTATTATCAACTACTCTTAATAAAAGTTCCTGTTGGAAGAAATTGTTTCCAAGAGTTCTGCTTTCATAAGATGTGGAATTAACTTCTGGGTGGCGCTTCAGTGGCGTGGATGGTCGGATTTGACCGCCGGCCCTTTGATCCCGTTGAAGCGGTGGAATAGCCAACGATCAGCTGTTCTGCCGCTCGAAAACCCTTACCCTCAGGCAAAGAGGGGAGGGGGAGCTTCCAGGTAGGGGCATGAAGGGTGAGAGTTCCCCCGAAGCCTGGGAATGCTCCAGATCGGAGGACTCTTCTGCTTTTGCAGAACAAGACACTGAATCCACTCCTGCCGGATCTGATTGTCATCTTGAGTGGCTGTAGCAGCAGAGCGGATGCAGGATCTGTATAAATAGCAAGTACAAGGCTTTAACTCTGAAACTTAAACTCTCTTCCTGTTCCAACGATCATTTGAAAGAAGGGGAAGATGGCGCCTGTTTTTTTGTAACAAGAAGCGAAAGTGTTTTTCTTCAAAGTAAAATGACCGTTTGGATACTGAGTAGGAATATGTAAAATGGACTTTTAAAACTTTAAAGGAGCTAGCTAAAATTTGGAGGTGCTAAAAAGTCATTTTTAAGATTTGGTTATTCCACAGTTAAACTACAAAGTAACAAATGGACTAGAAAGTGAAAGTGTGTATTGAAAGTTATTAGCTGCAAAAATGGCCCCCAAACCGCATAGACCTGTTTTTAAAAGTGTGGAGGCATTGCTTGTTCAGCAATCTGGAACGCAGTTTTTGAAGTTACCCTCTGAAGCTGCTACATCTGTATTGACTTTAAAAGATTTACAATATGCTTTAAACGATGCTTTAAAAATTCAGTCTGAAAAAATATTTGAGAAGGTGGCAGAATTTATTGAAAAGGAAAGCAAGAAAATAAGGGAGGATACTTTGATGGCTTGAAGTGCCATCAAGTGTTTTCAGGCTGTATTGAGAACTTGGATGAACGTGTGGAAAAAATGAAATGAAACAAAATAATCTGATGCTGGAGGCTAAAATGGGTGAAGTGGAGAATAAAATGGAAAAACTTGAAGATGAAAGTGATGATGCAATATAGAGATATCGAATTCACCTTGAGGATCAGAGGTTTGAAAGAGAACCAGCAGGAAAATCTGGAAGAGATGTTGGTGGATGCTCTGGCGCCTATTTTGGGGTTTCAACCTGAAGATTTTTTTTGGAAGATAGACAAAGCATTCCGTGTTAATTCTTGTATTGCCATACAAAGGAAACTGCCAAGGGATGTGGTGGCATACTTTACAAAGAGAAAGATTAGAAATGAGATCATTCAAATTTTTTATAATAAAAGACTTAAAGTGGCTAATCAGGAGGTTTTGATTCTGAAAGAGATTCCTCCAAGAATTTTGAGAAAAAGGAAAGATATTTTTTTTCTGGCAGATGAATTAAAGAAACAACAGCTTCGGTTTAGGTGGGAGGTATCAACGGACATTGTGGTGAATTATGCTGGAGAAAGATATTGTCTTAACACAGTCTGGAAGGCACGTGATTTTTATTCTAATGTACTGAAAGCAGGCTTACCGTCATCCTCAGAAGTTAAAAAGGAAAGGAAGAAGGAGAGCGACAGCTATAAGAAATAGTTTCGGAAGCTGTGCAATTTTTGGTTTTATTAAAAGAACCTAAGACTCAAAGAATGATACGGGCTGCGTCTAGATGCAAGGAATAATAATAACAATAACAGTAGAGATTAAAGTCAAGCGTATATAAGGAAGACATTGATAGAAGTAAGATTTAGAAATGGAACTTGTTAAAGATCGTAGGATAATCAAGACTAATAATGGTGGACATTTGGGGATGGTATTTATAGTAGATCTTAAAAATTAATGTATGTATTTAAATTGTTAGGTTAAATGTTGGAGATGTGGTGGTGATGATGCAATGTATTATTATGTATGGTGGAATTGTAAAAGATTACAATTTTAAAAGTTAAAGTAATTTGGTGGAATATGTAAGATTTTTAAGAAAAAGATAAGTTTTTTTTCTTTTTATAATTATTTTTGTAGGGTATTACTATAGACTGTATTATTATAGAAACTAAATTTAATAACTATAGTAAATTGTTGGTAGTGTTATATTGGAAGAAGGCTGATTGGTTTACTATAGAAGAATGGATTTTGAAAGTTTTGAATTAGGTAGAAATGGTAGAATTTCGAATATGTGAAGAATATTTGTAACGGAGATATATTGTGATGTTTAAGGAGAGTTAAAGTGCGATTGGATTTAAAGTGTAATTATAGTTAGTTAGTATATTTTAGATTAAGATTGTTAGAAATAATACCCTGTATTCAGCTTTGGGAAGTCGGGGTGGGTGGGTGTGGGGGAGGTAGGGGTACTGGGTGGGTTAGGGTATGGGTTAGGGTTAGGGGGGATGGGGTTTATGTCTAAAAATGTACTTTAAAACTTTTCAATAAAAAAAAATAAGATGTGGAATTGAAGTGGGTCCTGACATCAGGGCAGTTCTTTAAATGTAATAGATTTAATAAAATAGCTTTTCACTTATGACTCGAATTATTAATTTTGCTTAACAACTACCATTGCTACTTACTGGTAGGAAAAGTCTTTGAGAAGCACAGGGCTTGAATAATTTCTTCCATTCTGCTGCATTCTCAATTGGAAATGAGATGGGGTAGAGAGTATAATTAAATTTTTCATTATATGCCAAATTATCAAGCTGGAAAAAAACAACATATTTTAGTATTTTTGTATCAAAAGCAAGATTAACCAATTTCTAACTACTCTATTTCTCACTTTGGTTATTAAACAGTATGTTTTCAAGTGTATAAAATTAAATTAAGATTTGTGAAAGAATAGATAATACTAACAATTGTTTCCCTATTTTATTGGATTTATATGCTACCTTTCTAAAACAAATGTACTCATATTTTACAAAGAGGATGAAAATATCTTGCATCAGTCACTACTTGAAATTCATGAAAAACACATAGAAAAACAAATCAACATAAAATGTATTTTAAATGCAAATAACTTGTGTTTTAGAAAACGGTGTTTAAAAAAACTCTTTATGCAAATAGTTGGGAATACCAAATAACCAAACGCAAAACTTATCACAAATGCATTTTCTATGAAAAGCACCTTGCCTGTTTTTCAATTTCATACAAGACAGCTAGCATGTGTACTGTATATTTAAGGTAAAAAATATGTACAGTTCAGCAGGATACTAATGTTGCCAAACTCAGGTTGTATCAGAGGATAACTGAGACAAATGCAATTCATAGGATAAACATTTCTTTATATTTAAGGCAAGTCAAGAATTCACAATCTCCTGGTTTTTAGACCAGCATCTTAAGCACTACACCAAACTGGCTCTACGTTTTATATAAATTTAAGAGGCTATGTATAAGACTACACTTCTATCATGGTGTAAATATTAAAATATGTTATATTTTATAAAGGTAGTCCTTAACTTATGACCACAACTGAGCCCATAATTTCTGTTGCTAAGAATAGAATAGAATAGAATAGAATAGAATAGAATAGAATAGAATAGAATAGAATAGAATAGAATAGAACAGAATAGAATAGAATAGGAGCTGGAAGGGACCTTGGAGGTCTTCTAGTGCAGCCTCCCGCTCAAGCAGGAGAAGCTATACCATCTCAAACAAGTGATTGTCTAGCCTCTTTTTAAAAATCTCCAGTGATGGCGCGCCCACAATTTCTGAGGGCAAGCTATTCCACTGGTTAATTGTTCTCACTGTCAGGACGTTTCTCCTTAATTCCAGGTTGCTTCTCTCTTTGATCAGTTTCCAACCAGTTTCTTGTCCTGCCCTCTGGTGCTTTGGAGAATAATGTGATCCCTTCTTCTTCGTTGCAGCCCCTCAAATACTGGAATATTGCTATCATGTCCCCGCTATTTCTTCTTTTCTTTAGACTAGCCAAACCCAAGTCCCACAGCTGTTCTTCGTATGTTTTAGTCTCGAGGCCTTTGATCATCTTAGTTGCTCTTCTCTGATTTTTTTTCAAACTCTCATCATCTTTTTTGTGATATTGTGACCAAAATTGGCTTCAGTATTCCTGTGATCTTACTAGGGTTTTATAAAGTGGTAGTAATGCCTCATGTGATCTTGATTCTATGCCTGTTTATACAACCCAAGATTGTATTAGCTTTTTTGGCTGCTGCTGTACACTGCTGGATCATGGTTAAGTGATCGTACACTAGGACTCCAAGGTCCCTCTCACAGTTACTGTTTTCAAACCAGGTCTTGCCCAATCTGTATTTGTACCTTTGGTTTTTCCTGCCTAAATGCAAAACTTTGCTTTTCTCCATGTTGAAACTCATTTTGTTGTATAGGGCCCATTGTTCAAGTTTGTCAAGATCTTTTTGGATCCTTAGTTTGTCTTCTGGGATGTTGGCTACTCCTGTGAGTTTAGTGTCATGTGCAAATTTGATGAGTTCCCTTTCAATTCCCTCATCTCAGTCATTTATGAAGATAATGAAGAGTACTGGGCCCTTGTGGTATCCCGCTGCTTACTTCTCTCCATGTGGATGTAGTGCCACTGAGAACTACTCATTGAGTATGGCTTGCCAGCCTGCTACAGATCCATCTTGTGGTGAAGTTGTCTATTACACCATTTTTCTTGCATACCAAGGAGTAGGTTGTGATCTACTTTATCAAATGCCTTACTGAAGTCTAAGTATACTATGTCCACAGTATTCCACTGGTCTATTAGTTTAGTCATTTTGCTGAAGAATGAAATAAGATTGGTTTGACATGGTTTTTAACAAACCCGTACTAGTTATAACTTTGTTTGCTTCTAGTTGTTCTCAGATCTATTTTTTTATTATCTTTTCTAGGAACTTCTCAGGTATTGATGTTAAACTGATTAGTCTGTAGTTTCCTGGGTCCATTTTTTCCCCTTTCTAGAAGATGGGAACCACATCAGCCCTTTTCCAATCCTCAGGTACTTCCCTGGTGCTCCAGGATTTTTGAAAGATGTGGTGCAATGGTTCTGATAACATCTGCCAGGTCCTTCAGAACTCTGGGATATAATGTGTCAGGCCCCAGTGATTTATATTCATCAAAGTTGGACAGGTGTTCTCTTGTCATTTTCTTGCTTATTTTAATTTTTGTTTGTAATTTGTCCTTTGCAGTGTTTTTTTTTGGTATGTTGGGCTATAGTTTCTTTTTGTGTGAAGACTGATGCAAAGTATGAGTTAAGAAGAAAGAGAAATAGTTGTTAGTGAATTTTACCTCATTTTTCTTGCCAAAGTTAAGTGAATCACTGCAGTTGCTAGTTAGTAACACAGTTGTTAAGTGAATCTGGCTTCCCCATTGACTCTGCTTGTAAGAAAGTCACAAACAGTCATTATCTGACCCCGGGACACTGTAACTGCCATAAATGGGAGTTGCCAAGTGTTTGAATTGTGATCACATGACCATGGGAATGTTACAATAGTTTTAAGTGTGAAAAATGGTGATGAGTCACTTTTTTCAGTGCTGTTGTAACTTTGAATGGTCACTAAAACAACTGTTGTAAGTCAAAGACCATCTGTATTGGATAGCCTGAACATCTTCTATAACAATTTCTAATTACTCATTTTCTTTTCAACTTTAGAGTTCAAAGAACTGGAGACCATGCAATTGCTGAATACTAGCTCCACTTATGATTGAGAAGGTAGTAGGGGTTCAACACATCCACCAGAAGGTCACACTATACCAAAATTACATGCTTTTTGCTCTTGGAAATATATTGTTTTCCAGTTATAAAGTAAAAAAAATACTTCACAGAATATAGATCTTGGCAGATTTAGATACTGAAAGCAGGCAGACTTAAGTTTAATGGAAAAATACAAAAAAGTTAGCTTAATCCAAGCATACATTCTTTTATGAATACTTACTATTTCTCTGAAGTCACTGTGTAATGATTCCTCAGCAAAAATATGAAACTGAAGACTTTTGATGCTGAAAATAATAGCTGATTTCAACATAGTAACAGTTTCCTCCAATCTTTCACCACAGGCTACCACTGCCAAATGCATCCTCTCAGAAACCTGAGGCTTTGGAAAATCATATCTGATGCAAAAAATACAATAAACATTTCCATGGAGACAATATTAAATGTAAATATTCTATATTACATTTGAAACAAAGATTCTTTGTTCAAGTTAGTCATTAATATTACTTAACCTTATCACAATTTGAGAAAAAGTAGTTATGACAATCAAATGAATGACAAGGATGTATTTCCTACCTGTTATTAAAGTTTTTAAGTCACTTTTTTGTAGTTTTAATTCTAAATATAAAATAAAAATATATTTTCTTACCTTATCTGCTTATAAACTTTTATTTAAAAAAGCAACTCATTTTTGTCAAAGAACGTTTTCTTTTAATAAACACATTTGGTTGAGAATGCAGCCCACTTTTCCATCTTGCAAAAATTTTAATATTTTCTTATATTATTCCTCACTAGCTTTCATTACTATGTTCTTTACAGCCTATACCAGGGGTCAGCAACCCGAAACAGCAAAAGAGCCACTCGGAACTGGTTCCGTCATACACACAAAAAAGTGGGAGCCGCAAAATGTGTGCGCGCATGTGGGCACGCACGTGCATGCGCAGAACAAGCAAAAACATACATCACCCTGACGCCCGCACCGCATCCTGAGCTGCACGCACCTGTCGCTGCCCAGTGCCGCCAGCTTACAGGGGGGAGGGATGGACTCGCAGGCCGAGTAAGGAAATGGCCTTCCAGAGGATCCCGCCCAGCCCCCCTCGGAGGCAACGGGCCCTTCCCCGGCCGAAGGAAGCCTCGCGAGCGTCTCCTGCAGTGTAGCTCCGAGCTGTGAGGCACCTGTGCGACGGCGGTGATGGGTCTCCCTGGAGACAGGCACTGGGTTGCGGCAGCACCTTCAGCCCGGGCGCCGCCAGAGCCACCCGAGTGCCTTGCCCCTCTCCTGGGACCTCCAAACCTCTGCGTTTGATGAACGCAGCAGCTCTCTAAACGTGGAGGCGGAGGTTTGGAGAGCTGCGCAGCTCTCCAAACCACCGCCGTTTGCAGAGCTGCTGCATTCCTCCGTGTTTGAAAGAAACATGGACGAACGCAGCAGCTGTGCAAATGGGACAGTGGAAGTTTGGAGAGTGCGCGCGCACCTCTCCAAACCGCCACCACCAGTTTGGAGGTCTGCCGTGTTCGTCAAACATGAACAAACGCAGCAGCTGTACGAACGGGACGGCGGCGGTTTGGAGTGCGCGCACACCTCTCCAAACCTCCACCGCAGGGAACAGTTCTGCAAACGGGGCAGGGGCGGTTTGGAGAGCTGCCGCCGCCTGTTTGGAGAGCTGCTGCCTTCATCAAACATGGACAAAGGCAGCATCTCTGCAAACGGGGCAGTGGAGGTTTGGAGAGCTGCGTGCACAGCTCCCCAAACCTCTGCTGGTGGAGGACTGGGAGCCGCAGGAGATGGCTTAAAGAGCCGCATGCAGCTCCAGAGCCGCAGATTGCCGACCCGTGGCCTATACCTAACAATGTCATTTTCTGCTCCTAACTTAAATGCTTTGCTTTAAAGGAAATTAATCAAGAAGCAAATGCAAATTCAATTGCAATACTAATAGCCAGAAAAAAATTGTCAATGTACACACTGTAGACACATGAATCTTTTGTAATACCGGTATCAAAATAAATTCCAATAAAAATCAAAATGTTTCAGACAATAGTTTATTAACATTAAGATGTAAATAGTAAATATATAATTATGTGCTATTAAATTGAGTAGATATATCAATTGAAAGGTAGTCGAATTCCAGTACCAAAATTTCACTAGTATGTGAATACCATAAGAGAGTCCTGGATGCAATCTATCAGTTCAATACTAGATACTTCATTCTTTTTAAACTTAATTTATTCTTGAAACTTTAATGAATACCTCACCATGTATTTTACAGATTAGAATGTTTTAAGAATTAATTTCTAGCACCTTCTATTTATACACATAAGAATAGGGGTATAAAAATAGTTCAAATACTTTTTCTTTTAAAAATTTGACTGCTTAACTGTTGCATTGAATTGAATTCAAATATAAAGTACTCTGTCTTGTGGTAAAATGTTAATTCAGTTCCTGAGTTATCTAGATAGCTCCCAAGCTGTTGACATTAAGGGAGCTACTGAAGACTTGGCTGTATCTCCCAGACTTTGGGGTAGATTTATGGTGTAACTCATTATATGGCTTCTTTGTTCATATATCTTCATGGTGTTTATTTTTGTATTGTTCTCATCTTTTTTAATTGTAAGCTGTCCAAAGATTCAGGCAGCCTTCCTTCAAACTGCTAAATGAATGAATGTGTCAGGACCCACTTCAACTCCACGTCTTAAGTAAGCAGAACTCTTGGAAACAATTTCTTCCAATAGGAACTTTTAGTAAGAGTAGTTGATAGCAGGCATAACAGACAGGATCTGAGATTTCCTGCACAGCGCAGTAGATTATAGTATTCCCCAAGCAAGACCCCACCCCATAGATCGACCACCCGATGGGAGATGGCCAATCCCCAAGTGTTAAGTCCGTTTTGGGAATCGGGGAGATGACATTGGCCCGTCTCCAGCTCACGCAGCGAGGGTCAGCAGCTTCTTCACACCTTCCTCTGAGAGCATAGACATAAACCAGGCACTGAGGTTGCATTACTTATTTACTCCTTTGTTCTAACTGACAGTTTAAAGAGTTCAGTTCAGTGGGCAGGTTGAGGATACAGACCCAATAAACAAAGTAAAGGATTACGTTGTAGGGAATAGAGGAAGTGAAAGTAATAACCCTGCAGGCACATCCCCCCTCCCCCTTGGGAGTATGGCAGAAACCAGGGAAAGGTGGGATTTGTTTTTAGATCAGAGGATAGAAATGAAATGAAATAGGAATAGGTTCTGACATCATGAAATCCCTTTAGCTTGATAATAAATCTTAGAGAGCATGAAACCATGGTTCCTTAGAGGAAAAGGTTACAAAGAATGCAGTAAAGAACAGGATCCAACCAAACTTACTCTCATGAAAGAGCTTTGTAACTCATGTAGTTTCTGGCTTTTCGGTTAGTCTTGGCCCAACTCTGCTAGAATCAGATTTTAAAGACAAAATAAAATGCTGCTCCTTTTTACTGGTTTTATTGTTTTGTGAGCTGTCCAGAAATGTGGTTCCAATGTGTGTGTGTGGGAGGTATGTACTGTATGTATGTATGTATGTATGTAACAGTACAAACAGGAAACCCTAGCAGCAACACAACTTATACATACTGTTTTAAGTGTACTTGAACACTGTTGGTTACCCTTAAATAGATAAACATCTGAGATACAGTGAAACCTTTTGGGTTTTTTTCTGAAAGGAACATTTTTGGCTTCCAATATCCCTGTATTCCTGCCAGCATGATGCAAGATATCATCAATATGTTGACGATATCTGGCTTTACATCTTCCACCAAAGCGATACCACAGAGATTCTGTCTTAGTGTCTGGACGTTATGGGGACTGGATGGGGAAGATCTGGCTTCAAATGAATCCTAGCAACACTGAGTGGCTTTGGGTATTACACTTTCTTCCAAGGATTTTCCATCTTTAGTTCTGTTTGGGGGCCACACTACCTCAAGCAGAAACACTGCACAATTTGGGGTTCCATCTGGACCCCAAGCTCCTGTTCAATGAAAAGGCAGCAGCTGGGGGAGGGGGCTTTCCACAATTTTCTGCCAATTTGACTCTTTCTTAAACAGCAAGGCCCTTCTCACAGCAGTTCATGCCTTAGTCATGTCCCAAATGGACTTTTGCCATATACTTTATATGGAACTACCCTTGAACAGAATCCAGAAGTTATAGTTAGTAGATAACAATTCAGCAGTTATGTACCTTCCTTAATCAGTGTACATTACACCTTTGTTCTGTGAGCTGCATTGGCTGTCAGTATGTTTCTGGTGCTGGTTGTAAGCTTCATGGCTTAATCCAAGTATATGAGAGACTGCCTCTCAGGAGGGATTGACCAATCCTATTAGATCTAAAAGGAAATGAATTCTCTGGGTTTGATTTTTAAGCAGTGCCAATTGATGGGGGCCAGGAAAAGAACCCTTTCTGTTGTGGTGCCCACATTTTGAAATATCATTTCCACTGGCCCTGATCCTGTTGTCCTTTTGCAACAGTTACAGACATGATTTTGTCACGGGGCATGGGAATCAGTGGGTGTGGGTGAGTCTGTGCAATGATTGTGCTGATTTGTTATTGGTGATTTTTTTTTACCCCATTATGTTGTTGTTTCTGGTTTTCATGCTGTTTTAAATATTATCTGCCCAGATCTATTCCTCACAACTCTGTTAGAGCAAGGAAGAAAATAAAGGATGTATGTATGACACAACTAAACCACAGTTCCACTATTAAGCACCCAATGTTATATAATTAACCAGAAGTCATATTGTGCGAATCACAGATTAATATGATGTCCAAAGTGGCCTATAAATATGAGTGTTGAAATAATCGTCATATCCCTAAAATAAGGACACATCATAATAAGCCAGAGTAATTTTAATGCTACTACAATATTTTTGAAACTTACAAATCTTTAGTATTCCACTAACCAAAAATGGTGACATTCTATAGAAAAATATAGTTCTGAGTTTTGTCTATTAGTTTTGCTTCAAGCACATTCATTACATTTACAGCTAAAGACTTTGTATACTTATCAACAGGTACACCTCATTTGCTTTTAAAAAACTTTTGTTCCTATGTAAGCATGTACAGAATTACAGCTTCAAAGCCAAACTACATAGTATGCTGCATGATTTTTTTTCAAAACTGAGGAAAGAATTCAAATACCATTTATTAGTCAAATCTCTATTTGTTTTCATGACAGCCCAGACAACTGTCCACTCTCATTTGGGGATGAAACAGGGAATTATGTCAGAATCCAATTATATTTCATTTCTATCTTCTCAGATTTAAAAACCAATCCTCCCTATCTCCTGGATTCTGTCATACTAAAAAAAGGGGAGGGGGTATGTATGGGGGTTTTACTACTTTCACTTCCTGTCTTCACTACAAAGTAACCTTTTGTTGATTCACTTCGAGAGGCAAACCATAACAATTTAGCCATCTGCCTTTCATCCTATGCCTCTCTGAAACTCTTCTCTTCACCGACAGCAAGGGAAAAGGGGAGGGGGAAAGAGAAGAGGATTGAATGATCGTGCCGAGGGATCCGGACTGATGTTATTTTTCCTGAAGCAACACCTAGAAATCTGCTGGTTTGGATCACCTGGAAGAACTGCGGATGGGGAGGAGCTGCTTGGAAACACTTTAAAACATTAAATGGTGGGGAGGGGGATCCCCCAGATCCTGTCTAGCATACCTTCAGTCAGTCTCTCTTAATAAAGATTCCTGTTGGAAGAAACAGCTTCCAAGAGTTCTGTTTTCTTAAGATGTAGACTGAAGTGGGTCCTTACATATTATTTATTTTCTTATTCTAATTATAATGCAATATGAGTCTTTTAGAAGCTGGGTACTAATACTGGGAGTTTTTCCATAGGCAGACAAGGAATAAGCAATGCCCTAGTCTCAGATTTGGGCTTTAAAAATCCAGATAAACACAAAATGAGAGCAAAGATAGATTTTACCATTTCAGTCTAAAAACTCAACGTGAACAGGAAATAGAAATGAGACACAGATGTAATGTATCACAGGGAAAAGAGAAAAAAAGAGTTGTCCAGCTCTGCCAGGGCTAATGTTTTTCTGTTCTATGCTAAGCTTGTAAGCCGCCCTGAGTCTTCGGAGAAGGGCGGGACATAAATGGAATTTTAAAAAAAAAATTATACCTCTTTCTGTTGATGTCCTACCAATGGGAAGAAAACAAAGGATTCTATTTTTTCCTCAAAAAACGTATTTCACTATCTTAAATTTTGACTAAAGTTGTCAGCAGCAAATTTTCAATTAAAAAATTAAACAGTCACATAATTAGAAGTATAATTACATAATTAAATATATTGCAGACTTTATTGCTTTATGATATTTATTATTGGGATGTATATGTCGCCCTATCTCCCGAAGGACTAAGGGCGGCTAACAACAATAACATACAATAATACAGAAGTTAAAATAAAAATTAAATTAATGGCCCCTGTAGAATAAATTAAAATTAAAATTAAAATAAATTTAAAATTAGAGTTAAAAATTAAAAACATAATTAAAATTTCTGTCAGTCCAGGTGGAAAAGGAGTGTTTTGAGGCCGCGGCGAAAGGACTGGTGATCTTGGGCCATCCGAAGCTCATGGGGGAGCTGGTTCCACAGGGCTGGCGCTCCCACAGAGAAGGCCCACCCCTTGGGGGTCGCCAGCCAACATTGTCTAGCCGACAGTACCCTGAGGAGGCCTTCTCTGTGTGAGCGTACTGGGCGATGGGAAGTCGTTCCCGGCAGCAGATGGTTCTGCAAGTATCCCGGGCCTAAGCCATGTAGGGCTTTAAAGGTAAGTACCAGCACCTTAAATCTCACCCGGAGGACAACCGGTAACCAATGCAGTTCACGCAGGAGGGGTGTAATATGGGAGTATCAGGGTGCTCCCATCACTACCCGTGCGGCCGCACTCTGAACCAACTGAAGTCTCCGGGTGGTCTTCAAGGGCAGCCCCATGTAGAGAGCATTGCAGTAATCTATACGGGAGGTAACAAGTGCGTGGGTGACTGTACGTAGGGCATCTTGGTCCAAAAAGGGGTGCAACTGGTGTACCAGGCGAACCTGGGCAAATGCCCCCCTAGCCATGACTCCAATATGATCTTCAAAACTGAGTCGTGAATACAGGAGGACGCCTAGATTGCTTGCCCTATCAATGGGAGGTTACACCTCTCCTCCCATAACCAAAGATGGAAACTCTTGGACTAAACGAGATGCCGGTACGTAAAGCCACTCAGTCTTGGCCGGGTTGAGCCAAAGCCTGTTCTTTCCCATCCAAATCTGTACCGCTTCCAGGCAACGGGACATCACATCGAGGGCATCACTGCGTTGGTTCGGGGTGGAGATGAAAAGCTGGGTATCATCAGCATATTGATGATACCTCACCCCAAAGCCACGGATGATCTCACCCAGCGGCCTCATATAGATGTTGAACAGGAGAGGCAAGAGTACCGACCCCTGAGGCACCCCACAGCTAAGGGGCCTAGGGGTTGACCTCTGCCACCCTGCCAACACCTTCTGTGAACGGCCCGAGAGGTAGGAGAAGCACTGCAAAACAGTGCCTCCCACTCCCAACCCCTCAAGACGATGCAGCAAGATACCGTGGTCGATGGTATCAAAAGCTGCTGCGAGATCTAATAGGACCAGGACAGAGGAATAACCCCTATCTCGGGCCCGCCAGAGATCATTCACCAGCGCGACCAATGCTGTCTCCGTGCTATACCCAGGCCTGAAACCCGATTGGTATGGATCCAGATACTCAGTTTCCTCCAGGACCAAAGGGAGCTGCCGTGCCACCACGGTCTCAACAACCTTCGCAAGAAAGCGAAGGTTGGAGACAGGATGAAAGTTATTTAAAATAGCTGGATCCGATGCAGGTTTCTTGAGGAGGGGCCTTACCACCGCCTCCTTCAAGGCGGCAGGGAAGTACCCTTCACTCAGTGAGGCATTGATAACTGCTAGGAGCCAGCCTCGTGTAACCTCTCGAGACGCATAGACCAGCCAGGAGGGACACGGGTCCAACAGACATGTGGCGGCACTTAATTTCCCCATGATCCTGTCCACTTCATCCGGAGTCACAGGATCAAACTCTTCCCAAATGTTCTCGGCCAAACCCATCATTTTCCTCTCGTCAGATACTGACCAGTCAGAGTCCAGACCAGCCCAAATCTGAGCAATTTTGTCCACCAGATATTTACTAAATTCCTCGGCCCGTCCTCGTAAGGGGTCCTCTCCCGTCCCTTGATTTAAAAGGGAGCGGGTCACCCTAAACAGGGCGGCCGGGCGGTTATCTGTGGACGCAATGAGGGTGTTGAAGTAAGCACGCTTTGCCACCTCCATTCCCACAAGATCTAGAAAAGGATCTTAACTGTGTTCGGTCAGACTCGGACCGACTGGTTCTCCAAATTTTATTTTATTTTTTAATTTTAATTCCATTTATATCCCGCCCTTCTCCGAAGACTCAGGGCAGCTTACAAGCTTAGCAGTAGCCTTCATTCTATGTATATGCCTGCTTATTAGGGCTTTCACACACCCCCAAGCGGCATTATTACAAAGTCAGCTTAATTGCCCCCAACAATCTGGGTCCTCATTTTACCTACCTCGGAAGGATGGAAGGCTGAGTCAACCTTGAGCCTGGTGGGATGCGAACCTGCACTAATTGCAGGCAGCTGGTGTTACTTAAGGAGGCATTAGCCTCTAGGCCCCTTCTCCGGCGTTTTATCTCCCGCAGGTCTTTGGAAAACCAAGGAGCAAGCCGGGACCTGCGCCAGGTCAGAGGCCGGAAAGGCACAACACGGTCGAGAGCCTCCGAAGCAGCCTGTTGCCAGGCATTAACTAAGGACTCGACCGGGCTGTGGGAGAGGGAGGTAGGAATCAATCCAAGCGCCGTCTGGAACCTATCTGGGTCCATCAGGCGCCTGGGGCGGAACCATCTGGTCAATTGTGCCTCCCGGCAGCGATCTTAGTAACATTATACATTTATAGAAACAATCCTCCACCCAAATTTGGGACCCTTTCTTAGGCTGATTAGATTATAATTACAACAACCAATTAGTATGCATATTTTAAAGCAGAGGTCTCCAACCTTTTTGATTTGGTGGCCTGGAAAAGGAGGCAGGCACTGCTATATGTGCACAGACAAATGGGCCACACGTGAGCACATGCAAATGGAGCTGCGCAGGCGCAAGTGCTGCAAATGGGGTGGCACTAGTGCTGGCGGGATGCTATGGACGGCACTAGTGCCAGTGGGACACTCTGGGACGGGGCGGCACTAGTGCTGGTGTGATCCTCGGGGTGGGCTGGCGCTAGCAGGATGCTCGGGGCAGCACTAGCACTGGTGAGACGCTTGGGGTCAGGAAGGCACTAGCAGTGGCAAGATGCTCAGGATTGTGCTAGCATAAGTGGTACGCTTGGGGCAGGGTGGTGCTAGCACCGGCGGGAACTCGCGTGTCCATGTACACTCATGTGCGCATGCACTGGCCATCCCTTCATGCCAGCGGCCTGGTAGTGGGCTGCAGCCCACAGGTTGGGGACCCCTGTTTTAAAGTATATATTATGTAAAGAAATGCATAATTTAAAAATGGGAACCTTTTAAAAATAAATTAAATAAAAATAACTATGTCTATTAAATGCAATGTGACAGAAAAAATGCTAAAGAGTTGGGTAATTGCTTCAGCATTTTTCTACTTTCTGCAATACTTATTAGCATGTCTAAAATTAGCTAATTGAGTAATTAAGATTGTGGCAAAGCCTACCTATGGGCAGCTTCCCAAAAGCAGTTCTTTCCACAAACATCAGAGGGCAGTATCCAATAGGAATTCCAGTAACATACAGAAATATTCTTACACCTAACAGGTTCAGATAGAAACAATCCTGTATGAATATTGTGTTTTATCATTAGAGATCGCTGTGGAATATTTTACTTGCTCCTTATAAAAACAGTAATTACTAAATGATAATGCTGGTCTGTGACTGTAATAAAGATTGAGTGATTGATTACTAAATGATCTGTTCCACTCCTTGAAGACATAACTTCCCCTATGATAGTATCAAGATAAATCTAATGGGAGTAAAAAGTTTAACCGAAAAGCCTAGTATCAGTGAAATGCCAAATTTTACAAAAATTAAATCCAGTGGTACTTAATAGAGAAGTATGAACAATTCCTTATTATCTGCCATATCAAATATTTACTATGTTTGCTATTAAACTTGTTTTTATATTAAAATATTTGTACAGAACAGATGCTGCCTATAAATAATAAAGTCAGTGACATAGAAAAGAAGAGAAAAAAATTAACTTTTAAAGGACACTCCAATAAACATGGATTTATGTTTTAGTGCTATTTTTGCAGTCATTTCTATTTATTGCTTGTGAATAATTTACTTTCTTCTAATATTCTATTTGCACATTTTGGCTAGCGTCTATTTTTTTCTATTAGGAACCACTTACATTTTAAAAATCATGTATTTCATAGGACAATAAGTTGCAAGTTGCTAAGCCAAAAACTAAACATATTTGTAAGAAGCACCTATTTCTTCTTGAATGTTCACCAGGCTAAATTAATATATACAGTATTTAAATTGTAAATAATTTTAAATTTTAAAAATAAGCTTGAATTGCTATGTAGCCAAAGTAGCATTGTTTATACCTAAGACTGAATGGGTACTCCCCATTTAATGTATTCTTCATGAGAGGAGTTGCTGAGAGTTCCCAATGAAGTCAAGTGGATGGATCTCAGAATCTATGCGTTTTGGGATCTTTCATCTGTGAAATAACATGCATGTAAAAAGCATGTTGGTGATTAATAATGGATGGGAAGTATCACAGCTTGAGTTTTTAACAGATTATGCTTTATTATATTTTTATGAAAACTAGATGGGTTAATATAGATATTGCTTACTTACACTAATACTTTTATGATGGTAAACAGCCCAAATTCTTTAATATTTAGGGTATACAAACTGCTATATGAATAAATAAAATGCTGGAGTACTTAGGAAACATTTTTATAAAAACACCAAGATAAACACCAAGTAAATACACAAGCAGAGTTAAAATGCTGACTATGGGGAAAGAGATGAGGAACAGAACCAACAGGAAACTGATGCAAGTGAAAGTGGAAAGGGATATTATTATGAAGATATTGCACAATTGAATGAAATATTACTGTGGGACAATCACACTTGTGTATAATCCATATTAAATACAGCTAATTCTTGTTTAACAAATTATGTGCATATTAATTATCTACATAAATTTGATAGGATAATTAAAAATGAAAAATAGTATTAATATCAGGACCCACCCCAATAGACATCTTAGGAAAGAAGAACTCCTGAAGACAGGATTGTCCAAGCAGGAACTTTTACTAAAACATGGTTGACAGTGGATAATCTAGACAGGATCTGGAAATGTATTACAGATTGATACTTTTACAGCGTCCCTGAGTAAAACCAGTTAAGTTTCATGTGTCACGTGGGAAAAGAGAAACTTCATTCATTTAAAACATCACTACTTCCTCCCCTTCACATTCAGTTGGAGATGCAAACCAGAATCCCGCCCTCTTCCTTTTGTTCTTTTCAGTTTAAAGGTTCTTCCTCTAGTCTTTGATGATGGCCTCCAGGCAGGCTAAACAAACAACCTTTCGTCTAATGGATAGGGGTGGCCAATTGACATCTTATCTCCCCATCCTTGTGGATGGATGGCAGAATCCAGTAAGGGGATGATATTTAGGTTTGCTCAGATAGGAAATGAGGAATGGAATATAAATGGATTCTGACAATTGCCTCAATATGCTTTTTCTTATGATCAACACACTTAATCATGTGGAAATCATGGGGAAATTAAGTTCCGCCACATGTCTGTTGTACCCGTGCCCCTCCTGGCTGGTTTATGCGGCTCGGGAGGTTACACGAGGCTGGCTCCTAGCAGTTATCAATGCTTCACTGAGTGAGGGGTGCTTCCCTGCCACCTTGAAAGAGGCGGTGGTAAGGCCCCTCCTCAAGAAACCTGCACCGGATCCAGCTATTTTAAATAACTTTCGTCCAGTCTCCAACCTTCGCTTTCTTGCGAAGGTTGTTGAGAGCATGGTGGCACGGCAGCTCCCTTTGGTCCTGGAGGAAACTGAGTATCTGGACCCGTACCAATCGGGTTTCAGGCGTGGGTATAGCACGGAGACGGCATTGGTCGCGCTGGTGGATGATCTCTGACGGGCCCGAGATAGGGGTTATTCCTCTGTCCTGGTCCTATTAGATCTCTCAGCAGCTTTTAATACAATCGACCATGGTATCTTGCTGCGACGTCTTGAGGGGTTGGGAGTGGGAGGCACTGTTTTACGGTGGTTCTCCTCCTACCTCTCGGGCCATTTGCAGACAGTGTTGGCAGGGGGGCAGAGGTCAACCCCTAGGCCCCTTAGTTGTGGGGTGCCTCAGGGGTCGGTACTCTTGCCTCTCCTGTTCAACATCTATATGAGGCCGCTGGGTGAGATCATCCGTGGCTTCGGGGTGAGGTATCATCAATATGCTGATGATACCCAGCTTTTCATCTCCACCCCGAACCAACGCAGTGATGCCCTCGATGTGATGTCCCGTTGCCTGGAAGCGGTACAGATTTGGATGGGGAGGAACAGGCTCCGGCTCAACCCGGCCAAGACTGAGTGGCTTTACCTACCGGCATCTCGTTTAGTCCAAGAGGTTCCATCTTTGCTTATGGGAGGAGAGGTGTAACCTCCCGTTGATAGGGCAAGCAATCTAGGCGTCCTCCTGGATTCACGACTCAGTTTTGAAGATCATATTGGAGTCGTCGCCAGGGGGGCATTTGCTCAGGTTTGCCTGGTACGCCAGTTGCGCCCCTTTCTGGACCGAGATGCCCTAAGTACAGTCACCCACGCACTCGTTACCTCCCGTATAGATTACTGCAATGCTCTCTACATGGGGCTACCCTTGAAGACCACCCAGAGACTTCAGCTGGTTCAGAGTGCGGCCGCATGGGTAGTGATGGGAGCACCCCGATACTCCCATATTACACCCTTCCTACGTGAGCAGCATTGGTTACCGGTTGTCCTCCGGGTGAGATTTAAGGTGCTGGTACTTACCTTTAAAGCCCTACATGGCTTAGGCCCGGGATACTTGCAGGACCATCTGCTGCCGGGAACGACTTCCCATCGCCCAGTGCGCTCACGCAGAGAGGGCCTCCACAGGGTACCGTCGGCTAGACAATGTCGGCTGGCAACCCCCAGGGGGAGGGCCTTCTCTGTGGGAGCGCCAGCCCTATGGAACCAGCTCCCCCCTGAGCTTCGGATGGCCCCAGATCTTCGGTCCTTTCGCCGCGGCCTCAAAACACTTCTTTTCCATCAGGCTGACATGGACTGACAGGGATTTTAATTGTTTTTAATTTTTAACTTATTTTAATTTTAATTTATTCTACAGGGGGCATTAATTTAATTTTCTTTTAACTTCTGTATTATTGTATTTTATTGTTGTTAGCCGCCCTGAGTCCTTCGGGAGATAGGGCGGCATATAAGTCCCAATAATAAATAAATAAAATAAAATAAATAATTCTTTAGTGCTTTTCATACCATATACAATATGGTACTAATAAAATAGTTTTAAAAAGTGAATCACATGGAATATACAGACATACAAAACCCTCAAAGTTACAGATTTGACTTTGTAAAAAAAATGAATTTGAAATTATATTGTATGGTAATGCCAAAGTGTATAAATTGTTATTGTCATTGAAATTGAATTTGGAGAATGAATATATTGAAGCATAGCATGATCCAATGGGTAAAATATTTTGAGTTATAATATAATAATTGCACAATTTTAAACATGTGGACATGTGGATGAAGGGTTTAAAATTTACATTAAATTATAATTTAAAAGAAAATTTTTATAAAATAATGTGCCATTTAACATTTATTGCGTATTTAACAACCGATAAAACTGTCAAAGATGTATGAAAGTATTTCATATGTATGTTGGAAATGTAAATGTAAAGAAGGAACTTTTGATGGTCTTTTGACAAAGCAAAAAAATTCTGGGGTAAGATTTATATTTTGATACAGAAGGTTCTTAAAATGAATATAAAAATCAAGCCAGAAACTTTTCTTTTAGGCTTGATGGACAAAGAACTTTAAAAAAGTCTGGAACTTTGTTGTTATATATGTTGATAGCACAAGAATGCTTTTATGCACAAAATGGAAAGATACTTTAATTCCCACAATGGATGGATGGCTGAAAAGACTGATGGAACTAGTAGAGAAGGCTAAATTAATTGCCTTAATCAAAGAAAATAATTCATCCAGCTTTGTTTTTACATGGAAACCACTTCTGGATTTTGTGCTTGAGATGGGGAAAAAAATGAAACATTGACTTTTGGTAAATGGCAAATACATATTAAGTGTGTAAAAGTAAAGAGTTAAGGCTGTTATGCTGCTATCTTGTTCTACTGTGTTAAAGAGTTGGAAGTCAATGCTTTTTTTTTTTTTACCCCACACAACTTTCTCTTCTCTGCCCTTCATTTTCCTGCTATTTTCATTTTCTTTTGCATTTATATAATGATAAGCATAATAAATTAAAAGAGAAATATATTTTGTTTTTCTTATGATCAACATACTTAATGCCTTAGTGCTTTTCATACAAAAGTACATCATATGATACAAATAGTTTTAAAAAGTTAATCACATGGAATATGGAGACATACAAAAACCCTATGTTCATTAGGAATTGCTAATATGCATTACCCCTTCATGAATTACTGCCTTGTCGTGGCGAAGGGGCTTGCGTTATTCAATGAAGCTATGAGCTATGCCGTGCACCCAAGATGGAAAGGTCATAGCAGAGAGTTCTGACAAAACGTGATCCACTGGAGAAGGAAATGGCAACCCACTCCAGTATCTTTGCCATGAAAACCCTATGGACAGTACCAAAAGGCAAAACGATATGACGCTGGAAGATGAGCCCCTCAGGTCGGAAGGCGTCCAATATGCTACTGGGGAAGAGCAGAGGGCTAGTACTAGTAGCACCAGAAAGAATGAAGCGACTGGGCCAAAGCCGAAAGGACGCTCAGCTGTGGATATGTCTGGTGGTGAAAGGAAAGTCCGATGCTGTAAAGATTTTTTCTCCATAGGAACCTGGAATGTAAGATCCATGAATCAAGAAAAGCTGGACATGGTCAAACAAGAGATGACAAGACTAAACATTGACATGTTAGGTATCAGCGAACTAAAATGGACAGGAATGGGTGAATTTGATTCAGATGACCATCAGGTATACTACTGCGGGCAAGAATCCCTCAGAGGAAATGGAGTAGCCTTCATAATAAAAAAGTAGGAAAAGCAATACTGGAATAGAATCCTCAAAATGACAGAATGATCTCAGTTCGAATCCAAGGCAAACCATTCAATATCACAGTAGTCCAAATTTATGCCCCAACCACCGGTGCTGAAGAGGATGAAATTGACCAGTTCTATGAAGCCCTACAGCACCTTATAGAACTAACACCCAAAAATGATGTCCTTATCGTCATGGGGGATTGAAATGCTAAAGTAGGAAGCCAAAAGATAACTGGAATAAGAGGCAAGTTTGGCCTTGGAGTACAAAATGAAGCAGGGCACAGGCTGATAGAATTTTGTCAAGAGAATACGATGGTCATAGCAAACACTCTTTTCCAACAACCCAAGAGACGGCTTTACACATGGACATCACCAGACGGTCAACGCAGAAATCAGATTGACTATATGCCCTGCAGCCAAAGATGGAGAAGCTCTATACAGTCAGTAAAAACAAGACCAAGAGCTGACGGTGGCTCAGACCATGAGCTTCTTGTTGCAAAGTTTAGGCTTAAATTAAAGAAAGTAGGGAAAAGCGCTAGGCCAGTCAGGTATGAATTAAATCATATCCCTGCTCAATATACAGTAGAGGTGACAAATAGATTTAAGGAATTAGATCTGATAGACAGAGTGCCTGAAGTACTATGGACAGAGGTTCGCAACATTGTACAACAGGTAGCAACCAAAACCATCCCAAAGAAAAAGAAATGCAAGAAAGCAAAATGGCTGTCTGAGGAAGCTTTGCAAATAGCTGAGGAAAGGAGGGAAGCGAAAGGCAAGGGAGAAAAAGAAAGATATGCCCAATTGAATGCAGAATTCCAAAGAATATCTAGAAGAGATAAGAATGCCTTCTTAAATGAACAGTGCAAAGAAATAGAAGAAAACAATAGAATAGGGAGGACCAGAGATCTTTTCAAGAAAATTGGAGAGATGAAAGGAACGTTTCATGCAAAAATGGGCATGATAAAGGACCAAAATGGCAGGGACCTAACAGAGGCAGAAGAGATTAAGAAGAGGTGGCAAAATTACACAGAAGAACTATACAAGAATGAGCTTAACGTCCCTGACAATCACAATGAGGTGGTCACTGACCTCAAGCCAGACATCCTAGAATGTGAAGTGGGCCTTAGAAAAGCTGAGCAACAACAAAGCTAGTGGAGGTGACAGTATTCCAGCTGAGCTATTCAAAATCTTAAAAGACGATGCAGTAAAAGTGCTACACTCAATTTGCCAGCAAATTTGGAAAACTCAACAGTGGCCACAGGATTGGAAAAGATCAGTTTACATTCCAATTCCAAAGAAAGGCAGTGCCAAAGAATGTTCAAACTATCGCACTATTGCACTCATTTCTCATGCTAGTAAAGTTATGCTTAAAATTCTACAAGCTAGACTCCAGCAGTATGTGGATCGAGAACTACCAGAAGTACAGGCAGGATTTCGAAGAGGCAGAGGAAGTAGAGATCAAATTGCTAACATACGCTGGATCATGGAGAAAGCTAGAGAGTTCCAGAAAAACATCTACTTCTGCTTCATTGACTATGCTAAAGCCTTTGATTGTGTGGATCATAACAAACTGTGGCAAGTCCTTAAAGAAATGGACATACCAGACCATCTTATTTGTCTCTTGAGAAACCTATATGCGGGCCAAGAAGCAACAGTGAGAACTGGACACGGAACCACTGATTGGTTCAAAATTGGGAAAGGAGTCCGGCAAGGCTGTATACTATCGCCTTGCCTATTTAACTTATATGCAGAGCACATCATGAGAAAGGCAGGGCTAGATGAATCAAAAGTTGGAATTAAGATTGCCGGAAGAAATATCAACAACCTAAGATATGCAGATGATACCACTCTAATGGCAGAAAGTGAAGAGGAACTAAAGAGCCTCTTGTTGCGAGTGAAGAAGGAGAGTGCAAAACTTGGGTTGAAACTAAACATTAAGAAAACCAAGATCATGGCATCTGGCCCTCTCAATTCCTGGCAAATAGATGCGGAAGAAATGGAGGTAGTGACAGATTTTATTTTCCTGGGCTCCAAGATCACTGCAGATGGGGACTGTAACCAAGAAATTAAAAGACGCTTGCTCCTCGGGAGGAAAGCCATGGCAAATCTAGACAGCACACTAAAAAGCAGAGACATCACCCTGACAACAAAAGTGCGTATAGTCAAGGCTATGGTCTTCCCAGTTGCAATGTATGGCAGTGAAAGCTGGACCATAAGAAAGGCTGAGCGCCAAAGAATTGAAGCCTTTGAACTATGGTGCTGGAGAAGGCTCCTGCGAGTCCCTTGGACTGCAAGGCGATCAAACTGGTCAGTCCTAGAGGAGATCAACCCTGACTGCTCTTTAGAAGGCCAGATCCTGAAGCTGAAACTCAAATACTTTGGCCACCTAATGAGAAGGAAGGACTCACTGGAGAAGAGCCTAATGCTGGGAAAGATTGAGGGCAATAGAAGAAGGGGTGGACAGAGAATGAGGTGGCTGGATGGAGTCACTGAAGCAGTAGGCGCGAGCTTAAATGGACTCCAGAAGATGGTAGAGGACAGGAAGGCCTGGAGGAACATTGTCCATAGGGTCGCGATGGGTCGGACACGACTTCGCAACTAACAACAACAATATGCATTAAAATCAGTGAAGCTGATCTTTAGTAGTGTAATATATCAGGAAATGTAGGCTTTCTACAGATGGTTACTATATTCACATCCAAAACACATTTTAAATATTTAGAAATGCAGTTGCAATAGACTATACACTGTCAAACTGTACTTTATAAAAAATGCTAATAAGAATACAGGCACTAAAAATATAATTTAAATTCTCAGTATTTCACAGAGAATTTTAAAATTCATCCCTGTGTAAACAGAAAGCAGCTGCATAGTTTATTTTAGATGACAATTTCTGTGATGTAAAACAACTGTGCTTCCACTAATTAATGCCAGAATTGCATATTCCACAAGAAATAGTGATGAGAAATCTATATGGAGTTTTTGTTCCTCCCGTTATATAGTTATACTTAAATGGCGACACCAAGCTTCATTTCCCCACAGGAACCCTTTAATCAAATAAAAGATATTTCTGTCAAATCTGGCTTCCCCCATTGACTTTGTTTGTTGCAAGCTAGCTGGGAAGGTCCAAATGGTGATCACAAGACCCTGGGAGACTGCAACTGTGATAAATATATGTCGGTTGCCAAGCACCTGAATTTTGATTACATGACCATGGGGATGCTGTGATGTTGCAAGCACGAGGACCAGTTGTAAAATCACTTTTTCAGAGCCACTGTAACTTCAAACGGCCACTAAATGAATGGTTGTAAATCAAGGGCTACCTGTACTGGAACATTGTGCCCCCCCCAACGTGAAATCTGCAGCCACCCTTTTAGCCTTGCAAAAAGGCCTGAAAACTTGGCTCTGCCAAGTGGTCAGGGACTCTGGTGGTGGTGTGTCATTCGGGAAGTAGTTAAGAACTAGATTAAGACTCCACCTTTTCCCATGTGCATCTTGCTTTCTTCTTCCCCAGTTCTGTCAGTTTTAAATCAAGTTTAATATTTTAATGTTTTACATTGATGTTTTGATTGTAAGCTGCCTAGAAAGCTTTTGTGAGATGGGTGGCATATAAACTATAAATAAAGGGATCAAGAGGGGGTAAGAGAATGATTACTGATAACTCTGCATATTAATCAGAACAAATTTGTAATCATTTGTATTTTTATTTTCAACTTCTCCTGCGAGTCCCTTGGACTGCAAGGCGTTCAAACCAGTCAGTTCTAGAGGAGATAAACCCTGACTGCTCTTTAGAAGGCCAGATCCTGAAGTTGAAACGCAAATACTTTGGCCACCTAATGAGGACTCTCTGGAGAAGAGCCTAATGCTGAGAAAGATTGAGGGCAACAGAAGAAGAGAAAGACAGAATGAGGTGGCTGGATGGAGTCACTGAAGCAGTAGGCATGAGCTTAAATGGACTCCAGAAGATGGTAGAGGACAGGAAGGCCTGGAGGAACGTTGTCCATGGGGTCGCAATGGGTCGGACACAACTTCGCAACTAACAACAACAACAAATATTCAACTTTGCTACAGATAGTGATGCTACTGAATATTATCTGTGGAAGATATAACATTGTACTGATTAACAATTAATTCCAAATAAAACTGTAAATTCTAATAAAACAATCCTTTATATGAAATACTGGACATAAATTAACTGGCTTGGGATAGTACTGTGAGCACATTGGCAATTACACTTGGGAAAAGTGGGGGGGGAGTATTTGATCCCATGCTGATTTTGTACATTTATTTATTTATTTTATTTGTATACTGCCCTTCTCCCGAAGGACTCAGGGCGGTGAACAGGGCAATACATATTAAAAGACAAAATACAAAAATTAAAAAAGATTAAACAAAATGCCCACGAATAAGTTAAAACACATTAAAAAGTAGGTTAAAACACATTAATAAAACCCAACCCCATCCCATCAGGCCACGCCAGCTTGTTCGAAGAGGTAAGTTCTTAGATCGCGCCGGAAGGAGAGGAGGTCAGGCGCCATCTGGAGCTCGACCGGAACATGGTTCCATAAATCCGGCGCGCCCACAGAGAATGTCCTCCCCCTGGGGGCCGCCAGTCAGCATTCTTTGACCGGTGGCACCCTGAGGAGGCCCTCTCTGTGGGAGCGTACTGGGCGGAGGGAAGTTGACGCCAGCCGCAGGTGCTCCCCAAGGTATTCCGGACCCATGCCATGTAGGGCTTTGTAGGTCATTACCAACACCTTGAATCTCACCCGGAAGACAACTGGAAGCCAATGCAGCTCGCGGAGCAGAGGTGTAACATGGGAGTGTCGGGAAACTCCCAACACAACTCTCGCGGCTGCATTCTGTACCAGCTGGAGCCTCCGACTGGTCTTCAAGGGTAGCCCCATGTAGAGAGCATTGCAGTAGTCCAGGCGAGAGGTCACGAGCGCGTGAGTGACCGTACATAAGGTATCCCGGTCTAGATAGGGCCGCAACTGGCACACCAGGCGAACCTGGGCGAAGGCCCCCCTAGTCACAGCTATTGTATGGTCTTCTAGAGAAAGCTGTGAATCTAGGAGGACTCCCAAGTTGCGAGCCCTATCTACGGGGGGTAATAACTCACCCCCCATAGAGAGATGGGATATCCTGAATATCCCGAGATGCTGGTACGCACAGCCACTCGGTCTTGTCAGGGTTGAGTCGAAGCCTGTTCCTCCCCATCCAGACCTGAACCGCCTCCAGGCAGCGGGACATCACGTCAAGGGCATCACTGGGGTGGTTTGGGGTCGAAATGAAAAGCTGGGTATCATCAGCATACTGATACCCAACTCCAAAACCACGAATGATCTCACCCAGCGGTTTCATGTAGATGTTGAACAGGAGAGGCGAGAGGACCGACCCCTGAGGGACTCCACAAGCGAGAGGCCTCGTGGTCGACCTCTGCCCCCCTGCCAACACCGACTGCGAACGTCCCAGGAGATAGGAGGAGAACCACTGAAGGACCGTGCCTCCCACTCCCAATCCTGAGACGCCGCAGCAAGATACCATGGTCGATGGTATCGAAAGCCGCTGAGAGGTCTAATAGGACTAGGACAGAGGAATATCCCGTCCCGAGCCCTCCAGAGATCATTCACCAGAGCGACCAATGCCGTCTCCGTGCTGTACCCGGGCCTGAAGCCCGATTGGTACGGGTCTAGATATTCCGCTTCATCCAGAACCAGAGGAAGTTGATGCGCCACCACACTCTCAACAACCTTCGCAAGAAAGCGAAGGTTGGAGACCGGACGAAAGTTATTTAAGAGAGCTGGGTCCAAGGCAGGCTTCTTGAGGAGAGGTCTCACCACCGCCTCCTTCAAGGCGGCGGGGAAACTACCATCACTCAAAGAGGCAGATATAACCGCCTGGAACCAGCCTCGTGTCCCCTCCCGGGCTGCATAAACCAGCCAGGAAGGGCACGGGTCCAATAAACATGTGGTGGAGCTCAGCCTCCCCATAATCCTGTCTACTTCCTCCGGAGCTACAGGATCGAACTCCTCCCAGATAACATTGACAAGACCACCCGTGTCCTGATCGTCCGACTCTGCCCAGTAGGAGTCCAAATCGGTCTGAATCCGAGCGATTTTATCCAACAGATGTTGACTAAACTCCTTGGCACGCCCCTGCAAGGGTTCCTCACTCACCTCCTGATTAAGGAGGGAGCGGGTCACCCTAAACAGGGCGGCCGGGCGGTTATCTGCGGACGCGATAAGGGTAGCGAAGTAATTAGACCTCACCACCCTTATCACAGCGAGATAAGACCTAATATGGGTTCTTAGTCGCAATCGGTCGGATTCAGATCGGCTGGACCTCCAACCGCTCTCTAGGCCCCGTCTCCGACGCTTCATCTCCCGGAGCTCTGCGGAGAACCATGGAGCCCACTGGGATCTGCGCCGGGTCAGGGGCCACAAGGGTACAACTCGGTCAAGTGCCTCAGTGGCCGTCCTTTCCCAGGCTTCCACTAAGGCATCTGCCGAGATGTGAGCAGAGGAGGCAGGTGGGGACCCCAGCGCTGCCTGAAACCTCTCAGGGTCCATTAAGCGCCTGGGGCGGAACCATCTAGTTGGCTCAACACACCCACGGTGGGAAGTGGCAAAACAGAAGACCAGCCGCAGGAGATGATGATCGGTCCATGACAGGAGCATAACAATTGGGGGCCCCCCACCAAGATCATCTAACCACCGTCCAGATAGAAAAACCAAATCCAGGGTGTGACCTCCCACATGAGTTGGTCCATGAATTACTTGCGTCAGGTCCATGGCCGTCATGGAAGCCATGAACTCCAGAGCTAACTCAGATGATCCTCCCAGGGATGGTAGATTGAAGTCACCCAAAACCATGAGTTTGGGGAACTCAATCACCAGCCCCGAGAGAATATCGAGAAGCTCAGGCAGGGCTGCTGCTGCGCGACTAGGCGAAAGGTACACCAGCAGCAAGCCCAACTGCGCCCTAGGACCACACCTCAGTAAGAGAGATTCACACCTGACTATCTGAAGAACGGTGGCCTCCTGCGGACATAAGGTCTCCCTTGCCCACTGAAAAAGTCTATAATTTTAACTGCAGGCTTATTTTAACAGTGAGACACAGAATAACAATAAAAAAATCCAGAAAAACACATTTCAAAAATGTTATAAATTGATTTACATTTTAATGAGTGAAGTACGTATTTGATCCCCTATCAAACGGCAATATTTCTGGCTCCCAGGTGTCTTTTATACAGATAATGAGTGGAGATTAGGAGCACTCTCTTAAAGGGAATGCTCCCAATCTCGGCTTGTTACCTGTATAAAAGACACCTGTTCACAGAAGGAATCAATCAATCAGATTCCAAACTCTCCACCATGGCCAAGACCAAAGAGCTGTCCAAGGATGTCAGGGACAAGATTGTAGACCTACACAAGGCTGCAATGGGCTACAAGACCATTGCTAAGCAGCTTGATGAGAAGGCGACAACAATTGATGCAATTAGTTGCAAAATGGAAGAAACACAAAATAACTGTCAATCTCCCTAAGTCTGGGGCTCCATGCAAGATCTCACCTCGTGGAGTTTCAATTATCATGAAAACGGTGAGGAATCAGCCCAGAACTACACAGGAGGGTCTTGTCAATGATCTCAAGGCAGCTGGGACCATAGTCACCAAGAAAACAATTGGTAACACATTACGCCATCAAGGACTGAAATCCTGCACTGCCTGCAAGGTCCCCCTGCTCAACTTCCCAACTGAGTTTGCCAGTAAACATCTGAATGATGCAGAGAACTGGGTGAAAGTGTTGTGGTCAGATGGCATCAACTCAACTCGACATGTTAGGAGGAATGCTGCCTGTGACCCCAAGAACACCATCTCCACCATCAAACATGGAGGTGGAAACATTATACTTTGGGGGTGTTTTTCTGCTAAGGGGACAGGACAACTTCACTACATCAAAGGGATGATGGACAGGGCCATGTACTGTCAAATCTTGGGTGAGAACCTCCTTCCCTCAGCCAGGGCATTGAAAATAGGTTGTGGATGGGTATTCCAGCATGACAATGACCCAAAACACATGGCCAAGGGAACAAAGGAGTGGCCCAAGAAGCAGCACATTAAGGTCCTGGAATGGCCTAGCCAGTCTCCAGACCTTAATCCCATACAAAGTCTGTGGAGGGAGCTAAAGGTTCAAGCTGCCAAACATCAGTTTGAAACCTTAATGACTTGGAGAAGATCTGCAAAGAGGAGTGGGACAAAATTCCTCCTGAGATGTGTGCAAACCTGGTGGCCAACTACAAGAAATGTCTGACCTCTGTGATTGCCAACAAGGGCTTTGCCACCAAGTACCTAGTCCTGTTTTGCAAAGAGGTCAAATACTTATTTCACTCATTAAAATGCAAATCAATTTATAACTTTTTTGAAATGTGTTTTCTGGATTTTTTTGTTGTTATACTGTCTCTCACTGTTAAAATAAATCTACCATTAAAATGATAGACTGATCATTTCTTTGTCAGTGGGCAAACGTACAAAATCAGCAGGGGATCAAATAATTTTTTCCCTCACTGTAAAAGACACACTGATGTAGGAGAGGGACTAAGATGTAATTAAGGAAGCTCTTGGTCGAAACAACCTGGCAGTAGCCATAAGCAAGTATTTCTCCTTCATTCTCTCCCACTCTATCTATAATTATAGGGTTATTATAATTATCAATGCATTCCAAATTGCTAAAAGCACTGGACAAATGCCACACAAGTCCTATTTCAAATATTAAGACAGACAATACCAAATTCATTTCTACTACTAGATAGCACAGTTTGATCCTGGGATGTTGCAAGAAATAAGAAAGATTAGTACTGTATCTGGATCTTCATTAATTCCATTTCCAACATAATTGAAATTAGGCTAGGAAAAACTACGAAAAACTAAGACTCATTATGCTTGACATTTATTGTGTCAATTAAATATAAGTTGATTCTTTTCATTCAGTTTGCCACAGCTACTTTATTTAGTGTGCTTTACCAATGTTTTGTAAAAAGATGTATTTTTGCTTTTATGTCTTGGCGCAATTATGGTGGAAAAATTAAGGTAGCAATTGTATTTTGGTAGCACTATCTCCCACAATTTGGCCTTATATGTGAGAAGAAAATATTACAAAATGTATAAATTAAGGCAGAAATGATCAATTAAATGTTATTCATGCCAATCCTGCTCGATTTTACTATCAGGAACAATTGTCATTTTCAGATGTCAGAAACCCATGTCATAGAAAAGATAAACATACAGGTAGTCCTCGAGTTACGAGTGTAATGGAGCCTGCCCATTGCACTTGTAACTCAAAAACTCATAGATTAATCTCATACCTCAAACGAGATCATTCCCTTGCTCGTTAAAACACACACGGCTCGTTAAGCGAATATTAGGTATCTCAGGGTGGGGAAGGCCATGGAGGGCCTAGTGATGGAACAGGCCCCCAAGGCCTCTCTGACCCACTAAGATACTACATGCTTCCCCCTCCCTTCCTGCCGCACTGGACTCACCTGAAAAAGATCCGTCTCCTCTCTGTTCTGGTTCCTGTTGCCACCCAGATCTGAGGCTGAAGGATGTTTCCACGTTCCCCAACCCCCACAGCCCAATCTGGGCTCCAGAGGCTTTTTCCAGGCCACTCCAGCCCAGATATGAGGCTGGGTAATGCTTCTGTGGGGCCCCCACGGCCCGATCTGGGCTCCTGAGGCCTTTTCCAGCCCTCTGCCACTTGGATTTGAGGCCGAAGAATGCTTCCACAGACTCCCCCCTGCGGCCCAATCGGGCCTGGAAAACACCTCTGAAGCCCAGTTTGGCCTGCTGGGGGGGAGGGGCAGAAGTATTCCCTGGTGTCAGCAGTGGCCTGGAAAAGGCCTCCAGAGCTCGGATCAGGCCACGGGCGGTGGGGATGTAGAAGCATCCCCGACCTTAGATCCAAACGGCAGCGGCCTGGAAAAGGCTTCTGAACCCTGATCTAGCCTCTGGAGGCACGTGGAAGCATCCCTCAGCTTCGGTTCCGTGCTCTGTTGCAGAAAACAGAGGCCTAAAGTATCATGAGATCATGTGAGATCAGTAGCGTGAGATCTTGCCTCACTGATCTCGCATAATCTTACATTACTTTAGGCCTCCATTCTCTCTGAATGTACCAAAGGCCTGGAGCAGCCAAGAAAGCAAAGGATCTCGATCTTCATAGGGTGAGTATTGAAGGCCTGGTGCCTAGGGAGATCCAGGGTGGGGCTGGGGGAGGGAGGGAATAACCAGGATGAATGTTGCAGTCAATGCGGTTGCTCGTAAGGGCGAACAACTGCTGTGGTGCTGTAATATTCGTAACTTTGGGACTTGCTCACAAGCACTAGGGGGCGCTCATCATGTAACTTTGAATGAGTGTTAAGTGAACGCTCGTAACTCAGGGATTACCTGTAATGTTTTTCCAGCATTCTTAATAGAAAGCAGAGCAATTTTTAGTAACAGACACTGCAACTAGTATAAATGCCAAAAGCCTGAAATGCAGTCCCATGAGTGCAGGGGTGGCGTGGCAGTCATAATTTCAAGGATGGGTTGTAAATAACTTTTCTTAAGGCTGTCATAACTTTAAACAGTTGTTAAGTGACTGATCATAATTCAAGAACTACCTGTATTACGCTGTCCTTTATTCCACTTAACAACATACATTTATTTATTAGTATCCCTTTATTATTTTTAGAAAATAATTCAAAGCAGTGAACATATCCCACACACCTTCCTCCTATTTTCCCACAAAAACCCTATGAGGTTGATTGGGCTGAGAGTGACACTTAACTGGCTTTCATGGCTAAGGAGGAACCTGAACTCATGGCCTCCCACTTTTCCAGCCTGGTGTCTTAACTACTAGACCAAACTATACTAGAGTTCTGTCTCAGCCTGATTTTCTGTTTCTTCAGTTCACTTGTTCCTTGTCCTATTGTATCAGAGGTCCTCAATCTTTTGGGCACCAGCGACTACTTCTGTGGAGAAAAGTTTTTTCACGGACTGGAGAGTACATGGCTTTGTGTGCTGCCTGCATCCCACAGATGGGGCTTTGCTTGTTTGTGCAGACCGGTTGCTGACATGCTGTGGCCTGGTACCAGTCCACGGAGAGGGGGTTGGGGACCCATGTTATATGATGAGAACTTGTTTATAATTATTAAATTTTAAGATGTAAATAGTCCAACTGCTATCTGTGATGCAGAATGCAGACTACAGATAAAGTATTGTGTCATAATACCTACTTTGAATGATTCGAAACTTCAGGTTGACAGCTACAAGTTGGAGATTCTAGTATTGCACTATACCATCTAAAGTGATGTTCAGATCACGTAGCGACTATTTTGTAAGTTAAAAAATACATTTATTATGTCATAAGGATGTTATAAACATATCCTACTTAAATCTGATCATTGGTTATACATTAATAAAAAACTTGACCAAAAATGGACCTAGGAACAAACTGTGAATGGATTCAGGTATATTGAATTATATCTGAAAGGGGGGGTGCATTTAGGTGTTTGAGTTCAGCATCCAGCTCAGTACAGGAATGAAAATGATGGAAGAATTTTTTAGACACAAGTCATAACATACAGAAAAGGTTATGAGTATATGTTTTCTTAGGCTGGCACGTACTTTGACAGAACAAAAAAGCATGCATTAATTCACAATTAGCCATTAATGACCTAGCTGTATTTTTGTTCAGTATGAAATGTGTGAGAAGTAGAAATGGTGTTGGAAAAAAAGAGAGGCGTATATCTGATAATACTGTCTTGTCATATATTATTACCGGTAATTTACATTATGAACAAAAGTCATTTTGAATTTTTTAACAATACCAAAACTATACTTGGACTATTCCTTGGACATATGATTATAGACAAGAATATTTGCATTTATTTACAGATAAACAAGAGAAGGGATAATGTGTAATGTTAAAAACATTTTTTCTGTATTATGATCCTTTACTTTGGAAGGCTGTAATCTTTCTCACTGATTAAATCAGGGAGCATAACTATTTTCAGAGAATACTATATGACAGTGGTGGCGAACCTATGGCACATGTGCCAGAGGTGGCACTCAAGAGTCTGTGGGCACACACACCACCACCACTAGCAGCTCACGCAGGTCCCTTAGGGTGCTGCTGCTGCCACCTGGAGCAGTAGCCCTGCACAGCACAAAGCAGGCAAAATGGCCAGCTAGCAAGCTTGAGTAGAGGTATTAGAGCAGGGGTGTCAAACTGCCGGCCTATGGGCTGGAGCATCACGGAGAAACCGCGCCCATCCCATTTTCGGCAATGGGAAAAAGTTCTGATACGTCGCGCAACGTCACGTGACATCGCGAGTTTGACTATGTTAGAGCATTGAGGTGGCTACACCTACCTGGCTACACCCACCCAGTCTGCTGTGACCACCCTGGCCACACACACCACCCTCCCTGAGGGAACCACAATGCTGATGCGGCCCTGGCACTTCGCAATAAGTAAGTGGATTTTGGGTTGTGGTTTGGGCACTCGATCTCTAAAAGGTTCGTCATCACTGCTATATGAGATCTCTATATAATGCAGCAGTAATCGCACAAAGGGAGGGATCAGGTATCATGTATTTTCCTTGGACATATGATTATATCACTGTAATAATGTCCTTTTAAGTCATATTTAAAGCTACATTTTAACAGCAAGTTGGAAGAATATGCATGTGGTTTTGTGGCCACTGGATGTGTACTACAGCTTTGCATAACACTATGCATTCTGACAGTCATACCCAGAAGACCTTGGGGGGATGCCCTGAAGCAGTCTAAACATTCAAGTAGTTGAGGTTGCTTCAAGGAATTGATCCAAAACTAATGGCCTTGCTTAATTATTTACACCATCCTATCCTGCTGCCATGGTTTTAATGAAAGAATTCAGGAAATTACTGAAACTGGTGCCAGGTTCTTTCCTACCAAAATTGTAATTCAAAGATGCTAGATTGGAACATTATTTTTGAAAAAAGCAGCTATGGGACAACCATAACCAGGATGACTGAGAATCTCCATAGACACTGCCTTCTTCCAGCATGTTTTTTCATGTTTCAATTTAAGTTTCCTAATGGCCTCCCATCCATCTGATCCCTGCCTAGCTTTTCAAATGAGTCAAATTATTTTTCAAAAACATATGACTTTTATGGCATTTCATATTACCTGAGGAATTATTATTCTTTGCAGAAGTTTTCCAGTAGTAAAGCTACAATCATATACATGCTGATCTTTCTACACATAGAAATGTATAGAACACTTGCCATTCATGACTTTGCCACCTATACTAATTCTTATCTCAATTTTCCATTGATCCTTATTCAAATCCTTACATAGACAAAATGGATCTATGAACATTATTTGCTGGGGAATCACTATTGAGAGTGATGAAAAAAGAGACTGTTTTCATTGCGCTCATAAGGAAAAAAATATTGAGGAAGAGGAAATAAGTTTAAAAAAATTGGAGGATGTTATGATGAAATCCTGACTAGGAAGATTTCTACCTGATTTTATCAATGCCACCAAACAAAACAAGACCCCTGCCAAATGCTTACCTTAGGTAGGATTCCGCAAAATGTTTAATATGGATCCCCAAGGTCGATGGGAGAACCCGAAAGTTGATAATATTCATGTTAATATTATTATTCATAGTCTATTAGTCATAGTGGTATTTAATAAATTATTTTCATATAACAAATGTTTGGAGGTCTTCATGAAGGGGTCGATAGTACATCTTTGCTAGGATCTATTACTGCAGTAGCAACTCTTAGCAAGGGACCACTTTAAGAGCTTTCCTCTTTCTTAGGTCCACCGCTCATAAAAGAGGGAAAATCCCACCTATTTTAGGAAGAAAGGAAGAGTCTCTCGGGGGGAAGAGACCCTTTTTCCCCTCCCCAAGCTTAAGAGCCGAGCTATATACCTCTCCGGCCCCGACCGCCGCTCACTCTCGCCGCGGCCTGCGCTTCCCGCCACAGGTCCCCAGCGTGTGTCGCCGCCACTTAGTTGCCTCCGGACTGGAAAGGCAGAGTCCCCATGGCGTCGGGGCGCCTCCTGTTCCAGCGACAGATCCAGTTGGCTGAACGCGTACAGCAGCGAGCACAAACCGCAGCCCAGGCACAGCAACACCACCTGCGCCAGCCGCCGCATTCTCCCGCGGCCCCGGCCGCCAGTTGCAGCCGGGGCCTCGCCAGGAAGCGCCAATCCCAGCTGCGGCTGGCAGCGGGAGTTCCGCCGCAGAGCGACGGTGCGTCCCCACCCGCTTTGAGAAACGCGGGAAAGGCGGCCGACGCAGCAAGAACGATGACGGCGCCACTTCGTTCCCCCACGCTAGAGGAGGAAGAATGGGGAGCACTCCGTGATGGAGGATGGCGGCGCCAGTTAGGAGGCTCGGCCTAAGCGAGGAGGAGCCGAGCGCCTAAGGCGGTTTGGAGGCGGTGGCGGTGGGTGGGGTCCGTTGGGCCTTGTGTCTGGCTGCTTGGATGAAGTCACGAAGGCTGCCGAAGGCTCCTCCTGGGAGCGGGGACGTTAACCTAGAGCAGGGATGGGAAACTCATATTTCATTGAGAGCCACATTGACTGGAGGAGAACCGAGGGGCGGCAGGACTCCTGCCGGACGGGGCTGGTGTTGCTACCAGTTCCACCGCTGTGTCTTTGTGGGGACGTCTGTAAGGCGAGGCAGGTGGCTGGGCGGGGCGGCCTGGCTGTGGAGCCCAAGGTTTGCAAGTGCGGTGCAGAGCGCGGCTTATTGGACGCCTCGTGCTCGCATCCAGCTGCCCGTCACTGCCAGCCAATGAGCGGCAGAGGGGCCAATGAGCGGCAGAGGGGCCAATGAGCTGCAGCTGCTGCTGGCCATTGCCAGCCTCCCCCCCCCCCGCTCGACGCCTAAGGGGAGCGCCGGGGTGGGCTGGGGCTAGCTCCTAGCGATCTCCAGGGTGCCCTACGGGCTAGATGGAAACGGGCCGGATCTGGCCTGAGGACCTTTAGTTTGACACGTCTGAACTAGAGATTCCCTGAGCGAGTGAGAAACGCTTCTGGCGGGAATGGGACAACTTGCCGCAGCCAACTTGCTGTGGCAAAGTTGCCATGGACAACTCGACGTGGGACAATACTGTGGGACAATTACCAATTCTATTTAATTATTTAAAATATATTTAAAATTATTTTAATTTTTACTATTTCCATTTCATTCTGTCGTTCCTTTTGCATCCTTTCATCAGTGATTCTTTTCCATTTCTTTAATAGTGTAACTTTTGTCTCGCAACAAGTGGCAAGTTGTCCCACAGTGAGTTAGCTGTGGCAAGTTGGCCATAGCGAGTTGGCTGTGTTGAGTTGGCCATGGCGAGTTGGCCATGACAAGTTGGTTGCGGCATATTATCATAGACCTCTTTGGGCATCCAAGGATTGATGTTAATTAAAGCAAAAATGGCAGAGGAGCTTATGCTATCTATCCACAACTATTGCCTTTATCCTAAGAAACAGTGCCTAAAGCGAAAGTTCTGCTTTCAGCCCCCAGTGCAGTTACTTGGAAGCCGATTGATCCGAATTAAAATTAGGCAGTGCTTTTTTTGTAAAAAAAAAAAAAAGTGCTGGAACTCACACATCTCATACAACCCACCTTGCCTACACTACGAGGTTTACCTTTGTAGTTGAAAAAAAAACCCCTTCTGTTTTTAGTGTATCTAAGAGTAGGATTTTGTTCAAGGTAAGTTAATACTATTAATGTTACCATGTACGGTGTGGCTTTAAATTTTATTAATTTTAATAAAATTTTATTAATCTTTGGGGACATTTACCATTGGCATACCCATTTAGTTTAATGAGTGCAAATGTTAGCTTTCTATGTGGAATGAAATTGGCCCAATTAAAAAAATGGTTGCTTGTAAAAGATTGAATTATTTTTAAGAAGTTGTCAAACAAGGTGGAAAAATTTACATGTGGAGTTTAATATGGATATTGAATTAAAGTTGAAACTTTGTCCGTGAGCAGATTACTTTTAATTTACCTTTAAGTTAAACCCAATTTAATAAATACGTCTGATTAAACCTCATACTGTAGGTCTACCTTTACATCTGACCAATACATAATTAATATATATTATTAATACCTCCAAACCACAAGAAATTGGCTTTATTCTTATTCTTCCCCTCTGCAGTTTGAATATAAAGTATAAAAGACTAAAAAGATTTTTGTAGACATCCCAGCCTTTGAACTACCCATGGAACTGAAATAGCAAAGTTTTGCTTTCAGGCAAGCTGCCACACCAGCAGCCTTTCTTTCCTCTTGCTTCGCCTCTTTTTCGCCTCACACCCCACCTTCTGTAAGGGAAGACAAAAGGTTCACTTATCCTCTTGTGAAAATGGCTTCCATGTTTATGTGTCTCCCACCACCACCATCGGCTTCCACACCACATGGTCCGACCCAGCCAATCAAGCCATTCTCTGGCTGTGATGCTCTGGCGCCTCATGACTCCTTTTAGAGGAGGCAGATAGTGCTGGAGGGGACCCTGCTTGCACTATACCACCAGCAGGGCATTTTCAAAAACAAACAACGATAGGAAAGAAAACAATAGGAAAAGAATGCAACTCTGGAAAATCCATTGAAAAAAGAGTGCCGGAACTCCATTCCGGTTCACTCTATGACAAAAAAAGCCCTGAAATTAGGAGATGCTATGTTACAGCGTTCATAATGGGTTGCTTTTGTTTTTGTTATAGGTTTTATTAATTTTTTTAAATTACAACCTTTAAAGCTTAGTAAACTGACTTGTCGCACCGAAGGGGATTGTGTAACTCAATGAAGCTATGAGCTATGCACGCAGGGCCACCCAAGATGGACAGGTGATAGCAGAGAGTTCTGACAAAATGTGATCCACTGGAGAAGGAAATGGCAACCCACTCCAGTATCTTTGCCATGAAAACTCTATGGACAGTACCAAAAGACAAAAAGATATGACGCTGGAAGATGAGCCCCTCAGGTCAGAAGGCGTCTAATATACTATTGGGGAAGAGCAGAGGGCTAGTACTAGTAGTGCCAGAAAGAATGAAGTCACTGGGCCAAAGCCGAAAGGACGCTCAGCTGTGGATGCATCTGGTGGTGAAAGGAAAGTCCAATGCTGTAAAGATTTTTTCTTCATAGGAACCTGGAATGTAAGATCCATGAATCAAGGCAAGCTGGACGTGGTCAAACAAGAGATGACAAGACTGAACACCGACATCTTAGGAATCAGCGAACTAAAATGGACAGGAATGGGTGAATTTAATTCAGATGACCATCAGGTATACTACTGTGAGCAAGAATCCCTCAGAAGAAATGGAGTAGGCAATAAAAGAGTAGGAAAAGCAATACTGGGATACAACCTGCAAAATGACAGAATGATCTCAGTGCGAATTCAAGGCAAACTAATATCACAATACCACCGGTGCTGAAGAGGATGAAATTGACCAGTTCTATGAAGCCCTACAGCAGGGCTTTTCAACATTTTCATCCATTGTACCACTTTTAGGATATGGCAACATCCGAGCACCACCAGTCGCCTAGCAAGGTGTCAAAAATTTGATGACCAAAAAAAAAAAGGAAAAAAGGGATGAAGTATAGGTAGTCCCCGACTTAAAACAGTTCGCTTAGTGACTGTTCGAAGTTACAATGGCACTGAAAAAAGTGCCCCTCAAGCCACAGCCAAGCAAGACACTTGCCTGCCCGCCTGGTGGCACTCTTCCTCCTATCCAAGGTTTTCATTGTTGTGAGCATTTCTGTTGAGGATTGGCAGTGGGAATGGGGTGGGGGTGTCTTTGTTTTTTATTCCCGCCCCCCGCTGGGTGGTTGCAGCAGGTTTTGGTCACTTCACAAGACCCTGAGACACTGTGACCACCTGGAGGAAACTGATTACCTTGACCCGTACCAATTGGGCTTCAGGCCCGGGTACAGCACGGAGACAGCATTGGTCGCGCTGGTGAATGATCTCTGGCGGGCTTGGGATAGGGGTTGTTCCTCTGTCCTAGTCCTATTAGATCTCTCAGCGGCTTTTGATACCATCAACCATGGTATCCTACTGCGGCGTCTCAGGGGGTTGGGAGTGGGAGGCACTGTTTTGCAGTGGTTCTCCTATCTCCTGGGCCGCTCGCAGTTGGTGTTGATGGGAGGGCAGAGATCCGCCCCGAGGTCTCTCGTTTGTGGAGTTCCTCAGGGGTCGGTTCTCTCTCCCTTCCTGTTCAACATCTATATGAAGCCGCTGGGCGAGATAATTCGTGGTTTCGGGGTGGGGTATCATCAGTATGCTGATGATACCCAGCTTTTTCTTCCCACTCTGAACCAACCCAGCACTGCCCTCGCCGTGATGTCCCGTTGCCTGGATGCAGTCCGGGTCTGGATGGGGAGAAACAGGCTTCGTCTCAATCCTGCCAAGACTGAGTGGCTGTGCGTACCGGCATCTCGGGTTAACCAGTCTATTCCACCTTTAATGATGGGGGGTGTGAGGTGTTACCCCCGTTGATAGGGCTCGCAACTTGGGCGTCCTCCTGGATTCGAGGCTCAGTTTTGAAGATCATATAGGAGCCGTGACCAGGGGGGCCTTTGCCCAGGTTCGCCTGGTGCGCCAGTTGCAGCCCTATCTGGACCGAGATGCCCTACGCACAGTCACTCATGCGCTCGTGACCTCCCGGTTGGACTACTGCAACACTCTCTACATGGGGCTGCCCTTGGGGACCACTCGGAGGCTTCAGCTAGTGCAGAATGCAGCCGCGCGAGTTGTGATGGGGGTTTCCTGATACTCCCATGTAACATCTCTGCTCCGCGAGCTGCATTGGCTTCCGGTTGCCCTCCGGGTGAGATTCAAGGTGCTGGTGATGACCTATAAAGCCCTAAATGGCTTGGGTCCGGTATATTTGAGGGAACACCTGCTGCCGGAATCAAGCTCCCTTCGTCCTGGGCCTTCTCAGGGTACCGCCGACAAAAGATTGCCGGTGGGTAACACCCAGGGGGAGGGCCTTCTCTGTGGGTGCGCCTGCCCTTTGGAACCAGCTGCCCATAGAGCTCAGGACTGCCCCTGACCTTCGTTCATTCCGCCGGGACCTGAAGACCTGGCTCTTTGAGCCTTCCGGCCAGGATTGAGAATTTTAATTGTAATTTTATGTAATTGGGTTTTAATTGGAGTTTAATAGGGGTTTTATTTTATTCAAGGACTAAATTTAATTATTTTAATTGTTCTTAACTGTTGTAATGTGTATTGTTATTTTAAATTCCTTGTGAACCGCCCTGAGTCCTACGGGAGAAGGGCGGTATATAAGTCCAATAATCATAAACATAAATATGAATCAGTTGCCAAGCATCTGATTGTAAATCACAAGACCCTGGAGATGCTGCAACATTCCAGTTGGAGCCTGGCACTGATCCTGGCACTTCCACTGATCCCTGACAGCCCTGCAGTTCCAGCCATCTCTCACTCAGGCTTGTGCGGTGCTGCCACTGGTTCAGCTCATTCCCCTCCCCTTTCTAGGATGGTCGCGTACCACCTGCCAGGTGCCAATGTACCACAGGTGCTACCCGTACCACTGGTTGAAAAGCCCTGCCCTACAGCACCTTATAGAATCAACACCAAAAAAGGATGTCCTTATCATCATGGGGGATTGGAATGCTAAAGTAGGAAGCCAAAAGATAACTGGAATAACAGACAAGTTTGGCCTTGGAGTACAAAATGAAGCAGGGAACAGGCTCATAGAATTTTGTCATACCAAACAATCTTTTGTCATACCAAACAATCTTTTCCAAAAACCCAAGAGACAGCTCTACACATGGACATCACCAGATGGTCAACCCAGAAATCAGATTGACTATGTGCTCTGCAGCCAAAGATGGAAAATCTCTATACAGTCAGTAAAAACAAGACCAGGAGCTGATTGTGGCTCAGATCATGAGCTTCTTGTTGCAAAATTTAGGCTTAAATTGAAGAAAGGAGGGAAAAGCACTAGGCCACTCTGATATGAACTAAATCATATCCCTGATGAATACACAGTAGAGGTGACAAGCAGATTTAAGGAATTAGATCTGATAGAATGCCTGAAGAATTATGGACAGAGGTTCGCAACATTGTATAAGAGGTAGCAACTAAAACCATCCCAAAGAAAAAGAAATGCAAGAAAGCAAAATGGCTGTCTGAGGAAGCTTTGCAAATAGCTAAGGAAAGAAGGGAAGCGAAAGGCAAGGGAGAAAGATACGCCCAATTGAATGCAGAATTCCAGAGAATAGCTAGAAGAGATAAGAATGCCTTCTTAAATGAACAGTGCAAAGAAATAGAAGAAAACAACAGAATAGGGAGGACCAGAGATCTCTTCAAGAAAATTGGAGATATGAAGGGAACGTTTCATGTAAAGATGGGCATGATAAAGGACCAAAATGGCAGGGACCTAACAGAGGCAGAAGAGATTAAGAAGAGGTGGCAAAACTACACAGAAGAACTATACAAGAATGAGCTTAACATCCCAGATAACCACGATTGGGTGGTCACTGACCCCGAGCCAGACATCCTAGAAAGTGAAGTGAAATGGGCCTTAGGAAATCTGAGCAACAACAAAGCTAGTGGAGGTGACAGTATTCCAGCTGACCTATTCAAAATCTTAAAAGACGATGCAGTAAAAGTGTTACACTCAATTTGCCAGCAAATTTGGAAAACTCTACAGTGGCCATAGGATTGGAAAAGGTCAGTTTACATTCCAATTCCAAAATGTTCCAAACCATTGTACCATTGCTTCATTTCACATGCTAGCAAAGTTATGCTTAAAATCCTACAAGCTAGACTCCAGTAGTACATGCATCTAAAACTACCAGATGTACATGGAAGATTTTGAAGAGGCAGAGGAACTAGAGATCAAATTGCCAACAGACGCTGGATCATGGAGAAAGCTAGGGAGTTCTAGAAAAACATCTGCTTCATTAACTATGCTAAAGCCTTTGATTGTGTGGATCACAAGAAACTGTGGCAAGTTCTTAAAGAGATGGGACTACCAGAGCATCTTATTTGTCTCTTGAGAAACCTATATGCAGGTCAAGAAGCAACAGTGAGAACTGGACACGGAACCACTGATTGGTTCAAAATTGGGAAAGGAGTCTGGCAAGACTGTATACTGTAGCCCTGCCTATTTAACTTATATGCAGAGCACATCATGCGAAAGGCAGGGCTAGATGAATCAAAAGTTGGAATTAAGATTGCCGGGAGAAATATTGACAAACTAAGATATGCAGATGATACCACTCCAATGGCAGAAAATGAAGAGGAACTAAAGAGCCTCTTGATGTGGGTGAAGAAGGAGTGTGCAAAAGTGGGCTTGAAACTAAACATTAAGAAAACTAAGATCATGGCATCCGGCCCTCTCAATTCCTGGCAAATAGATGCGGAAGAAATGGAGGTAGTGACAGATTTTATTTTCCTGGGCTCCAAGATCACTGCAGATGGGGACTGCAGCCAAGAAATTAAAAGATGCTTGCTCCTGGGGAGGAAATCTAGACAGCACACTAAAAAGCAGAGACATCACCCTGCCAACAAAAGTGCGTATAGTCAAGGCCATGGTTTTCCCAGTTGCAATGTATGGCTATGAACGTTGGACCATAAGAAAGGCTGAGCACCAAAGAATTGAGGCCTTTGAACTATGGTGCTGGAGAAGACTCCTGTGAGTCCCTTGGATTGCAAGATGTTCAAACCGGTCAGTCCTAGAGGAGATCAACCCTGACTGCTCTTTAGAAGGCCAGATCCTGAAGTTGAAACTCAAATACTTTGGCCACCTAATGAGAAGGAAGGACTCACTGGAGAAGAGCCTAATGCTGGGAAAAATTGAGGGCAAGAGAAGAATGAGATGACAGAGAATGAGGTGGCTGGATGGAGTCACTGAAGCAGTAGGCGTGAGCTTAAATGGACTCCAGAAGATGGTAGAGGACAGGAAGACCTGGAAGAACATTGTCCATGGGGTCACGATGAGGCGGACACAACTTTGCAACTAACAACAAAAAACATCATGTTTGTGTTCACATTTTTAACATTAACCTCTTCAATACAAATCTATTCAGTACTGCACAAGCCAGTATTTTTTCCTTGATCTTTCTTTCTTCCCCATATTTTTCCCTTTTTCCCTTATTAAACAATTACAATTCTTAGATGTATACAAAATTAGATATAGACATCTTCATCATAGTTTACTAATATTATCAAAGTAACAATATCAATTCATAAGTCAATATCCTGTTTTTTGTGCTCTTATTAAAGTTTGATGTCCCATATTTAAAGTATCTTTGTCAGTTATGATTTTCTCAATATTAATTACATTTATATAGCTAAAATATTTTATTGATAGCAATCCTCTTATTTTCAAATTTCCCATATGAAGAGAAGAAAAAAAATGCTATTTTAATTCTAAATCATATCTTCCATTATAAAAATCTAGTTATATCTAAGGGTCATCCATTCTTTTAATCATGTTCAAACAAGTACCGTATATTAAATAGATAGTGCCCCCTCTGATAGATCAAATCCTCTGTTTATTAAGTCTAATTCTTGCTTTCTTTCTTCACCAAGCAGCTTTCCAGGCCTGGGTAATTAAATCACCCAAAAAATTTCTTTCCTTTTTTGTGAAAGTTGCTTAGCATGAGAAAGACAATTAGGTAGAGTATTTTTGGGGGGGAAATCCGCCCATCCACATTCCCTAGACATTTCCCCTGCCCACTCTATGTTCCATTATCTACAATCTTCTTCCTTGTCATCAGGTGTATTTGGGAGAAAGGGTCTTTTGTATTTTCATTGTTATAAGTAGGTCTTGGAGTATTTTATTTGTGTATGGCAGTCCATATTTCCCTTCTCCTATTTCCTCCATCTGTAGGTCCATTTCTTTTGTTTCACCCTCTGATTTCTGGTTTATTTGTTCATACTTGGCAGTTGTTGTCTGGGAGTTTTCCAGTTGTAGCTTCAATTTGGAGATTTGGTCCTTTATATCACCTAGGTTATTTTTAGTCTCAGTATGGTTTCTTTTTATGTCCTCTTTGTGTGCAAGAATTGTTTGATGAATTTGCTGTAGCATAGAGAGTATTTCCTTCTGAAAGGTATTTGTTTTTTCTTGGGGCATCATTCCTAGAAATCCTCTAGTACCATGGTGGCATGGGGGCCAACTGTGTCCATCAGCAGCCACAGCCTGTCAGCCCTTTGGTTTTGGCGCGTGGCCGTTTGCCGCCGTGCATCACATCCAATGCAGCTACCATGATGCCGTGGAACAAGCCGGGCGGAGAGAAGGTATACCAGTTTCTTACCTCTGCCCGGCTTGTTCCATGGCCTCATTGCAGTGGCATTGGGTGTGATGCGCGAGGTGGCAAATGGCCGCGGCTGGAGGCAAACAGCCACATCATGCTGAAACCGGCCATTTACTGCCTCCTGCCCAGTGCCACTGCCATGAGGCCATAGAACAAGCCAGGCAGCAGTAAGAAACTGGTATCCCAGTTCCTTACCTCAACCTGGCTAGTTCTGTGGCCTCATGGCAGCCGCATTGGGTGTGATTCACGAGACGGCAAACAGCCATGTTGTGCCAAAACCAAGGGGCCAGCAGGCTGTGGCTGCTGATGGACACAGTTGGCCCCCATGCACTTGCTGTGTGCAGGGGCTGATGCTGTCAGGCAGCAGCTGCCCCAGCCCCTGCCTCGCCTTGCCCTGCGGCAATGGCACTTCTGCCCTGCCCCTCAGGATGAGCCTCCCCACCATCCCACCCACCAGAGACCCCCTGGATCTTCCCCAACTCTACCTGGCCCCCACAGGCATCCTTCCCCACGAGCAACATCAAGGTGGCCACACCCACCCAGTCTGCCATGACCACTGCAGCCACATCCATCCAATGGGCCACGCCTGTTCAATGGGCCACGCCCATCCAATGGGCCACACCCACATGGCACCTGACGATACATAAGTGGGTTTTGGGTTGCAGTTTGGGCACTTGGTCTCTAAGAGGTTCGCCATCACTGTGCTAGTCTCAATAAGAGTGGAACAAAATTTCCTCTAGTTTTCTGGTCTTTATATATAGCCTTTATATATAGCCTTTATATCTAGTCATAATAGCACTATTTTATAGTAATCCTTTGTCTGAAGTATCTGAAAATTATCAGTCAAATTATCAGTCAGGCAAGGTTGTAATCCACAATGTTCCCAGTGTTCAAAATGTTCAACCTCCCTGCAGCCAGACATATTCAAAAGTCAAATTTTTCTTTTTTCCCCACTAGCTCTTAAGATTAAAAGTCCAAGCTCAGTAGGTATATATAGTCAATGAAGGTCAGGATGATAAATATGCCAAAATATTTTCCTTTATTGCCAGCTGTTCTCCTTTAAGCTAAAAGACACCAAGCAGCAAAGGAGCTAGTTATAGTGCTGTACTCAAATCCACCACTAGATGTCATTCAAAGTCCATTTTCCACTCTTAAGGGTTGATTTTTTATATTTCACCTCAAGTTTTTTTTTTTCAAAGAAAAACTTAACAATTATCTCAGTTCTCAGATTTATCAAAACTGTAGCCTTATATTACTTTCACTTCAGTATTTCTGTCCCCCATAAAAAATTTTAAACACCGCTTTCGTTCACATCCGAAGGTTTTAAGCTTATTTGGGTGCCTTTCCCAGGAAATTCAGTTGTAAAATAGTAAAGAAAGGATCAATATTCTCAGCCAGTCCAAACATGCTGTTTACGGTGTGCTAATTCAAGCTTTTATTCTTGAATTTTATTGTCAACAGCTAATGGCCTGCTACAGAGGTGTGTCCGGTCTTTCACCTGCCGGTTTAGAAGGTGTTCCTTGGATCGAATGGAGAGACCGCCGACTGTCTGTGATTGACAAAGTTGCCATCTCTTCGGGGCAACTTTAGGCTCTTTTCAAGGCCCCCAGCAGGGCGAAATCGGAGGTCTGCCTACCTGCATCCTGTCTCACCGTGACACAAAACCGGAAGTCCCATAGTAGGTTGCTTTTGATCTAGTTCTAGTATTTTCAACCTGATCAGCAACAGCTCTAGAATTTCTGGTAGGGTTATTTTTTTCTTTCCAGGTGGCAAAGATTGAGTTTAGATTGCCTGCATGCAAAACGTGCTGTACTCTTGAAATAGGACTTCCCATCTAACTAGGTCTTACTTTAATATGTTGTGGCATTTTTATATTCTGTACACATGCATCATGCAATAAGAAATGCTCGAAACAAAATTGTGAAGAAAGTTATTGTTATCAAGATGCTCTTGTGCCACACATTATCTATCTGGAAGATAAGAACATAAATTAACAAAAGACAGTAAAATATAATACGATGTCACTGCCCAACATCTCTGGATGGCTGTTTTATATTTTATGATAAACACAATATCTTGATTTATTTTTGTAAATTAGTAATTTGATTGAGAACCTTTAATCCTTGGAAAGAGGGGAGCTACATAAACTGGCTTCCTTGGCATTACAAGAACTGATAAGTAGAAAGTTGCAACCTTTGTTGAACATTGTGTTACAGTAAACTTTAAAGGAGAGGATGATTACTGATTACAATCAACATCTGTCTCTGAAATATGTTGAACCTGAAACCTATTGTACAAAGTTGCTAAACATCTTTGGTTTTTTCTCCCTCTATTTGTTGTCAGAATACAAGATCAACTGATTGTTTTAGAAAAACATTTAAAGGTGTACTCTTTCAAAAGAAACAAATTATCCTATTTCCAGTAAAACCAAAATTGCATCATCTTATCAGACTGGCATGTTAAGCAATTAGTCAAAGAGGAATTATTATTATAATTATTATAATTATAGAGGAATCATAATACCATTTTCCTTATGTTTTATTCCATTAAAAGCTGTGTCATGGTAAAAGCCTTCAAAAACTTACTGATGTCTCATGAAGTTCACTAATTGCTGGGTGGCTTTGGGAATGGGCACATTGGCAGTTGACAAGCAAACTGTTGAGTGGGAGCAGTTTCAGCAAACAAAAATGAAACCTGTTTAACAATAGAATGAAGCTTTCATCAAATATATGCCAAAGAACCAAATTTATTTTTAATGATTGTTTAATAAATTATGATGCTTTCATAATATTTCTTCTATTTTAGAATAAAATTAGATATGTTAGCCTTATAGGTAATAAAAATCAATATTCTCCATGATTGGGTAGAGAAAGTATAGAGAATAAAAATAATAAAATTTTAAAAGACTATCTTCTACAGCAAGGGATTCTCTTTTTTATTCTTACATTATATTTTTGTCTCCTGGTTCATTTAAGAATATTTTTAAAAACAAGTAATTTGATCAGTCTATAATTTTAATCATAGGTTTATTTTAACAGTGAAAACAGAATAACAACAAAAAATCCAGAAAAATGCATTTTTAAAAAAGTATAAATTGATTTGCATTTTAATGAGGGAAATAAGTATTTGATCCCCTATCAATTAGCAACATTTCTGGCTCCCAGGTGTCTTTTATACAGGTAACAAGCAGAGATTAAGAGCACTCTCTTAAAGGGAGGGCTCCTAATCTCAGCTTGTTACCTGTATAAGAGACACCTGTCCACAAAAGCAATCAGTCAGATTCCAAACTCTCCACCATGACTGAGACTAAAGATCTGTCCAAGGATGTCAGGGACAAGATTGTAGACCTATACAAGGCTGGAATGGACTACAAGGCCATCACCAAACAGGTTGGTGAGAAGGGGACAACAGTTGGTGTGATGATTCGAAAATGGAAGAAACACAAAATAACTGTCAATCTTCCTTGGTCTAGGGCTCCACGCAAGATCTCACCTCATGGAGTTTCAATGATCATGAGAACAGTGAGGAATCAGTCCAGAACTGCATGGATCTTGTCAATGATCTCAAGGCAACTGGGACCATAGTCACCAAGAAAACAACACTACGCCATCAGTGACTGAAATCCTGCACTGCCTAAAGGTCCCTCTGCTCAAGAAAGCACATGTACAGGCCCATCTGAAGTTTGCCAATGAATGGCTGACTGATTCTGAGGAAAACTGGGTGAAAGTGTTGTGGTCAGATGAGACCAAAATCGAGCTCTTTGGCATCAACTCAACTCAACATGTTTGGAGGAGGAGGAATGCTACCTATGACCCCAAGAACACCATCCCCACCATCAAACATGGAGGGGAAAACCTACTTTGGGGGTGTTAAGGAGACAGGACAACTTCACTACATCAAAGGAATGAGAACCTCCTTCCCTCAGTCAGGGCATTGAAAATGGGTTGTGGATGGGTATTCCAGCATGACAATGACCCAAAACACACGGCCAAGGCAACAAAGGAGTGGCTCAACAAGAAGCACATTAAGGTCCTGGAGTGACCTAGCCAGTCTTCAGACCTTAATCCCATAGAAAATATGTGAAGGGAGCTGAAAGTTCAAGCTGCCAAACGTCAGTCTCAAAACCTTAATAATTTGGAGAGGAGTGGGACAAAATCCCTCCTGAGATGTGTGTAAACCTGGTGGCCAACTAAAAGAAACATCTGCCTTCTGTGATTGCCAACAAGGGTTTTGCCCACAAGGGTTTTGCAAAGGGGTCAAATACTTATTTCACTCATTAAAATACAAATCAATTTATAACTTTTTTGAAATGCATTTTTGTAGATTTTTTTTGTTGTTATTCTGTCTCGCACTGTTAAAATAAATCTACCATTAAAATGATAGACTGATCATTTCTTTGTCAGTGGGCAAACATACGAAATAAGCAGGGGATCAAATATTTTTCCCCTCACTGTACAAAGTGTGCTTTGATAGCTTGTGCATAATTCAGTTTAATGAAGCAAGTTCTTTCTTCTCATCTATTTGGAAGAAATATTCCATTATTTAAAAATTAAATAAAGGTATTTCTTGAAGAAAAGTTAACATATTACCTGTAAGTGTTATATTCCAGCTGAAAAGCCCAACCAAGCAAAACACCAGAGACATTATGAACTCCAGTGTTAACTTTCTTAGGCATAATTAATACAGCAAGGTATAATGTAAGCTAACTCTAAAACTATGGTGGGAAACAGATAATTAAAAGAGTAATCCACCCACCCTGACAATTCAGGTCACGTCCAGTAAATCTTCCAGAAATTGTTATGAGAAGAAACTTTGTTCTGTCAAAACATTCTCTTCCTTCCCCCTCCCCCGTAATTGTTGGCAAGCTAGCGGCACTACGGTGGTCTTAAGGACAGTAAGTTTCATAGGTTGACAGGCTGGCCCCCTAAAGGGGAAAGGGCACCTGGAAAACAAAAAGAATAATTATTGCTTGTTAGTTCCCCCTTGTGTTGGCCCCAGCTTCCGGGGTACCTAATGTGGAATTGCTTCACAATTGCTTCACAATTTATCCACTTGTACATGCTGGGCTTTCACCCATCTAGTTTCTGATATCAGGGAAGCCTGCCATTGGATTAAGTACTGCAGCTTTCACTTGTGGATTCTAGAAACAAGGATTTGTTTGACCTCATAGTGCATTTCCCCTTCTACCACTATTGGGGCTGGGGCTGTTTCCCCTGCTGGTCTCATTGTGGATCCCCTGTGTAGCTTCAATAAACTGCAATGGAGTACTGGGTGCACTTTACCTTATAGCCTCGGTACTTTTAATTTTACTGTCACAGGGTTTATGATTTTTATGATAGGGAAAGGACCTACAAACTTCAGCTCTAATTTTTTGCAAGTTTGTTTTAACATAAGATTTAGTAGACATACAATTTATCTCTTACATGGAGGATCTCCTGTGGAGCTTGTTTCTTATCCACTTGTTTTTTCTGGCTTTCGGCTGCCTTATTCAAAGCTTTCTTTCAATCGGCTCCATCAGATGGGAAGCAGCCTTGCCTCCTATCGGAAGGCCATCAACCTGTTCAAACTTCACAGGTATCTTAAGCTTCCTCAAATGTAGTCCTAGCCTCTGCACTGTGGCTTGACTAATTAGGCAACGGGAGCAGCCAAAGTATATGAGGGCCGTAAGCATCCCCCTCGCCCCCCTCATGGGATGCCTTGATGTCTACCCTAACTTCAAGGTGGTTGTCAGGTCCACTCACGAGCAGGTCATCTTCTCCCTTGCACTCGCTGTCGGAAAGGGTCATCGGTGGCTTCTCTTCGATTGGAGTTCCATCCCATTTGCGCTCTGGAGGGGAGACCTCAATAACCTGTGTTGCTGCTCGTGGCCTCTCTTTCCCGTTCTTTGGCAGCTTCAGCTTATAGGGGGTCAATACCGTGGAAGCCATTCGAGGGGTCAGTGCTGGGCTGCCTAGTATCCCTTGTGGCCACAGCAAAAGCACATGATAGGAGTGCAGCTGGACACCCCTGCATAAACTGGGGACACTACTGCTGGCTGTTTTCCCCCCAGTGCACACCTCTCCTGGCTCTTCTTCGATCACAGTCCGAAGCTCTCCCGGTCCTTGTATACCACCAGGTATAGCTCTATGGTGGTGACTAGTGGTACCAATCACTAAGCCAATTCGGGAACCCTCAGGCCAGGCACATGTGAAATAGGTTATGGCTCAGCCCCTCTCAGAAGTATTGGGTCAAGAGCTGCTCTGGCCAGTACCTCAGCCTCCCTGCAACCCTCCTGAAGTCTCTAATGTATTCAGTCACAGGTATACTCCCCTGCTTCATCTTCCGAACCTCCACCTCCACCCATTGTGTGGGATCCCCAAATTGGTCTCTGAGGCCACAGAGTAATGTGTCTGGGTCTAGAAAATTGTCACCCACTCGCTTCTCCTTCGAGGTTGGTCACTATGACATCCACCTAGGCCTTGTCATCAGGTTATTCTGCTCCATGTCAGTTGAGGTGGGTTCAGACTTGATTGAAAAAGAACACCAGCTTCTTGGGGTTCCTGTCAAATGTTACGGGGGTGGAGGTGGCCTTGGTGCTGGCCTGGGTCTCGGCATCCAGCCCCCACCATATGGGTACTTCCACAGGTGAACTCCATACCTGAGATCTGGTGACGGTCTGATTGCAGAAGCAGGGCCGAACCCCTTCAGGGTCTAGGATCCAGCCATAGGACTGGCTCTCCTCCACGAACCTCTAGGCTGTTAAACTTCTGCCTCAGTTGCTCCACTGACTGGCTGCTGCACCTTGGCCAGTAGTGCTTCCACTCCGAGGTTCCTCACTCCCACCACTCCAGCTTTCTGCCCCATTCGGGCTAAGGGCAGTACGAGAATTTGGCTTCAGCAGCTCTCCATAACTCCTCTTGCCACTTTTCCAACTCAGGCCAGTTGAACGCCACTGTTACACCCATCCATTCCAGGGTTGGGGTCAGCTACTTATGTTCAACTCACTTCTTAGGTTTGTCAAGGCCGGTGTGGTTACAAAGCTGCTTTTGGCCCCAGCCAGAGTCCTGCTGATCGATCCTGACCCAGCTTCAGCCAGCTTCTTCGTTTCAGGCATCTTCCCAAGTCTTCACTACCCCTCTGGAGGCCTAAATTAAATTAATTAATTTAGGAAATTTTGGTGAGTTCGCTTAGTGTCAAATTCCAGCTGAAAAGCCCAACCAAGCAAAACACCAGAGACATTATGAACTCCAATGTTAACTTTATTAGGCATAATCAATCCGGCAAGATAGAATGAAAACTAATTCTGAAACTATGGCAGGAACCAGATGATTAAAAGAGTAAAATCTGCCCCCCAACAGTTCAAGTCACATTGTCCAATAAATCTTCCAGCAATTGTTATGAGAAGAAACTTTGTTCCGTCAAAACATTCTCTCAACCATTTCGGCTCTCACACTGATAGGGAGCATCTGTGAATCCCAAACTCTTTCTTCCTCCTCCCCCATAATTGTTGGCAAGCTAGCGGCACTACAGTGATTGTAAGGACAGTAAGTTTGACAGTAAATGGAATCAGTTATATTCAACTTTTTTTGATATAACAAAATGTTTCAGATATTATTAGTGATCATTTATAATTCTCAGTACTTACCATATCAGTTAATCATTTAAAATATACTCATTTCTAATAATAAGATTATTTAAATCCTGAAATAATCATTTTAAATGATTCATTGATTTTGGGTTCCTTTGAATTAGTGTTGACTTTTAGTGACAGCCTGAACTAGTCATTGCAGTATTTTTGGAAAGAATTTGGAATTGATTTGCCATTGTTTCCTTCCTAAGGGTGGGACAATTGTTAAGTGTGAGGACCAGCTGTAAGTTGCTTATTTCAGAACTGCTGTAACTGGATCATGAAATCTGAATGCATGGGATACAGAATAAAATGTATTTGTTTGTGAGATTAATATCCTACCTATCCTCCCAGAGCCCAAGGGAAATTCAGGAATTTTCCAGCGATGGAAATGCTTTCTTTCTGCAACCAGGAGGGAAACAATGCCTCCTCTTCTCTGCATTTTTGAATGATATTCTGTATGTATTTTGTATCTTAGGTTACATGGAGAGCAACAGTCTTTTACATGGCACAGTATTGGATCATAACTCATTCAATGGGATAGGAACTCAGAAAATAGCATTTGCTGTGGCAACTCTCTCATTACATCGTGTCTCCCACCAAATTAGGTTGGTCATTCCCTTGTTATCTTTTAGAACAGAGGTCCCCAACCTTTTGGCCACAAGGGACAGGTTCCATGGAGAGAGGTTTTTCCACAGAACAGAAGGTGCGTGGTTTTGTGTGCTTCCTTCATCCCCCGGATGGGGCTTTGCTTGTTTGTGCAGACCGGTTGCTGGCATACCGCAGCCCGGTACTGGTCCACAGACTGGGCGTTGGGGACCCATTTTAGAACAGCAAAAACAGTGTTTGCATGAATTTTAATTGTTGATAGTGATATTTGAGATGTTAGAGAAATTTATTTCTCTTTATTTTTCTCGACCTAAGTCAAATATACTATCTGTAATAAATCAGATAGTATATACATTTCTGTAATAAAGCAACCGAGTGCTTCTATATAGTAATAACTTATTGGAAGTAGCCCATGGAATTTTTTAGGATTGTATTCTGACTTAATGAGAAAGCACTCCTAAGAAATGATGTTTATGATCATTTTCAAAATTAATTTGATACAGATGTCATACATCTTAAATAATATGTTACTGATATTTATAAATAAAATGTGTACAAAAGAAAATACTCTAAAGATGGATTTGTGTAAAGAAATTATGTAGAAGTTTTGAAACACATACTTTGCATGAAAGAATCCAGTTCCTGCCATCCACAAATTGAGCTAGCAACCCTTGAGAGTTGCTGCCCGTCACTGTCAAAATGACTGAATCATATGGACTGATTGGGTGTTTAAAGTAGCTTCCTAAATATTTGTGACAAAATGAATAACTAGATATGCCAATTATGTAGTTATATCACTTGTAGATTTCAGTCTCTCCCCCAAGTGGATACCACCTTTATATTGTTTATCTATTGGGAAATTACCTCTAGAACAGACATGTTAAACACAAGGCCCGGGGGCCGGATCCAGCCCGCGAAGTGGTTTCATGTGGCCCGCGAAGCCATCCTGGAAACAGTGAGGGAACAGCCCCCCACTGCCTTGGCCCTGGCCCAGAGACCCTCCTTCTGCCAGAGACCCTCAGATCTGTCCCACCTCTTCCCAAGCCCCCATAGGCACCCTTGATGTGAATGATGTAGAGCTGGCCATGCCCACCCAGTAGGCCATACACACTCTAGCCACGCCCACCCAGTAGGCTGCACCCACCCAGGCCACACCCACCCAGCCCCTTGAGGGCAACCGCAATGCTGATGTGGCCCTCAATGAAATTGAGTTTGACACCCCTGCTCTAAAAGTTTATTTTAAAAATTGGAAAAAATATTAAAGGTTGCAGAAAAATTAATTGCATTGTTCCCCAGTAATTTCTGTCTAGAATCCAATAAATGACCAAGCAGTACTTCGTAACATAAAAGTAGTCTATGAGGGAGATGGGTGGTTCAAAAATGAGATAAATAAAAAATAAAATAATTATCCTAATTTCAGCCTTTTCAGTCCATATTCATTTAGGGAACAGAGTCAATGTTAACTTGTTAGACAGCAAAAGTAAGAAATGACATATGCAAGTTTTACATTTCACATCAGACTGTATTTCACATCTAAAATGTTACAAAATAGACAGTACTATTATGCCTGTAGAAGTACTGGAGTTAAAAACAAAAAAAAATACATTACTGCAAGAGACCAACAAACATCACCATTAGCAGAGCTACAAAATTCAATTCTAGCTGAAAGGCTGTCATTATACATATTTAATATTTTTATTTAGAATTATTACCAAAATCCTATTTAATTTTTCATAGTTCACAAAATAAATATTTTAAGTGAAAAAAATAGTTATTTCCTAGCTATTATGTGAAGTGTTCCCTTCAACAATACAGGTGAAACTCGAAAAATTAGATTATCGTGCAAAAGTTCATTTATTTCAGTAATGCAGCTTAAAATGTATGTATGCATCTGGACTTTTTACCAAAACAAATAATATTAACAGCCTGATCCTATGTACATTTTCCCAGAGTTAAGTTTCACTGAATTCAGTGGGATCTATCCAAGTAAGTGTGCATAAGATTAATCTAACACAGAAAACACAAATATATACATTGACTAGACTTTCTCTTCTAGCTCATTATTTTAAGATCCTTCACTATGAGAACCTTAATTTTTAGTAACTCTGCGTCTGAAGGACATTTTCATGAGGATGTTTGTCGGTACAAAAATGCTAATATTGGCAACTAGTCCAAGCAACAGAAAAATGCAAAAAATTTGGAAAAATGAATTAGAATGCTTTTACTACTAATATTTACTTTGTGCAATGCAACTCTATGCATGTTTATTTGGAAGTAAATTCCAAATAGTACAGTGCCTCTTAATACATGCGGCTCTTTAAGCCGTCTCCTGCAGCTCCCAGTCGCTCCTCTGCCATTCTGGAAAAAAAGTGGGAGTAAAAAAGTCCCATTGAGAGAATGGGGTGGCGGGGGTTTGGGGAGCTGCGCGCGCAGCTCTCCAAACCTCCACCACACCGTTTGGAAAGCTGCTGCCTTCGTCCATGTTTGACGAAGGCAGCAGCTCTCCAAACGGGCAGCGGTGGTTTGGAGAGCTGCGTGCGCAGCTCTCCAAACCTCCACTGCCCCATTTGCAGAACTGCTGCCTTCGTCCATGTTTGACGAAGGCAGCAGCTCTCCAAATGGGGTGGTGGAGGTTTGGAGAGCGGCGGGTTGGAGAGCTGCACGCGCAGCTCTCCAAACCTCCACCACCCCGTTTGGAGAGCTGCTGCCTTTGTCCATGCCACCTCTGCAAGCCTCCGCCGAGAGAATGAGGTGGTGGAGGCTTGCCGCCCATTCTCTCGGCGGAGACTTCTTTCAGGGGATCCAGCCTCTTTCACCCCCTTCTCTCAGCTGCCCAGGGGGCGGCAGAGCTGGACAGCTGAGAGAAGGGGGTGGCAGAGGCTGGATCCCCCGAAATAAGTCTCCGCCGAGAGAATGGACGGCAAGCCTCCACTGCCCCATTCTCTTGGCGGAGTGTTCCACTGCCCCATTCTCTTGGTGGAGCGCTCCACCGCCCCATTCTCTCATCTCAGCGGAGACTTCTTTCGGGGGATCCAGCCTCTGTCGCCCCCTTCTCTCAGCTGGGCTCTGCCGAGACGAGAGAATGGGGCGGCAAGCCACCAAGAGAATGGGGCAGTGGAGCGCTTCGCCGAGAGAATGGGGCAGTGGAGGCTTGCCGCTCATTCTCTCAGTGGAGACTTCTTTTGGGGGAATCCAGCCTCTGCCGCCCCCTTTTCTCAGCTGCCCAGGCAGCTGAGAGAAGGGGGCGGCAGAGGCTGGATCCCCCAAAAGAAGTCTCCGCCGAAATGAGAGAATGGGGCAGTGGAGCGCTCCACCGAGAGAATGGGGCGGTGGAGGCTTGCCGCCCATTCTCTCGGTGAAGACTTCTTTCGGGGGATCCAGCCTCTGTCACCCCCTTCTCTCAGCTGGGCAGCTGAGAGAAGGGAGCAGCAGAGGCTGGATCCCCCGAAAGAAATCTCTGCCGAGAGAATAGGCGGCAAGCCTCCACCGCCCTATTCTCTCGGCGGAGCGCTCCACCGCCCCATTCTCTCGGCAGCTTGCCACCCCGTTCTCTCATCTCAGCAGACTTCTTTCGGGGGATCCAGCCTCCGCCGCCCCATTCTCTCTCCGCCGCCCATTCTCTTGGCAGAGACTTGCAGAGCTGCTACCTTTGGCTGCTTTTCTTTCGGGGCATCCAGCTGTTGAGAGAAGGGTGTGGCAGAGGCTGGATCCCCCGAAAGAAAAGTAGCCGAAAGCAAGCTGAAACAGAGAGGAGGAGACTGCAAGAAGGGTAAGATCAGCGCGGGCTGAGAAACGCTGATCTTGTGTTCCTGGCAATCTCCCTCGATTTCCACTTGTGAAATTCGGGGCTGGCCTTACGGAGTTGCCAGAGCTCCCGTGAGGACGCATACACAGGGCCGCTGATCAGCCTCTTGTTTAGCGCATGCATGCGCATGCACACTCTTTTTTGTGGCTCCCAGGTTTTTTTTGTGAGGGAACCGGTTCCGAGTGGCTCTTTAACTGTTTCAGGTTGCCGACCCCTGCCCTAGGGGAATAGCCTCAGGCCCAGAAGCATTTGCAGTAAATTATGAAGGTACCAAAATAATATGGTTGATGATGTCATCATACAAAAGTTACCATTATGTACTTTTTGACCTGATAAGTGACACAAATAAGCAACTTAAGATATTATTATTATGACATAATTGTGCGCGTGTCATGAACCTTTCCCCCCCCACACACACACACTTATGTTTGGGCTGCTGAGTAAAAATGCAAGGATTAAGGATGCTGTAGTGCTATAAACTATGAACTCAATGAGACATTTCTGAGTAGAAATGTATAGACTTTTGTGCTGTCAATTATAATGTATAAGTTCTGATTTGCTAATTGCCTTATTAAATTAAAATAATTTTTAGACTGGGTTTACATTCTGATCAGTGAATGTCCTTCATTTAAATGGACAATCATATATAAAAACCTTAGAAGTTATAAATCATCTTCCCTCCCACTATATTTCTAATTCTACAGTACAGGTGAAAGAGTTAATCATTAATTTGTACATTAAAACATTTAACTGATTGTAAACAAAATTGCAAAACCTATACTCATAAAAATATTTTATTGAAAAATTTACATAATGCTGAATGGGACTATAAATCTTTTTGTTCTGTATCTCTATATTGCTAAATGCATAAATATCCACCACTATCAAAAACAAATAATTGCATTTTTCCTATGATTTACTATATTATTTAATAAAAGTTTTTTTTTTAAAAAGCAAAAGGCTGATACAGGAACAAATGTAATACATACCACATTTGCTTACTTACTTATTCTGGTGCAACATTTAATATCACTGGCTGAATCCTAAAGGCTGCACAGGTTCTTTTCACACCCATACACCCAAACATACACAGCACCATTGCTTTTAAAGTTCACCTCCTCCAACTGAAGTCCCTTGCGCTACCCATTTTCTTGGGAGATCTTTGGGAATGCTCTCTGGTGCAGTGCAAAGAACTATGGCTAAAAAAAACCCAAACAAAACAAAATAAATCACTAAACTCATACATAAAATTAAAAGCCTCTTTGGATCCCAGCCTCCTGCTGAACAGTATATCACTATAACACTGAGCAAATCTCGGAGAAAGTAAGTGGACAATACCAATTATGATGGCTTCATGTTTGGGATTTTAAAGCTATCAGCAGTAATTTTAAGATATAGAATTAAGAAAACCAAAAAATGATTAATAATTTCAGAATAAATTTATGTTCTATAACAGAGAATACCAGTGTATAAGGACAAGGTAATACTATATTTGAATTATAAAGCTAAACAATATTTGTAACATATTTACTTTTTTGCTTGTAAACATTAACAATAAATGTTCTAAGTGTGTGAGGAAAATATTGGAGAAGCTAGCAACATTATTCAATTACAATAATCCAGTAAAATGTGTTGGACATTGGCAAAAATTCATAAAAATGTTTTATTTAATAACATTTTCCTATTCAACCACACCAAGTACCAGCAGGTGTTTTAAAGATAATCATTACGAAAAGTTTTTTGCAGCAATTGTTGATTAAGTTGATCTTTGACTTGCATACATATATAACTATGATTCACAATTCTCAAATAATGCATATTTATGCAGCTTGAACTATTTTTTAATTCATTCAGTACATGCCAATAGCACAGAATCCAAGAGTTCTGTTAAAATTCACTAAAGTAAGAGAGGAAATGGACTTACCAGTTAACACTGCATCAAGAACATTCAAACCACATTTTCATGGCACTATTGTATATGAAGATTAAAAAATTGATCTAAAAATGTTTTGTAGATTGCAGTGCAATTTAATTGCACTGCAGAACTACTTGTAAAAAAACTGCATAAATCATATTTGAGTAAACATAATCATGCACGGTGATAAGTCATGAAAATGTGGTAACTGTTGGCAGAAGTTGTATATATGTAATTTTTTGAAAGAAAAGACTAAATAAACTGAAGTAAATAAACTTTAATGAGATTCTCCATTCAGTGATGAGGCTTCTCCTCTAGGTGAAGATGACCTGGACATTCCTCTCTCTGTATTGTCAGAACTAGAACCACTCTGACTGTGCTGGTCTGCAGAAGCTGCACTTGAAGTAGGTGGTGACTTAGTTTTTTCTTTAAAGTCTGTAATAATGACTGTCAGATCACCAACAGTAACTTCCAAATGTTGAGCACTACTTCGATCCACATTTTTCAATCTGGGCCTAAAATAATATAAATAATCAAATGAAAGAGGAAACTCAGAAAATGTTCCCAAAAAAATGTTTCAAAGATTTTTCTGGAATCAGAAAGAGTACTTGAACCTCCCATATTATGATACAATTCATTAGCAAGATCATCTAAAATTGATTGAATCTTTGAATTATGTCAAGCAAATGTCTTTGTTAGCCTGATCCCTGAATATTTAAAATAGAAATGCCAAATACTAAATCTGAGATTTTAGATATAATAGGCATGTGTTATGCTTCTGACCTATGATTTGATTTGATTTGATTAAATTTATATGCTGCCCTTCTCCCTGAGCTCAGGGCGGCTCACAACAATAAAAATTAAAAAAACATAGAGTATTTTTTTTTAAAAAGAATTAAACAATAGATGCAATGATTACGAGACAATTTAACCCAGTAAAAGCCTAATTAAAAAACCGTAGTCAGTCCAGGCCCGCTTGTTGGAACAACCAGGTCCCTGACACCACTGGATGACATCGCCAGGGCTCGTTGCCTTGGAAGAGTGAGGAAGATTCTCAGGGATGACTCACACCCTGGACGGTATCTCTTTACTCTCCTACCATCCGGTAGGAGATATAGGAATATAGCCAGCCGTACCAACAGGCTGAAGAACAGCTTTTATCCGTGGGCTGTTAGGCTTTTGAATGGGATATAATCTTATGCAGAGTTGACTTGGGAGGCCGGTGTGTGGTGTAGTTGGTTCACATAGTGTGGTGGGATGGAGGGTTTGTTGTCACTGTGTGTTGGGGGGAGAGAGCACAGGGGGAGGCTCAGCTAATCTCAATGTACACATGTTGTACTTTGACAATAAAGGTTTATTATTTTTTTTTATTCAGGTCACGGCGGAAGGACCAAAGGTCAGGGGTTGTCCACAGCTCCGGTGGCAGTTCATTCCAGAGGGTACAACCTCATAATCTGTTTATTTATATTTCACCTTTATTATTTATATAAATAACTCAAGATGGCAAACATACCAAGTACTACTCCTTCCTCTTATCTTTCCTACAACAGTAACCATGCGAGGTGAGTTGGCTGAAAGAGAGTGACTGGCCCAAAGTCACCCAGTCAGTTTTCATGCCTAAAGTGGCATTAGAACTCAGTTTCCTGGTTTCTAACCTGATGCCTTAACTATCCTGCTGCTGACAGATACTATGGAACACAAGATAGGCAAAATTTCACTGGGAAAGGAGAGGCCAGAGAAACATATGAGGAATATTTGAAGCATTTGACAGATAACATAGTTTAGAACTGTTCTGATCTAAACTCTGGGCAGCTCCTGTGGAGTGAACAGAAGTATGATCTGACTAGGCAAGAGTTTGAGCCTGTTGGTCATGAACAGGTATACAGGCATAAGCTCAGCAATCTGTATATTAGATCTATGTCTACCCTGGGAGATTATATGTGGTTGGGTCCAGGCAATGATAAATTACAGGTAATCCTTAACATATGATCTGTCGTTTAAATGGCAGTTCACAATCATGACAACCTTGGAATGGAAGCTTTACAGCCCATAAAGCACTTCCAGCATTATAAAGGAACATACTGTTTCCCCACCCACCCATATGATCACAGTTTGGGCATTTATGACCAGTTGCCAAGTGTGCAATTTTCTCTGCTCATTTTTCCAAAACGTCAATGGAGAATCCAGCAAGAAAGTTTGCAAGTGGTGGGGATGTTAGATTTGAGGTTCATTACTCCAGCCCACTGAGGGATTTCTCCTCCCTTCCATGCAGGGAAGGGAAATCCTCCCATATGCTGGAGAAAAGGAGCTCAAATCTGGCAAAAACAATAGCAAATATCTCTTTCAGTCCCTCAGGAGGAGAAAACACTAGCAAATGCTGGCATCTCCACCCTTCCAAAGGGGAAAATGGCTCAGAATGCTGGCATTCACTAGTATTTTCATCAGATTTGTGGCCTGTTCCCCCAGCACAAGAGAATTTTCTCTCCTTGCATGGACGGGAGAGGAAATCCTTTGACATGCTGGGGTAATAGAATTCAAACATGGCAAAAAATGGTAGTGAAGGCTAGAGCTCTGACCCTTTTGGAATGCTGGTGTTTGGTAGCAGTTTACACTCTGGAAGAGAAAATACTAGTGAATGCCAGGTTTTATGCCTCTCCAGAGAAAACATTACTGTATTCCAGAACAATAGTGTTCACTAGTGTTTACCAGATTTGAGGCCCGTACCTCCAGTGAACTGAGAACATCCCTTGGTGTGCTGGAAAATGAACCTCAAATCTGGTGAAAACACTAATAGTGAATGCTATTGTTCTCACAACCCTTCTCCCTGGTGATATGGAGAAAGGGCCCAAGCTTCCTGGGGGGGGGAGGTCTATGCCCTCTACCCAACTCACCAAGCTTGGGAGACCCTACCCATTTCGTGTTTCAACTAATGATCAATTATCTGTTTAATAGGCACAACTGGGTGAATTGGGATTGTAATAGTTGAGTGAAACAGTTACATGGTGTCTCAGTTAACAATACTTTGCTCAATGACTCAGATTCTGGGCCTAATTGTGGTTGTAAGTGGACACTGTCTGTAATCCTTGACTGAATGGTTCTGTCTATACTGAAAAAGGCAGTCGTCCATCCCCTCTTCAAGAAGTTATCATCTACAAATTTTCATTCCCAGCCATTATGGAAATTTCTGTTAGATGGAACTAAGGGAAACTAGATCTAAAACATCTGGTCAGCATCAAATTTGAGTTCATATAAAAATTGATATAATCCTTCATACAGCAAATATCCATTACAAAGCATAATAAGACATGAATCTCTAGTTCTATTGTTCAAAAAACCAATTAGGCTGAATTACCATAATGACAATCAACCAAATTTATTAAATCTAATAAAAGTTAAATTATCTTTACTAAAGACATGTTTAAATAATTCCCTTAATTCATCCCCCAAAATTTTATTTAATGATGGACACATTCCCGTGCCTGTATTATTGAAGCTACTAAGTGTCTGTATGGGATGGCATGAGGCAAATCCAGTTATTCAAGGAGCAAAAATGTAAGGGTTTTTTAGTTAAAATGTATTTGGGAAATGAAGAACCTGGGTCAAAACTTCTGAAACATAATTTATGTTACTCATGCACCACATTTGGTAGCAAAACTGGGAATGAGGTTATAAAATGTCCTAAGCTGTAATGGAACTTATATGCTTATTGTGGTATGGTTTATTCAATAAACCTTGGCTTAGTTCACTTTGTGAAGCCACAAGATAAGGGATGACTGAGACTCATCAAATTTAGTTTTTTTAATCATTGTGGAATAGCCTAACTAAACAGATACCAATGTAAACTAGCAAGGCCCAATGTTTACACACATAAATATATACTGAGTTGAGCTTCAGATAAGCATAAATATAGTTTTATTTAGTATAGACTACGGGTCGGCAACCCACAGCTCAGGAGCCGCATGCGGCTCTTTCAGCCTGCTCCTGTGGCTCCCAGCCTCCTCCGCCATTTGCAGAGAGACAGAGACAGAGAGAAGCACTTGTGCTTTCCTTCTCTCTCTCTCTCTCTCCATGCGGACTTGCCCTGAGCCCAGGCGCCCCAATACCTGGCGGCCAGGATTCCCCTTTCCCAGGCTGGCCCCATCTGAGGTGCACGTGGCTGGCCTGCGATCCCCAGCCGGCGAGCCAATTTAAAGCCAGGCCAATCAGCTTGTCAGAGAAGAATGTGAGGTGAGCAGAAGGGGGGGGGAGGAGAGAGAGGGAGGGAGGGAGAAGGGAAGTGCAAGTGCCTGTCTCAGTCTCTCTCTGAGCGCGATCACAAGCTCGCTGCCTGCCCAGGCTCTCAGGCCCCCTTCTGGGACACTGTCCCCAGAGGTTCCCTTCCTGGCCAGGCCAGGGGCTACCCAAAAAGACTGAAGTAGCGGCATCGGGGTTGGCGCGCAGGTAGCCAGCAGGAGACAAGTCAGGTGGGCATCGCATCACCTCGGCTCTCACCAACAGCTAGTTTGGAAAGAGAATTTGGGGGAGATGCTGTTTTCCTCTTGGGAAGGCAGAAGGGGGATAAACAGGCAAAAGAGGGGAGTTTTTGCAGCCAGCCAGCCCCCCCTTCCTGATTTTATGCCACATTCAAAAAAACACCCCAAGCTTGACACCGTGCAGGGTTTGCGCCTTGCACCAAAGCTTCGCAATGGCGCTCAGAATAATGGGGAAGGGGGGATGTTCCTGGGCTCAGGGAGGGAGGGAGCAGAGAGCTTAATAGGGGTGCGGGGGGCGCTCAGCCACCCTTCCGGCTGCTGCGCCTGGGTGCCAGGGCTGCTATCTTCTTCGTAGCGGCGGCAGCAGTGCCATCACCTTCCATGCCGGTCCCATTGCAAGCTAGGCACGCCCCCACATGCTCATGGAAAGGATGGGTAAAAGGGGGTGAGATGTGCTGGTGTCGGGGTGGAGCGAGGAGTGGGGAAGGAATAAGGGATGCATGGGGGCGGGGTGTGTGGAAGGAAGAGTCGGAATCCAAGATGCTCAAATCTGGTGGGCTCCCAGCAAACGCGCACCGAAAAAGTGATGGGAGAAGGAAGAAAAAAAGAGGGTGGGGGGAAAGCGGCCTGTTTCTTCTTCTTCTGGTACAAACTCTGTGCTCAAGCTGGAATGGGGGGGACAAGGATGCCAGCCAATCTCTTTGGGAGAGGGGGCACAGGATGGAGGGCAGCTTGCCTTGGAGAGGGAGGGGGAGCCTTCCTCGTCTGCCTTTCGTTTTCTCTCTCTCACTCTCTTCTCTGCCCTATTCCCCTCACTCCTTTTTTAAAAAATCTTTTTTCTTTTTTCTTTTAAAAAAGCAAAAGTGGCTGGGATTATGAAATCAAATCGGGAGGGAGAAGGGAAGAGTTTGCTTCCTTTTTAGGGATCGTGCCATGGGGGTCGTGGGGAACAGGAGCGGCGGGGGAAGACTGGGGGAAACCAGGATGCTTAGAGCTGCCCCCACAATGGCCAGCTTTGCTCCTGTGGGTAAGCCACTGACTTGATTAATGAGCATTTGTTGCCAGAGCCGGCTGGGTTCATACCCCCAGACTGAGCTATAAATCACAGTTTGCAACCTGCTGGACTCCCCCACATTCTGAGCCACAAACAAGTGAGGAGTAATAATTGGGCTCTCTGGTTCAGCTCACAAGTCTCGTTTTAACCATGGTTTGCCAGCTACGCAAGACACAGCCAGGTTCACTTGTTGCACTAACCCAGAAGAAGAATGGGGGGGAGGAGGAGGAGGAGGAAGAGCGATGATTGACAAACCGCCAGCCAATCTCTTGGGAGAAGGGGCGCAGGATGGAGAGGAGGGCAGCTTGCCTTGGAGAGGGAGGGGGGAGCTCTCCTCGTCTGCCTTTCATTTTCTCTCTCTCCTCACTTGGCCAGCTGGCTGGCTTGTTCTCCAACAAACTGACATACCGCAGACATTCTTATGCAGCTAAGGAGAGACAGACAGAGAGAAAGAGAGAGAGAGAAGGGAAGTGCAAGTGCCTCTCTCTGTCTCAAACACACACACACAACACAAACACACTGAGTGGGGGAAAAGGACTGGCAGACCAAGGGCAGAAAGAGAGGGAGGGAGGGAGAAAATATGAATATATGTGGTTGTCCTTAGTGGACTTTTAGTAAAGAACGTTTAATGAAATATTTTGATTTTTTTTAATTAAGAGGTGAGATATGGGGATAATTATGCTGTATTTAAAGATGGTAGATAAGCTACTAAAATTGTTTTTACCTATTGGGATGAAGGAGAAAGGTTTTTTTTCCCCTCTTCTGTCCTTTTCACCTCCCACCCCCAATTTTTTTCTTTTCCATTTTTCTGTTTGTAGTTTTTATAGTTTGCACCGGCTTTTTATTTCATAAATACGTGGAGGACTCAAAATAGACATTTGACTATTTTATTTGAAAGTAACCTTCAACCCAGTGTCTTTTTTTTTTGGAGTTCAAAATGCTTTTGTTGCATGCAGAAATAAAAAATTGTTTTCTTGGTAGCAGTTCATTGATTTCATAAATGCAGCACACTATAGTTTTTTTATACATAGCATAAAGGTAAAAAACAATATATGCAGTGTTATCTTCATTTTAGATGTCAAAAGATTTTTGCAGCTCCCAGTGTTTTCTTTTATGTGGGAAACGGGTCCAAGTGGCTCTTTGAGTGTTTTGGTTTGCCTACCCCTGGTATAGACCATAGGTTCCCAGATTTTTGGTTCACAAATCACTTAGTGTCTCAGTTGTTTTCATGACACTTCTAGGCCAGAACCCTGACCTATTTAAGGTAGTAGTTTCTGCAGTATTTGATAGATCTTGAGTATTGTATGTTTTCCCTGAAAATACAAAATATCCTGCAGTGTCCCTGTGAACATACAGTTTAAAAACCCCAAGGATAGACAATATGGGAAAGTTTACAGATCTTTTTATTTCACACATTTTATTTATTTTCTCTGTTCGATCAACATAGTTGTTGGCTTTTATTACCTTTTTCTAAGAATTTTACAGGATTAATATTTAATATTTATTTATGTATTTTGAACCACCCCAAACAGCATAAATTTTACCTGGTTTTCTTATGACTGTTCTTTTTGGTGGTAGTTTCTTTTTCACTTTTTTCTTTTTCTACTTTGTCTTTTTTGTCTTTTTTTGATTGTGTTGGGGGCACAAATTGCTGGGTAACTTGTTGTGCAACCAGCTGAGAGACAGGTCGAGGTTTCCTGTTTGTACATACATAAGAAAGTTTCATTAGTATATGCAGTAATTTTTTACATTATTATTTTTACAAACTAATATTTGGATAAATAAACCTATACAACATCGACCTATGAATATATTTAGAGTTGCTATTTTTCCTGCTCTTCTGTCTTGCTAGACAGTATTTTCTAAATAATGCCCAATCATTGTTATGTCATTCTACCTTGGAAAGTTGCATGACTTTCAATGGTACAATTAAATAGTAATTAGAATGCAGAGAAAGAAAAGCCTGCAGATCTGATGTTTCTAACTGTCCAATCCTCCATAAGTACACATTTCTGATTTGACTAATATGAGCAAGTAATGTCTAGAATAATACGGTACCGTATTTTCCGGCGTATAAGACGACTGGGCGTATAAGACGACCCCCTACATTTCCTGTTAAATTATAGGGTTTGGGCTATACTCACCGTATAAGACTACCCCTCTTCCAACGCACACCAAATAAAAATTAAAAAACATCAGATTTGATTTTAATATGGTAATTTTAATTCAAATGCTTATGACATGCAGGTACTTAGTAGGAAAACTGTCACTTATAAACATAAGGCTGTTTGTCATCAAACATGTAAACATAAAACAGTGCAAGTGGATTAAACATAATAATAATAATAATAATAATAATAATAATAATAATAATAATAATAATAAGTTGGAAGGGACCTTGGAGGTCATCTAGTCCAACCCCTGCTAAGGCAGGAAACCCTATACCATTTCAGACAAATGGCTGTCCAGTCTCTTCTTAAAAACTTCCAGTGTTGGAGCATTCACCACTTCTGGAGGCAGGTTGTTCCACTGGTTAATTGTTCTAACTGTCAGGAAGTTTCTCCTTAGTTCTAGGTTGCTTCTCTCCTTGACTAGTTTCCATCCGTTGCTTCTTGTCCTGCTTTCAGGTGCTTTGGAGAATAGCTTGGCTCCCACTTCTTTCTGGCAGCCCCTGAGATATTGGATCACTGCTATCATGTCACCCCTCACCCTTCTCTTCGTTAAACTACACATACCCAATTCCAGCAACCGTTTCCTATTTTCCTAATTCACTTTTTCACTTTTCCTAATTCACTCTAAAGCTTTCCCTGCGCAGAGCCTTAAGTAACACCAGCTGCCTGCAATTAGTGCAGGTTCTCATCCCACCAGGCTCAAGGTTGAGTCAGCCTTCCATCCTTCCGAGGTAGGTAAAATGAGGACTCAGATTGTTGGGAGCAATAAGCTGACTTTGTAATAATGCTGCTTGTGGGGGGGGGAAGCTCTAATAAGCAGGCATATACATAGAATGAAGGCTATTGCTAAGCACATTGATTTGTGCTTTAAATTGTAAGCCGCCCTGAGTCTTCGGAGAAGGGCGGGATATAAATGGGATTTTAAAAAAAAAGACCAAATGGGAGATCCGCTCCAGGTTTTCCAGCCAGCCCGCCCAGTTCCTGAGTCAAATGTGTCCTTAGAGCTAAGCAGCTGCTCTGGCTACGGCATTCCCCACCTGCCTTTCAAGTTGCTCTTGCATTCCCCACCTGCCTACAGCTGCCCTTCAACTTTAGAAGGAAAGACTTCCAGACCCCAGCCTGTAAAAAATCACAGACTGCAGCTTCTACTCCAATTGGTCCCGCTTTCCCTGCACAGACTAAATGGAAGATCCGCTCCAGGTTTTCCAGCCAGCCCTGTCCCTAAAGTTTCAGCACCTGGTGTATAAGACGACCCCTGACTTTTGAGAAGATTTTCATGGGTTAAAAAGTCGTCTTATACGCCGGAAACTACGGTATATTTAACCATTGCTTTTCTTTTCAGTCCTGCTATAAATCTTTTTGTGTTAACAGAGCATATTCCCATGTTTGTAAATCTATTCCAAGGAAACTTCAGTTAACTTAATTAGTCTCTATTTCTAAGCATAGAGATATATAACTATTGACATTTCCAAGCAGACATATATGACTGCATACAATGCATTGTGAATCTCTAGTAATGCTTAAGAGTGAGAATAATTACTATTATTCATAAAAGAAAAGGAATCAAGTATATCCTAATTAAATCAGAACAATATTATATATTTTCTTCCAAACTAGGTAGCAGCCCTTGGCTAAAGTTGGCTGATCTTGAAAAGCTGAGAATAAATTGACTCAGTAATAACTGTACCTGGATGGGAGAATATTAGGAAATTCCAAGGCAGTATTCAAGTGTAAGTTTTAAAAAAGTACAAAAAGAATTCAGTGGCAATTCTGTATTGTTGTCATGAAAACTAAATGAATATGTTTGTGAAGTCACTAATAATTGTACTTCACCAGGGAAAGATTTTATATTACATGTTTTCTAGGCAAAAATTAAAATTTTCTAGAAAATTAAATATCCAGTAACAATAAATACAAAATTAAAATCCATAGCAACGGAAATTATATAGGCAACAAAAAATAATGTATCCAGGATATGGATCCCTTCATGTACCCAGGCCTGAACACCAAACCAGATCTACTGAGTCTTACAAAAGACCAGTAAGGTTGAGTCCATCCTAATATCCAGAAGGAGAATATTCGGGAGAGGGGGCACTATAGTAGAAAAGACACACCTTCTGAGCCCCACCAACTAGCATCCTTAGCTGATAGAATCTGAGGCATGTCCATCCTGCAAGGGATGGTCCCTCAAGTAATTCAGTCTCAAGTCATGAAGGGTTTTAAACCATTACCTTGAACTGTACTCCAAAGTACACTGGTAAGCAATTCAGCATACAAAATAGGGGTGTAGAATGCACCAAATAACCAGTGCCATTTAAACTTGTGCTGCTGCATCTTGCAGCAGTTGAAGCTTCCAAATGCAATAATAGTTTCATGTTTAATCACGGTAATGATATTGATTCATTATATGTCAATCAGAAAAGTAATAGTTAAAATGCTCCCTCTACTCATTACTAATACAATACAATTCATAAATGCAATTCACAATCAAGGCAGTTAAGAATAGATCAAGCCTAAAGATGCCAGCAGCCCCTTTATTTAGAAGAACAGCAACCTTCTTGTCAGCTACAAAAAATTCCATTTATATGAAATTTATATAATTTATATAAATGAACTTTATATTCATTTCAATGTTCTATAGGAGTCTTTAAGTTTTATCCTCATAGGATAAATATTCTGAAAATAAGTGTATTAGAACTTGGGTCTCTCACTTATCAACACCATTGCTGCTACAACCCATTAGCTCTCATTACTGGGACCAGTGGTATTGGGTTAGGGTTAGTGGTATTGGGTTGCCCTAGTTATTAACAAACAATAGTTCTTAGTAGATTCCCTGAGAGAATCAGATTTTATATCTGCTTTATTTAAATAGAGAGAGGGTTATTTATTTATTTGAAATTGTTAAAGGTAAAGGTTCCCCCGCACATGTGTGCTAGTTGTTTCCAACTCTAGGGGCCGGTGCTCATCTCTGTTTCAAAGCCGAAGAGCCAGCAGTTGTCCGAGGACATCTCCATGGTCATGTGGCCGGCATGACTAGACGCCAAAGGCGCATGGAACACTGTTACCTTCCCACCGTAGTGGTCCCTATTTTTCTACTTGCATTTCTACATGCTTTTGAACTGCTAGGTTGGCAGAAGTAACAGGCACTCACTCTGTTACGCGACACTCGGGATTCGACCCGCCAAACTGCCGACCATCTGATCGACAAGCTCAGCATCCTAACCCACTGAGCCACCGTGTCCCTTTTTTGAAATTGTTACAGCTGCCTAATTCATAAGACCATGGGCAGTCTGTAAAATTATATAGTTAGTTAAATTTGCTATGACCCTCTATTCCAACAGATCCTGATCTGCTTATAAAATCTACTCCAAAGTTGAAACAATTAAAAACATAAAGAAAACAGATAATTAAATAAACCTACAGTCATGGCGGAAATTGTTGGCACCCCAGAAATTTTTCCAGAAAATCAAGTATTTCTCACAGAAAAGTATTGCAGGAACACAAGTTTTGCTATACACAGGTTTATTCCCTTTGTGTGTATTGGAACACAACAAAAAAGGGAGGAAAAAAAGCAAATTGGACATAATGTCAAACAAAACCCCCAAAATGGGCTGGACAAAATTATTGGCACCCTTAACTTAATATTTGGTTGCACACCCTTTGGAAAAAATAACTGAAATCAGTCACTTCCTATAACCATCAATAAGCTTCTTATACCTCTCACCCAGAATTTTGGACCACTCTTCCTTTGCAAACTGCTCCAGGTCTCTCTTATTGGAAGGGCGCCTTTTCCCAACAGCAATTTTAAGATCTCTCCACAGGTGTTCAACGGGATTCAGATCTGGACTCATTGCTGGCCACTTCAGAACTCTCCAGTGCTTTCTTGCCATCCATTTCTGGGTGCTTTTTGACGTATGTTTGGGGTCATTGTCCTGCTGGAAGACCCAAGATCTCGGACGCAAACCCAGCTTTCTGATACTGGGCTCTACAGTGCGACCCAAAATCCTTTGGTAATCCTCAGATTTCATGATGCCTTGCACACATTCAAGGCACCCAGTGCCAGAGGCAGCAAAACAACCCCAAAACATCATTGAACCTCCACTATATTTCACTGTAGGTACTGTGTTCTTTTCTTTGTAGGCCTCATTTCGTTTTCGGTAAACAGTAGAATGATGTGCTTTACCAAAAAGCTCTATCTTGGTATCATCTGTCCACAAGACATTTTCCCAGAAGGATTTTGGCTTACTTAAGTACATTTTGGCAAACTGTAATCTTGGTTTTTTATGTCTCTGTGTCAGCAGTGGGGTCCTCCTGGGTCTCCTGCCATAGCGTTTCATTTCATTTAAATGTTGATGGATAGTTCGTGCTGACACTGATGCTCCCTGAGCCTGCAGGACAGCTTGCATTCCTTTGGAACTTGTTTGGGGCTGCTTATCCACCATCCGGACTATCCTGCGTTGCAACCTTTCATCAATTTTTCTCTTCTGTCCACAACCAGGGAGATTAGCTACAGTGCCACGGGTTGCAAACTTCTTGATAATGTTGTGCACTGTGGACAAAGGCAAATCTAGATCTCTGGAGATGGACTTGTAACCTTGAGATTGTTGATATTTGTCCACAATTTTGGTTCTCAAGTCCTCAGACAGTTCTCTTCTCCTCTTTCTGTTGTCCATGCTTAGTGTGGCACACACAGACACACAATGCAAAGACTAAGTGAACTTCTCTCCTTTTTATCTGCTTTCAGGTGTGATTTTTATATTGCCCACACCTGTTACTTGCCCCAGGTGAGTTTAAAGGAGCATCACATGCTTGAAACAATCTTGTTTATCCACAATTTTGAAAGGGTGCCAATAATTTTGTCCAGCCCATTTTTAGAGTTTTGTTTGACATTATGTCCAATTTGCTTTTTTTCCTCCCTTTTTTGTTGTGTTCCAATACACACAAAGGGAATAAACCTGTGTATAGCAAAACATGTGTTCCTGCAATACTTTTCTGTGAGAAATACTTGATTTTCTGGAAAAATTTCTGGGGTGCCAACAATTTCAGCCATGACTGTAGATGATTAAGGCCTTCCTTTTATCACAACTGTTTTATGCCTCTCTGAAAGATCCGTAACTGGTTTGGAAAGAATTATGCACTTGGTTGGGCAAGTGGTACATTACCAAGTCAGGAATTTTCGGGAAGACTTCTCATCTATCTTTAATTATTTTTCTTGTATGGAGAAAAATATAGTATTTTATAAAAGATCTCTCAAAATACAAAGAATCTCTAAGAAAATAATTTTTGAGTTAAACTTATATTTACATTTTATTTTTATTCAAAATCATGTTTAGTGCTAGTAGCAATGATGTTACCTAGTTTGGGTAACGAAACGTCTGTAAGGAAACAATCAAGGTCATAGAGCATTAAGGACCCATTATTTCAACCCTGAGCTACAAATATTCTCCTTTAGAGTTAATATTATATTATTTCTGCTAATTAAATATGCCTATATTTATTTATTTTATTTATTTATTTTAATTCCATTTATATCCCACCCTTCTCCGAAGACTCAGGGCGGCTTACAAGCTTAGCATATTATATTTATATTTATATTTATACTTATACACTTATACTGTTTAGTGAATAAGCTGTTAGGAGTATACATCTGCACATAATTAGGCACACTTAAAACTACCCATTGACATGTTACTAAATATGGGGCCACAAATAAACCTACTTACAAGTACTTAAGCTATGTATTTCCATGGCTCCTGGACATAGGTCAGATTGCTAAAATTCACTCTTGTAGTTCTTTGCAAACCATACACATCTGGCAGAAAATCCAAGCTTTACAGAAGTGGAAATAATATTTAAAGCATATTAAAATCATTGTTCATAATATATCTGGATAAGTATTGATTTGGATATAGAAATTATGTTATCTATTTTTACTGCTATAATTCAAAGAACAGAATTGTTTTTATTTATTTATCACATTTTTGACCACCCATTTCCCTCATAAAGAGAAATTACTTGTGTTTTGCTGGTTAAAACTGATTTTAAAGAAATAGTTTGGACAATTTTAAGCTATCAGCAGTATTAGTAGCCTTTAGCAGTCAGTGTGATTGTTCATAATCACATGAGTTGGTTGCTACTATCTACTGCATAGTGTGCCAATAGCATTTCACTACACTTTTGCACAGTGATTCTGCCAATACAGACTTTTGAATAATTGTTAGTAGCAAAGTCCAGGTTTTCCTACTGTTTCCATGTGTGTTCAATCAACAGATTCTCTCTCCCATAATTTTAAACTACTTTAAATGTAAATATGACCTTCCCTATTACTTTCCAAATCATTTATAAAGCACTGTGAAGTTGGTTAAAAGGCCAATTTCAAAAATATAAAACATGACATATATATAGGAAAAGTTTGAATGTTCCCTGGTCAGATTATAATTTTTAGTAATCCCTAAATAAAGCTGATGATTAACCCAATATATACAAAACAAATTTCTGCAAATTTGAAAGCATGCTAAGTATTTATACAGCCAATTTTCATTATTTTCAGTAGTTACATTCTATATAGTTGACCTGAACACCGAATTAGCAAATACTGGAACCTCAGTTGGGAACAAGTGCGTGAGTGATTCAAGTTATTTTGTATGTCTGTGAAAGTACAAAGTAAATTTTAGCAAACAGGTACCAATGTCAGAACGCACCCCAATCCACATCTTAGGAAAGAAAAAACACTTGGAGACAAGATTGTCCAAGCAGGAACTTTTACTAAAACATAGATGACAGTGGATATAATAGACAGGATCTGAAGCTGTTTCAGAGATCGATACTTTTAAAGTGTCCCCAAGTAATAAACCCACTCCTCAGTCCATTTGGTCAGTCCCGGATCAGTCAAGTTTCAGGTATCAAACCCCTCGTGGGAAAAAGGAGAACCACCAGTACATTTGCAACATTATTACTTCCTCCCCTTCACATTCCATGTGGAGATGCAAACCAAATTCCCCCCACCATTCTTGTTTGTTTGTGAATCAGATAGGGAGAGGATTTCCTTTCATTGCAAGAGCCAGAATTCTCCCCACCCCTTTTCTTTGTTGTTCGAAGTTCAGAGGGAGAGGGTTTCTTCCATCAGTCTTTGGTGATGGCCACCAGGCAGGCTGAATAAACAAACGGTACATCTAAGGGAAAGAGATGGGGCAATAAACACTGTCTTCTCTTTCCTCCTTAGGAATGGCAGAATCTGGTAAGGGGGGGGTGAGATTTGGGTTTGCACAGAGAGGGAGTTAGAAATGAAATAAAAATGGGTTCTGACATCCTGCCCTCCTTTAAAAAAAAGAGAGGTCCACCTGTAGAGGAAACAAAATATAAATGTTAGCCCGGTTTGTTAGGATATTCTGTATGAAACAAGCAACTTGGGTGCTCTAATGTGATATTTATTGACCCACTCATTTTCTGAGGAGGGGAGGTGTTTCCAAGTTACTAAGTATTGAATTGCTCCATGGTGTTTCCCAGAATCCAGGATTTTTTTACCTCGAATTGTTGTTCTCCTTCAACCATGATAGGAGGTGGGGGGAGGGGTTTTTCCCCATAGGGGTGACTGTTGTTCCCTTTTTAGCAAACTGCAGTGAAAAAATAGGTGTATGCCTAAGATTTTTGGGTAATTCTGATTCTACTGTTACTGGGTTTATGATTCTTTTACTTGGAAAAGGTCCAATGTATTTTGGTCTGAGTTTATTACAGGGTTGTAGGGATTTAAGGTATTTTGTGGATAAATATACCATCTCTCCCACCCTGAATGGTGTGGGACTGACTCTCTTTTTGTCTGCTTGTACTTTGTATGCTTGCCTAGCTTCATCTAAAGCTTTCCTAATGATTGGCCAAGTGTTTTGTAATTGTGCAATCCATTCCTTCATTGATGGGATTACTGGTTTGTTTTGGGTTAGTTCTGGCATAACGTTGAAACTTCGACCGGTAGCTATTTGAAAAGGAGTGTAACCTGTGCTGGAATAGACTACATTATTATATGCCACTTCTGCGAAAGGGAGTAGGTCCGTCCAATTTATTTGCTGGAAATTAATAAAGCATCTTAAATATTGCTGAAATACTGAGTTCAAACATTTAGTTGATCCATCCATCTGAGGATGATGACTAGACCACAGTCCTTGGGTGGTTCCTAAAAGGGATAAAAATTGTTTCCAAAATGCCACGTAGCTTTCTATGTCCTTTTTCATGGATGGCCACCAAAATTGCCTTTTAGTTAAGTGTAGGGTTTTTACAAACCCAAAATATCCTGCTGATTTTTTATCATGGCACAACTGCATGAAATTGATCCTCTGGGTGGCAGGTATGTATAACTTCTCCCCCACGCAGTGTAGTCCAACTTTGATTCTGCACACGTCTGTTTTTCTGGAACCATCCATCAGTTTCCAAAGACTTTCAGAATTTTATTCCAGTTTGGCTATCCACCCACGGCTTTATTTTAGCTTGGGTCCTGGTGGTGACTGGTGCTGCCATTTGTTGTTCGGGTATAAGTGGTTTAGAGTCAGTGACCCATGTGCTGTTATACTGAGGCATCTGAGATAATGCATCTGCCAAGAAATTCTTTCCCCCGTAAGTGTTTGAAAGTGAAACGGAATTGGTGAAAATGTTGGGACCAGCGGGCTTGCTTAAGATGAGTTTCCTGGATATTTTTAGTGCTTCCAAATTTTTGTGGTCTATCCAGACCTGGAAGGGGATTTTATTTCCTTCAAGGAAATGGTTTCATGCAAGTAATGACCATCTCACAGCATACGCCTCCTTTTCCCACATGGCCCAACATTGTTCTGTCTCCGTGAGTTTCCTGGATGTATATGCACATGGTTGCAATGCCCCCTCATCATTTTCCTGTAATAATACAGCTTCCACCAACACATCACTCGCGTCTGCCTGTATTACAAAATGTTTATCGGGATCTGGGTGTCTCAGTACAGGTTCAGCAGAAAAAAGCCTCTTTAGCCTCTCAAATGCTGCTTGAGATTCCATTGTCCACTTCAGGGGCTGGCTGCGTTTCACTGGAGACCCCCCCTCATTTTCAACAAGTTTGTGAGGGGCAGAGCTATTTGGGCAAACGAAGGGAAGAATTGGCGGTAGAAGTTTGCAAACCCCAGGAAACTTTGCAATTGCTTCCTTGTACAGGAGGGTGCCCATTCTAATACTGCCCTGTGGGGATAAGCAATACCCCAGGTAGTCTATTCTTTCCTGGTGGAATTCACATTTCGATAATTTCACATATAGGTGGGTAGCCCGCAATTTTTTCAGAATGGTTTTGACTAGGTTAACATGCTCCTTTTTGATCTCAGTGAATGTCATCTAGATAAACCAGGACCCCCTTATATAGATGCTCTCTTAGCACTTCATTAATTAATTGCATAAAAACTGCGGGGGGGCCTTGCACTCCAAATGGCAGGATTTTTAACTGGTAGCAACCCATTGGGCAATTGAACGCATTCTTCCATTTGTCCCCTTAATCCTAATGTGGTAGCATGCTTCTCTTAGGTCTAGTTTGGTAAAAAAAAAATCCTTCCTTTCGATAGGTGGGATAGCGTATCCTTCATTAGGGGAAGGGGATACAGATTACATTCACTAATTGTGTTAAGGGCACAGTAATCAATGAACAAATGCATAGTGCGATCCTCCTTCTCCCTTAACAGGACCACAGCGGCCACTTTGGGTTTGGCAGGCTCAATAAATCCCCTTTCTAGGTTTTTTTAAATGAATCTTTCCATCTCCACTGCTTCTTTGGGGCTCATGGAGTACATCCTGGGCTTCGGGAGTTTTGCCCCGGGTTTGAATTCTATAGCACAGTCTGTGGGCCGGTGAGGGGGAAGCTCATCTACCCGTTCCTCACTGAAAACTTCAGGAAGGTCCCTGTATTCCTCTGGTATTTCTGGTAACCCCTTCTCTTCCCCCACTGATGCTGTCTCCTTTCTTCGGGTTGGGGGAATGCTTTGGGGGTTTAAACTCCTATGCTCCCTCTCCAGGAAGTTGAGTTCTGCTGTCCTCCAATTTACCCAGGGGTTCCATTTCTTCAGCCATTCCAGTCCTAAAATCATTGGGCATTCTATGCCTGGGATCACTACAAACATTATGTCTTCCTCATGGTTCCCCAGGGACAGGTGAACTGGTAAGGTGGCCAGGGTAGCTGGTACCCCCCGCCCCTGCTATGGACCCATCTAGCTGGCCAAAAGAGATTGGTTGTTTTAGTCTCCTCACCGGAATTCTTAAATTTCCCACCAGCATCGGGCTGATGAGGTAGCAGGTGCAGCCAGTCTATTAGGGCTTTTAGTTTGACAGCTTTAGGCATGGAGGAAGCTAATATAGTCACTGTCTTAAGGATGTGATTGAAGTAGGAAAAATTGACAGAGACCAGGCCAAGCTCTTCAATGTAGGAAGTTTATTTGCGCAGGTTCAAACTGCACTCAGCATGAAAGAGTCTGAACCCCGAAAGGTCCAAAGCAGCATACATTTATACAGTTACATTCATCTGGTATTCATACATCATAGTATAGGCGTTACATAGGGAGGAATAATATATGGTAATGTAGATAACTGTTCTGTACCAGCCTGCTACCAGCCCTGCAGAAAAGGCAACCCCTTTACAAACGGCAAGAGGCTGGAATTACGTCTGCCAAATTTATTACTACAAAAACAAACAAGACACGAACCAAGATACAGGTGCTTTGAAACACTATCCGAGCGGTTGCTTTCAGCAAACCAGCCCTCCCCACACATTCCCCTTATAAAGAGTTCAGGGTGTGGCTTCTCTCTGCCTCCTTCCTCTGTTTACTCCTACTTGACTGCCTCCTGTGTCGGGCGTCCTTGAACAGGGCCAGCTGTGGGTCATCTTCATCCACACTGTCAGGCTCACAGCTGGGTCTCCATGGTGACCAAGTGGGAGGGGCCTGCCTGAGGGCTATCATCAGCAAGATCTTCAACCCCCTCAGCAAGGTCTTCAACACCCCCCTCCTCCTCTGAGTCGTCCGACCGAACTGCCGAACCCACAGGCTGACCCTGAATCACAACAATAACATCATATGGAGAAGTGAAATATGCTTAGTGTGGATAAACAACAGAAAAAGGAGTTTTCAGCAAAAAGAGTTTACATGTGATATATGGTTGCCTCAGAGGAAGACAACAGGATGCATATGTCTGGGTCAAGATAAAAATACTAATGGCTGAGCACAGTTGTTGGCTGACAAGGAGAGGGAAGTAGGACATGGGTCAGAGGCTTAGGCCTTAAGAGCTCTGCTGTAGCCTGAACCAAAGTTTCATACCTTCAGGCCTTCTGTCCAATCTTTGGGTAAAAATGTTACACCTGAGTTGGTACCTTCGTTTGCACTACCTCATGATGACCAGGACTTAGGGGACAGTGAATGTGTCCAATGGCCCCTCTTTCTCCGGTCACTTGCAGGCCTCTGAATGCTGGGTCATGAAAGGACAGCAAAGGAAACACCCAATGTTCTAACTCACCCAGGGACAGATGGTGTCCTGGGGAAACACCCAAAAGGGAACCTGCTAGTTAGTTCTGCTTTCTAGTTTCTTATCTATAGTGTGCCAGCCCTAAGGGGCGAAGTCTTAATCTTCTGAGTGCCAGCTTTGCTGGGTGAAGTGGTTATATAACCAAAATAGTATAAAAATAAGACATCTTTGCTATGTGATGCTTTTCACATTTGCTTTAGAAAAGCCCATCTCTATTCAGCTGAATAAACATGTATTTTTGAAGGCAAATTCTGGTTTCCTGTATTTTGTTATCAAGCAAAACCTCCGAACCTGCACATCATTTTTCGCGAGCCAGGCAGGAGAGGTGCTTGGTCCTTGGAGGGCTCAGGATGGGGAAAGCGCTGAGCGCGCTCTGGGGTTTTCTGGTAGTGCCCCCCTTCTTGACTCTTCCTTGTGGTTTTTCTACAGGAACTGTTTTTTTTTCTTCTTTTTGTTGTGATTGTTGCCTTCACTTCGTTCCTCCATATTCAGGAGGGCTGAATATAAGGTAAGCGTACATTATACAAGCTTGCCCAGGGGAGTATGTGGGTGTGTGTGTAGATACATGTGTCTGTTTCCTTGAATTATTTCCCACCGTTGTCCAGAGCTGAGCAGAAGGGCTTGTTCCAGCCGCCTGTGGGCCCCTGTGAGGGTAAACCATTGACCGGGGGTCTCACATAGCAAGGGGGGCTAGCCTTGTACTCTCGTGCTCCAATGGGTTGTGAGTGGTATGTGGTTTGTGGTTGTTCCTTATAAATTTCCTGCTGTTGACTAGGCCTAGGCGTGATATCACTTCCAGCTGCCCATGGGCCCCTGTGAGGGTAAACCGTTGACCGGGGGTCTCACATAGCAAGGGGAAGTGATTGATCTCGTGACCCAACCGGCTGTGCATGTAGTGTGAGAAATTTGAATACATGTGTTCAGCCCAGGGAAAGCCTATTAAAATGAATAAAACAGTGTGTGTTATTAGGAACTTTGATAAGCTCAAAACCCGTCGGGATATGAAAATTGACACTCTGATTAAATACAATGCTCTTTGGCATCAGGATATGCCTACTCTTTGGCCCAAAGGGGGTTCCATAGATTTGGGAGTTTTTGAAGCTATAGGAGATTATGCTCTAAGAGGCATGGATCATGATCAACAGGATTATTATGCACTTTTTTGGATTTTACAAAGGAATAAATGGATACTTAAAAACTGTGGGTTGTGGCAACTTCCCACAGCACCACCTTTTCCTGCTTTATCTTCCGCTCCACCACCTTATATGGGACTTTATCCCCTCACGGAGCAGGTGGCTATAGGAACGAGGGACAGTAATAAGGTCCTGGTTCGTATCCCCTTCTCCACATCTGATCTTTATGCATGGAAGGACTGATTAGGTTCCTATACTGCAGCCCCAGATAAATATTTGAATTGGTTCTGTCTATCATACACACACATAACCCTAATTGGGCAGACCTTCAAGCCATGCTGGATGTCTTTTTAACATCGGAGGAGAGACGTCTGGTTGGAACTGCTGGAAAGAGATTAACTGAAGAAAGGAAGGTTCTTTGGCCTGAAACTGACCCTAGATGGGTCATTGATACTTATGAAAGTAAAGATATGAATATTTAAAAGGCTTTGAAGACCTTCTTGTCACTGCATTGCAGACTGCTATCCCTAAACAGAAGAATTTGGGCAAAATCTATGAAGTTCATCAATTGGCACCAGAGAGCCCCAGTGACTTCCATGAGCGCCTCTACCAAGCCTTCAGAAAATACAGTGATTTGGATCCAGAAGCTCCAGAAAATTCCTGTTTGGTGAACATGCTCTTTATTGGACAGAGTGCTCCAGACATTAGTCGCAAATTGCAGAAGTTGGAGGGAGCTTCACCTGACACAATTGGAAAATTGTTGGAAGTAGTTTATAAAACCTATGTTTCAAGATCAGAAGTAACAGCCAAGGGGGTTAAAAAGGATGAAAAACGGAGTGTTGTTTTACTGGCTGAAGCTCTACAAAGGGCTCCCCTAGTGGGTGGGGGAAGAAGTGGGACTCGCGGAAGAGGAGGGCAAGGAGCAGTAGGTTTCCTGGGGAGAAGAGTAGAATGATGCCACCAAGATTCCAAGCACCCCCGGAATGTCCAATGCAGTCTTTTGCCATAAGACGAGACCAATGTCGTATGTGTAAGAAATTTGGCCACTGGGGCAGGGAATGTCCTTTAGGATCCCTTCCCAGCCGTCCTATAGGGCATGTTGCTCCACAACTACACTTTAAATACTAGGGGGGTCAGGGGCTGGGGGGCCTTTGTCTACCTGCCCTTCCGAATGATTCTCCCTCTGCACCCCTGGTAAAGTTTAACGTCGGAGGGAAAACAATACCTTTTTTGATAGATACAGGAGCATCATGTTCAGTATTAAACAACCCCCCTGGAAATTCTTTATCTATATTCATTTTTATTTTTCCATTTCTTCCACAAACAAATCTGCACATATACCGCAATACATAAATACATACCCATAAGTTTGGGTGTTGCTTGTCCATTTCCCCTTTCACCGTATCCACACTCCTCTCTCTACTTTATCCTTTCTTTCCTACTTCCTAACCCCTTGGAAATTATTCTTCACAAACCTTTAAGTTTATTGGGGCTAGTGGTCAATCTATGTCAGCAGCAATACTGGATCCTTTAGAGTGTTCTTTAGGTGATACTCGCCTTACTCATCAATTTCTTTACCTTCCAGATTGCCGTATGCCTCTTTTAGGGCGTGATTTACTTGCTAAGTTACAGGCAACTTTCTTTTTCAAAGGGGAGCAGGTTGAATTGACAGTTCCTCCTGAACAAGCCTGGCATCTCCTGACCCTTCAACTATCCTCATCTGAGGATACACATGAGTGTTCTGGTCTGTTAGATTTCTTTGTTGACCCTAATGTATCGTATTCAGAGGTCCCTGGCCGGGCTGTTAATGCAGTTCCAGTGGAAGTAGCCTTGCACCCTAATGCACAGCCAGTCTCCATTCATCAATATCCAATTAGCTTGGAGGCTTTACAAGGATTAGAGCCCCTTATCTCAAATTTCTTGGCTTATGGGCTTCTAAGGGAAATTGTCAGTCCTTATAATACACCAATACGGCCTGTTAGAAAGTCGGATGGTGCCGTCTGCTTCTGCCAAGATTTGAGGGTTATCAATACTATCACTGCGACATTGCATCAAATGGTGCCTAACCCCTATATGTTGATTTCTCAACTGGGTCCACATTTTACTTGGTACACTGTTGTTTATCTGAAAGATGCTTTCTTTTGTATCCCCTTAGCTTGTGTCAGCCAGCCTCTTTGCTTTTCAATGACAACATAGGCAGCTTTGCTGGACTGTTGTTCCTCAAGGATTTAAAAATAGCCCTACTATTTTTTGTACTGTCCTGGCCTCTGATTTGGCCACATGGCAGCCTGTGGAAAACACTACTGTTGTGGTATTACAATATGTTGATGACTTATTGGTAGCTGCCCCCACTGAGGGCGATTGTCTTTTGAATTCAGTTTCTTTGTTAAATTCCCTTTGTTATTGGGGCTATAAAGTTTCCCGTTCTAAAGCTCAGCTTGTTAGACAAGAGATTCAATATTTAGGTTATATTCTGTCACAAGGGACTAGGAAATTATCCCCAGAGACAATCAAAGCTGTGTGCCTCCTTAAACCACCTGGTACCAAGCGTCAGCTTAGGGGTTTCTTGGGAATGGCTTTCTGTCGCATTTGGATTCCAAATTTTGTTTTAATGGCTAAGCCTTTGCATCAAGCCGCTACAGGACATAAAGAACCTTTTGAATGGACCAAGAATTGTCAAGTGGCCTTTAATAACATTAAAACTGCTTTAGTCAGTGCTCCAGGCCTTGGCATTCCTGATGTTACTAAGCCACCTTGAATGTGGCTGAAAGTAAAGGAGTGGCTACTGGGGTCCTTACTCAAACCCGTGGTACTTGGTATCACCCCATAGCCTATTTTTCCAAGCAACTGGATCCTGTTGCGCAAGGATGGCCAGCATGTCTTTGGGCTACTGCAGGTGCTCTTCTTTTGGGGGCTGCTGAACAATTAATCTTTGGGGCTCCTATCACAGTGGAATCATCCCATTCCATCCAAGATTTATTAGCATACAAGGAGGGCCATTGGCTTATGGCCTCCTGATTAGAGCGGTATCAGATTGCACTCCTTGACAACCCACAGGTTCATGTTGAGCACAGTGGCAGGCTTAATCCAGCAACCTTTCTTCCTCAACTGGAACAGGATAGTGATCATGATTGTGTACATACTATTACGGAAGTATTTTCTGGTCGGCCAGATCTAACTGACCAGTCATTGGAGGATGCGGACAGGGACCTGTATACAGATGGCAGCAGTTTTATTGATCAGGGAGAACGGCTGGCTGGCTATGCTATGGTCACATTGGATCAGGTGGTGGAAGCTGCAGCTCTCCCTGCAGGTACCTCGGCTCAAAAAGCTGAACTCATTGCCTTGACGAGGGCCTTGGAATTGTCAGAAGGTGCGGTTGTTAATATTTTTACAGATAGTAAATTTCCTTTACATGTACATGGGGCCTTGTGGAAAGAACGTGGTTTACTCACTGCTCAAGGTAACCCTGTAAAATATGGACAAGAGATTTTGAGGCTATTGGATGCTGTTTTGCTCCCACGGAAGGTGGCTGTCATGCATGCGAGGGCCCATGGTAAGGATGATACTTAACATGGAAAGGGGAATGCTATAGCTGATAGTACTGCCAAGTGTGCTGCAACAGGTCCCCTGTCCCCTTGGTATGTAGGTCCACTTGTACCTTCACTTTTGCCTGTACCAGCTCCAACGTATACTTCATAGGATAGGCATGGAGCTTATAAAATGAATACTGTCTATCAGGGAGAATGGCTGGTGAAAGATGGGAAACGCCTTCTCCCAGAGCATGAATAATGGGCCCTCTTACGAGAATTGCATGCCAGCACTCACTGGGATTGTAGGGCCATGGCTGAATTTCTTATAAAGGATTATGTTTGTCCTGGGATATATGACAAGGCCCTCACAACTATCAAACAATGTATCATTTGTCAATGTAATAATCCAGTAAAGACTATTAAGTTTCCTTTGGGGAGGCTTACGGCTGGTCATGCTCCTGCCAGTTTTTGGGAAGTTGATTTTACTGAGTTGCCAAGGAAATAGGATTTTTGATATTTGCTTGTTTTTGTGGATGCTTTCTCTGGATGGGTTGAGACTTTCCCTTGTACTAACAAAGCACGTGAGGTGGTCAAAGCCCTTCTTAAGTTAACTATCCCACGTTTTTCTTTCCCTTACCAGGGCATTGGTTCTGATAATGGGCCCCAATTTATCTCTGATGTTACCCAGCAGGTGTCAAGGGCCCTGGGTATTGATTGGCAGCTTCATTCCGCTTACAGAACCCAATCATCAGGGCGCGTGGAGAAGGCTAATGGCATTCTTAAACGTCATCTTGCCAAGCTTCCTCAGGATACTCATCTTACTTGGGTTCAGGCACTACCCCTTGCTCTTTTGTGTGTGAGGACTGCTCCCTGACAACCTCTTGGCTTATCTGCTTTTGAAATCATGTATGGTAGGCCCTTTCTTCTATCATTATTCCTTGTCCACTTCCCTCCCTGTTTTTGGAAACCAGGCCCTCAGGGAATATATGCACCCTCTTGCTAATAATGTTTTTTCCATTTCTCAAGCTGTTCAGGCCCTCCATCATCCTGGATTGGATCATCCACTCCATCCTTTCCTTCCTGGTGATTTGAGTCTTGTCAAGTCCTGGACTGACTGGCCCTTTGACTGAATGTTGGAAAGGACCTTTCATTGTTCTTCTCACTACTCACGCCGTGTCACGGTTGCTGGAATTCGTGCTTGGATTCATCACACTCGTCTTCGCTCTTCTTCGCCACCTTCTGACCCTGAGGACCAAGTTGCTTGGAATGTGGCTCCTGGTGCTGAGGAAGACCTTGGGCTGAAGCTTCTATTTGAAGGCCCACACTGATCTGCATGCCAGGACATTTTGGTCATTGTGATACCTGTGCCTGCCGGGCTGCTACATGGGCGGTTTCCTCTCACCGGTTTTCTGCTTCCTTGCATCACAGGCATCACTCCTCTCTCCCTTGGTTGACATCTAGTGTTTTGTTTGGGTCGTTTGTCTTTTCTTTTTTGTTGTTCTATCTTGTTTTTCTTACCCTGCTCCATGCTTTCTTTCTGTCTTTCTTTCTTTTTATGGAGCCTTATTTTCTCCTATGGAGTTTGGCAGGGGTGGTCAGGTTCTGGCCATGGTTGAGGTGTGTGATACAGTAGGAGGCACAGACCTGGCAGACAACACTCGACGCCTCTCATGTTTCAGAGAAGAAGGCCTCGTAATCAGGAGAGTCCAGAAGGTGGCAAAGACAACCCAAAGGCCCCGTCATGTGCCTCCCACTCTGGCAGGTCAATTTCAGGACTTCAGCCAGATGTTTTCCATAATGATGTGGTTGGACCTAAAAAGGGTACTTTGCACAACAAAGTAAGACATCTGATATTTTGCCTCCAGAAGAAACCAGACATCAGGAGGGGGTTCTACCATTTCCAGGTGATCACATCTTGGCAAAACAGCGACCTCTCTCTGATCCTGGGGATCTTAGGCCTGTGCCTGAATTGTCTGGAGAATTACAAACATCATTTCCTGTATCTCCCAGTAAAATAGAAGGTTGAGGTGGTCCCAAATTTCCCAGTCCCTCTTTGGGGATTTGGGGCTCCAACACTCATATACAGAATATGCAAGCATGGGTTAAGCTATTGAATGTAACAAATTGTTGGATCTGCACACATATACCTCCCACTGGTACACATGGGTTGGTCATGGAGGCTACACCCTTAGGGGCTTTTATGTTCAGCATGAACGTCACTAGGGGTTGGACATTTCCTGTTTGGGGCAGGAAAGCTTCGGATTGCTAAATTAGGGGCACATATCCAGCACCCTGCAACAGCCTGCCTTAGTCATTTTAATTCCTCTTCCGGATATAAATTGGGGATCTATGCACCTTGCATAGTCACATGGAAGGTCAGTACTAATATGTGGGATGATTGGTATAGATGTCATCAGACCTTTGGCCTCGATCATAAGAAGGACCCCTCTGCTCTTTAGTTTGTTTGCAGCAATGGGACTCATGGCTTATATGTCTGGTATCAGACCCTATATGCCTGAGGGGTTGGAAGGCAAACCAGGCATTTATCTTGCTAACCATCCAGATTGGTGGTTTCTTTGTAGTCGGTTTGCCTATAAATTTCTGCCAGCTTACTGGTCTGGTACATGTACCCTAGGAATTATCTTCCCTCTGTTCGTGTTATCCCACATCATGATTGGAACTTTCGTACCACAATCAGCGGGACGAAGACCACCTTGAGCATGAAGAACATATTGAACACCATCCAGTACCTCATGGACTGGGAAATGCCATTGCATGAGCATTGATACCAGCTATAGAAGTTGGTTTGAATTATAACTCTATTGTAGAATTGGGTGACTGGACAAAGAACATGTTTAAGCACACCATACAAGCATTTACGCAACTAAATAAGGAACAAGAAGAAATAAGGGAAGTGGTGGTACAGAATTGTCAAGAATTGGATATGGTACTGGCTGCAAAAGGTGGGTTGTGTGCTTTAGTCCACTCACACTGCTGTACGTTTATAACTGATTATCAAGTTAACATTAGTCATACTATCTCATGGAGGAAGGCATTAGGAAGGTTTGAAGATTTCTACTAATGCTATATGGGAGGTCTTCCATGGTATGTTCTCATTTCTTACCAGCTGGCTCCCAGAATGGGGATGGATTAAGGGATTATTCCTTGGTCTTCTCTTTATAGTACTTCTTGTTCTTCTTTCCTGCTGTGTCCTTCACTGCTTGCCCCTAATCATCTCTGTTTGCTCTAATCGATGTGGACAATGTAATAAAGAGGTTTATCCTCTGTCCCTTCAGATTGGAGGTCATGTTCCTCCGTATCGCTCACAGCATGAAAGGGGGGAGTTTGATAACCAGGACTTAGGGGACAGTGAATGTGTCCAGATGGCTCCTCTTTCTCTGGTCACTTGCAGGCCTCTGAATGCTGGGTCATGAAAGGACAGCAAAGGAAACACCCAATGTTCTAACTCACCCAGGGACAGATGGTGTCCTGGGGAAACACCCAAAAGGGAACCTGCTAGCTACTTCTGCTTTCTAGTTTCTTATCTATAGTGTGCCAGCCCTAAGGGGCGAAGTCTTAATCTTCTGAGTGCCAGCTTTGCTGGGTGAAGTGGTTATATAACCAAAATAGTATAAAAATAAGACATCTTTGCTATGTGATGCTTTTCGCATTTGTTTTAGAAAAGCCCATCTCTATTCAGCTGAATAAACACGTACTTTTGAAGGCAAATTCTGGTTTCCTGTATTTTGTTATCAAGCAAAACCTCTGAACTTGCACACCAGATGGGTGGAATGGATCCACTTACCAAGGTTTCTCCCTCTGAGCTGTCTTCCGAGGTGTCCACTGCCCCTGCAATGTAGGCCGGAATCCCCTCCTAGTCCTTGGCAGGGATTGGGGACTCTACAGCCTGTGTCCCCCTCATGGCAGGTTCTTTTGGGTTACTTTGGGACTTCCCTGGTCTCCTGGAGGGTGATGCCTCTGATTTGTGCTGAGGGGCTTTTGAGTGGCATTCTGCAGTGCAGTGACCCTCTCTCCCGCATTTGAAACAGCCGGTTGATTTCTTTGCCTTAGTCAGTGGTTTCGCTGGCTCTTGTGTTTGCTCGGGCGTGGACGGGCCCATGGTTTCCCCCGGTGGTCCCTTTTCAGTAGGTCTATCTCTGCCTCCTCTGCCAGAACATACCAGTCATCGAGGTGGTGTGGGTTTCCTCAAGGCAGGCAAGCATCATACAGGTCGTAGTTTAGCCCGTCTTTGAAATGGCTAAGGAGGATGTCTTCTGGCCAGTTCAGCTTATTGGCAATGGCTCAGAATTCTATTCAGCCACCGGCCATCTGCCCTGCCTCACTGTTTTGATTCTCTCCCGGGCTTTACGATCAGCCAAAGGGTCCTCAAACCGCCTCCCCAAGGATGACATGAACCGGTTGAAGTCGTTAGTTCTGGGACGTTGGAGTCATTCAGGTTCACCACCCAGTCTGCAGCCGGTCCATCCAGGGCAGATTGTAGGATGCGGATGCGGGCTTTGTCACTGAAGATGTCCCATCCGTATTCTTCCATATAACTGAGAACTTGAGTTAGGAAAAACCCCAAGCGTGGTGGCTCCCTCTTGAATTTTGCTTCCAGGGGCGGTAGTCTTTGAATGGATCGGTATCTGTGCCGCGGGCGGTATTGCCCCCCATCCTGATCCCCGTCTGCGGTTCGGCGGGTGGTGGGTGCTGCTGAAGTGGCAGCTCCTGGTTCAGCGGACAGCCCCAGTGTTGCAGGTTCCGGAGCCCCCCCACTGTCTCTCCAGCTGCGACCCCATGCGCTGCTGCGGCTGTAGTATTCAGATTTCTCCTCTCTTAGTGAGCTAAGGGTTTTCTTCATCAGGTCAATAGCTTTCTCTAGGATCCACTCTGCATGAGGTGCATAGCTCCCATCCTCTTCACTGACGTACAGGGAGCTCTCCATCTGTTCCTTCCATTCAGGTTGGTGGCCACCCCGCCTCAGGGTCACTTTCCTCGATGCCTTTTCCCACTCACTTTTCCTTTCAATGCCCATCAACCACCGCGGTTTGCGGTCATGCGTCTCCACCATCTCTTCTCCGGAGGAATATGATACTTCAGCTTCCGATAGTTGATGGGGTTTCGGTCGGGGGGGAAAGTTCCCTTTCCCTGGGGCTTTCCTCCTTCTTTGCCTCGTCCTTAGACATTATATTTTTTGCAAAGTCCCCCGGTAAGGTTCTTCCTTCCAGGTTGACTCTCAATGCAGATCCTGTCTAATGTCAGACCCCACTCCAATCCACATCTTAGGAAAGAAAAACTCTTGGAGACAAGATTGTCCAAGCAGGAACTTTTACTAAACATGACAGTGGATATAATGGACAGGATCTGAGGTGGTTTCTCAGTCGAGTCTCAGATGTCAAACTCCTAATGGGAAAAAGGAGAACCACCAGTACACTTGCAACATTATTACTTCCTCCCCTTCACATTCCATCCGGAAATACAAACCAGAATCCCCCCCTTTCTTGTTTGTTCGTAAATCAGATAGGGAGAGGATTTCCTTTCTTCGGCAAGAACCAGAATTCTCCCCACCCCCTTTCTTTGTTGTTCGGAGTTCAGAAGAAAAGGGTTTCTTCATTCGGTCTTTTGTGATGGTCACCAGGCAGGCTGAATAAACGTTACATCTAAGGGAAAGAGAGGGGGCAATTAGCACCCATCTTCTCTTTCCTCCTTGGGAATGGCAGAAACCAGTAAGGGCGGTGAGATTTGGGTTTGCACAGAGAGGCAGTTAGAAATGAAATATAAATGGATTCTGACAACCATGTTTCCCTGAAAATAAGACCCGGACTTTTTTTTGGTCTCCAAAGCAGGCACAAGGTTTTATTTTCGGAGGATGTCTTACCCGCTTAACCTAGGACTGCCACAGGCAGGTCTCCCACACCCTGACAGCTGTTGCACAGGTGTTTGACTTCTGCAGCTGCTTCAGCTGCATGCCATGTGGTGCATCACATCAGTGTCGCCACTTGCAGTATGCCACATGCCCATTGGTCTGATTGTGGTGGTGCCACTGCTCGCAGGAGGCCGCATGGCTTGTCGCGCCATGTGGCTCGTCACGCCGATGCTGTCACTTACAGCAGGAGGCCACATGGCGCATCCTGCTGGTGCCGCCAGTCGCAGAAGAACTCAGGCAGCAACACACCAGGTGTCAGGGCATGGGAGGCTTGGCTGCAGTGGTAAGTAGGTGCTGGGTGCATGGGGCAGCTCCACACTCTCCCCATCCCTGCCCTAGGTTGGTTTTTATTGTATGTCTCACACAAAACTAGGGCTTATTTGGGAGGTACAGCTTGTATTTGGCACACACATAAAACTCAAGCTAGGGCCTATTTTCAGGATAGATCTTACTTTCAGGGAAACATGGTAAAGTTGCAAATATGGAATCCATGAATAATGAGAATTAACTGTACCTGTTTACAGATTCAGAATAGTAAATATATCATGCAAAAGTCTGAAGTTTCACTCTGTATTTTAAAGCACTTTATTTTGCATAAACAACAACCTCCAAATGTTTCCTGTAGCCAAAGCCAAGTCATATTATTTCTATTTCTACATTTGAATTATTCCCCGCTTTTCTTCCAGAAGTTGCTGAAATATCCTCTAACTTCAATTTCTTTTAATAAATTTATTCCAATATGAAGAAATCTAAATAATACTGTATTATTTAGTTCTAATACAATTATCTATTGTATTACTTGCAGTTTTAATCATGTCTTTTATTTTTGTTTTCTCTCTATAGGTTTCTATGTAAATGACATACTTACTTCATTACCATATAAAAGAAAAGTTGCATGACCATGATGACAAGCAAGGATGATGATTATATAATCATATATAATTATTTAATCATAGGAAGTGCATTTGGAAATGTGGTTCATAAGCATTCATAAGCATTATATTTTTCTTTGTTCAGGGAACATTATCCTAGGATAGACACACATGCAGAATATACATGATCAAGTCTAAAATGCTAACAGTCTTTTGACTATTAGCATAAATTAGAGAAGAGAACAAAAACTAGAGTATAAGAAAAGCACTAGCAAAATATAGCTATTTAAGTAAAATTAATTGGTAGTATGTATTCTGATATAAATGATTTGTGAAAAGCACAGATGAAAATTCATAAAACACTTGTAACCGGTGCTAAAAATAATATAACAATTCTGGAACTTTATTTTTTATCATTGACATTTTGCATTCCAGCTCCTTGCATACCTTCTGAATATTCATACTATTTGGATCTGAGCACAGTTATGTATTATGAATGCTATACTCTCAAATATATATACACTATGATATATTTAAGTTCAAATGGAACTGACTCCCTGGCTACAAGTGTTTTGTGACTCATCAATCCAGCCAATTTTTTAAACAAAACTTTTAATTCCAAAATTCAGAAGGGTTCTTAGCTCATTTCAATACACTCCCCATAGTGGTTATAGAGAAAGAAGTTAAATAAATTTAAGAAGAGACTGGATAGCCATTTGTCTGAAATGGTATACGGTTTCCTGTCTGAGCAGGGGGTTGGACTAGATCACAGGTCCCCAACCTTTGGGGCACCAGAGACCAGTTCCATGGAGAGAGGTTTTTCCGCGGACTAGAGGGTGTGTCAGAATCTATTTATATTCCATTCCTAAGTCCCTATCTGTGCAAACCTAAATGTCACCCCCTTAGTGGATTCTGCCATTCCCAAGGAGGGAAAGAGAAGATGTTAATTGGCCATCTCTATACCTTAGACAAACAAGGTTGTTTATTCAGCCTGCCTGGAGGCCATCACAAAGACCAGGGAAGAAAACCTTTGAAATAAGAACAAAGAAAGGGGGGGGATTCTGGTTTGTATCTCCGACTGGAATGTGAAGGGGAGGAAGTAACAATGTTGTAAATGTACTGATGTTTCTTTTTTTCCCCACGAGGAGTTTTGACACATGGAACTTGAGTGATCCGAGACTGACCAAATGGTCTGAGGAGAGGGGTTTTTACTCAGAGACACTTTAAAAATATTAGTCTGCGACACAGTTTCCAGATCCTGTCTAGATTATTCACTACCATGTAAAAGTTCCTGTTTGGAAAATCCTGTCTCCAAGAGTTCTTCTTTCCTAAGATGTAGATTGGGGTGGGTTCTGACAGGGTGCGTGGTTTTGTGTGCTGTCTGCATCTCATGGATGGAACTTGGCTTGTTTGTGCAGATCAGTTGCTGGGATGCCACGGCCAGTACTGGTCCACGGACCGGGGGTTGGGGACCCCTGGACCAGATGACCTCCAAGGTCCCTTTCAAGATTATTATTATAATTATTTGAGTCTAAATTTTGATCTTGCAGTGCCAGAGGCTTTGAAACTAAAGTTGCAATTATTTATAAGATTGTTTAATTTACATAAGCACCAACATACAATTAAAAGCATATAACAGTTATGCTACTCTTCTGCCTAGTAATTGTTTCTTACAATATAGTTAAGCTTCCACTCTGACCGAAAAATAGAATTTTATATTAACTGATAGAAAGTCTGATCATCATTCAATGTATATCTTCTTTCAGCTTGAATATACTGTAAATATGAATATGAATAAATACTATAAATACCCTAGGTGACTAACAATGATTAAACTGCAAAATACAAACATGGTTTATTTTTTAAAAAAAAATAGAATTAAGATTAACCAAATTACTGTAAACTAGTAAATTATATGCCTTTTGCAAATTTTCTAAACAAAGGAAGACTAGAAAGTAAATATAGTTCAAACAGAAGTGCATTTCAACTTTTAGAAACAATACAGGAAAATGTCTTCTCCTGTATGCAAGATAAATGAAACTATCAGTGGATCTGAAGTTCAAATACTTTGGTCACAAAATCAGAAGACTCATTGGAAAAGACCCTTATGTTGGGAAAGATTGAAAGCAAAAGGAGAAGATGGCAGAAGATGGTTAGATAGTATTATTGATACAGTGGACATGAGTTTGGCAGATTCAGGGAGACAGTGGAAGACAAGGGGGCCTGGTGTGCTATGGTCCATGAGGTCGGGAAGAGTCAGACATGACTTAGCAACTGAACAACAAAATCAGTGGATCTATCATTAAAAGAAATTCTTCCCTAAAGATCTTGTTCAATGCACTACATTTAACCCTTTAAAGGTACATGCCAATATCTGAAATTGTGCCTGATAAGCAAGTGGAACTCTTACAGATATATAATCAGGGCTTTTTTTCTCATAGAATGCTCAGAACGGCGTTCTGGCACCTTTTATTTGGGGGGGGAAGCTTTTCAACAAGCACTGCAGCAATTCCTATTGGCTTTTTTTTTTGCTGCTGAGCCCGCCAAAAGACCCGGCCAGGAAACTGCACAGGCAAGTTGTCTGCAGCAAAGGCTACTTGTCAGGAACTTTGCACCTCTCCCTGCTGCCCAACTACACCATCTCAACTAGGTAAGTAAGAGAGGGCAAGGAGTGGGAGGTGGGTTCTGTGGAGTGCATGTGCACTCCTTCCTTGTGCTCACCTGTCAGCCAGGCTGGTGGCCTACCCGGTGCTGGACCTGGGGAGTGGTTAGCGTGCATCTCCGAACTACGTCCACGTTGGTCTTTCCCGGCTGTGCCTTCCTTGTGTGATGAAACCCAGAAACGGAGCTGCAGCTGGCATCGTTGCTAGAGGTGGGCCAAGTGGGCAGCGCAGCTGAACCCCAGGGGCTGGGGAGGGGGCTCAGGGAGGCAGCCCGGTGTGGCTGTGCCAGACACCTCGCAGCCCTGCAGCCCAGAAATAGCCACAATATCCGGGAAGTCCCCCAGCGGGTGCTGAAGGCCACTGTCCAGCTTCCTTGGCATGGTGGCGAAGGCAGGGGGCTTGGCGTGCTGTAGACCAGGCTGCTGCAGGGCACCGCTGCAGCCCCCATCATGCAACCGCTGCCCAGGGTCAGCCCTGCCCGGCTGGCGGTCCCGTGGAGTGTGTTGGCCTAGCCAGCGCAGGCAGGCGTCCATCTGAGGGGTGCCGATGGCCCCGGCAGGCAAGCGGGGGAGTGTCCACTGGGTTCCCAGCTGGCCCAGCTCTTCCGCCCCAGCTGCTACTTGTAGTCCGGGTAACTGAGCATGTGGCACACACGGAGCCACTTGGCATCGTCAATGAAGGGCTGCTTCTGGGTGGCGTCGAGGCGCTGCCGGGCAGCACCCAGCCACTTGGAAAGCTCTGAGTTGTGCAGCTGGGGCTACTCTTGCGTGATCCGCTGCCGCTGCACGCACAACCAGACCATGAAGGCGTTCATGGGCCATTTCACCTTCTCTGACTAGGCTGTACAGGGCAGTGGCTGCGGCGGGGCTGAGGCTGGCGGGAACGGGCCCGCTGCCCAGCCACTGGCGGGTGCCTCCGGGGTGTAGAAGCCCACAAACATCTTCCCACCTGTCGGGGAGGGCCAGACTAGAGAGTCTGTAGAGGTCCCTCAGCTGGAGCAGCCGGCAGCAAGCGAGCTGCAGAATGTGGGTCCCAATTTTAAGCTGGGCTTAACTAGGGGCCTCTGGTGGAAACACATTAAGAGGCCCCTGATACATTTTTAGCTGGATATTTTAAAGGGTTAGGGAAGGGGAGGGATAATAGGATGGGGAGGGAATTTTTAATTAATACTCAATCTGGGCCTGAGAGGGGTCCCGGCGGGACAGGGTTGAGGGGAGAGGCTGCTGGTTCTGTGTGTACTGGGGTGGGGCTTCAAATCCCCACGACAATAGGGAACGGCAGCAGATGTATGCACGGAGGGCTGTATTGACATCCGGGATTGCGCCCCCGCTGCTTGCGAGCGGTGACGCGCTCCGACCCTCCGATTAGCACCCTTTTACCCAGGGGTGAGGGTGATCAGGCCCCTGAGCTCAGGCTGGTTTACCTTAACGCCAGGTCCATTGTTAATAAGGCTCCCCTCGTTCGAGACTTGATCGAGGAGGAACGTGCAGATCTGGCATGCATTACAGAAACCTGGTTGGGCTCAGAGGGAGGAGTCCCTCTGATTGAGTTATACCCCCCAGGTTTCCATGTGCTACACCAGCCACGGGCTCAGGGCAGGGGCGGTGGGGTGGCGGTGGTTATCAGGGAGACTTTATGTCCGCGGGAGACCACCATTGTCCAGATTGCTGGGAGTGAGTCCCTCCTCCTGAGATGTGGTTCTCGGGTTCAGATGGGCTTGTTGCTTACATACCTGGCGCCCAGCTGTGTGGCAACTACTCTGCCCGAGCTGCTCAACACCCTCTCAGGGTTGATGGTGGAGTTCCCCAGGCTCATAGTGCTGGGTGACTTCAACCTGCCTTCCCTGGGAGGGTCATCGGAGCTAGCCCGGGAGTTCATGGCCTCCATGACGGCCATGGACCTGAATCAAGTAATTCAAGGCCCGACTCATGTGGGGGTCACACTCTCGACCTGGTGTTCCTGTCTGGACAGTGGTTGGATGATTTGGGACGGTGTTTACCGGTTGTTACTCCCCTGTCATGGTCCGACCATCATCTCCTGCGGCTGGTCTTCCGTTATGCCACCCCCCGCTGCTAGGCGGCGGAACCAACCAGATGGTTCCGCCCCAGGTGCCTAATGGACCGTGAACGGTTCCAGATGGCGCTTGGGTCTATACCTATTGCCCTCACTCACAGCCCAGCTGATGTCTTGGTGGATGCCTGGGAAAGGGCGGCCACTGAGGCACTCAACTGTGTTGTACCCTTGCAACCTCTGACCCGTCGCAGATCCCGTTGGGCTCCATGGTTTTCTATGGAGCTCCAAGAGATGAAACGTCGGAGACGGGGTCAAGAGAGCGATTGGAGGTCCAGCCGTTCCGAATCTGACCAATTGCAGTTAAGAACCTTTATAAGGTCTTATCTTGCTGCGATGAGGACAGCGAGGGGTAACTACTTCGCCGCCCTCATCGCGTCCGCAGATAATCGCCCAGCCGCCTTGTTTAGGGTGACTCGCTCCCTTCTTAACCAGGAGGTGAGGGGGGGATCCCTTGCAAGGACGGGCCGAGGAGTATAGTCATCATCTGACGGACAAAATCGCTCAGATCCGGGCCGGTTTGGACTCTGACTGGGTGGATTCTGACGTGGAGGAATCGGACGGTCCTGAGCATGTTATCTGGACTGAGTTCAATCCTGTTTCCCCTGATGATGTGGACAGGATGGGGAGGCTGAGCTCCGCCACTTGTTTGTTGGATCCGTGCCCCTCCTGGCTGGTTTATGCGGCTCGGGAGGGGACACGAGGCTGGTTCCAGGCAGTAATAACTGCTTCTTTGAAAGAGGGCATCTTCCCCGCTGCCTTGAAGGAGGCGGTGGTGAGACCCCTCCTCAAAAAGCCTGCCCTGGACCCAGCTGTTTTAAATAACTATCGTCCAGTCTCCAATCTTCGCTTACTGTCCACATCAGCTTCCTCTGTTCCTCGAGGAAACTGATTATCTGGACCCGTACCAATCGGGTTTCAGGCCCGGTCACAGCACGGAGACGGCACTGGTTGCGCTGGTGAATGATCTCTGGCGGGCTCAGGACAGGGGTTGCTCCTCTGTCCTAGTCCTATTAGATCTCTCAGTGGCTTTCGATACCATCGACCATGGTATCCTACTGCGACGGCTCAGGGGGCTGGGAGTGGGAGGCACCGTTTTACGGTGATTCTCCTATCTCTTGGGATGCTCGCAGTTGGTGTTGACGGAGGGCAGAGATCCACCCAGAGGCCTCTCACTTGTGGAGTCCCTCAGGGGTTGGTTCTCTCGCCCCTCCTGTTCAACATCTATATGAAGCCGCTGGACAAGGTCATTCGTGGTTTCGGGGTGGGGTATCATCAGTATGCTGATGATACCCAACTTTTTCTCTCTACCCCGAACCAACCCAGCGATGCCCTCGCCGTGATGTTCCGTTGCCTGGAGGCGGTCCAGGTCTGGATGGGGAGAAACAGGCTTCGTCTCAATCCTGCCAAGACTGAGTGGCTTTACATATCGGCATCTCGAGCTAACCAAACTATTCCACCTTTATTGATGGGGGGTGAGGTGCTACCCCCCGTTGATAGGGCTCGCAACTTGGGCGTCCTCCTGGACTCACAGCTCAACTTTGAAGATCATATAGGAGCCGTGACCAGGGGAGCTTTTGCCCAGGTTCGCCTGGTGCAGCAGTTGCAACCCTACCTGGACCAAGATGCCCTACGCACAGTCACTCATGCGCTCGTGACCTCCCGTTTAGACTACTGCAACGCTCTCTACATGGGGTTGCCCTTGAGGACCACTCGGAGGCTTCAACTGGTGCAGAATGAGGCTGCACGAGTTGTGATGGGGGTTTCCCGATACTCCCATGTAACACCTCTACTCCGTGAGCTGTATTGGCTTCTGGTTGCCCTCCGGGTGAGATTCAAGGTGCTGGTAATGACCTATAAAGCCCTAAAAGGCTTGGGTCCGGGATATTTGAGGGAACACCTGCTGCCAGCATCAAGCTCCCTTCGTCCAGTGCGCTCGCAGAGAGAGGGTCTTCTCAGGGTGCCGCCGGTAAAAGATTGCCGGTGGATAACACCCAGGGGGAGGGCCTTTTCTGTGGGTGCGCCTGCCCTCTGGAACCAGCTGCCCATGGAGCTCAGGACTACCCATGACCTACGTTCATTCCGCCGAGACCTGAAGACTTGGCTCTTTGAGCTCTCTGACCCAGGCTGAGAATTTTAACTGGGTTTTATTTTCAGGGATAATTTAATCTTTTATTTGTCTTTTAACTTTGTATTTTGTATTGGTATGATTTTAAAATGCCCTGTAAACCGCCCTGAGTCCTTCGGGAAAGGGCGGTATATAAATCTAATAAAATCTTTAAAAAAATCTAAATTTCTACTTTCCAAGGTCAAGAAGACAGTGAAAAACAAACTAGTTCTTGCCTTGCTCAGCAGTGCGGGTTGATCCCTTTCCATCATCCCACCCTTCCGTTCCTCACACAGCCTGTTACTCGACCACAAAGAGCTGCTGCCCAGCACATTAGATCACAATAAATTACTGGTTGACCTCTACCTTCTGGAGTGTTCAGTTTAATTATATAAATAAACATATAAATAAAATTATATAAATAAAAGATTAACAAGATGAGTTCCGGCACCTTTTTTTTTTTAGAAAAAAAGCCCTGTATATAATTATTTTACTTTGCATTAGATAGCAGTTTAGCTGCTATGTACCAATTGCAACTTTGATTAGGGAGGGTGAAAGTGAAAGGAATTAAGGTATTGGAGAAAAGGGAATCCCAAAGTCAAGGATTCTAATGAAAAATTGAACTGAATAGCCTATGGAGGTTTAAAAAACAAATAGAGAAATAAGAAACAACAAAACTGGAGCTGTGGAAGAAAAAAAAAATGAGTTGGCTCTCCAAGACAGTGAGATTTGAGACGTGAATTTCTTTACAGAAATGTGAAGATACATTTACTGGCATACACAGAAACAAAACTGAGCAAGTTCATTGCCATACAAAGAGATGCATTCTTACCTTCTTTCCCCAATTGTTTTATACATATATTACTGTTTTCTGCTTGTTAGCTGCCCAGGCTTATTTGATCAAAATTTACATAATAAAAAAGATAACGACAAAGAAAGTGAGATTTTTTTTAAAACTGAAATCTGGGTTCAAACAAGTGGCTTTGGAGTCAGAATCACTTTGGTTTTATTCTGTACTCATTTTCTTGGACAAATGATTTGCCTTTACGTTTTGCCACTTCTATTAAGGACATTAGTACGAACATTATATCAACTGTTATGTTAATGCACACGATCTTCTGATAACCATTTTGTAATAAGAATGTAAGATTCATGAATCAAGGCAAGCTGGACGTGGTCAAACAAGAGATGACAAGACTGAACATCAACATCAGCGAACTAAAATGGACAGGAATGGGTAAATTTAATTCAGATGACCATCAGGTATACTACTGCGAGCAAGAATCCCTCAAAAGAAATGGAGTAGTCAATAAAAGAGTAGGAAAAGCAATACTGGGATACAACCCCCCAAATGACAGAATGATCTCAGTGCGAATCCAAGGCAAACCATTCAATATAACAATAGTCCAAGTCTATGCCCCAATCACTGATGCTGAAGAGGATGGAATTGACCAGTTCTATGAAGCCCTACAGCACCTTATAGAATCAACACCAAAAAATGATGTCCTTATCATCATGGGGGATTGGAATGCTAAAGTAGGAAGCCAAAAGATAACAGGAATAACAGGAAAGTTTGGCCTTGGAGTACAAAATGAAGCAGGGCTCATAGAATTTTGTCAAGAGAATACGATGGTCATAGCAAACACTCTGTTCGAACAACCCAAGAGACAGCTGTACACATGGACATCACCAGATGGCCAACAAAGAAATCAGATTGACTATGTGCTCTGCAGCCAAAGATGGAGAAGCTCTATACAGTCAGTAAAAACAAGACCAGGAGCTGACTGCGGCTTAGATCATGAGCTTCTCGTTGCAAAATTTAGGCTTAAATTGAAGAAAGGAGGGAAAAGCACTAGGCCACTCAGATATGAACTAAATCATATTTCTGATGAATACACAGTAGAGGTGACAAATAGATTTAAGGAATTAGATCTGATAGACAGAGTGCCTGAAGAATTATGGACGGAAGTTCGCAACATTGTACAAGAGGTAGCAACTAAAACCATCCCAAAGAAAAAGAAATGCAAGAAAGCAAAATGGCTTTCTGAGGAAGCTTTGCAAATAGCTGAGGAAAGCGAAAGGAAAGGGAGAAAGAGAAAGATACACCCAATTGAATGCAGAATTCCAGAGAATAGCTAGAAGAGATAAGAATGCCTTCTTAAATGAACAATGCAAAAAAAATAGAGCCCCTTCATGGATTACTGCCTTGTCGTGACGAAGGGGCTTGCGTAATTCAATGAAGCTATGAGCTATGCCGTGCAGGGCCACCCAAGACGGAAAGGTCATAGCAGAGAGTTCTGACAAAATGTGATCCAATGGAGAAGGAAATGGCAACCCACTCCAGTATCTTTGCCATGAAAACCCTATGGACAGTACCAAAAGGCAAAACAATATGACGCTGGAAGATGAGCCCCTCAGGTCGGAAGGCATCAAATATGCTACTGGGGAAGAGCAGAGGGCTAGTACTAGTAGTGCCAGAAAGAATGAAGCGACTGGGCCAAAGCCAAAAGGACGCTCAGCTGTGGATGTGTCTGGTGGTGAAAAGAAAGTCCGATGCTGTAAAGATTTTTTCTCCATAGGAACCTGGAATGTAAGATCCATGAATCAAGGAAAGCTGGACGTGGTCAAACAAGAGATGACAAGACTGAACATCGACATCTTAGGTATCAGCGAACTAAAATGGACAGGAATGGATGAATTTAATTCAGATGACCATCAGGTATACTACTGCAGGCAAGAATCCCTCAGAAGAAATGGAGTAGCCTTCATAGTCAATAAAAGAGTAGGAAAAGCAATAATGGGATACTTGGAATGCTAAAGTAAGAAGCCAAAAGATAACGGGAATAACAGGAAAGTTTGGCCCTGGAGTACAAAATGAAGCAGGGCACAGGCTGATAGAATTTTGTCAAGAGAATACAATGGTGATAGCAAACACTCTTTTCCAACAACCCAAGAGACGGCTCTACACATGGACATCACCAGACGGTCAACACAGAAATCAGTTTACATTCCAATTCCAAAGAAAGGCAGTGCCAAATAATGTTCAAACTATCGCACCATTGCACTCATTTCACATGCTAGTAAAGTTATGCTTAAAATTCTACAAGCTAGACTCCAGCAGTATGTGGATCGAGAACTACCAGAAGTACAGGCAGGATTTCGAAGAGGCAGAGGAACTAGAGATCAAATTGCCAACATACGCTGGATCATGGAGAAAGCTAGAGAGTTCCAGAAAAACATCTACTTCTGCTTCATTGACTATGCTAAAGCCTTTGATTGTGTGGATCATAACAAACTGTGGCAAGTCCTTAAAGAGTTGGGTGTACCAGACCATCTTATTTGTCTCTTGAGAAACCTATATGCGGGCCAAGAAGCAACAGTGAGAACTGGACACGGAACCACTGATTGGTTCAAAATTGGGAAAGGAGTCCGGCAAGGCTGTATACTGTTGCCTTGCCTATTTAACTTATATGCAGAGCACATCATGAGAAAGGCAGGGCTAGATGAATCAAAGGTTGGAATTAAGATTGCTGGAAGAAATATCAACAACCTAAGCTATGCAGATGATACCACTCTAATGGCAGAAAGTGAATAGGAACTGAAGAGTCTCTTGTTGCGGGTGAAGAAGGAGAGTGCAAAAGTTGGGTAGAAACTAAACATTAAGAAAACCAAAATCATGGCATCTGGCCCTCTCAATTCCTGGCAAATAGATGGGGAAGAAATGGAGGTAGTGACAGATTTTATTTTCCTGGGCTCCAAGATCACTGCAGATGGGGACTGTAGCCAAGAAATTAAAAGATGATTGCTCCTGGGGAGGAAAGCCATGGCAAATCTAGACAGCACATTAAAAAGCAGAGACATCACCCTGTGAACAAAAGTGCGTATAGTCAAGGCTATGGTCTTCCCAGTTGCAATGTATGGCAGTGATAGTTGGACCATAAAAAAGGCTGAGCGCCAAAGAATTGAGGCCTTTGAACTATGGTGCTGGAGAAGACTCCTGTGAGTCCCTTGGACTGCAAGGCGATCAAACCGGTCAGTCCTAGAGGAGATCAACCCTGACTGCTCTTTAGAAGGCCAGATCCTGAAGCTAAAACTCAAATACTTTGGCCACCTAATGAGAAGGAAGGACTCACTGGAGAAGAGCCTAATGCTGGGAAAGATTGAGGGCAATAGAAGAAGGGGACGACAGAGAATGAGGTGGCTGGATGGAGTTACTGAAGCAGTAGGCGTGAGCTTAAATGGACTCCAGAAGATGGTAGAGGACAGGAAAGCCTGGAGGAATGTTGGCCATAGGGTCACGATGGGTCGGACACGACTTCGCAACTAACAACAACAAATAGAAGAAAACAATAAAATAGGGAGAACCAGAGATCTCTTCAAGAAAATTGGAGATATGAAGGGAACGTTTCATGCAAAGATGGGCATGATAAAGGACCAAAATGGCAGAGACCTAACATGCAAAAGAGATTAAGAAGAGGTGGCAAAATTACACAGAAGAACTATAGAAGAATGAGCTTAACGTCCCAGATAAGCACAATTGGGTGGTCACTGACCTCGAGCCAGACATCCTAGAATGTGAAGTGAAGTCGGCCTTAGGAAAGCTGAACAACAACAAAGCTAGTGGAGGTGACCGTATTGCAGCTGAGCTATTCAAAATCTTAAAAGACGATGCAGTAAAAGTGCTACACTCAATTTGCCAGCAAATTTGGAAAACTCAACAGTGGCCACACGATTGGAAAAGATCAGTTTACATTCCAATTCCAAAGAAAGGCAGTGCCAAAGAATGTTCAAACTATCGCACCATTGCACTCATTTCACATGTTAATAAAGTTATGCTTAAAATCCTACAAGCTAGACTCCAGCAGTATGTGGATCGAGAACTGCTATGGCAAATCTAGACAGCATACTAAAAAGTAGAGACATGACCCTGCCAACAAAAGTGTGTATAGTCAAGGCCATTGTTTTCCCAGTTGCAATGTATGGCTGTGAAAAGATTGGCTGGGAAAGACTGAGGGCAATAGAAGGGGACGGCAGAGAATGAGGTGGCTGGATGGTGTCACTGAAACAGTAGGCGTGAGCTTAAATGGACTCCAGAAGATGGTAGAGGTCACGAAGGCCTGGAGGAATGTTGTCCACGGGATCGCGATGGGTCAGACATGACTTCACAACTAACAACAACAATAGCACCCACACTTTTTCAAAGTCTGAAATGTGTTTATATTGCTGCAAGTTGTAAGAGAATTTGTAACTACAATAGATTCATAACAGGTATCTTGCATAATTGAACTGGGCAGAAGATATTGCTGATAATTTTTTTAAACATCACAAATGCATATGTGCATGCATGTACGCACACACACACTTATCTATCAGCTTGGTCTGAATATTCAAAGTCTGAAAATGTGAAGGAAATAACAAATAATGATATGGGTACAAATACGTCAAGATCTCAGTATTAATAGCTGTGAGTCCCCAGTGACAGAAAACAGAATTGAACCAATCTGCACATGGATCACTTGCTTTATATATTTAAGTAAAACACTTCTGTTTAATTTTATGAATTAAATGCTAAGCAGTGTCCTAGATCAGGGCTTTTCAACCAGTGGTACGGGTATCACCTGTGGTACATTGGCACCTGGCAGGTGGTACACGACCATCCTAGAAAAGTGGTAGCAGGGGAGGGGAATGAGCTGAACCAGTGGCAGCACCGCACAAGCCTGAGCGAGAAATGGCTGGAGCTGCAGGGCTGTCAGGGCTCAGCAGAAGCGCCTGGATCAGCGCTTCTTCGGGGCTGTCAGGGCTCAGTGGAAGTGCCAGGATCAGTGCCAGGCTCCAGCTGGAACTCGGCGCTGATCCTGGTGCTTCTGAGCCCAGAAGAAGTGCTGATCAGCTGGAATGTTGCAGCATCTCCAGGGTCTTGTGATTTACAATCAGATGCTTGGCAACTGATTCATATTTATGATGGTCAGTGTCCCAGGGTCTTGAGAAGTGACCAAAACCTGCTGCAACCACCCAGCAGGGGGGGAATAAAAACCAAAGACACCCCCACCCCATTCCCACTGCCAATCCTCAACAGAAATGCTCACAACAATGAAAACCTCGGACAGAAGGAAGCGCGCCACCGAGCGGGCAGGCAGGTGTCTTGCTTGGCTGTGGCTTGAGGGGCACTTTTTTCAGTGCCATTGTTATTTCGAACAGTCACTAAGCAAACTGTTGTAAGTCGGGGACTACCTATACTTCATCACTTTTTTCCTTTTTTTTTGGTCATCAAATTTTTGACACCTTGCTAGGCGATTGGTGATACTCGGATGTTGCCATATCCTAAAAGTGGTACAATGGATGAAAAGGTTGAAAAGCCCTGTCCTAGATTACTACTGGATGCAGAATTTGATCTCAAAATTTGATCTCTAACTCTATTAAGAAACAGCTGTGAGAGATGGTCCTTTGAAAGAAAGCATGTATTGGCACTGTAAATCAGTAACTTTTTAAAGTAATAGTGGGACGAAGCAGATAAGTGTAATATGAAAATATTATATTTTAATTATATTTACACACTTGTATAATCATGTAAAGCAGAGTTCCCCAACCTTTCTGGTGAGGCCACAAGCATCTGCAACACTCATGTGAGTAGGGCTGTGCGCATGCATGAGCGCGCACCAGCCTGCCACTCATGCAGCCTGGTTGTGAATAGGCCACAGTGGGCTGTGACCCACAGGTTGGAGACCCCTGATGTAAAGAAGCTGGGAGTAGCTCAGCAAAAACTTATTGACTAGGAAATCCTACTGATATCAATTATCTGCATCAAGAGAAACTCTGCTGTTTTTCTAGTTTGTGGACTAACAAACCTGCTCCACCTTTGCCTCCCAAATTACCAATAACCATGTTTTTCACTTTTTTTAACATCAAACAGGAGCTTGAAATTTTCATAACCTCAGCAGCCACCACTCGTCTTTCATAATTATTTATCTCCATCCAGTATTTGCTCATTTCCCTCTCTCCTTATAATAACTGTTTTTGGATAATCAGATAATTTTTAACAGTTCTAGAATACAGGGGCAGAAAAATATACTTTTGATTGTCTACATTACCATTGCTAATATTTTCAAAAGTAATAGAGAGTACTTTCTGACCTCTCGTGATAAACAGTATATATGTGATTATCTAATATCATAATATAAATGGACTTGTCCATGTGTGCACATATGTGTATGTGTACACAGCACAGTATAACAACAGTTTCTCAATAAAAGAAATAACAAAATCTGGTCCATTTTTGTTTTCTTTTCAACTGATGATGACACAAATTCTGTTCTCACAATTTGTGGAACTGCTTGCTATTAATATTTGGTCAGATTGAGCATTCCAAAGTAAGATACTTTATCTTATCAGGATTAAAAACCAACAGCCAACACTTCCCATCTCCCTATATATCCAGAGAAGTGGGAAGCAGGCAGAAAGAGCATCTTATCCTAGCCACAAGTTCACCAAAGGGAATTCTCCTTCAGCCCAAGAGTGAGATTTTTATTGAAGAAAAGAAGAGAAAGGATGCAAAACGGATCTGTTACATTTCCCATAGAAGAAAGCAATCGATAGGCCTGCCCCGATGGCTATGGTGATGGCAGTCGCCGGCTACCATGTTGTGATCTACCTTTCCTGACCGGGGCTGTCTTATCCCTACCGCCGCCCCCCCCCCCTCCGTCCCCACTCCTGCTTTGCCCGGTGAAGTGGCTGTCAGGCCAGGCCTCTTGCCCGCTCACTCACCGAGTGGAGGTGCCCTTTCTCACATCGCACATCATGCACTTGAAGGCCTCGGCGCTGTTCCGGAAGGTGCACACACTGCAGTCCCAATAGCCCTCGTCGGAGGAGGGTTTCGGTTGCCGCTTCGGCCTACCCAAAAAAGCGGCGGGGCGGGGGAGGGAGAAGAGGAGGAGAGGGAGGACGAGGAAAAACGGAAGGAAATTTAAGACACAAAACAAGGCATCGCTGCGGCCGCCCTTCCCCCCCTCCCTGCTTAGCCTCGGCCGCCGCTTCCCACCAACTACCTCATCTCCTCCTCCTCCTCCTCACCGCCATCGCTTCTGCTACGTTGGGGGGCGCCAAAGACTTTGGCAGCGGAAGACGGGGGGGGGGGAAGAAGTGGGGAAGCCAGCCTCTCAGCCCCGCCGCCTCTGCATTCCGTCTACAGACCGGCCTGTCCACGGAGGCCCTGCCTGCCTGCCTGCCTGCCTGCCTGCCTGCCTGCCTGTCTGAGAGCTTGCCCTCCCGCTCTCCTTTCCGCCCTCCTCACCTTGTGGGGCTCTTCTTGTCTCCCATGCCGACTACAGACGCGTCTCTAGACCGGCGCGGCCTTTTGTATATTTGTCAATAAGGAAGAGTGACCGAAGACTCAGAGAGGCAGGAGCTGGCACTCAGGCGGAGGGACTCAGTGAAGCAGCAGCAGGAGGAGGAGCCGCTGCATCCACTGTTGCTGCGGCGAACAGCTATCGCCTGCCGCCTGCTCCCAAGCGCGGCCACCGCCACCTCCAGATGTCGGGGAAAATCCTGCTGCTGCCGCCCCCTTGCTCAACCCGACCTTGTGCTCCCCCTTTCTTCTCACTCACGTGTTCCTCCCATCGCCAACCAGCGTCAGCCCACAACCAAGACGAGCTGTCCCAGACGGCGGCCGGGGGCAAAGCGGAATGGCTTTTGCCTTACTCAGGCGGTGATGAAAAGAAGTCCTTTTGGGGGCCTGTGTACCGCCGCCGGTTTTCCCTTTTGCGCAAAGACGCGCTAGCCTTGCCGGAGATAGCCTTTTAGCGAACGATTGCCCTAATTTCCAACTTAACACAGTCGCGTCTCCCAGCATTCCCACGCTGTCAACCCAAAATCATATCGTTGGATGCCATATAAATCCGGAGTGACCCTGTTCCACGTTTATACTGGTAAGGACTACAATGCTGACTTCAGCTATGTTTATGTAATTGGGTCCCCGAATGCCTGAAATTATCTCACTCCAAGACATGTACACACATCCCGCTCTGGTACAGCCGTCAGATCTCAGCTAAGACAGGGTCAACTTGCAGTGAGTGATTATTTAACAATGCAAACAATGAAATAGGATTGTGGTGAAGTAACTGATCTGCCTTAAGATTCTGTTATCATCTAAGTAAAGGGGAGTACATCTCATCCCTTTCCATATTCCTTGAACAAATCATAGAGCGTAAAATGTAATGTCGGCAGATGTGCCATTATTATTTAGAATTATTACCGAAAGTGATTGTTGTAGCATCAGTTCGCTATACTTAACCATTTCAATTTTTAGTAGATACATTATTTTAATATTTCCTGGATTGACTGAGGATTCTTCCACATTTGCCATTAACCATGGCATGAACATAGTTCACGGTATGTGATTTTTTTTTTACCTCATCACGTCTTTGTCTCATCCCCAAGCCTATCTAAGGCAGTTTTAAATCAGCCTTTAATCTATACCAATGTTTCCCCTCTTCAGTTGGGTTATGGATACAAACTCATGCTTCACCAATCTTTTGGTTACAGGTGCAGCCAGGGATTAGAATCTGCTGCATTCCTATTGGTCACTTTAGGCTGCTGCAAACATGTATCCCCCCCCTCCCTGCTTCAGACACTAGGCACTGTCCATGGCCATTTTAGCTTGAACTGAAGGAATGACCAGACACTTGTTTTTTACAGAAGCATATGTATGTATAAATGCCTGACCAATAGTGATGGATGGACCAGATATGCTAGCAGATGAGGGCAAGTTTTTTGGAGGGAGGGGAAGAGAGATGGGTAATTTTGGATGTAATATTTATTTCAGGACCCTTATCTCATATTTTTTAGCTAGGCATTCTGGTAGCTGGGCGCCTTGGGCTCAGACTGATATTTTGAATGCCAGATTTATTTATAATAAAACTAATTGCATCCACAATTAAATTGTGGACAAGAGAGCAGTGCTGACATGTATCATCAAAACCTGAATGGACAACGAATACAAAGTTTCTCTCAATATGATTTGTCTGGCAGAGATACAGGTCATTCACAACCTGAAAGCAGTGAGGTGGAAGGCAAATGTCAGCACCCACCTCAACCCATTTCTTAAGAAAGTAGAACTCTTGAAGACAGGGTTTTCTAAGCAGGAACTTTTGCTAAGAAATAGAAGATAGCAGGCGTAATAGACAGGATCTGAGGGATTCCCTTACATGTCGATAATTTTAAAGTGCCCCCAAGCAAACACCACCCCACAGTTCATTTGGTCAGTTCCAGATCAGCCAATCTCCAGGTGGTAAGTCCATCATGGGAAAGGAAAGATAACAATCCGTTTGCAGCATGATTATTTCCACAGCTCCTCACACCTTCGGAGAAATAAACCAGATCCTGGAGGGTTGTATTTCTTCCCCCCACCCACTTTTCTAGTTGCCCGGTTAAGTTCAGAGAGAATGTCTAGTATAGAAAGCAATTTGTTACATTGTAATGGATAGCAGACAGGCAGAATAAACAAAAGGGTACATTTATGGAGGAAGTGAAAACAATAAAGCCCTCATGCCTGTCCTCTCTCCCCCTTGGGAATGGCAGAATCCAGGAGAAGATGAGATTTGTTTTTAGGACAGAGGAGATAGTTAAAATTAAATATAAATGGATTCTGACAGCAATTGTGCATTGCAAGACCTTGTTTGTTGTGAGGAATATTGTTTCACAGGTCACCGGATGCAAAACTATATTTGTGAGGTTAGGCCTGAATGACAGATTGAGCATGTAGCTGTTGTATTTTTCTCCTAGCAGTATAGCAATATCCCTTTCTGAACAACAGCACTTGAATTTGGAGAGTGCAAGGATGGATTTGACTAGATTGTTAGTTCTGATTCATTTTAACCTTTTTTTGGAGTCAGAAGTAACTTGAGAATACATGGTCATCATCAGTGGTTCGCACCACTTTGGTTCACACCACTTTGGCAGAACCGGTAGCTAATTTTTTGTTGCCCAGGCCCAGAATGGACTTCCGGAAGTGGCATCCACACAGAGAACCAGTTGTTCACATAATTGAATCTCACCGCTGGTCATCATAACTATGGGTTGTTTTAAACCATCATGATCCCGGCCTGGCTTTCACCTAGCCTTGGAGGGCATTTTCATTACTTCCTGATGGATGGACAGATTACTACCTCCTTGCCTTTGGTGCCTGATAAATCCAGGGACTTCAAATTTATAGAAGCTATGGGAGAGGTCTGAAGTGACACTGGTGGAAATGAAAATGAATATACCAGACAAGGATACAAACTTAAATTTTAGCCCATTAGGGCAATGATGTATAAATATGTGTCTGTAATATCAGATAGTTGCCTTATTAAGAGTACCTTGAGCCTTTTAGGGAAGAATAGTTAAGAGACAATTGGTGGTAAGTTGCAATTATCTGGCTGAACTTTGTGAATCATTTGTACTATTAGCTTCAAGTAGGAAGTTGAATGAATAGAATAAAAAGACATAATGCCCTGTAATGTTTCTTGGGAGGTTTCTGAGATTATAGTTCTTGAATCAGCTTTGTCACATGTAGGCAAGACAGTCTGGGAGGTGATAGGAAATTGGATTCAGGTGATAATCAACACCTATTTGAGGGACAGAGAAATGGGTTTGAAAGAGGCACTGGTCTGCTCTCTGCTTAAGAAAACTTCTAGCTTCCACTTTCTAGAAGCAGTGTCCAGGGGAACATTTGGCTAGCTTTGGGTGGTGCATCAATTGCAGGTTTATCTCAAACAGGAAGCGCTGGAGATGGCCACTCATATTCTTGTCATTGTTACTAGATTATTATAATTAGTTATAAATGGGGCTGCCTTTGAGCTGGTCCAAAATGCAAAAGTCCACATGTTTACTGGGCAGTCTTGATATTGGTGTATTGGAAAATGCTGTGTTTCTGAGTGCTATTTAAGGTGCTGGTCATTGTAAAGTCTTATATAGCTTGGGGGCTTGTTATCTCTTAAACTGCCTTTCCCAGATATATTCTTCTTGCTCAAATCAGATCAACAGAGAACACTTACTGAAGAATAGAATAGAATAGAACTATAAGGTACCTTGAAGGTCTTCTAGTCCAGCCCCCTGCTCAAGCAGGAGAACCTATACCAGGGGTCAGCAACCCGAAACAGCAAAAGAGCCACTCGGAACCGGTTCCTTCATACACACAAAAAAGTGGGAGCCGCAAAATGTGCGGGCACATGTGGGCACGCACGCGCATGCGCAGAACAAGCAAAAACATACACAACCCCTACGCCTGCATCGCATCCTGAGGTGCACGCACCTGTCGCTGCCCAGTGCCGCCAGCTTACGGGGGGGAGGGACGGATTCGCAGGCTGAGGAAGGAAACGGCCTTTCAGAGGATACCGCCCGGCCCCCCTCAGAGGCAACGGGCCCTTCCCTGGCCGAAGGAAGCCTCGCGGGCGGCTCCTGCAGCACGGTTCCCTCGAGCCGTGAGGCACCTGTGCGAGCGTCTCCTGCAGCGCGGCTGTGCAAAGAGGATGGTGGCAGTTTGGAGAGTGCGCGCGCACCTCTCCAAACCTCCACCATCCCGTTTGGAGATCTGCCACATTCGTCAAACACGGACGAACGCGGCAGCTATGCAAACGGGATGGTGGTAGTTTGGAGTTAATTAAAAGAGTTAATTAAAAGAACGAAGACGCGCGCTCACATCTAGTCGGAAGAAAATAAAATGCAATAGTACAATCAATGATTTTTTTAAAAAAAAATAGTTATTTTTCTCTGTAAAATTTAAGTAGTGGGACCTGAAGCCACCAAAACTTTCTTGCTTCTGATCGCCTCCTGCCTTCTTTCATTTCCAAGCAGGGCTACTTGCTCCCGCTTTGCCCGTTTTCCTTCTGAAAGGAACTATCTTGGCAGACCTTTTAGCAGAGAACCGAACGGCTGCCCTCCATCAATCTCTGCGCAGCCCATCCTGTCCTGTGAAGAGTGCATTAATCAAGCCTGGGTTAGAGCCTTGGGAGGCTACTTAAGTTACGCCTTCCAGTTCTGCATTAGCTGCCTTGAACTATGAGAGAAAAAGCGAGGAATAGGCGTGATTTGTGTAATCGTGCACCTTTGTTTGTTCCCACAACTCGCTAAAAAGTTTTTATATTTTTGTAAGTAAAAGGTATTTAGTAAGATTATGCGTCGTGTTTTTATTGCCTTCCTGCATGCACATCATGCATTCTCTGAAGCACGGTCCTTCGCCCTCTACAAAGGTGATTTTTACCTTGACATTTTGGTAGCAGAGGATGGTTTGATTTATGTTTTAGAGATGCATATTTCTGTGGCTGTTATCAGTTAGTGCTAGCGAGGCAGCGGTGATTAACTGCTGAAACAAAAGCAAAATGTAGTTAATATTAACTTTGGTTAGTTTTGCAGTTTGCACGAATGTAACCACGGCGAGAGAATAAGGTATTCTTTTTTCAATAAAGGAGAATATTTGTAGCTCAGGGTTAAAATGAAGGGATCCTTGGTGCTCTCTGAGCTTGCAGACACTTCATTACTCATTAGGCAACATCATTCGTACAGCTGCCGTGCTCGTCCACGTTTGACGAGCGCAGAACCTGTGCAAACGGGATGGCGGTGGTTTGGAGAGTGCGTGCACACCTCTCCAAACCGCTGCCATTCCGTTTGGAGACCTGCCGCGTTCGTTCATGTTTGACGAGCACGGCAGACCTCTGAACGGAACGGCGGTGGTTTAGAGAGGTGCGTGCGCACTCTCCAAACCGCCGCCGTTCATTGGGAGACCTGCCGCGCTCGCCAAACATGGACGAACGTGGCAGCTGTGCAAACGGGACGGCGGCGGTTTGGAGAGGTGCACGCGCACCTCTCCAAACCGCCACCATCCCGTTCGGAGACCTGCCGTGCTCGCCAAACATGGATGAACGCGGCAGCTGTGCAAATGGGACGGCGGCGGTTTGGAGAGGTGCGCGCGCACCTCTCCAAACCGCCACCGTCCCGTTCGGAGACCTGCCGCGCTCGTCAAACATGGACGAACGCGGCAGCTGTGCAAACGGGATGTCGGTGGTTTGGAGAGTGTGCGCGCACCTCTCCAAACCGCCGCTGTCCCGTTTGGAGACCTGCCGTGTTCTGTTACGTTAGGATGTAGTGAGCTAGCTCTCTTTATAATATATATTTAGTTTTTATATTTTTGTAAGTAAAAGGTATTTAGTAAGATTATGCGTCGTGTTTTTATTGCCTTCCTGCATGCACATCATGCATTCTCTGAAGCACGGTCCTTCGCCCTCTACAAAGGTGATTTTTACCTTGACATTTTGGTAGCAGAGGATGGTTTGATTTATGTTTTAGAGATGCATATTTCTGTGGCTGTTATCAGTTAGTTAGTGCTAGCGAGGCAGCAGTGATTAACTGCTGAAACATGTCAGGAAGGAAGCCACGGCTGAAACGGGAGGCCAGGAGCTTGTCTGTGGGGCATCTCCCTTCAACTTTAAGAACTCCGATAGCTTCAGCCACACGCCTTGGAGAAGACGCACCTGCTCCTGTCGATGATGCAAGGTCAGTCACTCCTTTTTCTACTTTTCCAAGCTCCCTGGCAGCTGTTTTTGAAAACGTTCACACTCCAGGGGCTCAAGATGAATTTCAAAGGCTTGGAGTGAAACTTAAAGTTCAGCCGAAGAAAATTCCTTCTGCTCCTTCAAGCCCCGAGCAAACTATGCGAGATAGGGCTATGCAAGGCTACTGTGAACAAATTGGGTTTTTTTGAGAAGCGTTTGCAGCAGGCACAGGAATATGTGTCAATGGTTCAGCAATATGAGAGGAATTATGAGCATGAACCGGCCATATTGCCACACCCACTAGGAGAAGCCATATTGCCTCCTTCTTCCCCAAAGCCAAAGTCACGCCCATCATTGAGTGTCATGCCAGACGAATGGGAACCGGAGGCTCCTATGTCACATGATTATGGGCTGTCCCAAAGGCCATACAGAGCCACAGTGATGCCTGAAGCAAATGTTATAGCACCATCTACTGGTGAAGCTGCATTAAGACATGAATTGGAGCTCTCACTCTCGCAATTGTCTATGGAGGAGTCTTTGCTCAGAGATACAAGATTTCTGCCGTTATGTGAGGCTCCAGTCCCTGATGGTGCTAGGATTCCTGTTACTGTTGCTTCTCCTATTAATATTGCTTCTATGCAAGCCCCTCTGCCTGGCAGAGCACAGCCATATTTAACCCACATGCAATTGCCACCGGGTTCTTATATGCAAAGGCCAGTGTCATCTGCAGGTTATGCTACTGCACCAGCCCCAGCGCCAGCGCCTCCTGCTGGCCAGGGTGGAATAGCAGCTCAAAGACAGTCACAGCCAGCACCAAGACTACCGACAGCTTCAATGCAACTGCCGTATGTCCAGGCACAGACGCCACTGGTGCCCCCTGCAGGTTATGGTCAGATTGCACAACCTGCACAGCCAGTACCTCAATTGTATATTCCTCATCAAACACCTTCCATTGTACCACTGGCTGGTGATTCAAAATTAAAGAAGTCAGGACAGAATTACAGGGCATGGGTCAGTGAGGTTGGACTTTTGCTACGCAGAGAAGGTACTCACATGATGGTGTTTAATCCTCCTGCCCAGCCATGGACTCCTGACATATGGGACTTGGATAATAGAGCATGCACAACATTATTGATGTCAATGGACACTGAATTGCAGCTCACGTTTTCACAAGATGCAACTGCCCAACAAATTTGGACTCAGTTAGAGACATGTTATCGGCCTACATCAATTGAGTCTACATGTTTACTTTTGTCTGAGTTCCATGGTTCCAGATTAAAACCTGGTGAACATATTGGAGCACATTTGACTAAAATGAAAGGTATTAGAAAAGAACTGGGTGAAAAAGGCTATCCTATTGATGATTTTCAAATGATCAGCATTATCATCAATTCTTTGAATCATGAGTGGAAAGATGCTATTTCCAAGATTAATCAAGTGCCTATTGCTCAACGCACAGTGGATCATGTATGCAGAATTTTAGCCGAAGAAGAGGCACTTATGCAAGCTGCACCACATTTAAGGGAACCACCTGCATCAAGAGCTTCAGCGAGGCGTGCCTTCCGTGGAAGGACCTACGTTCCAAGGATGCCAAGATGCTACATCTGCAATCGTGTGGGACATGCCACCCGGGATTGTCCCCAACGAGTTCCAGCGCCCGTCACATACCAGCCCAGAGGAACAGATTCCAGAGGAGGCAGAGGTAGAGGCGGACGACAAGGTCATGGTCGTGGTTCCAAGCGTGATCCACAAGCTCCACTTGTCACATTGGTTGTGACCAACGATCCACAGCCTCAACCAGAGTATGACAGACGACTTCTTTGGACTTTGGACAGCGGAGCAGCATTACATGTTACCTACAGAAAAGAGCTTTACACAGAGATGCACGAGCCTGAACCTGAACTTCGTGAACTTTACTCTTTTTCCAATCATCCTGTTCAGGTCATGGGAAAAGGAACTGTTTATATTGAAGAGCTCGGTGCTCTCATTCCAAATGTTTACTATGTTCCGTCTGCCAGTAGTAATTTGCTTAGTCAGAGTCATTTGTCTAGGTTTTCTCATCTTCAGGTCCACCATCTTGAAAAAGCAAGTTATATAGTCAAAGATGGAGATATTGTTGCTGAAACCATGTTGATTGGTGGTGTTTATTACTTAAAACCAAAGCCTAAGCAGCAAGAGCACGTTCCAAAAAGCACAGGCCCAGAGAGAGACGTCCCAGAGAGAGATCCTGTTGCTACTCCAAAGGTTCCTAATACTGATAAAAATACAACAAAGATACAGGTTGCTCACAGCAAGCCTGGGGTTCCTAATAAAAATGCCAATGTTGAGAATTCACTAACAGGTAAACCTTTGCATTCCAGGTGTATCCATAAGTGGCACAGAAGATTGGGTCATGCCAGTTTCCGTGTTCTGAAGAAGATGCCAGAGTTCGCAAGAGGTTTGGATCTAAAGGGGTGTAAGGTGTTTTTGGACTGGGCTGTCTGCAAGAAAGCCAAATCCAAAGCAGCAGCAATTCCAAAACGCGCTACACGCCTGTCAACACGCCTTTTTGATTTGGTACACACTGACATAGTTGGTCCTTTTGCACCAACACTTGGTGGTAAAAGATATTTCTTGACAATCGTTGATAATTATTCTAGATATGGATATGTATATCCTATGAAAGAAAAATCTGAGACCTTTCAGATCTTTAAAGACTTTGCTAGTCTTGTCTATACCCAATTCGAGGTCAACATTGCCAGAATCCAGAGTGATCGCGGTGCTGAATTCATGTCCCAGCGTTTCCAGGACTGGATGCGTGAGAATGGGATAGTACATCAGACATCTGCTCCTTATACTCCAGCTGAAAATGGAGTGGCAGAACGCAGAAATGGAGTTTTGCAAACCATGATGCGTTGCCTTCTTGAAGATGCTAACCTCAGTCTTCCATACTGGGGTGAAGCTATCAAATATGCTAACCATATCATCAACTGTACTTGGAGTAGTGTGATAAATCAGACCCCTTATTTCATGTTGTATGGACACAAGCCTGATCTCTCACATCTCCATATTTTTGGTTCATATGCTATGGTGAATATTCCTTTAGCCCAAAGAAAGAAAGGGGGCCCTGCAGCAAAAAGGATGAGATTTATGGGCATTGATGATAATTCAAAATGGAGCAAATACATTGACTCTCATCATGTTATTGTGGTTTCACAATCTGCTACTTTTGAGGAAGATGCTGACTGGTCCAGGATTCATTCTAACGATCCTGGAGTTTATTTTCCTAGAGATGATGTTGCTGATGCCACGCAACCTGATGATCAAGATTCACAGGATAATGTTCCTTCCACGAGTTCTTCTCAACCTACTGTTCCGTCTTCGCAAGCCGCCGATGTTGCTGCTGGCGACAATGAAGACGAGGACGACACGGAAGAAGAATGGACGGTTGGCCCGAGACGTTCCAAGAGGACCACAAAGGGAATCCCTCCAAAACGGTATTCGTGGCAAGTAACAAAAACACCTGTACCTTTGATTTGTAATGTTACGATTCCACCTGAGAAGTTCACACAGATCAAACATCTTCCTGAATCAGAACAAGATAAATGGTTTGAGGCAATGCAGGCTGAAATGGACAGTCTAAAGAAACTTCAAGTGTTTACGCCTGCAAGCCCTCCAGCAAACAAGAAAGTTATTGGTACTCGATGGGTCTACAGGATCAAAAAGAAGCCGAATGGTGAGTCGTTGTACAAGGCCAGACTTGTAGCCCAGGGTTTCGCTCAACGTTATCCTGAGGACTATACAAATACATACTCACCCACAGTGCGGACTGAAAGTGTGAAAATTGCATTAGCCACTGCAACTATCCTTGGCCTGGAAGTTTTCCAGTTCGACGTTGAAACGGCTTATCTACACGCTGATCTTGATGAGGACATCTACATCAAAGGTCCTCCAGGTTTCAGACAGCAAGAAGGGGATACCTGGTTTCTACACAAAAGTCTTTATGGTCTGAAACAGTCTGGTTTAATGTGGTACTTATGTCTTTCTGAGAAACTAAATTCAATGGGCTTTATTAAGTCCGAAACAGATGAATGTGTGTTTACTAAAAGATCCGGTAATAGGTATGAGATAATTCTTGTTTATGTCGATGATATTGTTTATATTGGTCCAAATAAGCAGATGAGTGAGGTTTTTGCTAAAGCTTTACAAAAGTTTTTCACATTGAAGTCTTTAGGATGTATTAACACTTATTTAGGTGTTCAAATTGCCAAAACTCAGAAGGGGTTTAGTCTCACACAAGAAGAGAAGATTGAACAACTGTTACATCACTGTAACATGGAGGACGCTAAGCCTGTGAGTATACCCATGCAAACTGACTTTCACATTTTGGCACATGAACCATGTCCTGAGTTTGAAGATCAAACACTATATCGCTCAGTCATTGGATCGCTGCTGTATATTAGTAGTTGGACTAGACCCGACATTGCACTTAGTGTTAATCTTTTATCACGACACGTAGGCAAGGCAAAACAGTTTCATTGGACATGTGTTAAAAAGTTATTGAGGTATCTAAAACACACCAAAGACATGAAGTTGTTGTTCGAACCAACACATACTGACTATGCAGAGTTATGTTGTTATGCAGATTCAGATTGGGCGAGTGATAAGAAGTCACGGAAAAGTACATCAGGTTACATGATGTTCTTAAATGGATGTCCTGTTTACTGGCATGTGCGTAAACAGAATCTTGTTTCTTGTTCCTCTACAGAAGCTGAGTATGCTTGTGTGTCTGATGCATGCAATTCTTTAACCTGGTTTGATGCTTTAGTCACAGATATCTGGACACATCTGATTCGACCGATCACTGTGATGGAAGATAATGAATCTGTGGTTTATATTTCTGAAACACGTTTTACAGGTTCAAGGTCCAGACACATTGACATCCGATATCAAAACATAAGGCAACTGGTTAAACAAGGTTTTGTGACATTACAGTATGTGCCTACACGTGATCAAATTGCTGATATGCTGAACAAACCACTTCCTGCAGCCCAGCATGAGTATCTGCGTGAGAAGATGTGCCTTACTTTTTTTTTATTAAAGAGTTTTACAATATTTTACAATATATCCCCAAATCCCTCCCACCCCAACCCCCCCACTTCCCCCCCCACTTCCCAGAGCTAAATACAGGATTATAGTTACAACAATCATATTCTAAATAAAAATTTACACAATATACAATCAACCAAATTCGTACTGCGCTTTAACTCTCTCTTAGCATAACTATTAACAATAACAATATCCCACTAAATTCTACTCATAAGCTAAATGGAACTTTTTGGTCCCATATTTGTTTTCAATATAATTTATCCATCTCCTCCAAACTGAAATATATCTCTCCTGTGAGTGATCCTTTAAATAAGCAGAAATCTTGGACATTTCTGCAAGATTAGAAACTTTAAACACCCATTCTTCTACCGTGGGCAGATTGTTCTTCTTCCAATATTGTCCCACCAGTAACCGTGCTGCCGTTATCATATTCAGCATCAGATTAGTCTCTTTGACATCACAATTTACAACAATACCCAGTAAGAACAATTGCGGGGAAAACTTTATCTTCCTCTTAAAAATCTTTTGAATGTTCCACCAAATTTTAATCCAGAAGGCTTTTATGTTTCTACAAGTCCACCACATGTGGAAATAGGTAGCTTCTAAGCTACCACACCTCCAACACTTAGACTGCAGATTAGGATACATGTTGGACAACTTCTTGGGATCCAGATGCCATCTATAAAACATTTTGTAAAAATTTTCTCTTAAATTTTGAGCCTGGGTAAATTTAACATTTCTGACCCAAATTATCTCCCAGGTGTCCAACGAGATTGGTTCCTGAATATTTTGTGCCCACTTTATCATGCAATCTTTAACCAATTCCGTTTCCGAATCCAATTCAATTAAAGCATTATATATCCTCTTTATATGTGCACATTTTGAATCTCTAATTTGCTTTACTAAATTTTCATCTGTAATTGTGATACCAACCTTTTGATCTGACTTCCACCTAGCTTTCAATTGGGTATATTGAAACCAAGAGTAATTTATGTTTTCTTGTCTTAACTCCTCTACTGATTTAAGTTGCCAATCATTCCCTTGCAATTTGAGTGGTTCCTTATAAGAAACCATATCCATACTCACTCCCATAGACACACCCTCTATCGCGTGTCCAGGAATTCCCCAAATCGGTATTTTATAATTTAACTTATTATAGTACTTTTTCCAGACACGCAGTAAAGCACTTCTAAGAATATGGGATTTAAAAGCCCTGTCTACCTTCTTATCATAAAGCAAGTATGCATGCCATCCATATACCAAATCCCATCCCTCAAGATGAAGTATTCTCTTGTTAGTTAAATTAAGCCAATCACTAACCCAGGTCAAAGCAGCCGCATCATAGTACAATTTCAAATTCGGCGCCTTGAGTCCCCCTCTTTCCCTGGCATCCTGTAAAATCTTGAATTTAACTCTTGGTTTTTTCCCCGCCCAGATAAATTTGTTAATACCCTTCTGCCATTGATCAAGGTTGGCATCCTTTTTCAGTATAGGTATCATCTGAAACAAAAAGAGGAACTTTGGTAGAACATTCATTTTAACAACTGCAATTCTTCCCAGTAGTGATAATTGTAATTTTTTCCAATTAGTTAAGTCCCTTTGTACCTTCAACCATAGTGTTTCATAATTATTCTTATACAATTTTACATTTGAGGCTGCAATATGCACTCCTAGATATTTAACCTTCTTCACTATTTCAAAACCTGTTAAGTTAGATAACATATCCCTTTCACTCATAGATAAATTCTTGGATAATATCTTAGTTTTATTACTGTTCACCTTAAACCCAGAAACCTTACCATACTGAGTTATAATTTCCATCAAGTCTACAACCGACTGTAGCGGTTGGGATACTGTCACAACCAAGTCATCAGCAAAAGCTCTCAGTCTATAATCATTCTATTTTATTTTAATTCCCTTTATCAAAGAGGACTCTCGAATTTTAATTAGTAAAATCTCTAATGTTAAAACAAACAATAATGGTGATAGGGGGCAGCCCTGCCTTGTACCTTTTTCAATTCTAAAAGTCTCTGTTAATCCCCCATTAACTATAATTTGTGCAGTTTGTTGTTGATATATAGCTTTAATAGCATGTAGAAAACCTTCTCCAAAATTCATCTCCTCAACAACTCTTAATAAAAACTGCCAATTCAATTGGTCAAAGGCTTTCTCTGCATCCAAAAATATCAGTGCTGCGGAGACTTGGTTGTTCTTATCCAAATATTCAAGCAAGTTAACAATTTGTCTTACATTATTTTTCATATACCTCCCAGATATAAATCCCGATTGGTCACTATGAATCATTTGTTTCAAAACTTGCATTAATCTATTAGCCAATACTTTAGCAAAGATCTTATAATCTGTATTTAAGAGCGATATAGGTCTATAATTTTTAGGTTGGGTAAGATCTTGATCCTCCTTTGGGATCAACGATACAAAAGCTGTCCTCCATGATGGAGGAACTGCGCCTCCAGTCTGAATTTCATTAAACAAAATCTTTAAGGGTTCAATCATTTCAGGCAGCAACTTTTTATAATAAATTGCTGTTAATCCATCTGTTCCTGGAGTTTTGCTCAATTTCAACTGTTTAATAGCTAAAGAAATTTCTTCTGGTGTAATTGGGCAATTCATCTCAAGTTGTTGTTCTTGTGAAAGTCTTGGAAAATGAGCTCCCTGTAGATACTTATCTATATCTAGAGCTTGTATATTCTCTTTAGAATATAATTTCGAATAAAAATCTAGGAAACTCCTCTTAATCAAATTTTGTTGGTAGACTTCTTTTCCTTTATATTCTATTTTGTCTATAGTACGTAATTTCTGTTTCTTCCTTAATTGATAAGCCAGCCATCTACCAGGCTTGTTGGCGTTACAGAAAGTATTGTGTTTGGCATAACGCAAATTAGTTGCTACTTGATCAGCCAATAGCATATTTATTTATTTATTTATTTATTTGTTTATTTTTATAAATCGCCCTTCTCCCGAGGGACTCGGGGCGGTGTACATATTAAATTGTTCTTTCAATAAATGTATTGAGATTTTTAAATTATTATCCAATGGATTCAAAATAAACTTTTTCTCTTTAGTTTTAATCTCTTCCTCGATATCTAAACGTTTTTGCACTTGCTTATGCCTATAAGCATTATTCATATAAATCAAAACCCCTCTCATATAGGCCTTACTAGCATCCCAAACCATTTCCATCGAAGTACTTTTATGCATATTCGTGACAAAAAATTCTTTCATATGTTCTCTATATTTCTGCAAGAACAAGTCATTTGTAAATAAGTTCTCATTCAGCCTCCAGGATCTCCTACTAGTGTCTTCAGTAAAGAGCTCCAGCCAAACAGGACTATGGTCAGACATTGTCCTAGGGAAAATCTTAACATTCTTAACCGAGGAGGAAAGGTCAGTAGTAATCAAAATGAAGTCAATCCTGGAAAAAGATTTGTGTCTATCCGAAAAAAAGTAAAATCCCTGTCTCTCATATTCCTTTCCCGCCATACATCTCTTAATTCCAGATCTTCCTTCAAATCAAAAAAGGCTTTAGGCAATTTTGAGTTACAAAGGGTTTTAGAAGACCCCTTCTTGTCTTCAGATGGCACCAAGACCCCATTCCAATCCCCCATCATAATAACAGATTTGTAATCCAGTTCAATTAGCCTTTGGTGTAAGAATTTAATTTTTTTTGCTGTTGTTGATTTGGAGCATATAATCCAATAAGAAGAACTTTCTTTCCTTGTAATGTTAATTCAATACTAACATATCTCCCTTGCTTATCTGATTCAATCAATCTTGCCGAAAAGTCTTTTCTTAAGTAAATAACCACTCCAGCCTTCTTGTCCGGAGCAGAAGATGCAAAATATGTTCCCAATCAGGAATTAGTCAAATATTTTTGATCTCTTAATGCAATATGTGTCTCTTGTAAACAAACAACGTCATTTTTATGTTGTTTCAAATAAAAAAATACTTTCTTTCTTTTCTGTGGTGAATTTAGCCCGTTAACATTCCATGTCAGGAACTTCACCATCTCTGGTGACCATGAGCCTTTGGAACATGGCCTGAAGATCAGCTGTTGCTCTCTTAGACGTGCTCCTCCCACGGGCTCTAAAACAGTCACATCTTGCGTAGCTGAACCAGTTGCAGACTTCTGTTTTTGTTCCTTTTCCATACGCTTATGTGCAGCTCTTGTCATCCTCTGTTTTTTTGGGTCTTCCTTTAATATCAAATTCTGCTCTATGGCCTCCGGTTTCTGGATCTCCTCAGGGGGCAGTAACATTGCCCCTTCACTCAATTGTTTATCATCTTGTCTAGCTTCTGTTCTCTTAATTCGGGGAGATGGTGGTAAACCTGCTTTCAGGACCTTAGTGTAGAAATCTTTTGCTTTTAAGATTGTATCCAGTCTGTATCTGGTCCCTGCATAATTTACCACAATTCCAATAGGAATTTCCCATCTGAACTGGACTTGTCGCTTCTTAAGCTCATCAGACAAAAAGGCAAAGTCTTTCCTCTTTCCAAGAATTTTTGAAGGTATCTCCTTTAAGATCATAATATCTTGGCCTGCAATCTGGAATTTTTCTCGATAAAAGGCCTGGATAATAGAATTTCTAGTTGATCTCCTGGAAAAATAGATCACTACATCTCTAGGTAGACTTTTTTGCCTAGCAATCCAGGAGTTAACTCTAAATATCTTATCCATTTCCTTAAGTAATTCTTCAGGTTCCCATTTCAAAACAGGAGCCACTGCTTGTGCTATTTCCCATTCCAGATTTTCTTTAGGATTCTCTTTGAGGCCTCTAATACGCAAAGCAAACTCCATGCTCTTATACTCTAATATAGTGACCTCATCCCCTGTTCTGTCAATCTTGGCCTCTGCTCTATCAACCTTCTGCTCAGCATCAGTAATTTTATTTTCCAAGTTCTCCACATACTCCATAACTGAATCCACCCGAGCATCCAGGCGTTCTATATGTGCAGCTAAGCCCTGGAGTGCAAGCACTATATCTTCCCTCATCTGGTTGTTTTGATTCTTTATTTCTTGTTGCAGAACTTGCGTTGACTGCATCACAACTTGCTGGATGTCTGTCAGTGTAAATGCAGGAGGTGGGGGAGAGGGTGGTTGTACTGTAGGTTTCATCGAAGTCTGCCCTGCAGTTTGTGGCATAGGTGAGGAGATAGCGTTCTTAGAAAGCAGGGGCCCTCCCCCACGTTTCGCAGCCATCTCTTAAGTTTCAATTTCCTCTTTCACCCAGCAGAATCAAAGTTCAGGAAGAAAAGGAAAAAAAAAGTAACAATTCTCCCAGAGTTCTTAACTTTCAATAAGAAGAATAGGGAACAGGCTTTCAAATACACAAAATCAAATACACAAAATCCAATACTGAATAGAGTCAATTGCGAATTGTATCTCTTGCTTTGTAGCAAAATATAACACTTTTCAAACACAGTCACTTCACACAGGAGAGAAACACTCCAGCGCCATTTTCACTCCATTTCACACTTGAAGCTTGAAGAAGATAATGAAACTGAGTTAAAGTTAAGATCCAATTTAAAAATCCAGATCTTCCTGCTTTGCTCTGCCTGCTTTTCAAAATACTCACAGTCCCCTCTAAGCAGCAGGTGCAGTTGTCGCGTCTTGTTCCACTCCTTTTGGAGCGAAGACGTCCTGGGAGCGGAGAAAGCCTGGGCTCCGAGGGAGCTCACCCTTTTATCCCCCAAACTACTTGGGAGGACCATATGAGGGCTCTACCTCTATCCAGGCAGGCTCGCCTCTCCCTCTTCTCCCAAAGAAGAAGCTCCAGTGCCACGGAACAGCTGGTTTTGCTGCCTCCGGGCGTTTTGACGCTTCCCAGGATCGGGCGGCTTCAGAACGCCGCCATTTGAAGCGGCAGCGCTACCAGAAGTCCGAAGATGTGCCTTACTTGAGTCTTCACTTTGCTGACGAAAGAAGGGGAATGTCACTGCACGTTTTTTTTTTGTTCGTCAGAAAGTTCATCTCTAACTGTACATTTCCCCTGCTCTCTGCACCTGTTGTGATAACTTATCTGGTAACCATAGTGAATCCCATATGATAAACTTTAAAGCCTTAAAAGAAATCAAATGGCTAAGCTAAAAAATTAAGCAACCTTATTTGTACCTATTAAAAAGCTCTTATTTTTGTGGGGACCTACTACCCTATTTTCTGCTTAAGCTGTAAAAGAAGGGAAAAAGAAAAAATGGACTAATTGGATAAAAGCCTCATATTAGTCTGGAAAAAGATTCTACATCTTATTCTATATCCTATTGATGACATCTTGTGGCGAAATGTGGTATAGCAAGTAAACCTTTTTTATTGTGAGAGCTGGCTGAATAACAGATCTGTCCTTGACATTATCTTCAAAGATAAGAATTGGGAACACCTGGCATTGAAAACAATCTTTAGGAATACTGGAGGTGGACAATCATTGACTCTTATTAAAACAGCCTGCACGAAAGACCTATCTGTAAAACATCAAAGAAATGAAGGATTATATTTTTATTTTTTTAATTTTAATTCCATTTATATCCCGCCCTTCTCCGAAGACTCAGGGTGGCTTACAAGCTTAGCAGTAGCCTTCATTCTATGTATATGGCTGCTTATTAGGGCTTTCACACAAACCCCAAGCGGCATTATTACAAAGTCAGCTTATTGCCCCCAACAATCTGGGTCCTCATTTTACCTACCTCGGAAGGATGGAAGGCTGAGTCAACCTTGAGCCTGGTGGGATGCGAACCTGCACTAATTGCAGGCAGCTGGTGTTACTTAAGGAGGCATTAGCCCACTGCTCCACCAAGTCTCAGACTCATGAACTAGCCATCACAGATGCAGATGCACTCGGGAAGGTTTAAGGTTTATTAAATTTATATGCCGTCCTTCTCCCTGAGGACTCAGGGAAGGGTAGGGAATGCTTCAAGAGAACGACCATTATTTTTTCTTTAAGGGATAAGAATTTAAAAGACCAAAGAAGAGGGGGTTTTTTCCCCTCTTCTTTCGCTCTCCTTCCCCTACCCTGAGCAATTCTGGGCAGACAGCCAAGAACCGTTTAGCTAAAAGAAACACCCTGAGGGCAGGAAACCACAGACCCACGCCTTGTATAAACAATCAAAACCCATCAACCCCAGTAGATAGGAACAATATAGAAACCTATTTGCATGAATAAAAAATATCTCCTAAGGGCAAGATTGATCACTCCCGGTCCAAACACAAGCTAAGGGAAATTAAGGGAACAAATACCTTTACAAAATCTTAATCATAATTTCAATAACTCCTAGGATATAAGAACTGGACCCCTCACCTTGAAAAGACACTAACTAGTCCAGAAACCACCGACGCTTCACTACTCCATCCGGTTTCTGCAATAAAATCTACTTTTTGGCAGCTTGCTTCATTTACTGTCAATCCTTCCGTCTGAGCTGAAGGTTTGCTTCCCAGCTGGAAAACTGAACCAGGGAAAATTCTTCTCACAATTTGGCGACCACGAAGAGGCTCCAGCCAACTCAGCCACCAGACCAGGCCCATAGGGCTCCTACCTCGCCAGCAGCAGACTCCCTTCAGTCTGTAGATAAGCCCACAGACCTTGCGTGGAAAGCAAAGGGAGTCCTTGAGTCTTGTGCTCAACAGCTGCCTGAAAGTTGGTGAGTACCACCAAAATTATAAGTTTGGGGACAAGGGGCTGGCGTATGTGTCAGTGGGTGGGCTTCTTCCTCTGATCACAACTAGGATTTCACCTCCCTCATGCTTTTTCCTAGCCACCACCAGGTCTGCTGCTAGCTTCACCAAGCCGTAACCAGCAGAAATTTGGAACGCAAGGGGGTTAAAGCCGGAGCATGGAACCTTGCGTGATAGAAAAGAGTGGGGGAGCCAAATGTGTCTTGAATGAGAATTAAGGGTGGATTAACAGGAAATCCTGTCAGAAGTCCATAAGCAAAGCTCATCTGTAGGAGGGGCTCATACTAGTGCACAAAGCATAGGTCCTCCCAGACTCCTCCTGAGTCTGAAAACTGAAGGCACTGAGGTAGAAGGATGCCGCGTACCTGTCTGAGCCGAGGGTGGCAGGTCCTCCCCAGACCCCCTTATGGTCTGCAAAGTGACAGCAGGGAGTTCCCTAACTAGGAGGGGCCCATACTTTGTTAGGGAACTGAAGTCCTCCTGGGCAATTTCTTTTGTGTGCCCAAAAACTGACAGGCGGGGAGGCAGGGATACTGTCACTAAGAGTGACTGGGAAGTGCCGCTAGGACCTGACTAAGCTGATTGAACCCCACATCAGAAGGGGAACATGGGTAGCTGTAGTTCGAGGGTCAGAATTAGGACACCTATTGGAGATTTGTTCAAGGTGTGGGAGAGGTGAGTACCCATCCTGGATGGCATAAAAAAGAAACGAGCACAGAAAATTTGTAATGAGTGGGCTTTGCTGAAAGATGGAACTGGGAGACCAATTTGGCCAAGAGACAGTACTTTTGATTTTGCAACATTAAAAGCACTTAGACCACTAATAGACCCAGCCAAATACCCTATTGGTATTGCTGGGCGGAATTATCCAGGATTAAAAATCCTGCCCCAAAGAAAGAGGGAGATAAAGGAGCCTCCCTTCCCACTGCAGGCAAGTTTGAGCCAATGATAATGCCTCCCCTTCAGTAAACCAGTCCCAGGAAGGACAAGAGGGCAATTGGAATACGTGCTGACACATAAGCTGTTTTCCACATCTGACATAGTCAACTGGAAAAGGGACACTTCCTCCTTTAGGTCTAACCCCCAGGCTGTGATTCATATGTTAAAAACTATAATAGACAGCCATAACCCTTCATGGGGGGGACATGACTCAGTTGCTGCACGTCTTCTTAATGAAAGACGAACTGCTAAAGCTGTTCAAAAAGATCGTGAAAATAGCCAGATGACCAACAATAGTTACCCCAGGGCAGATAGCCCCAGTACGAGTTGCCTGGCCAACCAGTTGTCCTGACTGAGACTATAATGCTGACAACCATTGGGACGAATATAACCAGGCTAAAGATAACCTGATGGTAGCCCTTCAAGAAATAGACAAAAAGTTTAAATTGGCAAGAGTTTCAAAGAATGACCCAGAAACAGAAAACCCAGACGCCTTTTGGGTCTGCCTCTAGGAGGCAGCCATAGCCCATGCTCACTTAGATCTTAATTCTCTGAAAGACCAGAGAATCCTCACCTCCACCTTTGTGGACCAATCTACCAACATCATTAAAACACATTTCCATCGAATTGTGTCAAATTGGTCCAGCCTGGAGCTTTCGGAGTTGCAGAGAATTGCAAACTTCATCTATGACCAGAGAGAGAGGCTGAGAGAGGAAGAAAAAGAATGAAAAGAGATAGAGAGAGAGACAGGAAAAGTAGAAAGGAAAGGAAGGAGGACCTGCAAATCTTCGCAGCCATACATAATGAAGCCAGACAAACAAACAACCTGTCATTTGAGAGGCGACATCAGTGCCCACAGTGTGAGGAGGAGGGATTGCCTGAACATAAGTGTCAGCACTGCCTTAAGTGTGGCAAAACGGGCCACTTTAAATATAACTGCAGAAAAAACCCTTGTGACACCGCCAGTTGCCACCCAGAGCTCCTTTTCCTAGGAAGAGATCCTTTCAAAATAGGGAAAGGAGATATCAGGAAGAGCCCCCTTGGGAACAGAAAAGGGAAAACGAACTCCCATATCAATGACTAGACTCAGGAAAAGAGGAATTTCTAGCCACTTTTGCCGGGCTGGCCATTCCCCTAAGGAGCAGTCAGGACGGGGAACCCTCATTACAATCACAATAGGGGGAAAAGAGTATGAATGTTTGGTAGATACCAGAGCCACCTCATCTCTCATCACTACCCCTCCCTTTAAGGGCTCCATAATACCAGGAGCCCAGGATAATATAGTAGTAGTGTGTGTGTGTGGGGGGGAATTATCTCCGTAAAATTCACCAAAGAATTGAAAGTAGAGATCAGCCCTTTCTTTTTGAATCATGCCTATTTGCCCACAGTCTCCTTTGTCCCTTATGGGCTGAGACTTGCCGTGCAAAATAGGGGCCACAATAAAGTGTAACAAAACTGGAGTAATATTAGATATTCCTGCAGAGCACAAACATTTTTTAGTCCTAAACAAGGAACAGCTGCACGAAGATTTTAGAAACTTCCCCGCCTCCCTCTGGGGCTGGGACTCTACCAAAGTAGGATATTTGAAAGGAGCCACTCCAGTCAGGATCCAGGTGAAAAAGGGACCACCCCTGTGCGTTCCCCAATACCAGATCCAAACCAAAGCGACAAAGCCCATCAAGAAACTAATTGAGGTGTACCTAAAACAGGAGGTTCTTCGTAAATGCACCTCCCCCTGTGCCACACCTATTTTTCCAGTCCGCAAGCCAAAATTAGACCAGGACGGAAATCCAGTCTTCAGATTCATTCACAATCTAAGACTGGTAAAACAGTCACGTGATACCCCATGCCCCAATAGTCCCTAACCCAGCTACCCCAAGGACATACAGAGTTCTCCACCCTTTTTTGCAAATCCTTAAAGCAGACCTTTCCTCCATAGCCCTGATGGTCCAATATGTGGATGATCTTCTGCTTGCCTCAGACACTGACCAGATCTGCAAGGCTGACACCCATAAGCTGCTTTTATCATTAGTACAGAGGGGGCATAAGGCGTCACCTTCCAAACTGCAATACCTGCAACAGGAGGTCACCTTCCTGGGCTATATTATTGCCCCCAGAATCTGAAAGTTAGCTCCAGGGAGGGTTGAAACTATCCTTAAGATGAAACCCCCTTGTACAAAAAGACAGGTGCAAACCCTACTGGGTGTCCTGGGGTTCTGCCGCCCATGGATTCCATCATTTGGGGAGTTAGCTAAACCTCTCATTCAACTAACTGTTAAAGACATGCCGGATCAAATTGCCTGGACCAAACCACTAACCTTACTTTCTCAAAGATAAAACAGATGCTAGCATCAGCGCCAGCACTGGGTCTTCCCAATTACAAAAATCTTTTCTGCTGTTTATCCATGAAAACCAGGGAGTGGGATCAGGGGTCTTAGCTCAGCAATTTGGATCTTCACTACGACTGGTCACATATTACTCAGTACAGCTCGATCCAGCAGCAAAGGGAATGGTCCCATGCCTGAGACCAGCCACCACAGAAATTGTAAAAAGATCAAAAGACCTAGTTCTGGGCCACCCCCTTGTCCTAAAAGTACCCCATGATGTGCTTGCTATCCTTCTGAAATCACAAACGCAAGCCTTCACCCAGCAATGTCTAGCTCAATATGAAGCCGAGCTCTTCACCACCGATCACATTTCATTCGAGAGGTGTATGACTTAAATCTGGCTACCCTATTACCAACAGAGCAAGCAAAGGAAAACCTGCATGATTGCCTACATCTTATCCAAGACACAGAGCTGCCCCAACCCGACCTCACCAATATCCCCCGGTTAAATCCGGATTTTCTACTATTCACAGACAGTTCTTCATATATGCATGAAGGGGGTAGAGTGATAGGAGCAGTTGTCGTCTCTCTCCACGAGATAGCGTGGGCAATGCTGCTCCCACCTTCTTACAGCGCTCAAGCTGCTGAACTCATGGCTTTAATACAAGCCTGCAAGGAGGCGAGGGATCATCTACCAATGTGTACACAGATTTAAGATATGCGTTTGTGATCTGTCACGCTACTGGAGTGCTATGGAAACAACAGGGATTCCTGACGTCGTCAGGACAACCCATAGTACACACCAAATTGGTCTCTAAATTACTAACTGCTGTTCAGTTGCCCTCTAAAATAGCAATTATACATTGCAGGGCACATCAAAGGGATAATTCGGAAATAACGAAGGGTAACCACTTTGGAGATCAAGCTGCCAAATGGGCTGCCATACAGCCTCTACCAGCAAACCCAATAGCCCCTGCTTTGAGGGTAGACACAGAAATCCCATAGAAAGACAAACTGGAGGAGGGGGAGGGGGAACACTGCAAAGAAAAATTAGAGGCAGATTTTAGGGAGGGGTTTTGGAGGGTCCCTGATGGAAAACCTATATCCCCCTCCATCTCCTACGACTTATCTGTCAAAGGTTGCATGCCAAAGGCCATTGTGGAACTCAAGCAATGGTAGATGCTATACAAGGAGTCTGGTATGCACCAGGAGTATATCAAAAAGCCACAAGAGTAGCAGGGACGTGTAAAACTTCTCAGACTAATAACGCCACCTCCAGGAAGGCTACCCACATTGGAGGTAGACCATGGGCTCAACACCCATTCGAAAAATTACAAATGGATTACATACAGCTGCCCAGAGTGAATGGTTTTCAATATGGCCTTGTATGCAGGGACCAATTAACCCACTGGATTGAGGCTTTCCCATGCCACCATGCTACAGCACTAGAAACAGCCAGGCATCTATTAAAAGATATAGTGCCATGATTTGGGGTGGCCAGCATTATAGACAGGGATAGAGGGAGAAATTTTTTAGTGCAAATCCTTACCCACATATACCAAACCCTTGGTATCAGATAAAACCTACACACCCCTTTTCTCCAACTAGTTCTGGAGGAACAGGAAGCGCTAACCTGGAAATATTCTCCCGGGTAAACTTTGCCAGGAGACACATTTAACATGGCCACAAGCCCTATCCATTGCTTTGTTTTACCTAAGAACCAGGCCTCAATGAGACATGGGTCTGTCACCCTTCGAACTACTTTCTGAAGGCAAGCTGTTAAGGCAAACTGGTTAATTGTCCTATTAGGAAGTTTCTCCTTAATTCCAGGTTGCTTCTCTCTTTGATCAGTTTCCAACCATTGTTTCTTGTCCTTCCCTCTGGGGCTTTGGTGAATAACGTGACCCCCTCTTCTTTGTGACAGCCCCTCAAATACTGGAATACTGCTATCATATCTCCCCTATTTCTTCTTTTCTTTAGACTAGCCAAACCCAAGTCCCGCAGCCGTTCTATGTTTTATGTTCGTATGTTTTAGTCTCCAGGCCTTTGATCATCTTAGTTGCTCTTTTCTGAATTTTTTCCAAACTCTCAACATCTTTTTTTTGATATGGTGACCAAAATTGGCTGCAGTATTCCAGGTGTGATCTTACTAGGGTTTTATAAAGCAGTAGTAATACTTCATGTGATCTTGATTATATGCCTCTGTTTATACAACCCAGGATTGTATTAACTTTTTTGATTGCTGTTGCACACTGCTGGCTCATTGTCAAGTGATCAGCCACTAGGACTCCAAGGTCCTTCTCACAGGTCTCACTTAATCTGTACTCGTACCTTTGATTTTTCCTGCCTAAATGTAAAACTTTGCTTTTCTCCATGTTGAAACTCATTTTGTTGGATAGGGCCCATTATTTAAGTTTGTCAAGATGTTTTTGGATCCTGAGTTTGTCTTCTGGGGTGTTGGCTACTCCTGACAGTTTGGTGTCATCTGCAAATTTGATGAGTTCCCCTTTAGTTCCCTCATCTAAGTCATTTATAAAGATATTGAAGAGTACTGGGCCTAAGACGGAACCTTGTGGTATCCCGCTGCTTACTTCTCTCCATGTGGATGTAGTACCATTGAGGACTACTTGTTGATTTCTATTTGCCAGCCAACTACAGATCCATCTGGTGGTGATTTGTCTATTCCACCTTTTTCTAGCTTACGAAGCAGTAGATTCTGGTCTACTTTGTCAAATGTCTTACTGAAATCTACGTATACTATGTCCACAGCATTTTGCTGGTCTACTAGTTTAGTCACTTTATCGAAGAATGAAATAAGATTGGTTTGACGTGATCTGTTTCTAATGAACCCGTGCTGGCTACTAGTTATAAATTTGTTTGTTTCTGATGTCATGGTTCCGATGAATGAGACAAATCAAACAAGTTGCAGTCATATTATTTATCTAAAAAGTCTTAGTAATGAAACAAAACATCAGCGCTCATGGAGGGATGCTAGCATCTGAAATCTCCTCTCCCCAAACCCATTGTAACACACACACAATCCCCACCCTTATCTACACATTATAAATCACATTATCCAATTAGTTTCACATTTATTTTATTTTATTTATTTATTTTAATTCCATTTATATCCCGCCCTTCTCCGAAGACTCGGTGCAGCTTACAAGCTTAGCAGTAGCCTTCATTCTATGTATATGCCTGCTTATTAGGGCTTTCACACACACCCCAAGCGGCATTATTACAAAGTCAGCTTAATTGCCCCCAACAATCTGGGTCCTCATTTTACCTACCTCGGAAGGATGGAAGGCTGAGTCAACCTTGAGCCTGGTGGGATGCGAACCTGCACTAATTGCAGGCAGCTGGTGTTACTTAAGGAGGCATTAGCCCACTGCTCCACCAAGGTCTCTCCTCCCATTCTGTACACAGGCTTCTTATCTTCTTAAAATAGACGTTAAAAATTCCCTCTTGCAAGATTCAAAGTGAAGCAGTTTAAACAAAAGGCTGTCTCTTACATTGTCAGTGTAAAAACATGTCAATGTTTGCAGCATTGACATCCAGCCATCCTTACAAAAAGAACAGATCCCATAATGTAAACAAACACAAGTTAGGAGCTGACTTTTGGTTTGTTGGGGTGTTTCTCATAAAACTTTTTGATAAGTCTGTCAGCTTTCATATTTATTTATTTATTTTTTATACCGCCCTTCTCCCGAAGGACTCAGGGCGATGTACAGGGCAATACAATAAAATACAATATATAAAAATTAAAAAGATATTAAATACAATAAATTTAATAAATTACAAAACATTAAAAAAAACCCAAACCCATCAGACCAGGCTGGCTTGTTCAAATAAATATGTTTTTAGGTCACGTTGGAAGGAGCGAAGGTCGGGAGCCGTCCGGAGCTCCACCGGTAAACAGTTCCACAGGTCTGGCGCGCCCACAGAGAATGCCCTCCCCCTGGGGGCTGCCAGTCAATACTCTTTCACTGACGGCACCCTAAGGAGGCCCTCTCTGTGGGAGCGCCCTGGACGAAGGGAAGTTGATGCCGGCAGCAGATGTTCCCGTAAGTAACCCAGGCCCATGCCATTTAGGGCTTTATAGGTCATAACCAGCACCTTGAATCTTACCCGGAGGGCAACTGGAAGCCAATGCAGCTCACGGAGTAGAGGTGTTACATGGGAGTATCGGGAAACTCCCACCACCACTCGCGCGGCTGCATTCTGCACCAGCTGGAGCCTCCGAGTAGTCCTCAAGGGCTGCCCCATGTAGAGAGCATTGCAGTAGTCCAAACGGGAGGTCACGAGTGCATGAATGACTGTGCGCAAGGCATCCCGGTCACATCTCCTATATGATCATCCAAGGAGAGCTGTGAATCTAGGAGGACACCCAAGTTACGAGCCCTATCTACGGGGGTTAATATCTCGCCCCCCATAATTAACGGTGGAATATTCTGAATTTCCCGAGACGCCGGCACACACAGCCACTCAGTCTTGTCAGGGTTGAGCCGAAGCCTGTTCCTCCCCATCCAGACCCTCCAGGCAGCGGGACATCACAGAGAGGGCATCACTGGGGTGGTTTGGGTGGTTTGGGGTGGTTTGGGGTGGTTTGGGGTGGAGATAAAAAGCTGGGTATCATCAGCATATTGATGATACCCAACCCCAAAACCACGAATGATCTCACCCAGCGGCTTCATATAGATGTTGAACAGGAGAGGCGAGAGGACCGACCCCTGAGGCACTCCACAAACAAGAGGCCTCGAGGCCGACCTCTGCCCTCCTGCCAACACCGACTGTGAACGTCCCAGGAGGTAGGAGGAGAACCACCGTAAAACGGTGCCTCCCACTCCCAACCCCTGAAGACACCGCACCCAAATTGCTTCAGACAATGGGTATCCCTTCTATTATACTAGGTACTGCAATTTTCCCTTAAAGATTCTAGAGTCAAGGATATGTTTCACTTCATAATGGGTCTGACCCGCTACTATGAGGGGTCCAGGAGCTTTCTTAAGGCGAGGTCTTAAAGCAGAAGCTCGAAAAGGTTTCAATAAGCTGCAATGGAACACCGGGTGAATTTTTCCCAAAAGTCTGGGGAGTTTCAATTTTACTGTGACCGGGTTGATGATTTTCATAATGGGGAAAGGCCCCAAGAATTTTGGTCCCAATTTCTTGCTGGGTAATTTGAGACGTAAATATTTAGTTGACAGATAAACCTTTTCCCCCATTTGGAATGTTCTTTGGGGAGCCCTCTTTTTATCAGCCTGTTTTTTATAAGTCTCAGAAGTCTTCTTTAACACCATTTTTGTGTTTCTCCAAACCTCTTCCCACCCCCTTATCCATTGATCAAGTGTCTGGGAAGTGGAGGGCACCTGAGGATAGTCAGGCATCGGGCTGAACTCTTTTCCTGTGGCTACTCTGAAAGGCATGTAGCCAGTGCTGCCGTGAACAGAATTATTGTAGGCCACCTTGGCGAAAGGGAGAAGGTCAGTCCAGTTTGTCTGTTGGTAAGAAACATAGCATCTGAGGTATTGCTCCACCATTTTGTTAGCCGATTCTGCAGCCCCATTGGTAGCTGGATGAAAAGCAGATGATAAGCCTTGAGATGATCCAATTAATTTAAGGAAATTCCTCCAAAATTTTGCTGTGAACTGCACTCCTCTATCTGAAATTATTCACTTAGGGGCACCATGCAGTCGGTAGATATGTTTCAGGAACAATTTAGTTAGTCATTGTGCAGATGGGGGTCCTTTATAGGTGATAAAATGAGCCTGCTTCAAAAACAGATCTATCACAGTCCATATGACAGTATTTCCTCTAACGTTGGGTAGGTCTACAATGAAGTCCATAGCTATTTCTTCCCATGGTTGAGAAGGGTCTGCTACCGACTGCAGTAGCCCAGGGGTTTTCCCTGGAATTCTTTTCATGGTGACACATACGGTACAATGAAGCCCGATTGGTACGGGTCTAGATAATCAGCTTCCTCCAGGAACAGAGGGAGCTGATGCGCCACGACGCTCTCAACAACCTTTGCAAGAAAGCGAAGATTGGAGACCGGACGAAAGTTATTTAATACAGCTGGGTCCAGGGCAGGCTTCTTGAGGAGGGGTCTCACCACCGCCTCCTTCAAGGCAGCGGGAAAACTACCCTCCCTCAGAGAAGCAGTTATCACTGCCTGGAGCCAGCCTCGTGTCCCTTCCCGGGCTGCATAAACCAGCCAGGAGGGGCACAGGTCCAACAAACACGTGGTGGAGCTCAGCTTCCCCATGATCCTGTCCACATCTTCAGGAGTCACAGGATCAAACTCCTCTCAGATAATATCGACAAGACTGCCCTCGTCCTCATCGTCAGACTCTGCCCAGTCGGAGTCCAAACCGGTCCGAATCCGAGCGATTTTGTCCAACAGATGTTGACTAAACTCCTCAGCACGACCCTGCAAGGGCTCCTCCCTCACCTCCTGATTAAGGAGGGAGCGAGTTACCCTAAACAGGGCGGCCGGGCAATTATCTGCGGACGCGATGAGGGCAGCAAAGTGATTAGACCTTGCCGTCCTCATCGCTGCAAGATAAGATCTCGTGAAAGACCTTAGCCGCAACCGGTCGGATTCAGATCGGCTAGATCTCCAACAGCTCTCTAGGCCCCGTCTCCGACGCTTCATCTCCCGGAGCTCCATGGAAAACCATGGTGCCCATTGGGATCTGCACCAGGTCAAGGGCCGCATGGGTACAACCCGGTCAAGTGCCTCCATGGCCGCCTTTTCCCAGGCTTCCACTAGGGCATTGGCCGAGCTGTGAGCAAAGGAGGCAGGTGGGGACCCAAGCGCCGCCTGGAACCGCTCCGGGTCCATTAAGTGCCTAGGGCGGAACCATCTCGTTGGTTCAACCACCCCACGATGGGGAGTGGCAAAACGGAAGACCAACCGCAGGAGGTAATGATCGGTCCATGTCAGGGGTATAACAATTGGAGAACCCCCACCCAGATCATCTAACCACCGTCCAGATAGGAAAACCAAATCAAGCGTGTGACCCCCCCCATGAGTTGGACCCTGAATAACTTGCGTCAGGTCCATGGCCGTCATGGAAGCCATGAACCCCCGAGCTAACTCAGATGATCCCCCCAGGGATGGTAGATTAAAGTCACCCAAAACCATAAGTTTGGGGAACTCAATCACCAACCCTGAGAGGATGTCGAGAAGCTCGGGCAGGGCTGCTGCTGTGCGACTAGGCGAAAGGTACACCAGCAGCAAGCCCAACTGAGCTCTAGGGCCACATCTCAGGAGGAGGGACTCACACCCGACTATTTGGACAACGGTGGCCTCCCGCGGACATAAGGTCTCCCTCACAACTACCGTCACTCCTCCACCCCTACCCTGAGCTCGAGGCTGGTGCAGCACCCAGAAACCCGATGGACAAAGATCAACCAGAGGGACACCGCCCTCTGGGCCCAACCAGGTCTCCGTGATGCAAGCCAGGTCCGCATGCTCCCCCTCAATCAAATCACATATAAGGGGAGCCTTATTAGCTACGGACGTGGCATTAAGATACACGAGCCTGAGCTCAGGTGGCTGCTCATCCCCGCCCCCGGAACCATAGGCTGAAACCAGGGGGTCGGAGCTTATGATGCCAGCCATCTCTGCATGTTAGGGAGGTTTGATTATCTTTGAACCATTGATCAGTAAGGTGCTCTCATTTTAACTTCTTCACTCCTGGGTCATCAGGATTAGGGGTTCTGCGAGGTGTGAGTTGTGCCACAGGTTGTGAACTGGGGATAATTGCCTCGTAGACCTCTTCACGTTCACTTTTGTACTGTGGCAATTGAGACAGCACATCAGCTAGGAAGTTTTTCCTTCCCAGTATGTACTTTAAAGTAAAATTAAAACGGTTAAAGTACTGTGCCCATCGTACTTGCTTTGCGGACAATTCGCAGGGAGTTTTTAGTGCCTCTAAATTTTTGTGATCTGTCCATACTGTTGCCAAGTTAATAGCCCCCATCTAATTGCAAAGGCCTCCTTCTCCCAGACTGTCCATCTCCTTTCGCCTTCCATGAATTTCTTAGAGGTGTAGGCACAAGATTGTAGGACTCCACTTTTATTCTTTTGTAGTAATACAGCTCAGACTGCCACGTTGCTGGCATCCGCTTGAATTACAAAGGGCTCCCTTGGGCAGGGGTGCTTTAGGATTGGTTCAGCCACAAATAGTCTTTTTAAATTCTCAAAAGCTTTCTGACAACTCATAGTCCATGCTAGTGGTTGGCCAGGTTGCGGTTTTCCCCCTCCCTTACCCATTTTGAGTAGTTCTGTAAGGGGTAGAGCAATCTCAGCAAAAGAGGGAATGAAATAATAATAATAATAATAATAATAATAATAATAATAATAATAATAATAATAATAATAATAATAATAAAGGTCATCTAGTCCAACCCCCTGCTCAGGCAGGGAACCTTATAACATTTCAGGCAAATGGCTGTCCAGTCTCGTCCTAAAAACCTCCAGTGTTGGAGCATTCACCACCTCTGGAGGTAGGTTGTTCCACTGGTTAATTGTTCTAACTGTCAGGAAGTTTCTCCTTAGTTCTAGGTTGCTTCTCTCCTTGACTAGTTTACATCCGTTGCTTCTTGTCCTGCTTTCAGGTGCTTTGGAGAATAGCTTGACTCCCTCTTCTTTGTGGTATCCCCTGAGATATTGGAACACTGCTATCATGTCACCCCTCACCCTTCTCTTCGTTAAACTACACATACCCAATTCCAGCAACCGTTCCCTATATGTTTTAGCCTCCAGCCCCCTAATCATCTTTGTTGCTCTTCTCTGTACCCTTTCTAGAGTCTCGACATCTTTTTTACATCGTGGTGACCATAACTGGATGCAGTATTCCAGTTGGCCTTACCAAGGCATTGTAAAGTGGTATTAGTACTTCACGTGATCTCGATTCTATCCCTCTGTTAATGCAGCCTAGCACTGTGTTGGCTTTTTTGGCAGCTGCAGCACACTGCTGGCTCATATAGAGGTGATTGTCTACTAGGACTCTGAGATCCCTCTCACAGTTACTACTATTGAGCAAGGTACCACCTATACTATACCTGTGCATTTGATTTTTCCTGCCTAAATGTAGAACCTTACTTTTTCACTACTGAATTTCATTTTGTTAGATAGTGCCCAGTGTTCGAGTCTGTCCAGATCCTTCTGTATCTTAAGCCTATCTTCTGGAGTATTGGCTATTCCTGCCAGCTTGGTGTCGTCTGCAAATTTGATGAGTTCCCCATCTATCCCCTCATCCAAATCGTTAATGAAGATATTGAAGAGCACTGGGCCCAGAACAGAGCCCTGGGGCACCCCACTACACACTTCCTTCCATGTAGATTTATTTATTTATTTATTTTATTACATTTATATACCGCCCTTTCCCGAAGGACTCAGGGCGGTTTACAGGGTAATTAAAAAACAAAGATACAAAAGTTAAAAAACAAATTTTAAAAAAAATTATATTTGTCCCTGCATAAATAAAACCCCAGTTAAAATAAGATTAATCCTCAGCCTGGGCCAGAGAGCTCGAAGAGCCAGGTCTTCAGGCCCCGGCGGAATGAATGGAGGTTGGGGGCAGTCCTCAGCTCCACTGGCAGCTGGTTCCAAAGGGCAGGTGCCCCCACTGAGAAGGCCCTATCCCTGGGTGTTACCCGCCAGCAATCTCTTACCGGTGGCACCCTGAGAAGACCCTCCCTGTGGGAGCGCACTGGACGAAGGGAACTTGATGCCGGCAGCAGGTGTTCCCTCAGATATCCCGGACCCAAGCCATTTTGGGCTTTATAGGTCATCACCAGCACCTTGAATCTCACCCGGAGGGCAACCGGAAGCCAATGCAGCTTGCTGAGGTGTTACATGGGAGTATCGGGAAACCCCCATCACAACTCGCGCGGCCGCATTCTGCACCAGCTGAAGCCTCTGAGTGGTCCTCAAGGGCATCCCCATGTAGAGAGCGTTGCAGTAGTCTAAATGGGAGGTCACGAGCGCATGAGTGACTGTGCGTAGGGCATCTCGGTCCAGATAGGGTCGCAAATGGCGCACCAGGCGAACCTGGGCAAAAGCCCCCCTGGTCACGGCTCATATATGGTCTTCAAAATTGAGTCATGAATCCAGGAGGACGCCCAAGTTGCGAGCCCTATCAACGGGGGGGTAACACCTCACCCCCCATCGTTAGAGATGGAATAGTCTGGTTGACCCGAGATGCCGATATGCACAGCCACTCAGTCTTGGCGGGATTGAGACGAAGCCTGTTTCTCCCCATCCAGACCTGGACCGCCTCCAGGCACCGGGACATCACGGCGAGATGCAGTTCCATTGAGGACCACACGCTGAGTACGGCCTGTCAGCCAGCTATGAATCCATCTGGTGGTGATGCTATCTAACCCACATTTTTCTATCTTATCAAGTAGTAGGTTGTGATCTACTTTATCAAATGCCTTACTGAAGTCCAAGTAAATTATATCTACAGCATTCCTCTGGTCCACTAGTTTTGTCACTTGGTCAAAGAATGTAATAAGATTTGTCTGGCATGATCTGTTTTTGACAAACCCATGTTGGCTTTTAGTGATGACTTTGTTTGCATCAAGGTGTTCGCTGATTTGTTGTTTGATTATCTTTTCCAGAATCTTCCCAGGTATTGAGGTCAGGCTGATAGGTCTGTAGTTTCCTGGTTCTATTTTTTTCCCTTTTTTGAAGATGGGAACTACATCAGCTCTCTTCCAGTCCTCTGGTAGTTCCCCAGTGCTCCAGGATTTTTGAAAGATATAGTTCAGTGGTTCTGAGATCACGTCTGCCAGTTCCTTGAGAACTTTGGGGTGTAATCCATCTGGTCCTGGTGATTTGAACTCGTCTAGGCTGGACAGGTGTTCACTTACCATTTTTTGCCAATCTTAACTTGCATTTCTATTCTGTTTTTTATGGCACTGGTTTTGGTAGGTTTGACTGTTTTTTCCCTTTGTGTAAAGACAGATGTAAAAAATGAGTTAAATAGTTCTGCTTTCTCCCTATTGCTTGTCACCTATTGCTTGACTGTAGAAATTGGGAAACCCTAGGAAGCTTTGGAGCTGTTTGCAAGTCTTTGGGGACTGCCATTCAATTATCGTTTTCACTTTGCCTGGGTCCATTCGATGCCCTCGTCGGAAATTCTATAGCCAAGATAATCCAATAGGGTTTGGTGAAATTCACATTTTGACATTTGACATAAAGCTTGGCATTCAATAGTTTAACACTTCTACATACATTTGTTAACTGGTTGGCAAAGAGTTCATCTGTTTCTTTTGATTGGTTGGGTGGCCTGTAAAATACACATATGGCAATGTCACTTTTTTCTCTTATATTGACCCATATGCATTCTGGAGAGATTTTATCTTGGATCATGTGCATTTCTGTAGTTATGTAGTGTTCTCTTACATATATAATCTTAGAATCTTACATATAAGATTCTTCCATTCTGTAAAGTGCAATGAGAAGGAGCATGATATAGCCATCCTGTATGGAAGATCCCATGCTTTGAAACTTGCTTATCCCCAAGATCTTATTACTTATGGCTACCTAGAAGGGCTGGATCTATTTCAGCCCCCATCAATTAAACTAGACCAGGAATCAGAAAAGCTAAAACTACTTTTATAGAGAGTGGTTATAATAACAGAATTTTGTAAATCTGTTTGTCCTCCCCTTCTTTACTCTTGTGAATTAGGGAGGTATCTATCTTTCACAAATATTCTGCTTATTGTGGACACAGATGTTTTTGTTGTTGTTTAGATTCCTTTTTTTGCTTACCTTTATATTTTATAAATAACTCAAAGTGGCAAACATACCTAATATTCCTTTCTCTTCCTATTTTCCCCACAATAACAACACTGTGAGGTGAGTTGGGCTGAAAGACAGAGTAACTGGATCAAACTCACCCAGTCTGCTTCCATGCCTAAAGCAGGACTAAAACTCACGATCTCTTGATTTCTAGCCTGATGCCTTATACCTAATCATTACACCAAACTGGTTTTGATAATGGAGCTCATATAGTATACCTCAGTCAAGATCATCTTCCTTACTCTTGTCAATTTACATTTTTATTTTTTTTTGTCTTTATTTTTTTTCTTTTGAATAAAATAAAGTTGTATGAAAAAAATTATCTTCCGTACTCTTCATATTTTGGAAGTTGATTGTATTCAGCCGTTGTTTCCAGAATAGATAATTTTATAATCTATCAGCTGCATTATTATACTAGTCTATGTTATCATTATATTTATGTTTTATGTACTATCTGCAACCTTTCAGATTGAAATAACTGAAGCAAGGAAAATAGGTAGGTGTTGAGATGCACCAAAGAGAGAATGCAAGAATTTTTTTCTCTTTATTTTAATATTTCAAAGTAACCATCATAAAGTCAATTAGGGCAGGGGTCGGCAACCTGAAACAGTGAAAGAGCCACTCGGAACCGGTTCCCTCAAAAAAAAACACCTGGGGAGCCGCAAAATGTGTGTGCGCATGCACGCGCACACACACATACGTACAACAGGGGGCTTGATTGAAGAGTAGAGCCACCCTAAGGCGAGACATGCACCAGCCCTGCCCCCATCGCTTCTCCTCCCCTTGGAAAAGACTGCTCTGAGGGAGCTGAGGAAGAGGCCGAAGGGGAGAAGGAGCTGCTGCAGCAAATCTTCCAAGGCTGCTGCTCGGACTTGCCTATCTCAGTTTGCTTTGGGATTTGAGGGTTTTTGTGGGATTTTTGCATGCAGTTTACTTGGGGGGGAGGAGGAGGAGGAAGCGCGGAGCAGTGAGGGGAATAGGGCAGAGAAAGAGAGAACGAAAGGCAGACGAGGAGGGCTCCTCCCTTCCTCTCCAAGGCAAGCTGCCCTCCTCTCCATCCTGCACCCCTCTCCAAAGAGTTTGGCTGGCAGTTTGTCAATCACCATTCTTCCTCCTCCTCTTCCTCCTCCTCATTCTGGCTTGAGCACAGACTTTGTGCCAGAAGAAGAAGAAACGGGGCGCTTCCCCCCCACCCGCTGTTTCTCTTCCTCTCTTCCTTCTCCCATCACTTCTTTGGCGCGTTTGCTGGGAGCCCGCCCAGATTTGAACACCTTGGATTTCGACTCTTCCTCCCACACACCCCATCTCCATGCATCCTTTATTCCTCCCCCCACCCTGACACCGGCACAGCCCATCCCCTTTTTCCTGTCCTTCCTAGCTTGCAATGGGACTAGCATGGAAGGTGATGCCGCCGCTGCCACCACCACAAAGAGGGTAGCAGCCCTGGCGCAGAGGCCAGAAGGGACTCTGCTTTCATTGTTTAATGATGGCTTCTCTCCAGCCATCCAATTGCGTGGCTCCTCCCTCCTCCAAGCCTCGAGCTCGCCGGCCCTCTCTTTTTCCTGCAATTCCCTCATCATCATAAAAAATAATGAAAGGTATGAGAGACAGCAGCAGCGTTTTCAGAGGAGGGGAGCCCGAAGAAGGCGCAGCAGGTGGGAAAAGGGCTGCTGCCGTCTCGCCCAACTCCATCCCCACCCCACACTTTCGCAGCAGGGCCATCCGGCCCTTTTTCCACCTGCTGTGCCTTCCTCGGGCTGCCCTCTTCCGACCACGCTGCTGCTGTGTCGCCCAACTCCCTCCCCACCCCACTCTTTTTTTATTGAAAAGTTTTAAAATACATTTTTAGAACATATACCCCATCTCCCCCACCCCCCTCCCCATCCCTCCCATCCCAACACTCCCCCTGACTTCCCAGAGCTGAATACAGGGTATTACATCATACAATCTTACTCTAAAATATTCTAATTACTATAATTACTCTTTAAACCATATCGCACTTTAACTCTCCTTAGCCATAGAAAACAAAAATAATACAGCCTCTAATTATAATAACTAATAACTATTCATATGCTAAATGATACTTTGTAGTCCCATATTTGTTCTGAATATAATCAATCCATCTTCTCCATTCCACTATATATCTCTGTTGCGAGTGATCTTTCACATATGCCGAGATTTTGGCCATTTCTGCCAAGTTCGAAACTTTCAAAGTCCATTCTTCAATAGTAGGCAGATCCTCCTTCTTCCAGTATTGCGCTACCAAAAGTCTTGCAGCTGTTATTAAATTCAGCATCAATTTAGTTTCTATAGCAGTACAATCAGTGATAATACCCAACAAAAACAATTGTGATAAAAATCTTATCTTTTTCTTAAAGATCTTCTGCATATTCCACCAAATTTTAATCCAAAAAACTTTAACTTTTTTACAAGTCCACCATACGTGATAATACGTTGCATCATCACAACCACATCTCCAACATTTTGGCTGACAATTTGGATACATACATGCTAATTTTTTGGAATCTAAATGCCATCTATAAAACATTTTGTAAAAATTCTCCCTTAAGTTTTGTGCCTGTGTAAATTTAACATTCCTAACCCATATTTTCTCCCAAGTATCCATTATTATTGGTTCTTGAAAATTCTGGGCCCATTTTATCATGCAATCTTTAACCAATTCCGCTTCTGAGTCAATTTCTATCAATGCATTATATATCCTTCTTATATGCGCTCGACTTTGATCTCTAATTTGCTTTACCAAATTCCCATCTGATATTGAAATACCAATTTTCTGATCTTCTTTCCATCTAGCCTGTAACTGCCCATACTGAAACCAAGTTTGTACTATTTTTTTTCCTTTTAAAATATTGAAAGACTTCAATTGCCATTCATTCTTTTCCAATCTAAGAATTTCTTTATATGTTATCACATCATGTTTAAATCCCACATTTATGTTTTCTATTGCATGTTTAGGTATTGCCCAAATAGGAATTTTATAATTCAATTTGTGTCGATATTTTTTCCAAACTCTCAACAAGGCAGACCTTAATATATGTGTTTTAAAAACTTTGTCCACTTTTTTTATCATACAATAAATAAGCATGCCACCCATATAACAAATCACACCTTTCAATATTCAATAAACTCCTTTGTGTTAAATTAAACCAATCACTAATTGACGATAATGCTGCCGCCTCATAATATAATTTAAGGTTGGGCACTTTGAGACCACCTCTTTCGCGTACATCTTGCATTATCTTAAATTTAATTTAATTTAATTTAATTTAATATTTGCATTTGTATACCGCCCTTTCCCTGAGGACTCAGGGCGGTTTACAGGGAATTAAAATCGAAACATACAAAAGTTAAAACCAATTAAAAAAGCATTAAATTCACCCTGTAGATTAAAACCCCAGTTAAAATTTTCTCCTCAGCCTGGGCCCGAGAGCTCAAAGAGCCAGGTCTTCAGGCCCCGGCGGAATGATCGGAGGTCAGGAGCAGTCCTCAGCTCTACCGGCAGCTGGTTCCAGAGGGCAGGCGCTCCCACCGAGAAGGCCCTATCCCTGGGTGTCACCCGCCGGCAATCTCTCACCGGCGGAACCCTGAGCAGACCCTCCCTGTGGGAGCGCACTGGGCGAAGGGCATTTGATGCCGGCAGCAGGTGTTCCCTCAAATAACCCGGACCCAGGCCATGTAGGGCTTTATAGGTGATAACCAGCACCTTGAATTTCACCCGGAGGGCAACCGGAAGCCAATGCAGCCAATTTAACTCTCGGTCTCTTCCCTGCCCAAATAAATTTATTAATACCTCTCTCCCATTCCTCCAAATTTGAATCTTTTTTAAGTATAGGTATCATTTGAAATAAAAATAAAAATTTAGGTAAAACATTCATTTTCACAGCTGCAATTCTTCCCAATAAAGACAGTTGTAATTTTCTCCAACTATCAAGCTCTTTTTGTATTTTTAACCATAAAAATTCATAATTATTCTTATATAATTTAGTATTTGAGGCTGAAAGATGTACCCCCAAATATTTAACCTTTTTAACTATTTCAAATCCCGTTAATTTTTCGAAGGCTACCTTTTGTTCTATAGTCATATTTTTAGACAATATCTTAGTTTTTTGTCTGTTCACCTTAAATCCAGAAATTTGTCCATATTGTAAAATTATTTCCATTAAATCCAAAACTGATTGAATTGGTTGACTTAACGTAATAACCAAGTCATCTGCAAACGCTCTCAATCTATACTCTTGATCTCTAATTTTAATTCCCTGTATTTTCTTTGAGTCACGTATTTTAATCAATAATATTTCCAATGTTAAAACAAACAACAATGGTGATAGTGGACATCCCTGTCTTGTACCCTTTTCAATTTTACAAGCTTCTGATAAGCTACCATTATTATTTGTGCTGTTTGTTTTTGATATATAGCCCTAATAGGTTGTAAAAACCTATCCCCAAACTGCATCTTCTCTAACACTTTAAATAAGAATTGCCAATCCAATTGATCGAAAGCTTTTTCAGCGTCCAAAAAAATCAGCGCTGCAGGGACTTGGGTATTTCTTTCTAAATATTCTAATACATTTACATTGTATCTCACATTATTTTTCATTTGCCTACCACTTATGAATCCTGTTTGATCAGCATAAATCATTTGTTGCATAACCTTCATCAATCTATTTGCTAAAATTTTTGCAAATATCTTGTAATCAGTATTTAACAACGATATAGGTCTATAATTTTTAGTTTGTACAAGATCTTGATCTTCCTTTGGAATCAACGTTATAAATGCTGTTTTCCATGATGGAGGAACCTCCCCTCTGGATTGAATTGTTCTAAACAGTTCTTTTAAAGGTTCCACCATCTCTAGTTGTAAATTTTTATAATAAATAGCAGTCAATCCATTTGTCCCAGTTGCCTTACCTACTTTTAATTGTTTAATTGCTAGAATAATTTCTTCAGTGGTTATCAATTGATTCATCTCTTCCCATTGCTCTTGTGTGAGCGCCGGGATATTCACTCCTTGCAAATAACTATCTATGTCTAAACCTTGACTTTTATCCCTTGCATACAGCTTAGAATAAAATTCAACAAAGGCCTTTTTAATGAGATTTTGCTGAAACACTTCTTTACCCCTATACTCTATCTTATCTATATGACGAGATCTTTGTTTTTTCCTTAATAAATAAGCTAACCACCTACCAGGTTTATTTGCGTTATTAAAAATATTATGTTTAGCATATCTTAAATTAGTTGCCACCTGGTCCGCCAATAGCATATCAAACTGACCTCTTAACAAATTAATTGATTCTTTTAGCCTCTTATCAGATGGATCCATAATAAAAGCTTTCTCTTTCCTCTTTATTTTCTCCTCTATTTCTTTACGCTTAAATTCCATTCTACGTCTATATTTATTGTTCAAATATATTAAGACTCCTCTCATATAAGCTTTACTTGCATCCCATACCATTTCAATAGAAGTACCTTTATGCATATTTGTAATAAAAAAATCTTTATCTGCTTTTTACATTCTTCCACATTTTCTACATATCTAAATACATTTTCATTTAATCTCCATGATCTTCTGTCACCATTACCCTTATCCAATTCCATCCAAACTGGACTATGGTCCGATAAAGGTTCTTGGACATATCTTGATCTTCTTAATCCTAGAAAAAAATCATTAGTAATTAATATAAAATCAATCTTAGAAAAGGACTGATGTCTGTCAGAAAAAAAAGTAAAATCCTTTTCATCCACGTTTCTTTCTCTCCAAATATCTCTCAATTCCAAATCATCTTTCAAATCAAAGAAAGATTTAGGCAATCTAGCATGATTAGTAGTATTTTTAAAAGATCCTTTCTTATCCTTCTGCGTGTCCATAACATCATTCCAGTCTCCTATTAAAATACAAGACTTGTAATCCCATTGAATTATTTTGTTACGTAGCAATTTATAAAATTCTTCTTGTTGTTGATTAGGAGCATATATTCCAATTACAAGTATTTTCTTCCCTTCAATCAAAAGTTCAATAATAATATTAGTTGCCACTTGATCTCCCATTAACATATCAAACTGACCTCTTAATAAAGTAATTGCCTCTTTAATCTTCCCATCAGATGGATTCTGAATTAGAGCCTTTTCTTTTTCCTTAATTTCATCCTCTAATTCTTTCCTCTTAAATTCCAATTTACGTCTATGTTTATTATTCAAATATATTAATACACCTCTCATATAAGCTTTACTTGCATCCCAAACCATCTCAATAGGAGTACCTTTATAAATATTAATTTAAAAAAATTCTTTCATCTGTTTTTTACACTCTTCCACATTTTCCTGGTATCTAAACAAATTTTCATTTAAACGCCAAGACTGTCTGTCTCCATTATCTTTTTCTATCTCCAACCATACTGGACTATGATCAGATATAGTTCTTGGACAAATCTTGATCTTCTTAATCCTAGAAAGTAATTAGTAATTCATTAGTAATTAATACAAAATCAATCCTGGAAAAAGATTGAAGCCTATCGGAAAAAAAAGTAAAGTCTTTTTCTTGCAAGTTCCTTTCTCTCCAGACATCCCTCAATTCCAAGTCATCCTTCATCTCAAAAAAAGATTTAGGCAGTTTAGCATGACTTGGCGTACTTCTAAAAAGACCTCTCTTGTCCATTTGTACATCCAAGACGCCATTCCAATCTCCCATAAAAATACAAGATTTATAATCCCACTGAATAATCTTGCTGTGTAGTAATGTGTAAAAGTCTCCTTGCTGCTGATTAGGAGCATATAATCCAACCAAAAGTGTTTTCTTGCCTTCTATTAATAGTTCAATTATAACATATCTTCCTTGTTTATCTGCTTCAATTAAACTCGCTGTTAAAGTATTCTTGACATAAATAACAACTCCATTTTTCTTGTCAGGCGCAGAAGTAATAAACTGTGTGCCCAACCTAAAGTTTATCAAGTACTTTTGATCAACCGCTCGAATATGTGTTTCCTGTAAGGAAATAACATCATTTTTAAATTGCTTTAGATATTGAAATACTTTCTTTCTCTTTTTTTATTAAAGAGTTTTACAAAAACAAGATTTTACAATATATCCCCAAATCCCCCCCACCCCAAACCCGCCCACTTCCCCCCCCCCACTTCCCAGAGCTAAATACAGGATTATAGCTATAATAATCATATTCTAAATAAAAATTATGCATAACATACAATTAACCAAATTCATAATGTGCTTTAACTCCCCTTTAACATAACTACATACAAAGTACCAATAACAATATCCCTCTAAAATCTACTCATAAGCTAAATGGAACTTTTTAGTCCCATATTTGTTCTGAATATAATCTATCCATCTCCTCCAAACTGAAATATATCTTTCCTGTGAGTGATCTTTCAAGTAAGCAGAAATCTTAGACATTTCTGCAAGATTCGAAACTTTAAACACCCATTCTTCTATAGTAGGCAAACTATCCTTCTTCCAATATTGTCCCACCAGTAACCGTGCTGCTGTTATCATATTCAACATCAAATTGGTTTCTTTAACATCACAATCTACAACAATACCCAATAAAAACAATTGCGGAGAAAACTTTATCTTTCTCTTAAAAATCTTTTGAATGTTCCACCAAATTTTAATCCAAAAAGCTTTTATATTTCTACAAGTCCACCACATATGAAAATAGGTGGCTTCTAAACTACCACATCTATAACATTTAGACTGTAAATTAGGATACATGTTAGACAACTTCTTGGGATCCAGATGCCATCTATAAAACATTTTATAAAAATTTGAGCCTGAGTAAATTTAACATTTCTGACCCAAATTATCTCCCAAGTGTCCAACGAAATTGGTTCCTGAATATTTTGTGCCCACTTTATCATACAATCTTTAACTAATTCCATTTCCGAATCCAATTCAATTAAAGCATTATATATCCTCTTTATATGTGCACAATTTAAGTCTCTAATTTGTTTTACTAAATTTTGATCTATAATTGTGATGCTTTTGGAGCGCTTCTTCCAACATCACCTGCACTATCTTTGGCTTCGCTCCTCCCACTGCTTCACTATAAGTAAGTTTTTGAGATGAAATCATGGCTCTCTGCTGTTCTTGCTCTTGTCTCATTCGTCTAGCTGCAGCGCGTGTCATTCTTTGGTCTCTAACCTCCTCCGTTGGTACTGAAATCTGATCCACTCCAGTAGCTTTCTGGAATTCTCCATCTTTTGACTGCGTAACTCCTTCAGCACCTTGTATACTCTCACTTTGTGGTTGACGCTCCCCTTCACCATTCCTCCTTTTAGATTCCAGAAGTGGTAGGGGGCCTGCCTTCAAAATATTAGCATAAAAATCTCGTGCCTGTAAAACTGTGATGAGACGATATCTCGTGCCTGCGTGCATCACCACCATACCTACTGGGATCTCCCATCTAAACTGGATATCCCGTCGTCTTAATTCTTCTGCCAAAAAAGCAAATTCTTTCCTTCTCCTTAAAATTCTTGGAGGGATCTCTTTCAAAATTAAAACTTCTTGCTCTGCAACTGTAAATTTATTATTATAAAAGGCTTGAATAACCTCATTTCTAATTGCTCTCTTTGTAAAATAAACCACCACATCTCTAGGTAGCTTCCTTTGTCCAGGAATTGACACGAAATATTTTATCTATATCCACCATAATATCTTCTGCTGAACGCCCCAGAATCTGTTCAAGAGCTTCTGAAAATACTTTTTTCAAATTTTCCTTAGGGTCTTCCTTCAAGCCTCTAATTCTCACAGCAAACTCCATCTCTCTATGCTGCACCAATAATAAATCATCATCAATCTTTTCCATCACTGTTTCAGCATCCATCATTTTGGCATCTAATCTCATATTATTTTGACTAAGTTCTTCCACTTTCTCATCCAAGCCATTCCTTGAAATGCAAGCAAAATGTCTGCCCTTATTTCTGTATTCTTCTCCTCAATAAGCTCAGCTAATTGCTGAGATTGTTTTTTTAAAGACTCCTGCAAAACATCCTGCAGATCTTTTATTGTTAAAGCTGGTGCGGGTGCGGGTGCCGGAGGAGGGAGCATTAGCGCCTGTAATGAAGATTGCTGAACAGGCGAAGCCCCCGCGCTTCTGGTAACTTTAGTTGACTTGGCAGCCATTTTCACCCACTTAATTCTATTGCGCACTTTCACTTTCCGCACCACTTAGAAGTTTCCCACAAAGTTTACTGAGTTAAAGTTCAAATACTTGCTCTTGCAGCATTCTCCTGCACAGCTCTGCCTGCATCCAAGTAATCCAAAGTTCGCTCTCACTGGCAGGGATGGTTGCAGCGTCCTGCTCTGTTCCAAAGCCTTAGAGCAGAGGCGCCCCGGAGTCCGGAGCAAACTCAGGCTTCGGGGGGGTCTCACACCCTTCAACCATCAGAGTTTCAACTCTGGCAGTCTGGGGGAGCTCTACCCCTGCCTGGGCGCTCACCCCCTCCTCTTCTCCCAAGGAGCGGGTTTCCGAGCCGCCAAAAAGCTGATTGTCACTGTTTTTGGCGGCTCTACGGAGACAGCGGGGCTGACAGCCGAAATGGCTGCTGTCAATAGAGCCTTGCCACCCGGAAGTCCATATAAAGAAAAAACTTTAAACTTTTGGAAAGAATTGTGGGAAAACCCAGTGGAACATAATAATACTGCCTCCTGGATCAAAGATATCCAAAAACAAGCAACACAAAACAAAATGGAGAATATTGCAATAACCACCGATATGGTTGCAAAACAAGTAAAGAAGGTCAAGAACTGGAGTGCACCTGGCCTGGACGAGCTGCATGGATACTGGTTGAAACACCTGACCAGCCTCCATCACCGCATGACCACTCAGTTTGATGAAATGCTTCAAAATGCCACAAGTGAAGAATGGTTAACAGCTGGTCGAACATACTTGATAATGAAAGACCCTGAAAAGAGCACAGAACCAAGCAAGTATACAAATAACAGAAACGAAGGCAGAATATAAGGAAAAACAACTGGATGACAGATTAAATAGATGGAAAACCAAAGCTTTGCATGGACAGCATTTGAAAAATGTTGAAGGAAAACAACTTGACATAGGCATGGCTTAAGATGGGAACCATCAAGAAAGAAACAGAAGGCTTAATACTGGCTTCTCAAGAACAAGCACAACAAACTAATGCCATGAAAGCAAAGATACAAAAATCTACTGACAATCCAAATTGCCGACTTTGCAACGACAAAGTTGTTTCATATTTAATATGTGAGTGCAGCAAAATTGTGCAAACTGATTACAAAGCTAGCCCTCACCGAGTTTCTAAACTAATCCACTGTGCATTGTGTAAAAAGTATGACTTGCCTGTGTATGAAAAGTTGTGGGAACATAGGGTGGAAAATGTTGGCGAGAATGAGAGGGTGAAGATCTTGTGGGACTTCTGAATGCAGTATTCTGTATACTAGTTTCCATCCGTTGCTTCTTGTCCTACCTTCAGGTGCTTTGGAGAATAGCTTGACTCCCTCTTCTTTGTGGCAACCCCTGAGATATTGGAACATTGCTATCATGTCACCCCTCACCCTTCTCTTCGTTAAACTACACATACCCAATTCCAGCAACCGTTCCCTATATGTTTTAGCCTCCAGTCCCCCAATAATCTTTGTTGCCGTTCTCTGTACCCTTTCTAGAGTCTCAACATCTTGTTTACATCATGGTGACCAAAACTGGATGCAGTATTCCAGGTGTGGCCTTACCAAGGCATTGTAAAGTGGTATTAGTACTTCATGTGATCTTGATTCTATCCCTCTGTTAATGCAGCCTAGCACTGTGTTGGCTTTTTTGGCAGCTGCAGCACACTGCTGGCTCATATTTAAGAAATTGTCTACTAGGACTCTGAGATCCCTCTCACAGTTACTACTATTGAGCAAGGTAACACCTATACTACACCCGTGCATTTGATTTTTCCTGCCTAAATGTAGAACCTTACTTTTTTCACCATTGAATTTCATTTTGTTAGATAGCGCCCAGTGTTCAAGTCTGTCCAGATCCTCCTGTATTTTAAGCCTATCTTCTGGAGCGTTGGCTATTCCTGTCAGCTTGGTGTCATCTGCAAATTTTCTTGCCTAATTGTAGAGCCTTCCTTTTTTCACCATTTAATTTTATTTTGTTAGATAGCACTCAGTGTTCAAGTCTGTCAAGATCCTTCTCTATCTAAAGCCTATCTTCTGGAGTATTGGCTATTCCTGCCAGCTTGGTGTCGTCTGAAAATTTGATGAGTTCCCCATCAAACGCAAAGATTTGTGCCAGTGTTTCTCAACTAATGACCTATAAAGCCCTTAATGGCTTGGGTCCAGACTATCTAAGGGAACACTTGCTGCCTGCATCATCTTCCCATCATCCTGTGCGCTCCCACAGGGAGGGCCTTCTCAGGGTACCGCCGGTTAATGAATGCCGGTGGGTTATTCCCAGGGGAAGGGCGTTCTCTGTGGGTGCGCCTGCCCTATGGAACCAACTACCTACGGAACTTAGGACTGCCCCCAACCTTCGCTCATTTTGCCGGGACCTGAAAACCTGGCTCTTCGAGCTGTTTGGCCGATACTGAGGGGTTTTTAATTTTAATTGGGTTTTAGATTTACTTTTGGGGCTTGAACTTAATTAATTGTTTTAATTGATTTTAATTTTTGTATTTCATGGTTTTAACTGCCCTGTAAACTGCCCTGAGTCCTACGAGAATAGGGCGGTATACAAATTCAATAAATAAATAAATAAATATATCTTCCTTGTATATCTGCTTCAATTAATTTGGCTATCAGACTCTTCTTCACATATATTACTACACCATTTTTCTTCTCTGGAGTGGATGCAATAAATTGTGTACCCAGTCTCAAATTTATCAAATATTTCTGATCAGATACCCGAATATGCATCTCTTGCAAACATACGTCATTTTTAAAATGTTTCAAATACTGAAATATTTTCTTCCTCTTTTGTGGTGAATTCAAACCATTAACATTCCAAGTCAGGAATTTTGCCGCCATCCTTTGCGACTTGAAGCCTCCGGAGCGCCTCCTGAAGATCTTCAGAGATATGTCTCTTCGGCCTCACTCCTCCCACTGCTTCACTTGATTCTTGAGTTGTAATCATCAAACATTGATCCTGTTCGTCGTTGTTGTTCTGCCTTACGTCTAGATGCTGCCCAAGTTATTCTTTGAGTCATAGGTTCTTCTACTAAAGCCAAGGGTTGCACAGTTTCAGAAGATTGCTGTTTTTCTTGTGACTGCCGCTCTCCTTCATCCTTTCCTTCTTTATCTTCTGAAGATGGCGGTGAACCTGCTTTCAATATATTAGTATAAAAATCTCATGCCTTCAAAACTGTATTAAGACGGTATCTTATTCCAGCATAATTCACCACAATCCCCTTGGTATCTCCCATCTGAACTGAAGCTGTTGTTTTTTCAATTCTTCTGCCAAAAAAGCAAAATCTTTTCTTTTTCTCAAAACTTTTGGGGGAATCTCTTTCAGAATCAAAACCTCCTGACCAGCAATTTTAAATCTCTTATTATAAAAAAATTGAATAATCTCATTTCTTATCTCTCTCTTCGTAAAATACACCACCACATCTCTTGGCAATTTCCTCTGCCTGGCAATTCAAGAGTTAACTCTGAAAACTTTATCTATCTCGCCAAAGAAATCTTTGGCTTGAAACCCCAAATTAGGTGCCAAGGCATCCACCAGCATCTCTTACAAATTCTCCTGAGGATTCTCTTTCAAACCTCTGATCCTCAGGGCAAACTCCATATCTCTATATTGTATCATCACAACCTCTTCATCCGTTTTATCCATTTTAAATTCAACTTCACCCATTTTGGCCTCCAACGTCAAATTATTTTGTTTCACTTCTTCCACCCGTTCATTCAGAGTCTCAATACATCCTGCTAGCCCCTGAAGTGCTAACAGAATGTCCTCCCACATTTCCTTGTTCTTATCCTCAATAAACACAGCCACCTGTTCAGTTATTTTTTCAGTCATTTTTTTCAGACTGAGTGGCTAAGGCCACTTTAAAGCATCTTGTAAGTCCTTTAACGTTACAGGTGGAGAAGCTGTGGGGGATGATGTCAAAGACTGCAATCCAGATTGCTGAACAGGCGATGTCCCTGCACTTTTAGTAACAGGGATTCTAGGAGGCTTAGAAGCCATTTTATAGCCAATTAACTCTCCATACACACTTTAACTTTTCTTCTCCTTTAACAACTAAAACCAAATCTTGTAAGTTTGGGCAGAGCAAATTTTAAGTCCAATTCCTCCTCAATCTCCCAGCAAACACTTTCACTATAAAAAAGTGAGAGAGGAAAAAAAAACCCTTCACTTCCTATAAAAAAAAAATCTTCCCCTCTCTTTTCCCTGTTCACTCGAGTGCCATTTTCCCTTTCTTTTCCAAGCAGTGAACAAGACGGAAAAAAATTATTTTTCGAGTTAAATCCTTGTACTTGCTATTTGTACGGCTCCTGTTTCTGCTCTGCTGCAACAATGTTTCTAGATGTCAATCAGATCCGGCAGGAGTGGATTCAGCATCTTGTTCTGCTGATAGCAGAAGAGTCCTCCGCTCCGGAGATTCCCAGGCTTTGGAGGAGCCCTCACCCTTCAAACCCCAGAACAAACATTCTGGGGCTCTAGGGGGTTCTACCCCTACCAGGGAACTCCCCCTCCCCTCTTCACCCAAGGAGTGGGGTTTTCACACCGTGGAGCAGCTGATTGTCGGCTGCTCCGCAGTTTAAACAGCAACGAAGGACCGGTGGTCGATTCCGACCATCTGCTACGCTGGAGAGCCACCCGGCCCGACCCCACTCTTTCGCAGCAGGGCCGTCCGGCCCTTTTTCCATCTGCTGCAACTTCCTTGGGCTCCCCTCCTCCGAAAACACTGCTGCTTTCTCGGCCGACTCTCTTTCCACCCCACTCTTTCGTGGCAAGGCCGTTCGGCCATTTTTCCATCTGCTGCAACTTCCTTGGGCTCCCCTCCTCCAAGCATACCGCTGCCATCTCGCCCGACTCTCTTTCCACCCCACTCTTTCGTGGCAAGGCCATTCAGCTGCTTTTCTGTCTGCTGCGTCTTGCTTGGGCTCCACTGTTTTGCCCAGTGAGGTCAGGAGAGAGTTTCAACTTCAGGATCTGGCCTTCTAAAGAGCAGTCAGGGTTGATCTCCTCTAGGACTGACTGGTTTGAATGCCTTGCGGTCCAAGGGACTCGCAGGAGTCTTCTCCAGCACCATAATTCAATTTTTTTGTGCTCAGCCTTTGTTATGGTCCAACTTTCACAGCCATACATTGCAACTGGGAAAACAATGGCTTTGACTATACGCACTTTTGTTGGCAGGGTGATGTCTCTGCTTTTTAGTATGCTGTCTAGATTTGCCATAGCTTTCCTCCCCAGGAGCAAGTGTCTTTCAATTTCTTGGCTGAAGTCCCCATCTGTGGTGAACTTGGAGCCCAGAAAAATAAAATCTGGCACGACCTCCATTTCTTCCCCATCTACTTGCCAGGAATTGAGAGGGCCAGATGCCATGATCTTGATTTTCTTAATGTTGAGTTTCAAGCCCACTTTTGCACTCTCCTTCTTCACCCGCATCAAGAGGCTCTTTAATTCCTCTTCAATTTCTGCCATTAGAGTGGTATCATCTGTATATCTTAGGTTGTTGATATTTCTCCCAACAATCTTAATTCCAAATTTTGATTCATCTAGCCCTGCCTTTCTCATGATGTGCTCTGCATATAAGTTAAATAGGCAGGGTGACAGTATACAGCCTTGCTGGACTCCTTTCCCAATTTTAAACCAATCAGAGGTTCCATGTCCAGTTCTCACTGTTGCTTCTTGACCCGTATATAGGTTTATCAAGAGACAAATAAGATGGTCTGGTACTCCCATCTCTTTAAGAACTTGCCACAGTTTGTTGTGATTCACACAATCAAATGCTTTAGCATAGTCAATGAAGCAGAAGTAGATGTTTTTCTGGAACTCCCTAGCTTTCTCCATGATTCAGCGTATGTTGGCAATTTGATCACTAGTTCCTCTGCCTCTTCGAAATCCTGCATGTACTTCTGGTAGTTCTCGATCCACATACTGCTGGAGTCTAGCTTGTAGAATTTTAAGCATAACTTTACTAGCATGTGAAATGAGTGCAATGGTGCAATAGTTTGAACATTCTTTGGCACTGCCTTTCTTTGGAATTGGAATGTAAACTGATATTTTCCAATCCTGTGGCCATTGCTGAGTTTTCCAAGTTTGCTGACAAATTGAGTGTAGCACTTTTACTGCATTGTCTTTTAAGATTTTGAATAGCTCAGCTGGAATACTGTCACCTCCACTAGCTTTGTTGTTGTTCAGCTTTCCTAAGGCCCACTTCACTTTACATTCTAGGATGTCTGGCTCGAGGTCAGTGACCACCTCATTGTGATTATCACGGACGTTAAGCTCATTCTTGTATAGTTCTTCTGTGTAATTTTGCCACCTCTTCTTAATCTCTTCTGCTTCTGTTAGTTCCGTGCCATTTTGATTTTGTCACTTGGTCAATAAGATTTGTCTGGCATGATCTGTTTTTGACAAACCCATGTTGTCTTTTAGAAATGACTGTTTGCCTCTAGGTGTTCGCTGATTTGTTGTTTGATTATCTTTTCCAGAATCTTCCCAGGTATTGAGGTCAGGTGATTGGTCTGTAATTTCCTGGATCCATTTTTTTTTCTTTTTTGAAGATGGGAACTACATCAGCTTTTTTCCAGTCCTCTGGTAGTTCTCTAGTGTTCCAGGATCTTTGAAAAATATAGTTCAGCGGTCCTGAGATCACATCTGCCAGTTCCTTGAGAACTTTGGGGTGTAATCCATCTGGTCCTGGTGATTTGAACTCATCTAGGCTGGACAAGTGCTCATTTACCATTTTCTTGCCTATATTAACTTGTGTTTCTGTTTTTTATGGCACTGTTTTTGATAGGTTGGACTGGTTTTTCCCTTTGTGTAAAGACAGATGTAAAAAACAAGTTAAATAGTTCTGCTTTCTCCCTATTGCTTGTCACCTTCTTGCCACTTTCACCCACTAATGGACCAATCATTTCCTTAACCTTTTTCTTGTTTTTCACATGTTGAAAGAAGTTCTTTTTTGGTTATTGTTGACTTTGGTGACAAGCCTTAGTTCATTTTGAGTCTTAGCTTTCCTCACTTCATCTTTGCAGGCTTGGACTATTTGCTGATATTCTGCTTTAGTTATGTGCCCCTCTTTCCACTTTTTATACTTGTCCTTTTTATCTTTCAATTGATCAGAGAGTTCTTTATGCAGCCACGCTGGTTTTTTGAGAGCTGTTATTTTTCTTCTTTGTTGGTATTGTGCTAGACTAGGCTTTTATAATCTCACTTTTCAAAATTTCCCAAGCTTCTTGAGTTGTTTTCCCCTTGAGGATTCTCATCCATGGATTCCTTCCCAAGCTCTCTCTAAGTTTATTGAAATTAGCTCTCTTAAAGTCCAAGACCTTAGTTTGACTGTGTTCTATTGCTTGTGCTTCCATAATGTTGAATTCCAATACTGCATGATCACTTTCCCCCCAAGGTTCTTGTGGCTTCAACACCTTCTATCATTTCATCTTTGTTAGTGAGAATTAGATCCAACATGGCTAATCCCTTAGTTCCCTTCTCTACTTTTGGGGAGACAAAGTTGTCTGCTAGGTTTGTCAGAAATATGTTTGATCTTCCACTTGGTGCAGAGTTTGTCTCCAAATTGATGTCAAGGTAATTAAAGACCCCCATTACTATTGTGATGTGCTTGCTACATACTTTAGTTAACTGACTAGCAAAAAGTCCATCTATTACCTCTGTTTGGTTGGGTGTATACATAGGTATACACCTATGGTAATGTCATTTTTTCCCTTTTTATATTGACCCAAATGCATTCAAGACAGTTTTCATCATTGTTGTGCTCTATTTCTGTAGAGATGTAGTTATTTCTTATATAGAGAGCAATTCTACCTCCTCTTTTATTTGGTGTGTTTCTTTTAAATAATTTAAATCCCTCTAGCTGTGTGTTCCATTTGTGGGTTTCATCTCACCATGTTTCCGTAATGGCAACAATATCATATCTGCCCTCATTAACCTGAATTTCTAGTTCACCCTGTTTATTGTTCATACTCTGTGCATTGTGTATAGACATTTGAGTCCTTTATGACCGACCCTGTGTTTACTTTCTACATAACCTGTGTGGTGCCTAAGTTCCCCTATTTTCTTACTACCTGTTTGGTTAGTGCACTTTGTGTAGCACTCGCTATTAAAAGCTTGATTTTGCTTGACAGCAAGGTTGATATTCTTGTCCACACACACATCTATGTTAAATACACTGATAGCCCTATAATTTTTAGATTGCTGGGGACAGGGATGTTCTTAATAAATTAACTCACTGTCCCTGTTGTTTAGTGTAAATATACCTCCAGAAAATCTGTGAATGTGTTGCCGAGTAACTCAGTCCCTTTCTTTGATGGATGCAAACCATCTCTTTTGTACATTTTTTCATTGGACCAGCTACAGACATCGTGACTAATATAACCAAAGTCTTCCCCTTTACACCATTCCTTTAGCCACATATTGAGTTCTGCTGTACGCTGGCCTTTTCCATTTTGCTCCTTATACACTGGTAAAACCTCTGAAAAAGTAAGCCTACAGCCTATCCTGCTAAATTCCTGCCCCAAGGTCTGGAAATGATTCTGCACAGAGAGTACATCTTTTTGGGACAGATCATTAGTGCCAAGATGTACAATAGCCTCCACATCACAGTCCTTGCTGGCATTCTTGACTATTTTAAGAATATGGTTCTTGTCCTAACTGGTAGTAGCATCTGGAAACTCTGTGTCCTTTTCTAAATTTACATCCTTTATAATTGAATCACCAACCAGAAGGTGGCTTCTCTTTTTGGATGCCTTTCTCTTCTTGCATGACAGATGTGTAATACCTGATTTGCACTTCTCCCTATCAAAAACAAATTCTTCATCTCAGACCACGATCCCCTGCTTATTTGAGTTATCATCACAATTACCTTGACCTGTCTCCTTAATGTCCCTATTAAGATCAGCAAGGTCACTGTATCTGTTATGCAGGTACACAACGAAAGCTTTCTGTTTATGGTTCACAGCTCTCACCCTGCCAGATCCCATGGTTGTCCACACTGCCCTTCTCCTGCAGGATCTTTGTGGTAGAGGGGGCTGATAGCACGTAAGCTCTAATAGAGTAGAACTGGACACCTAATTTCTGCCTGAAGAGCACAGATTACAGACCCTAGATAAATAATCTGTCCTTGTAGACTAGTGATTTGTTTATAGATAGGACAGTTTCCAAGTTTGAAAAGGTAGAGGAAGGAACTTGAAGTAAAGCTATACTGGACCTAATTCTTACTAATAGAGAAGAAGTGATAGAGGGAGTTGATGTTACTGGGACATTGGGGGAAAGTGACCATGTCATACTAGAATTCAATATAATGTGAACACAAGCAATAGAAAATAATTCAACTAATGTCTTAAACTTCAAATGAGCTGATTTTAACGAACTCAGAGAGAACCTAGGAAAGATTCCAGGGATGAAAATCCTAAAGGGGAAAACAACTCAAGAAGCATGGGAAACTCTGAAAAATGTTATCATAAAAGCCCAGTCCAACACAATACTATTGAAAAAGAAAAACAAGAGAGGCAAGAAGAAACCAGCATGGCTGCACAAAGATCTCAGACAAACTGAAAGACAAAAAGGACAAGTACAAAAAATGGAAAGAGGGACACATAAATAAGGCTGATTATCCACGGACAGTCAGAACATGCAAAGGAAAGCAAAGGCTCAGAATGAACAAAAACTTGTAACAGAAATCAAGGATAATAAAAAAAAGTATCTTTCAACATATTAATAACATGAAAAAATCAAGGAAACTGTAGGTCCACTAAAGAGAGAAGATGGCAAGGAAGTAACAAGCAATAGGGAGAAAGCAGAGCTGATTGTATAAACAGAGGCATAGAATCAAGATCACATGAAGTATTAGTAGCACTTTATAAAACCCTAGTGAGACTACACCTGGAATACTGCAACCAGTTTTGGTCACCATACTACAAGAAAGATGTTGAGACCTTGGAAAAGGTTCAGAGAAGAGCAGCTAAGATGATACAAGGCCTAGAGATTAAAACATATGAAGAGCAGCTACAGGACTTGGGATTGGCTAGTCTAAAGAAAAGAAGAAATAAGGGTGACATGATAGCAATATTCCAGTATTTGAGAGGCTGCCACAAAAAAGAGGGGGTCTAATTATTCTCTAAAGCAGACATGTCAAACTTGTGATGTCACAAGTCGCACAACGTATCGGGGCAGTTTTGCCATTGCCGGCAATGGAGTAGGCACGGCTTCCAGATGACACCCCCGGCCCATGGGCCAGCAGTTTGACACCCCTGCTCTAAAGTACCAGAGGGCAGGATAAGAAACAATGGTTGGAAACTGATCAAAGAGAAGCAACCTGGAATTAAGGAGAAACTTCCTAATAGTGAGGACAATTAACCAGTGGAACAGCTTGCCTTCTGAAATCATGGGTGCTCCATCACTGGAGGTTTTAAGAAGAGACTGAACAGTCACTTGTCTGAGATGGTACAGGTTTTTTGTGCATTAGCAGTGAGTATATAGGACATGTGCAAAGACAATAAAACAAAATTGATAAATCAGAAGCTCAAGGGGGGAGTCAAGAGTTCCACTGGCCCCAAAACAAGAACTATCCCATTTGCAGCTTTTGAGAATGCAGATGGGTGGTGAAGACACACAATAACTGTCAGTTACAAAAGTTAAAATGTCTATCTAATACACTTCAACATCCCTAGATGGTTCTTAGCAGGTTTTGAATCATCTTAATTCCTAAAATGTTACAGAAGCAAAAGAAAAAAAGTAATTGGGAGCCAACCTTTTTCCCCTCCCTTTCTTTCACGGTTCAAATCATGTGATTGGGAGAGCAGATTTCTTAGAATGGCTCTGCACCCCTTTGCTTTAAACAAAGTTTAATAATAGGCAGAGAATTAATTCTTGTTCAGGATTAATCAAGCTGCACATGCCTTAAAGCAGCAAAATTCTTGCTTTAACTTGGGAAATGTTTTTCCACCCCAGATTTCTTTGGTCTGTCAAGTGGATGTGGACCTATCGGAATGGGGGAATCAGGGCAGCCATTTCTACAATATTCTTTTTTTAAAAAAAATATTTTATTATTTTTTTACAATAACAGTCTTTAGTGCTTTGTGTGTTGTCTGGGTTCATATATTTAAAACAATCATTGATAATTTCTACAATTAATATGTTGATAATATAATTCTTGATCCTCATTTCTTCCTATAATATTCTCCTTTTGTCTACATTAAACAAATATAATTCTTAATATTTTCAGTACAAAATAAAGTTGAATGTAAACATTTTTAGTATTTATGCATATAATAATATCAACATATAACATGTTTTAATCAGATTATTTCCATTCTATTTATAAAAGTCATCTTATTAAAATCTTTTTAAAGATTTATTAAAGTCTTTTTCAAGATTCTTATTGAAGCTTAGCTTCCCCTCAGTATTCAGACCACTCTTATCAGTCATAACTTTCTCAAAATTCATTACCTTTAAATATCCAAACTTTTCATTTAAATAGACCCTCTCAATGTTTTAACATTTCATATATTCTAAAAATATTATACTACTTATATATCTTATTCCTCTTACTATAGGGCCCCTTTACAAGCTTTATCTATTCTTTTGGCTATATTCCAACAATATTTAATCCTATAATACACCATCTAATAATCTTTCTCTGGGGCCTGTTCCTCCAGGCCTTCCCGTCCTCTACCATCTTCTGGAGTCCATTTAAGCTCACGCCTACTGCTTCAGTGACTCCATCCAGCCACCTCATTCTCTGTTGTCCCCTTCTTCTATTGCCCTCAATCTTTCCCAGCATTAGGCTCTTCTCCAGTGAGTCCTTCCTTCTCATTAGGTGGCCAGAGTGTTTGATTTTCAACTTCAGGATCTGGCCTTCTAAAGAGCAGTCAGGGTTTATCTCCTCTAGGACTGACCGGTTTGATCGCCTTGCAGTCCAAGGGACTCGCAGAAGTCTTCTCCAGCACCATAGTTCAAAGGCTTCAATTCTTTGGCGCTCAGCCTTTCTTATGATCCAACTTTCACAGCCATACATTGCAATTGGGAAGACCATAGCCTTGACTATATGCACTTTTGTTGGCAGGGTTATGTCTCTGCTTTTTAATGTGCTGTCTATATTTGCCTTGGCTTTCCTCTCCAGGAGCAAGCGTCTTAGCTGCAGTCTTGGCTGCAGTCCCCATCTGCGGTGATCTTGGAGCCCAGGAAAATAAAATCTGTCACTACCTCCATTTCTTCCCCATCTATTTGCCAGGAATTGAGAGGGCCAGATGCCATGATTTTGGTTTTCTTAATGCTAAGTTTCAACCCAGGTTTTGCACTCTCCTTCTTCACCCGCAACAAGAGGCTCTTTAGTTCTTCTTCACTTTCTGCCATTAGAGTGGTATCATCTGCATATCTTAGGTTGTTGATGTTTCTTCCGGCAATCTTAATTCCAACTTTTGATTCATCTAGCCCTGCCTTTCTCATGATGTGCTCTGTATATAAGTTAAATAGGCAAGGCGACAGTATACAGCCTTGCCGGACTCCTTTCCCAATTTTGAACCAATCAGTGGTTCCGTGTCCAGTTCTCACTGTTGCTTCTTGACCCGCATATAGGTTTCTCAAGAGACAAATAAGATGGTCTGGTATGCCCATCTCTTTAAGGACTTGCCACAGTTTGTTATGATGCACACAATCAAAGGCTTTAGCATAGTCAATGAAGCAGAAGTAGATGTTTTTCTGGAACTTTCTAGCTTTCTCCATGATCCAGCGTATGTTAGCAATTTGATCTCTACTTCCTCTGCCTCTTCAAAATCCTGCCTGTACTACTGGTAGTTCTCGATCCACATACTGCTGGAGTCTAGCTTGTAGAATTTTAAGCATAACTTTACTAGCATGAGAAATGAGTGCAATGGTGTGATAGTTTGAACATTCTTTGGCACTGCCTTTCTTTGGAATTAGAATGTAAACTGATCTTTTCCAATCCTGTGGCCACTGTTGAGTTTTCCAAATTTGCTGGCAAATTGAGTGTAGCACTTTTACTGCATCGTCTTTTAAGATTTTGAATAGCTCAGCTGGAATACTGTCACCTCCACTAGCTTTTTTGTTGCTCAGCTTTTCTAAGGCCCACTTCACTTCACATTCTAGGATGTCTGGCTCGAGGTCAGTGACCACCTCATTGTGATTATCACGGACGTTAAGCTCATTCTTGTATAGTTCTTCTGTGTAATTTTGCCACCTCTTCTTAATCTCTTCTGCTTCTGTTAGTTCCGTGCCATTTTGGTCCTTTATCATGCCCATTTTTGCATGAAACGTTCCTTTCATCTCTCCAATTTTCTTGAAAAGATCACTGGTCCTCCCTATTCTATTGTTTTTTTTCTATTTCTTTGCATTGTTCATTTAAGAAGGCATTCTTATCTCTTCTAGCTATTCTTTGGAATTCTGCATTTAATTGGGCATATCTTTCTTTTTCTCCCTTGCCTTTCGCTTCCCTCCTTTCCTCAGCTATTTGCAAAGCTTCCTCAGACAGCCATTTTGCTTTCTTGCATTTCTTTTTCTTTGGGATGGTTTTGGTTGCTACCTGTTGTACAATGTTGCGAACCTCTGTCCATAGTTCTTCAGGCACTCTGTCTATCAGATCTAATTCCTTAAATCTATTTGTCACCTCTACTGTATATTGAACAGGGATATGATTTAATTCATACCTGACTGGCCTAGCGCTTTTCCCTACTTTCTTTAATTTAAGCCTAAACTTTGCAACAAGAAGCTCATGGTCTGAGCCACAGTCAGCTCCTGGTCTTGTTTTTACTGACTGTATAGAGCTTCTCCATCTTTGGCTGCAGAGCATATAGTCAATCTGATTTCTGTGTTGACCGTCTGGTGATGTCCATGTGTAATGCCGTCTCTTGGGTTGTTGGAAAAGAGTGTTTGCTATGACCATCGTATTCTCTTGACAAAATTCTATCAGCCTGTGCCCTGCTTCATTTTGTACTCCAAGGCCAAACTTGCCTGTTATTCCGGTTATCTTTTGGCTTCCTACTTTAGCATTCCAATCCCCCATGATGATAAGGACATCATTTTTGGGTGTTAGTTCTATAAGGTGCTGTAGGGCTTCATAGAACCGATCAATTTCATCCCCTTCAGCACCGATGGTTGGGGCATAGACTTGGACTACTGTGATATTGAATGGTTTGCCTTGGATTCGAACTGAGATCATTCTGTCATTTTGAGGATTGTATCCCAGTATTGCTTTTCCTACTCTTTTATTGACTATGAAGGCTACTCCATTTCTTCTGAGGGATTCTTGCCCGCAGTAGTATACCTGATGGTCATCTGAATTAAATTCACCCATTCCTGTCCATTTTAGTTCGCTGATACCTAAGATGTCGATGTTTAGTCTTGTCATCTCTTGTTTGACCACGTCCAGCTTGCCTTGATTCATGGATCTTACATTCCAGGTTCCTATGGAGAAAAAAATCTTTACAGCATCGGACTTTCCTTTCACCACCAGACATATCCACAGCTGAGTGTCCTTTTGGCCTTGGCCCAGTCGCTTCATTCTTTCTGGCGCTACTAGTACTAGCCCTCTGCTCTTCCCCAGTAGCATATTGGACGCCTTCTGACCTGAGGGGCTAATCTTCCAGCGTCATATCGTTTTGCCTTTTGGTACTGTCCATAGGGTTTTCATGGCAAAGATACTGGAGTGGTTTGCCATTTCCTTCTCCAGTGAATCACGTTTCGTCAGAACTCTCTGCTATGACCTTTCCGTCTTGGGTGGCCCTGCACGGCATAGCTCATAGCTTCATATTGAATTACGCAAGCCCCTTCGCCACGACAAGGCAGTAATCCATGAAGGGGATATACATATACATACATACATACATACATACATACATACATACAAACATATATATATATGAATTGTCCGGTGTGACTACTGCCTGTTCGATAGCCTTCAAGATAGGCTGAAAACAGGAAATAAAGATTTGCCCCATGTTTGGGGCCTAGCAAGGTAATCTAAATAGTTAACATTTGAAACATATATATATATATATATATATATATATATATATATATATATATATATATATATATATATATATACATATACACATACACACACACACACACACACACACACACACACACACATATATATATATATATATATATATATATATATGGTAAAGGTTCCCCCACACGTGTGCTAGTCGTTTGCAACTCTAGGGGCCGGTGCTCATCTCCGTTTGAAAGCCGAAGAGCCAGCGCTTGTCCGAGGACGTCTCCATGGTCATGTGGCCGGGATGACTAGACGCCAAAGGCGCAAGGAATGCTTTTACCTTCCCACCGTAGTGGTCCCTATTTTTCTACTTGCATTTTTACGTGCTTTCGAACTGCTAGGTTGGTAGAAGCTGGGACGAGTAACAGGAGCTACACACACACACACACACACACACACACATATGTGTGTGAGAGAGACTGGCCCAAGATCACCCAGCTGGCTTTCATGCTAAGGCAGAACTAGAACTCACAGTTTCCCCCTTTCTAGACTGGTGCCTTGACCACTAGACCAAACTGGCTCTCAACTTTCAATATGATATTGTTGCTATCTAAACTGGGATGCCCTCTAATTTCCTTAAAGTGCATACAGGTAGTTCTTGACTTACAATAGTCCATTTAGTGACCGTTCCAAGTTACAACAGCACTGAAAAAAGGGACTTATGACTGTTTTTCACACTTTCACACTTGCAACCTTTTTAGCATCCCCATAATGTGATCAAAATTCAGATGCTTGGCAACTGGTTCATACTTATGACCGTTGCTGTTTCCCAAGGTCCTATGATCCCCTTTTGCAATCTTTTGACAAGCAAAATCAATGGGAAAGTTGGATTCACTTAACAACTGTGTTACTAACTTATCAACTGCAGTGATTAACTTAACAACTTTGGCAAGGAAGATCATAAAATGGGGCAAAACTCACTTAAATGTCTCACTTAACAACAGAAATTATGGGGCCAGTTATCGTAAGTCGAGGACTACCTGTAGGGCTTCATAGAACCGATCAATTTCATCCTCTTCAGCACCGATGGTTGGGGCATAGACTTGGACTACTGTGATATTGAATGGTTTGCCTTGGATTCGAACTGAGATCATTCTGTCATTTTGAGGATTGTATCCCAGTATTGCTTTTCCTACTCTTTTATTGACTATGAAGGCTACTCCATTTCTTCTGAGGGATTCTTGCCCGCAGTAGTATACCTGATGGTCATCTGAATTAAATTCACCCATTCCTGTCCATTTTAGTTCGCTCATACCTAAGATGTCGATGTTTAGTCTTGTCATCTCTTGTTTGACCATGTCCAGCTTTTCTTGATTCATGGATCTTACATTGCAGGTTCCTATGGAGAAAAAAATCTTTACAGCATCGGACTTTCCTTTCACCACCAGACATATCCACAGCTGAGTGTCCTTTTGGCCTTGGCCCAGTCGCTTCATTCTTTCTGGCGCTACTAGTACTAGCCCTCTGCTCTTCCCCAGTAGCATATTGGACGCCTTCTGACCTGAGGGGCTAATCTTCCAGCGTCATATCGTTTTGCCTTTTGGTACTGTCCATAGGGTTTTCATGGCAAAGATACTGGAGTGGTTTGCCATTTCCTTCTCCAGTGAATCACGTTTCGTCAGAACTCTCTGCTATGACCTTTCCGTCTTGGGTGGCCCTGCACGGCATAGCTCATAGCTTCATATTGAATTACGCAAGCCCCTTCGCCACGACAAGGCAGTAATCCATGAAGGGGATATACATATACATACATACATACATACATACAAACATATATATATATATATATATATATATATATATATATATATATATATATATATATATATATATATATATATATATATATATATGTATATATATATATATATGTATATATATATATATATATATATATATATATATATATATACATATACACATACACACACACATACACACACATACATACATACATACATACATACATACATACATATATATATATATATATATATATATATATATATAGTAAAGGTTCCCCCACACGTGTGCTAGTCGTTTGCAACTCTAGGGGCCGGTGCTCATCTCCGTTTGAAAGCCGAAGAGCCAGCGCTTGTCCGAGGACGTCTCCATGGTCATGTGGCCGGGATGACTAGACGCCAAAGGCGCAAGGAATGCTTTTACCTTCCCACCATAGTGGTCCCTATTTTTCTACTTGCATTTTTACGTGCTTTCGAACTGCTAGGTTGGCAGAAGCTGGGACGAGTAACAGGAGCTATACACACACACACACACACACACACACACACACACACACACACACACATGTGTGAGAGAGACTGGCCCAAGATCACCCAGCTGGCTTTCATGCTAAGGCAGAACTAGAACTCACAGTTTCCCCCTTTCTAGACTGGTGCCTTGACCACTAGACCAAACTGGCTCTCAACTTTCAATATGATATTGTTGCTATCTAAACTGGGATGCCCTCTAATTTCCTTAAAGTGCATACAGGTAGTTCTTGACTTACAATAGTCCATTTAGTGACCGTTCCAAGTTACAACAGCACTGAAAAAAGGGACTTATGACTGTTTTTCACACTTTCACACTTGCAACCTTTTTAGCATCCCCATAATGTGATCAAAATTCAGATGCTTGGCAACTGGTTCATACTTATGACCGTTGCTGTTTCCCAAGGTCCTATGATCCCCTTTTGCAATCTTTTGACAAGCAAAATCAATGGGAAAGTTGGATTCACTTAACAACTGTGTTACTAACTTATCAACTGCAGTGATTAACTTAACAACTTTGGCAAGGAAGATCATAAAATGGGGCAAAACTCACTTAAATGTCTCACTTAACAACAGAAATTATGGGGCCAGTTATCGTAAGTCGAGGACTACCTGTACTGAAAAGAACGGTGTCAGAACCCACTTCAGATCAAGGGTGAGATTTGGGTTTTGCACAGAAGAGATAGTTAGAAATGAAATATAAATGGATTCTGACATCCTGCCCCCCTTTAAAAATAGGAGAGATCCACCTATAGAGGGAACAAAAATATAGATGTTAACCTGGTTTCCTGGGATATTCTGTATGAAACCTCTTTAGCAACTTAGGTGCTCTAATGTGTCATTTTTCGACCCACTCGTTTTCTGAGGAGGGAAGGTGTTTCCAAGCTACTAGGTATTTAATTTCTCCGTGGTACTTTCTAGAATCTAGGATTTCTTTTACCTTACGGTTTGGCAGTAAGGGTGACTGTTGTTCCCTTTTTAGCAAACTGCAGTTAAAGATTGGGAGTATTTGCCTAAGATTATTGTGTAATTCTAATTCTACTATTACCGGGTTTATGATTCTTTTAATTGGAAAAGGTCCAATATATTTTGGTCTGAGTTTTTTACATGGCTGTAGGGATTTTAGGTATTTTGTAGCTAAATATACAATCTCTCCTACCCTGAATGGTGTGGGATCGACTCTCTTTTTGTCTGTCTGTATTTTGTATGCTTGCCTAGCTTTGTCTAAAACTTTCCTAACGATTGGCCAGTTTTTTTTTCAATTGTGCAATCCATTCTTTCAGCAATGGCATTTCTGGTTCGTTTGGGATTAGTTCTGGCATAGGGTTGAAACTCTGACTGGTGGCTATTTGAAAAGGAGTGTAGCCTGTGCTGCATTGGACTGCATTATTGTAAGCAACTTCTGCAAAGGGGAGTAGGTCCGTCCAATTTGTTTGTTGGAAATTAATAAAGCATCTTAAGTATTGCTCAAGTACTGAGTTCCCGTGTTCCGAATGACTGTTCCCCTGAGGATGATGACTAGATGTCAGTCCCTGAGTAGTTCTAAGAGGGATAAAAATTGCTTCCAAAACTTTTACGTAAATTGCACTCCCCTATCACATAAGATGCATTGGGGTGCTCCATGTAGTATGTAAATGTGCTGCACGAATAGTTTTGCTAAGGTTTTTGCAGTGGGAATGTTTTGGCAAGGCATAAAGTGCACTTTTTGGAAAACAAATCTGTAACCCTCCCAGATGACAGTGTTCCCATTGCTTTCTGGTAATTCCACTATCAAACCCATGAGTCTTTCTTTCCAGGGGGCTGAGGGTTTCGCCACTGGTTGTAACAGTCCGGGTGACTTCCCTTGCAGCCTCTTAGCCATTGTGCATGTTTGGCAGCTGGCCACATAGCTTTCTGTGTCCTTTTCCATGGATGGCCACCAAAATTGCCTTTTAGTAAAGTTTTTACAAACCCAAAATGTTCTACTGATTTTGTATCATGGCACAACTGCATGAAATTGATCCTCTGGGTGGCAGGTATGTATAACCTCTACCCCACCCAGGATAGTCTGTCTTTGATTGTGCACACAGGTCTATTTTTCTGGAACCATTCATCTGTTTCCAAAGACTTTCAGAATTTGATTCCACTTTCGCTATCTGGTGGTTACTGGTACTGCCAGTTGTTGTTTCGGCATAAGTGGTTTAGAGTCAGTGACTCGTGTGCTGTTATATTGGGGCATGCGAGATAATGCATCCGCCAAGAATTATTTCCCCCTGGTAAGTGTTTAAGTGTGAAACGGAATTGGGCTTGCCTAGGAGTGAGTTACCTTGGTGTTTTTAACGCTTCCAAATTTTTGTGGTCTGTCCAGACCTGGAAGGGGATTTTATTTCCTTTAATGAAATTTATTTATTTATTTATTTATTAAATTTTTATACCGCCCTTCTCCCGAAGGACTCAGGGCGGTGTACAGGGCAATAAATATCAAAATGTAAATACAAAAGTTAAAAAAGAGATTAAAAAGAATTAAATAATTATGCCCAAGAATACAATACTAAAAATGTGTTAAAACTTATTTAAATCCAACCCCAAACCCATCAGACCAGGCCAGATTGTTCAAATAGATAGGTTTTTAAATCACGCCGGAAGGAGCGCAGGTCGGGGGCCATCCGGAGCTCAACCGGAAGGCGGTTCCACAGGTCTGGCGCGCCCACAGACAACGCCCTCCCCCTGGGGGCCACCAATCGACATTCTCTGACGGAGGCACCCTGAGGAGGCCCTCTCTGTGGGAGGGCACTGGACGGAGGGAAGTTGATGCTGGCAGCACGTGCTGCTGTAGGTAATCCGGACCCATGCCATGTAGGGCTTTGTAGGTCATAACCATCACCTTGAATCTCACACGGAGGGCAACCGGTAGCCAATGCAGCTCGCGGAGCAGAGGTGTAAAATGGGAGTATCGGGAGACCCCCAACACAACTCGCGCGGCTGCATTCTGCACCAGTTGAAGCCTCCAGGTGGTCCTCAAGTGCAGCCCCATGTAGAGAGCATTGCAGTAGTCCAAACGAGAGGTCACGAGCGCATGAGTGACCGTACGCAAGGCATCCCGGTCTAGATAGGGCCGCAACTGGCGCACCAGGCGAACCTGGGAGAAGGCCCCCCCAGTCACAGCTCCTATATGATCTTCTAAGGAGAGCTGTGAATCTAGAAGGACCCCCAAGTTGCGAGCCCTATCTACGGGGGGTAATAGCTCATCCCCCATAGAAAGAGATGGAATATACTGAATATCCTGAGATTCCGACACGTACAGCCACTCAGTCTTGTCAGGGTTGAGTCGAAGCCTGTTCCTCCCCATCCAGACCCGAACCGCCTGCAGGCAACGGGACATCATGTCAAGGGCATCACTGGGGTGGTTCGGGGTCGAAATAAAAAGCTGGGTATGTCACCACGTAATGACCACCTCACAGCATACACCTCCTTTTCCCACACAGCCCAATGTTGTTCTGTCTGTCTGAGTTTCTTGGATGTATATGCACATGGCTGCAATGCCCCCTCATCATTTTCCTGTAATAATACAGCTCCCACCACCACATCGCTTGCGTCTGCCTGTATTATGAAAGGTTTATCAGGATCTGGGTGTCTCAGTACAGGTTCAGCAGAAAAAAGTTTCTTTAGCCTCTCAAATGCCGCTTGACATTCCATTGTCCACTTCATGAGCTGGCTGGGTTTCATTTGGGAACAAACCCCCTCTCATTTTCAACAAGTTGTGAGGTGAAGGGCTATTTGGGTGAAGGAAGGGATGAATTGGCAGTAGACGTTTGCAAAACCCAGGAAACTTTGCAATTGCTTTCTTGTGCGGGGTGGTGCCCATTCTAATACTGCCCTTACTTTCTGAGGGTCCATTTTGATGCCCTACGGGGATATGCGATGCCCCAGGTAATCTATTCTTTCCTGGTGGAATTCACCTTTTGATAATTCTGCATATAGGTGGGTGGCCGGAATTTTTTTAGAAATGTTCTGACTAGATTAATATGCTCCTCTTTGGTCTCAGTGAAGATAAAGATGTCATCTAAGTAAACCAGGACTCCCTTAAATAATTGCTCTGTTAGCACTTCATTAATTAATTGCATAAAAACTGCGGGGGGCCCTTGTAGTCCAAATGGCAGAACTTTGAACTGATAGCAACCCATTGGACAATTGAATGCGGTCTTCCATTCGTCCCCTTCCTTGATCCTAATGCAGTAGTATGCTTCTCTTAGGTCTAGTTTGGTAAAAAATCCTTCCTTTTAATAGGTGCAATAGCATGCCCTTCATTAGGGGTAGGGGGTACAGGTTGCTTTTACTAATTGCATTAAGGGCCCACTAATCCATGCTTAAACGCATAGTGCCGTCCTTCTCCCTGAACAGGACTAGAGAGCCCACTTTGGGTTTGGCATAAATCCCCTTTCTAAGTTTTTATTTATGAATCTTTCCATCTCCTCCATCTCTTTAGGGCTCATGGAGTACCGCCTTGTCTTAAGGAGTTTTGCCCTGGGTTTGATTTCTATAGCACAGTCTGTGGGTTGGTGAGAGGACAGCTCATCCACCCGTTCCTCACTGAAAACTTCAGCAAGGTCCCAGTATTCTTCCAGTATTTCTGATAGCCCCTTCTCTTTCCCCACTGATGCTGTCTCCCCAACTCCTTTGGGGTTTTAAGTTTGCACACTCCCCCTCCGGGAAGTTGAGTTCTGCTGTCCTCCAATTTACCCAGGGGTTTCATTTCTTTAACCATTCCTGCCCTAAAATATTGGGAATTCCATGCCTGGGATCACTACAAATGTTATGTCTTCCTCATGGGTCCCCACGGACAGGTGAACTGGTAAGGTGGCTAGGGTAGCTGGTACCCACCCTGCTATGGACCCATCTAACTGGCCAAAAGTGATTGGTTGCTTTAGTCTCTTCACCGGAATGCCCAAATTCCCCACTAGTGTCAGGCTAAATGAGGCAACGGGTGCAGTCAGTCTATTAAGGCTTTTACTTTGACGGCTTCGGGCATGGAGGAAGATAATATAGTCACTGTCTTCAGGACGGGTGGAATGGATCCACTTACCAGGATTTTGCCCTCCAAGCTGTCCCATGCCTCTGCAGTGTAGGCCAGAGATCCCTCCCATTCTTTGGCAGGGGTTGGGGACTGTACAACCTCTATCCCCCTCATGACGGGTTCTTTTGGTTTGGCTGGGGACTTCCCTGATTTCCTGGCCAGTGATGGGTCTGATTTGCTCTGAGGGGCTTTTGAGCGGCATTTTGCGGCACAGTGGCCCTCTCTCCTGCATTTGAAACAGCTGTTGACTTTTTAGCCATAGCCAGTGGCTTCGCTGGCTCGTGCGTCTGCTCGGGGAGTGGGCGGCCCCATGGTTTTCCTTGGCGGTGCCTCTTCAGTAGGTCTATCTCTGCCACCTCTGCCAGAACATACCAGTGATTGAGGTGCTGTGGGTTCCCTTGAGGCAGGGAAGCATCATACAGGTCATAGCTTAGGCCACCTTTAAAATTCACTCTTGTAGTTCTTTTCAAACCATACAAATCTGGCAGAAAGTCCAAGTTTTACAGAAATGGAAATAATATTTAAAGCATATTAAAATCATTGTTCATAATATATCTGGATGAGTATTGATTTGGATATAGAAATTATTGTCACTGCACGTTTTTTTTTGTTCGTCAGAAAAGTTCATTTCTAACTGTACATTTCCCCTGCTCTCTGCACCTGTTGTGATAACTTATCTGGTAACCATAGTGAATCCCATATGACTAGTTATGTTATGGTTTCAGTCTGTTTAGTGCGCATGTCTAGAAAAAGTTCTCACAGTTATTTCTTTATTGTCTTTCACTTTGCTGTTACTGTCTGTTCCGTTAGGATGTAGTCAGCTAGCTCTTTTTATAATATATATTTTGTTTTTATATTTTTGAAATTAAAAGGTATTTAGTAGGATTATGCGTCGTTTTTTATTACCTTCCTTCATGCACATCATGCATTCTCTGAAGCACGGTCCTTCGCCCTCTACTAAGGTGATTTATACCTTGACAATTATGTTATCTATTTTTACTGCTTTAAAATGTCTAAGGAAGATGTCTTCTGGCCAGTTCAGCTTGTTGGCAATGGCCTGGAATTCTTGTGTATATTCAGCCACTGGCCATCTGCCCTGCCTCACTGTTTTGATTCTTTCCAGGGCCTTACGATCAGCCAAGGGGTTCTCAAATTGCCTTCTCAAGGATGACATGAACCAGTTGAAGTCATTGAGTTCTGGGGCATCGGAGTCATGCAGATTCATCACCCAGTCTGCAGCCAGTCCATTCAGGGCAGATTGTACGATGTGGATGCGGACTTTGTCGCTGGGGATGTATTCTTCCATATAACTGAGGACTTGAGTTAGGAAAAAACCCAAGCCTGGCAGCTCCCCCCTGAATTTCACTTCCAGACTCAGGAGTCTTTGAATGGATCGGTGCCTTTTCCACTGGCGGTATTGCCCCCCATCCTGATCCCCATCTGCAGTTGGGCGGGGGTGGGTGCTGCTAAAGTGGTAGTTCCAAGTTCAGCGGACGCCGATGTTACGGGTTCCGGATCCCCCCCTTGTCTCTCCATCTGCAGCTCCAGGTGCTGGTGTGGCTGCGGGACTCAGGTTTCTCTTCCCTTAGAGAGCCAAGGGTTTTTTTCATCAGGTCAATAGCTTTCTCTAGGATCCAGTCTGCGTGTGGTGCATAACTCCCATCCTCTCCGCTGACATGCAGGGAGTTTTCCATCTCTTGCTTCCATTAGGATTGGTGGCTGCCCCATCTCATGGTCACTTTCCTCGATGCCTTTTCCCACTCGCTTTTCCTTCCAACGCCCATTGAACACCGCGGTTTGTGGTCGCGTGTCTCCACCACCTCTTCCCGGAGGAATATGACACTTCAGCTTCCTATAGTTGATGGGGTTTCAGTCGGGAGGAAAGCTCCCTTTCCATGGGGCTTCCGTCCTTCCCTGCCTCGTCGCTAGATATTGTGTTTTTTGCAAAGTCCTCCGGTAAGGTTCTTCCTTCCAGGTTGACTCTTAATGCAGATCCTGTCTAATGTCAGAACCCACTTCAGCCCACATCTTAAGAAAGGACTCTTGGAGACAAGGTTTTCCAAGTAGGAACTTTTACTAAGAAATAGGAGATAGCAGGCATAATAGACAAGATCTGAGGAATCCCCTCACAGATGAATATGTTTTAAAGTGTCCCCAAGCAAACCCCACCCCACAGTTCATTTGGTCTGTTCCGGATCAGCCAAGCTCCAGGTGATAAGCCCCTCGTGGGAAAGGAGAGACAAAGTCCGTTTGTTTCAGGATCATTTCCACCCCCTCACATTCCATCCGGAGAAACAAACCAGATTCCTTCCCTGTTTTACAATTTAATAGTTGCTTTTAATGGTTTTATAAACATGGAAATGCATTTGATCTGAAATGCTCGTGAGGAATCATCATATTAATCAGACAGGAAGATTGATGTCTATCACTAGGGATTGAGCCTTTCATGCATGTTTTTATCTTATTCTGGTGACCCAATTAATTGCTATTACTCTGCCAATTTTTCAACTTCCATCTCTTAGGCAAAAAATTTCTAATGTAGAAACATGAAAGCACAATAAAGCTAATTGGATGTTAATATAATTTTACAAACTATGGATCATTTGCTCTCACTGCACATTGCTAAAGAGGAACCCTGGTGGTGCAGTGGTTAGAATGCAGAGCTCAAGGGTGATCCTGAAGGGGCTCAAGGTTGACTCAGCCTTCCATCCTTCCGATATCGGTAAAATGAGGACCCAGGTTGTTGGGGGCAATATGCTGGCCTTGTAAACTGCCCAGAGAGTGCTGTAAATCGCAGTATATAAATTTAAGTGCTATTGGTGAAGAAAATATTATGTGATGCTGGGATTCATATGCATGAAGCCTCAATCTTTTTATGGGTGAGCAGGTATCAGTCTTCAGTCTTTGTGTTTGTAGTATCCTCAGATCACAGAAATATGTTATTTTTTCCAAAGATATTCATACTATCTTTGGGGGATCTGAAGTGTCTCACATGTATTAATTCAATTATATTCATAAAACCCTTGAAAAATTGCTCTTAGATGAATCCAGTACTGGAGAGATTCTAGAATGGCTTGTCCATATAGTTATCCAGTGGGCAACTTTCCACAACCTACTTCCTTTTATAGGATCATTTGCAAATTCACAGCCAGCATAGCCAAAGACTGTGGGAATTGTAACCCTGATAGAAGAGAATATTTGTAGCTCAGGGTTGAACTGAGCAGGGATCCTTGGTGCTCTCTGAGCTTGGTTGTGTTTTTTTGCAATGTTTCATTACAAAACTAGGTAACACCATCAATGCTAGTAGTAGGCAGTGGAGTTTGTTCTCATTTTATATACTATTCAGTGTTGGTGGGAGTGGTCTTGGTGGTTCCTTCATTAGGCTGTTTACAGTTAGTTCGATTGGGGTATTGTTTGCTTCTAGATTATTGGTCTAATGTTGATCTTGGTATTAATCTTTGCTCGTGTTGATTGCTGGTGAGGAGGAATTTTGGTCTTTTTGTTTCCTTTTTGGCTATTTAATTGAAACTTTTAAATGATGTGTAGATATTGTTTATTTCTATGTGCCTGTTGATGGCCAATATGTCTGAATGCTAGGTTTCCAGGAATTCTCTGTTTTTGAACAGAATGTTTGGTCTAGGATGCTCACAATTTCCTTCTTGTTAAATATTAGATATGACACCAGAGCAGCTTTATTTTAATGAGATTTCCCCCACTGCTAACGTTTATGAACTACTAAAAATATCTTGTTATTATGGAATGGAGAAAATGGATTGAGTTTATCCAGAACAAGTATAGGGTTAAGAAGTTTCATGTAGCATTTGAATAAGTCTTCTTTCTTTTTTTTCTTTTTCTATTTTAGTTTCTTTATATATATTTAATATTACTAAGGCTTGTTTTATCCTATATAAGCTAGAGAGTGATGGATTTTAGAGTTTATAGTTGTTAGTATATGGTTGTTTATGATTGTTTTTTTATACCTTGTATTTAGCTTGTATTTAGCTCTGGGAAGTCGGGGGGGGGAGGGGGGAGAGGTAAGGGGAAGGGAGAAGGGAGGGGGAGGGGGGATTTTTAAAGAAAAATTGTATGTTAAAACTTTTCAATAAAAAAAATATCTTGTTTGATAATAGCCAGAGTAAATAAACATGGAAGATCTTATATGTATGTGCATTAATATATCCATCCTGCTTATTTTCCGTCACTAAAGCTTCATATGCTACTGAAGCCATTCCTCAACACAATTCCAAGTAGCCTTTACAACATAGTATTTTATATGTGGCACTAAACATAAGCCTCTATAAAGCCATGCCTACATATCTGTTGATTTGCCAAGAACACACATGGAAGCACTTACAATCACTGGTCAGTATTACAGATTGCTGCTTTTTTTCACTTTTGTTTATTTATTTATGCTGTTTATTCCTGAAGGCTTTCAGTAGCTAACTATTACAAATATCATATAAAATTCCCCCTTACAAATAAACCCACCAAAATGAAATTAAAAAAATGATAATCTCAACACCATAATAAGGGATATGAAAAACCTAGTTATGTTTCTGTGTCTGCCAGATCAACTGTAGTTTAGCCAAGCAGATCTTTTGAAGCTTCTTTCCATTTCTCCTGTTTCCAAATTCTGCAATTAAGTCATCAAGGAACAAACAGAATATAAGAGGTTTTCTATCCTAATGCTTAATTATTCAAATCTGGCAAGACAGGGTCACATTGAAAAAATAATGTATATTTGTCAGAATACATTTATATTCCATCCCTAACACCCTATCTGTGCAAACCTAAATCTCACCCCCTTACTGGATTCTGCCATTCCCAAGGAGGGGAAGAGAAGATGTTAATTGGCCATTCCTATCCATTAGATGCAAGGTTGTTTATTCAGCCTGTCTGGGGACCATCATCAAAGACCAGGGAAAGAACCTTTGAACTGAGAAGAACAAAGAAAGAGGGGGGAGATTCTGGTTTGTATCTCCAATTGGAATTTGAAGGGGAAGAAGTAACGATGTTGTAAATGCATGGAAGATCTATTTTCCCACGAAGGGTTTTGACACATGAAACTTAACTGATCCGAGACTGACCAGATGGACTGAGGGGAGGGGTTTTTACTCGGGTACAATTTAAAAGTATCAATCTGCGACACAGTTTCCAGATCCTGTCTAGATTATCTACTGTCAATCATGTTTTAGTAAAAGTTCCTGTTTGGACAATCCTGTCTCCAAGAGTTCTTCTTTCCTAAGATGTGGATTGGGGTGGGTCCTGACAATATTATGATAATATGTTATACTCTAAACACAGCAGAATCAGCAAGATGACATTTTTAATGTAAAATCATAATGTTCATTTATTAAAATAGTGCTCAAAGTCATAATTAAATTTTCTGGCCAAATATGAACTATTGATAATGATAAATATATAGAACCTGAATTCATATTTCCCACATTTCCTTGCAATCATTCCTTATTCTGAAACATGTATAATACTTTGCACTTTCATTTTTCAAAAAGTGTTTACTTTTTTTAAAGCAGTGACAAAAAAATGAAGTACCTAAAAGTATCTACTAAAAAAGGTAACAGACAACTAACTTAATTGAATTTCCATTTTTCTGACAGTTTCCAAAGCTTTTTCTTATTAAACACAGTTTTTTTAAACTTTATATGAAATGTGCTGATTTCTGAATAATGCAAGTCTTCTGATCTTTCGCAATTAAGATATATGCAGGTACAGATTTCACTATTAAGAAAGTATAAGTATTAAGCTAACAATCCTAAACTAGGTTCCAAATCTCTCCAAATGTACTTAAAATCAAGGGCACAGCATATATCACTGTTCATGATTTTTATTTAAGTACATATAATAATGTTCAAGAAGGGACGCGGTGGCTCAGTGGGTTAGGACACTGAACTTGTCGATCGGAAGGTCGGCAGTTTGGCGGGTCGAATCCCGAGTGCCGCGTAGCAGAGTGAGCGCCTGTTACTCGTCCCAGCTTCTGCCAACCTAGCAGTTCGAAAGGACGTAAAAATGCAAGTAGACAAATAGGGACCACTACGGTGGGAAGGTAACAGCGTTCCGTGCTAGTCATGCCGGCCACATGACCACGGAGACGTCCTCGGACAAGCGCTGGCTCTTCGGCTTTGAAATAGAGATGAGCACCGGCCCCTAGAGTCAGAAACGACTAGCACGCATGTGCGGGGGAACCTTTACCTTTACCTTAATAATGTTCAGAAGGAAATATTGTAATTTTCAGAGGTTTGAAAATAAAACTTGATTCAACTGGCCCCTTTTGAAGAACAATTCATTCACATTCAAACCTCATCCCATACAATCTTTTAACATGTGCTCTTTTCTGTAGGACAAATCTACATGCTGCACTACAACCCATTTAACATTTCCTCTAAATCGACTTCCGGGTGGCAAGGCTCCGTTGCCGGCAACCATTTCGGCTGTCAGCCCCATTGTTTCCGTAGAGCCGCCAAAAACAGCGACGATCAGCTGTTTGGTGGCTCGGAAGCCCGCTCCTCGGAGAAGAGGAGGGGGTGAGCGCCCAGGCAGGGGTAGAGCTCTCCCAGACTGCCAGAGTTGAAACTCTGGTGGTTGAAGGATTGAGCCCCCCCGAAGCCTGAGTTTGCTCTGGACTTCGAGAGGCCTCTGCTCCAGGGCTTTGGAGCAGAGCAGGACGCAGCAACCATCCCTGCCAGCAAGAGAGAACTTTGGATTACTTGGATGCAGGCAGAGCTGTACAGGAGAATGTTGTCAGAGCAAGTATATGAACTTTAACTCAGTAGATTTTGTGGAGACTTTTAAAAATGAAAGTGCGCAACAGAATTAAGTGGGTGAAAATGGCTGCCAAATCATCTAAAGTTCCTAGAAGCGCGGGGGCTTCGCCAGTTCAGCAATCTTCATTACAGGCTTTAAAGCCCCCCCCCCCCGGCACTTGCACCCGCACCAGCCTTGACAATAAAAGATCTGCAGGATGTTTTGCAAGAGGCTTTGAAAAAGCAATCTCAACAATTAGCTGAACTTATTGAGAAGAACACAGAAATAAGGGCAGACATCTTACTTGCACTTCAAGGCATGGCTGTTTGTATTGAACGTTTGGATGAGGGAGTGGAAGAACTTAGCCAAAATAGTGTGAGATTAGATGCTAAAATGACGGATGCTGAAACGGTGATGGAAAAGATTGACGACGATTTATTATTGGTTCAGCATAGAGAGATGTAATTTGCTGTGAGAATTAGAGGGATGAAGGAAGATCCTAAGGAAAATTTGAAAAAAAGTAGTTTCAGAAGCCCTTGAAGAGGTTTTGGGGCGCTCAGCAGAAGATATTATGGTGGATATAGATAAAATATTTCGTGTCAATTCCTGGATTGCAAGACAAAGGAAACTACCTAGAGATGTGGTGGTTTATTTTACAAAAAGAGCAATTAGAAATGAGGTTATTCAAGCCTTTTATAATAGCAAATTTGCAGTTGCAGAGCAAGAAGTTTTAATTTTAAAAGAGATCCCTCCAAGAATTTTAAGGAGAAGGAAAGAGTTTGCTTTTTTGGCAGAAGAATTAAGAAGACGGGATATCCAGTTCAGATGGGAGATCCCAGTAGGTATGGTGGTGATGTATGCAGGCACGAGATATCGTCTTCTCACAGTGTTACAGGCACGTGATTTTTATGCCAACATTCTGAAGGCAGTCCCCATACCACTTCTGGAATCCAAAAGGAAGAATGGTGAACGGGAGCGTCAATCACAAAGTGAGAGTACACAAGGTGCTGAAGGAGTCACGCAGCTGAAAGATGGAGAATTCCAGAAAGTTACAGGAGTGGATCAGATTTCAGTATCAACGGAGGAGGTCAGAGACCAAAGAATGACACGTGCTGATGCTAGACGAATGAGACAAGAACAGCAGAGAGTTATGATGGCATCTCAAAAACCTATTTACAGTGAAGCAGTGGGAGGAGCGAGGCCAAAGAGAGTGCAGGTGATTTTGGAAGAGGCGTTCCAAAAGCTTCAGGTCGCAAAAGATGGCGACAAAGCTTCTAACCTGGAATGTTAATGGTCTAAATTCACCACATAAGAGAAAGAAAGTATTTCAATATCTAAAGCAATTTAAAAACGATATTATTTGCTTACAGGAAACACATATTCAAGTGGCTGATCAAAAGTACTTGGTAAACTTTAGGTTGGGCACACAGTTTATTGCTTCTGCGTCTGATAAGAAAAATGGAGTTGTTATTTATGTTAAGAATACTTTAACAGCGAGTTTAATTGAAGCAGACAAACAAGGAAGATATGTTATAATTGAATTATTAATAGAAGGCAAGAAAACGCTTTTGGTTGGACTATACGCTCCTAATCAACAGCAAGGAGATTTTTGACTTCCGGGTGGCAAGGCGCCGCCGAAGATAGCCATTTTCGGGCTGTCCGCTCCGCGGCTTTGTAGAGCCGCTGAAAACAGCACCAATCAGCTGTTTTGGTGGCTCGGAAGCCCCCTCCTCAGGAGAAGAGGAGGGGGTGAGTACCCAGGTAGGCGTTGAGCTCTCCAGGGCCACCAGAGCTTAAAGTTCTGGCAGCTGAAGGATCGAGCCCCCCCCAAAGCCTGGGTTTGCTCCGGGCTGTGCAGCGTTCCTGCTCCGTGCTTTTAGGAGTAGAACAAGGCGTTTGCAACCATCCCTGCCAGCAGGAAAGGATTCTGGAGGATGCAGGCAGAGCGATACAGGAGATTAAGGTGAAAGTGGACTTTTGATCTTTGGCTCAACGGACTTTGCAGACTTTGAAAGTGAAAGTGAGTAGTAAGTAATAGTGGGGGGAAATGGCGGCTAAATCTTCCAAAGTTATTCGAAGTGCGGGGGCCTCCCCGGTGCAGCAGTCTTCATTGCAAGCTTTATTGCCCCCGGCACCTCCACCTTCGCCTGCTCTGACAGTTAAAGTTTTGCAAGATGCTTTGGAAAAGCATTCACAGCAAATAGCTGAGATTATAGATGAAAAGCTGGATGAGAAGTTAACAGAAAAACTAGCTGAAGTTATGGATGAAAAGCTGGATGAGAAGTTAACAGATATAAGGGCGGACATCTTGCTTGCATTTCAAGGCATGGCAATATGTATCGAACGCTTGGATGAAAGAGTGGAAGATCTCAGCCAAAATAATATTAAATTAGATGCAAAAATGTTAGAGACTGAGAATGTGGTGGATAAAATTGACAGTGACTTGACCTTGGTGCAGTACCACGAGATGGAGTTTGCTGTTAGAATCAGAGGCTTGAAAGAGAATCCTAAAGAAGATCTGAAGGAAATAGTCTCTGAGGCTCTGGAAGGGGTGCTGGGACAGCCAGCAGATGGAATTGTGGGAGACATAGACAAAATCTTTCATGTCAATTCGTGGATTGCAAGACAAAGGAAATTACCTAGAGATGTGGTTGTTTATTTTACAAAGAGAGCAATCAGGAATGAAGTTATTCAAGCTTCTTACAATACTAAGCTTGTAATTGCTGAGCAAGAAGTTCTGGTTTTAAAAGAGATCCCTCCAAAAATTTTAAGGAGAAGAAAGGAGTTTACTTTTCTAGCACAAGAGCTCAGGTGACGTGATATCAAGTTTAGATGGGAGATACCAGTGGGTATGGTGGTGATGCATGAAGGCACGAGACATCGTCTTATTACAGTGATGCAAGCACGTGATTTTTATAGTAATGTTTTAAAAGCAACCCCATACCACTTTTGGAATCTACAAAGAAGAATGGCGAGGGAAAGCCTCAAGGTGCTGAAGGAACAACGCAGACATATGAGAAAGCTACAGGAGTGGATCAAATTTCAGTATCATCGGAAGAAGCAAGAGACCAGAGGATGACGCGTGCTGCTTTGAGACGAATGAGACGCGAGCAAGAACAAGACCAGCAGAAAGTTATGGAACCTCCAAAGCGTACCTATAGTGAAGCTGTGGGAGGGGCGCGGCCTAAGAACGTCAAGGGGATCCTGGAAGACACGGTCCAAAAGCTTCAGGTCGCTAAGGATGGCGACTAAGTTTCTAACTTGGAACGTCAATGGTTTAAATTCACCACAGAAGAGAAAGAAAATCTTTCAATATTTAAAACAATTTAAGACTGATGTTATTTGCTTACAAGAAACACATATTAGAGTTATGGACCAAAAGTATTTATTAAACTCAAGATTGGGTACACAATTTATTGCTTCTGCAATGAATAAGAAAAATGGAGTGGTTATTTATTTTAAGAATACTATTACAGCGGAGTTAATTGAAGCAGATCAGCAAGGAAGATACATTATAGTAGATTTGTTAATAGAAGGCAAAAAAAACCGCTTTTGGTTGGATTATATGCTCCTAATCAACAACAAGCTGACTTTTATAGTTTATTACACAGCAAGATCACTCAATTGGATTATAAATCTTTTATTTTTATGGGAGACTGGAATGGTGTCTTGAATGTACAAATGGACAAGAGTGGTTCTTTTAGAAGTACTCCAAGTCATGCTAAATTGCCTAAGTCCTTTTTTGAGATGATGGATGATTTGGAGCTGCGAGATATCTGGAGAGAAAGAAATCTACAAGAAAAGGATTATACTTTTTTTCTGATAGACATCAATCTTTCTCTAGGATTGATTTTATATTAATCACTAATGATTTTTTTTCTAGGATTAAGAAGATAAAGATTTGTCCAAGAACTATGTCTGATCATAGTCCAGTCTGGTTAGAGATTGATAAGAACAACAGAGATAGGCGCTCCTGGCGTCTAAATGAGAACCTATTTAGAAATCAGGAAAATGTGGAAGAATGTAAAAAACAAATGAAGGGTTTTTTTTGAAACTAATATGTATAAGGGTAGTTCTATGGAAATGGTTTGGGATGCTAGCAAGGCGTACATGAGAGGTGTGTTAATATATTTGAACAATAAATATAGACGTAATTTGGAATTTAGGAGGAAAGAATTAGAGAATGAGATTAGGGAAAAAGAAAAGGCCTTAATTTTGAATCCATCGGATGTGAAGATTAAAGAGGTTATTAATTTATTAAGAGGACAATTTGATAAGTTGATGGCTGATCAGGTGGTAACTAATTTACGGTTTGCTAGGCATAATACTTTTTGTAATGCCAATAAACCAGGTAGATGGTTAGCTTATATGCTAAGGAAGAAGCAAAGGGCTTCTAATATAGACAAAATAGAACATAAGGGCAAGGTTGTGTATCAACAGAATCTTATTAAGGAAACCTTTGTTGATTTTTATTCTAAATTATATGCTAGAGATAAGATTAATGAAGCAGATATTGATGCATATTTGTGGAATGCTAGTATTCCGGTTCTTACACAAGAACAAAAGGAAGAGATGAATCAACTGATAACTGAGGAAGAAATTCTTTAAGCAATTAAACAATTGAAAGTGGGTAAAGCGCCAGGCACGGATGGTTTGACCGCTGTGTACTATAAAAATTTACAGTCTGAGATGATAAAGCCATTAAGAGAATTGTTTCAGACAATTCAAAGGGGAGGAGGGGTGCCTCCGTCTTGGAAAACTGCTTTCATTTCTTTGATTCTGAAGGAAGATCAGGATGTCACTCAAGCAAGAAACTATAGACCAATATCACTTTTGAATACGGACTACAAGATATTTGCTAAGGTTTTAGCTAACAGACTAATGAGGGTACTGCAACAGGTAATTCATGGTGATCAAACTGGGTTTATAAGTGGTAGACAAATGAAAAATAATGTGAGGCATATAGTTGACTTGTTGGAATTTTTGGAAAGGAACAACCAGATCCCTGCAGCCCTGATTTTTCTGGACGCTGAAAAAGCCTTTGATCAATTGGATTGGCAATTCTTGATGAAAGTATTAGATAAAATGAATTTTGGGGATAAATTTTTACAACCAATTAGGGCATTATATCAAAAGCAAACAGCCCGTATAATAGTAAATAACAGTCTGACTGAAGTATACAATATTGAAAAGGGCACAAGGCAAGGGTGTCCGTTATCACCTTTATTATTTGTTTTAACTTTGGAGATACTATTGATTAAAATACGGAATTCGGAAAAAATTAAGGGAATTCAAATAAGAGATCAGGATTGAGGGCGTTTGCAGACGATCTGGTTGTTACGGTGACCCAGCCAGAAAATTCTGTTGTGGACCTGATGGAGATAATAATGCAATATGGGAAAGTTTCTGGATTCAAGGTTAACATACAAAAAACTAAAATACTGGTTAAAAACATGACAGTATTACAAAAGGCTGTTTTAGAAGGGTTAACTGGATTTGAAATTGTTAAAAGGGTTAAATATTTGAGGGTATATTTGTCACCCTCAAATGCAAAGTTATATAAAAATAATTATGAAAAGCTATGGGGTAATGTTCAAAAAGAATTGGACAGTTGGAAAAAGTTACAATTGTCATTACTGGGAAGAATCGCAGCAGTGAAAATGAATGTTTTGCCGAAATTTCTGTTTTTATTTCAAATGATACCCATTCTTAAAAAGGATTCAAACTTGGAGGAATAGCAAAAGGGTATCAATAAATTTGTATCGGCAGGGAAAAGGCCACGAGTTAAATTTAAGATTATGTAGGATACGCGTGAAAGAGTTGGTCTTAAAATGCCCAACCTTAAACTATACTACGAAGCTGCTGCGTTGTCAGCGATAAGTGATTGGATTAACTTAACACAAGGGAGATTATTAAATCTTGAAGGTCATGACTTGTTATTTGGTTGGCATGCATAGTTATTGTATGATAAGAAGGTAGATAATGTGTTTAAGGTGCATATTTTAAGACATGCTTTGTTGCGAGTTTGGAAAAAGTATAGACATAAGTTAAATTATAAGATACCTTTATGGGCAATACCGAAACACACAATAGAAAACATAAATGTTGGCTTCAAACATGATGTGATTACATATAAGGAAATCTTAAGTTTGGAGAGGAATGTATGGTGTTTGAAGCCGTATAATTTTTTACGAGAAGAAAAGATTGTTCAAACCTGGTTTCAGTATGGGCAACTACGGGCCAGGTGGAAAGAAGATCAGAAAATTGGATTTTCAATGACTGATGAAAATCTGGTAAAGCAAATTAGAAATCAGGGTCCAGCACATATCAAACGGATATATCTTGTATTGATAGAAATTGATTCAGAAACAGAACTTGTTAAAGATTGCATGATAAAGTGGGCTCAGAATATTCAAGAAGTTATTACAATGGATACTTGGGAAAAGATCTGGGTGAGAAACGTAAAATATACGCAAGCTCAAAATTTAAGAGAGAACTTTTATAAAATGTTTTATACGTGGCATTTAGATCCCAAAAAGCTTGCAAGTATGTATCCGAACTACCAGCCTAAATGTTGGAGGTGTGGTGGTGAAGACGCAACGTATTTTCACATATGGTGGACCTGTAAAAAGGTTAAAGCATTCTGGATTAAAATCTGGTGGAATATGCAGAAGATATTTAAGAAAAGGATAAAGTTTTGTCCGCAATTGTTTTTATTGGGCATTATTACTGATACTACTGTTGTGGACACTAAGTTGATGTTGAACTTAATTACGGCAGCAAGACTTTTAATAGGGCAATACTGGAAGAAGGAAGAACTGCCGACTATAGAGGAATGGACTTTAAAAGTTTCTAACCTGGCGGAAATGGCAAAGATTTCGGCGTATTTGAAAGACCATTCGCAACAACGATATATCGTGGAGTGGAAAAAATGGATTGATTACATCCAGAATAAATATGGGACTAAAAAGTTTCATTTAGCATTTGAATAAGTATTGATGGGACATTTATATTGCTTGTAGTCATTTTATAAGAGCTAAAGTGCGATAGACCTAATAGTTTATTGTTGTTAGCATATGGTAGTTTATGATTTTTTTTAACTTTTATACCTTGTATTTAGCTGTGGGAAGTCGGGGAGGGGGGAAGGGGAGGGGGGGAGGGTTGGGAAGGGGGGAGGGGGTGGGGAAGGGGTTGTTTTGTTAAAGATAAAATGTATTGAAAAACTTCAATAAAAAAACAGCAAAGAGATTTTTACAATTTACTACACAGCAAGATTATTCAGTGGGATTATAAATCTTGTATTTTTATGGGAGATTGGAATGGCGTCTTGGATGTACAAATGGACAAGGGAGGCCTTTTTAAAAGCACACCAAGTCATGCTAAACTGCCTAAATCTTTTTTTTGAGATAAAGGATGACTTGGAATTGAGAGATGTTTGGAGAGAAAGGAACTTGCAAGAAAAAGACTTTAGTGGATTTTGAAAGTTTCTAATTTGGCGGAAATGGCAAAGATTTCAGCATATTTGAAAGATCAATCGCAACAGAGATACATTGTGGAATGGACAAGATGGATTGAATATATTCAGAATAAATATGGGACTAAAAAGTATCATTTAGCATTTGAATAAGTAGCGGATTTTTATGACGTATCATTAGTTAATAGTTATTTTATTAATATTTTGAATATGGAGAGTTAAAGTGTGATAGAATTTAATGTTTTATTATTGTTGTTAGCATATTTTAGATTATGCTTGTTTGTATTATTATACCCTGTATTCAGCTCTGGGAAGTCGGGGAGGGGGGAGGGGAGGGGGGGTTGGGGAGAGGGGAGGGGGGGTTGGGGAGAGGGGAGGGGAAGGAGGGGTTTTTTTTATTCAGAAATGTATTGTAAAACTTTTCAATAAAAAAAATTTCCTCTAAATCATATATATTTGCAATTCTTATTCTCTTTGTATATTTCCATTTTTATGGATATTGAAGATTTAAGTTAAACCAAGTTGCCAAGATTGAAAAACACTGCATCAGGCAGTATGACCAAAAGTGGCTGCAAATTCTTAGAATTATAGAACAGTAGAATTATGTAAACTTCAAAAATGATTCAGACTGCTTCTCATTAAAATATTTACCGTAGATTCCGGCGTATAAGACTACTTTTTAACCCATGAAAATCTTCTCAAAAGTCAGGGGTCGTCTTATACGCTGGGTGCTGAAACTTTAGGGACAGGGCTGGCTGGAAAACCTGGAGCGGATCTCCCATTTAGTCTGCGCAGGGAAAGCGGGACCAATTGGAGTAGAAGCTGCAGTCTGTGATTTTTTACAGGCTGGGGTCTGGGCTTCTTTCCTTCTAAAGTTGAAGAGCAGCTGTAGGCAGGTGGGGAATGCAAGAGCAATTTGAAAGGCAGGTGGGGAATGCGTAGCAGAGCAGCAGTTTAGTTCTAAGGACACATTTGACTCAGGAACTGGGCGGGCTGGCTGGAAAACCTGGAGTGGATCTCCCATTTGGTCTTTTTTTTTAATCCCATGTATATCCCACCCTTCTCCGAAGACTCAGGGCGGCTTACAATTTAAAGCACAAATCAATGTGCTTAGCAATAGCCTTCATTCTATGTATATGCCTGCCTATTAGAGCTTTCACCCCACCCCCCACAAGCAGCATTATTACAAAGTCAGCTTATTGCCCCCAACAATCTGAGTCCTCATTTTACCTACCTCGGAATGATGGAAGGATGACTCAACCTTGAGCCTGGTGGGATGAGAACCTGCACTAATTGCAGGCAGCTGGGGTTACTTAAGGCTCTGCGCAGGGAAAGCTTTAGAGTGAATTAGGAAAAGTGAAAAAGTGAATTAGGAAAATAGGAAAAGGGTTGCTGGAATTGGGTACGTGTAGTTTAATGAAGAGAAGGGTGAGGGGTGACACGATAGCAGTGATCCAATATCTCAGGGGCTGCCACAAAGCAGAGGGAGCCAAGCTATTCTCCAAAGCACCTGAAAGCAGGACAAGAAGCAATGGATGGAAACTAGTCAAGGAGAGAAGCAACCTAGAACTAAGGAGAAACTTCCTGACAGTTAGAACAATTAACCAGTGGAACAACCTGCCTCCAGAAGTGGTGAATGCTCCAACACTGGAAGTTTTTAAGAAGAGACTGGATAGCCATTTGTCTGAAATGGTATAGGGTTTCCTGCCTTAGCAGGGGGTTGGACTAGATGACCTCCAAGGTCCCTTCCAACAACTACTACTTCTTCTTCTTCTTCTTCTTCTTCTTATTATTATTATTATTATTAAAGTTTAATCCACTTGCACTGTTTTATGTTTACATGTTTGATGACAAACAGTCTTATGTTTATAAGTGACAGTTTTCCTACTAAGTACCTGCATGTCATAAGCATTTGAATTAAAATTGCCATATTAAAATCAAATCTGATGTTTTTTAACTTTTATTTGGTGTGCGTTGGAAGAGGGGTAGTCTTATACGGCGAGTATAGCCCAAACCCTATAATTTAACAGGAAATGTAGGGGGTCGTCTTATACGCCCAGTCGTCTTATACGCCGGAAAATACGGTAGGCTTATGTACAATTCTGAAAAAAGATACTGCTCTTTTAATAAAGAGCAAAGAGATACTTGCACAAGGTGTAGTTTCCGAAATATTCCTGAACAAAGCCTGGAGTTTTCGCACATCTAGAACAGAGGTCCCAAACCTATGGGCCGTGGCCCATTACTGGGCTGCGGCCTCTTGGCCACCAGGCCGCATGAGTGGCTGGCCATTGTGCACACGCATCTGCATGTACTCACCGCTTCTTGCACCATTGCTAGCCGTGCCGCAAGCCTCTCGCCAGTGCTAGCCAAGCCGCAACCTGCAAGCCTCTCGCCGGCACTAGCCAAGCCATGATCTACGAGCCTCTCGCCACAGCTAGCCAAGCCGTGAGCCTCTCGTTGCTGCTAGCCGAGTCACAAGCCTCTTGCTACTGCAGGGACGAGCTGAGAGCTGGCGCTAGCAGCCCCATTTGCAGAGAATGCATGCTCATGGCACCGTTTGGTGCACACTCACACAGCCACATTTGCATATGTGTGTGTGCGCATGCATAAAGGTGCCTGCCCCTCCCTTTTCCACCAGGCTGCCAACCCAGAAAGGTTGGGGAACCCTGGTCTAGAAGACAGAAAATTTAGGTGTGCTGTGATTACTTTCAATACCAAGATGTTTGACAGCTAGGCAATGAACAATACTCTTCAGAAGGCAGGATATTTTTTTTCTTCTGAGCAACATAATCCTTACTCAAGCTGTTTTTCCTACACAGAAAAAATAAAATCTACTACTCAGTTACCTGAGCAAACCGCTCTAGATTCCAAATTGTGGAATACATTACCACCAAAGGAGCACCTCATATCCTTGTGTTGAGGATGGCCTTACATCAATCCATTTCAGCTGAATCTTCAAATCATAAGATAGTTGCAGGATATCCATTTTCCATTACAATATGGATTTTTTTCTACACTTTTAATTTTTCAGATATATTTTAGTTTGACTTGCTCATGTACAGTGGGGGAAAAATTATTTGATCCCCTGCTAATTTTGTAGATTTGCCCACTGACAAAGAAAAAGATCAGTCTATAATTTTAATGGTAGGTTTATTTTAACAGTGGGAGACAGAATAACAACAAAAAAATCCAGAAAAACGCATTTCAAAAGTTATAAATTGATTTGCATTTTAATGAATGAAATAAGTATTTGACCCCTTCGCAAAACATGACTTATACTTGATGCCCAAACCCTTGTTGGCAGTCACAGAGGTCAGACATTTCTAATAGTTGGCCACCAGGCTTGCACACATCTCAGGAGGGATTTTGTCCCACTCGTCTTTTCAGATCCTCTCCAAGTCATTAAGGTTTCGAGGCTGACATTTGGCAGCTCGAATCTTCAGCTCCCTCCACAGATTTTCTATGGAATTAAGGTCTGGAGACTGGCTAGGCCACTCCAGGACATTCTTCTTGGGCCACTCCTTTATTGCCTTGGCCATATGTTATGGGTCATTGTCATGCCAGAATACCCATCCACCACCCATTTTCAATGCCCTGGCTGAGGGAAGGAGGTTCTCACACAAGATTTGACAGTACATGGCCCTGTCCATTGTCCCTTGGATATGGTGAAGTTGTCTTGTCTCCTTAGAAGAAAAACACCCCCAAAGCATAATGTTTCCACCTCCATGTTTGATGGTGGGGATGGTGTTCTTGGGGTCATAGGCAGCATTCCTCCTCCTAATATGGTGAGTTGAGTTGATGCCAAAGAGCTCAATTTTGGTCTTATCTGACCACAACACTTTCATCCAGTTCTCCTCTGAATCATTCAGATGTTCATTGGCAAACTTCAGACAGGCCTGTACATGTGCTTTTTTGAGCAGGGGGACCTTGTGGGTGCTGCAAGGATTTCAGTCCTTCACGGCATAGTGTGTTACCAATTGTTTTCTTGGTGACTATGGTCCCAGCTGCCTTGAAATCATTGACAAGATCTTCCTGTGTAGTTCTGGGCTGATTCCTCACTATTATCATGATCATTGAAACTCCACAAGGTGAGATCTTGCATGGAGCCCCAGACCAAGAGAGATTGACAATTATTTTATGTTTCTTCCATTTGTGAATAATTGCACCAACTGTTGTCATCTTCTCACCAAACTGCTTTGCAATAGTCTTGTAGCCCATTCCAGCCTTGTGTAGGTCTACAATCTTGTCCCTGACATCCTTGGACAGCTCTTTGGTCTTGGCCATGGCGGAGAGTTTTTAATTTGATTGATTGCTTCTGTGGACAGGCGACTTTTATACAGGTAACGAGCTGAGATTAGTAATACTTCCTTTAAGAGAGTGCTCCTAATCTCTACTTGTTACCTGTATAAAAGACACTTGGGAGCCAGAAATCTTGCTGATTGTTAGGGAATCAAATACTTATTTCACTCATTAAAATGCAAATCAACTTATAACTTTTTTGAAATGTTTTCTTCTGGATTTTTTTTTTGTTATTCTGTCTCTCACTGTTAAAATAAACCTAGCATTAAAATTGTAGACTAGTCATTTGTCATTGGGCAAATGTACAAAATCAGCAGGGGATCAAATACTTTTTCCCCTCACTGTATGTTATCTGCAGTCAATCAAATGGGATGCTATATAAATGATATAAAATTTAAAAATATATAACAAATAACAGAACTGAAATAATAGTATGAAGTAAACATAATACTATAAATGTTTGGTGCTTTCAAGTTATATTTTAATTACAAGAGTGAGACCATGGTTAACAACAGTAATCTCACAAAGTATATTTACATAGTATTTATATCAGTCACTAAGTTCTTCCTCATCACTAAAATATACACTTTTTTTGATGCGTGGTCGTCTTGAATCAGATGTGGAAGGCTTCCCAGCATTTTGAGTTGAACTTTGCTGTTCTTCTTCAATTTTGGCTTGCTGCAAAGTAATTGCATAAAACACAAAAATGGAAAACAGAATTATATTAAATTCTGTAACACACGCTGTCCAAAATTAAGACATTGACAGGCCCAGTTGTTTGCTTCAGCACTGTAATTTCTATTATTTTGAACTGTACTATCCTATGGGTGACATTACAAATTAATTATTAAATGGAAGGCAAAACAACAATGGTGCCTTCTTTCCTCAACTCATCATACAACAATCCATAATAGAATATTATGTTTTAGCTAATTTATCATAGTGTTTGTAGCTATGTTCACAGATAATATGAACCAAACCACAATGGCTGCACATAAGTCACACCACGGTAAGATGGGATGGGATGGGAAGGGACAAGATAACTTTTATTATTACTTTTTTCTGTGAACACACTGCACACATTAAAAAATGAAATTCTGATGCTCTCAGAAAATATACCCATACATGCACCCATACACATACATGCAGACAAATAAACATACACTATATATACACACACAAACACACACACACACACACACACACACACACACACACACATTGTCATATGCCTATCTTGGCTTTCTTTGAAGCTCTCTAGCAACTGCCATAACCAGGGGGGAGGGAGCATTTGGGAGGGAAAGAGTGCTGGACATGTGAAATAATGCTGTGAGAATTTGGGGAGTAGGGACATTAGCAGGAACCAGAGATGCCAAACTGCCATCTGCCTGCCCTCAAGGACGCCGACCTTCCTGTTCCAGCAGTCCGGCCTGGCATGATAGCTTTAATTGGGGTCCCAGTTTGTTTTTACTATTGTTTTTATTGTTTTTTATTGTTCAATCTGTATACCTTCCTTCCTCTGTACACCGCCCCGAGTCTCTCGGGAGAAGGGCGGTCTATAAAAACAAATAAATAAATAAATAAATAAATAAATAAATTTACAATGGTGCCTAAGGCACCAGGTTCCCAAAACATTGGGCCAGAACTGGATTGGACTGCTCTGGGCACAGGGAGGGTTTTGGACATTGGAGATTGCTTTCAATATATGATTTTCATACAGTTTTCTTTCAGACCTTGTCTCACTCACACTGCACTCAGTATCTCTAGTAAAAATACTTTTTCTCTAACATTCATGAGTCAAGGGTCGTTGACAAGCCATGAAAGCAGCTTGGAGGAGGCTGGACCTTACAGAGGGTCCCCGGCCAAACCACATCGGCCAAAAGAGGAGGTTGAATGAGGGGGAAATGCGTATCGGCAAGGAGGCTCCAAAATGCCGATGGTCACTCACCTGTTCTGTTCCAGCCTATGACCAGCCCTGTTTGTGTGTCAGGGACAACCCCTTTTTCCTTTTTTTATAGTCAATAGGCTGGAAAAACCCAACCCAAATTTATTTACAGTTCAAACAAAAAAGCAACAGAATATTTCCTTCAATAACTGAATCAAAATATCAAACAAGAGTCAACAAACAAGGGTTAAACAGAAGTATCAAGAACAGACCAAGAATACTCTTAGAATGTCTCCAAACGGTTGCCTTCAGCAACCAGCCCTGCCCACACCTTCCCCTTTTATTATCAGTCACAAGGCATGGCTTCTCACTGCCTTCTCCTCCTCTCACTGAGTTGCCTCATTGATTTTCTCTGCTCTCCTCTGCTGGATTGCCTTCTGCTTCTAGCATCTCTGAACAGATTCAGCTGTGACTCATCAAAGTCAGACACCTTGTACTCACACAGCTGAGCCTCATGAGGAACATGACTGGAGGGGCCAGGCTAAGAGTCCTGCAGTACAGCAGAGCCTCCCTCTGACACCAAAGGCTCTCCAAACCCCTCCTCCTCCTCCTCAGATTCATTGGACTCAACTGCTGGGAGCACAGGCTGACACTGAATCACAACATCACCCTGGGGATGAAAGGTGAAGAAGCAGAAGAGAAAACCCTCAGTATAACCGACATGAGGGGAAGCTGTGGAGACAGAAGATGAGAGCAACACAGCGGACAGGGTGAGGAGGAAGGCCAAGGAGAGCCAGACAAGCAGGAGGATCTGGTGGAACAAGCCCAAAGGGTACTGAGAGATGCCTTCAGGAACAGGTGAACCAGAGAACTCTTGCCCAGCTAGCCAAACTTTGAGCTGAACTGGAACCAATGGAGATAGCACAGCAATGCCAGCAGCCACAGCCAGAGGGGCAGCAATTTGACCTGGACCCACTCTGGCACAAGTGACCCTGCCAACAGCTGCTCCAGCAGTGCAGCCCCCTCACCAGTAGGACCATGTGACCATGGCTCTGAAAGGCACCACAGCAGAGTGGATGGTCTCGCTCCACAACAATGACACCCCAGAACTCCACAGCTTCAACTGACCCACTCACCTAACACAAAGCACGAACTTGCATCAAAACCATCAATCAGGGTTGCAGAGGTGTGACAGCTTATAATCAAGAGTTCTGTAAACTGGCATGCTCGCTGGCTGATTGGCTGGAAGACATCCTGATCAAGCATTCCAAGATGGGCTTAATAAGGATGTTTACAACACCTGCATCTCAGGAGAAGCCCCTCACATCCTTCATCAGTGGTATGTGCTAGCCGAGGAAGTGGAAATCAACCTGGCCAGGTCCCCTAGCTGGAACACCCACGGATGGTGTTGCTCCTCCCCCGTAGTGAAGAGGGATACCCTGACAATGCCTGGACATAACCTTAGTCCCAAACACCGACCTACAGGCTACTTCAAATGTGGGAAGGAGGGGCATCGATTGCCGACTCGCCAAAGCGGTTCCAAAAACCAGTGGCGGTGTGGGGAAGAAGGCATGAAAGCTAACACCGAAACCTCATGAAATAGCCTTAGAGGGAGTTAAAGTCATTGGGTTCTTCCTGTCTGGCTATGGGGACCAGAGAATTCCAACCACCCCAGAGAGAAGCGACACAGACTCTGTGTCATGGTTCCAATTAATGAGACAGATCAAAGAACATTCAGGCATTGTTTTTCTAAAAAGTCTATAATAATGAGAACGAAGCATTGACACTCATGGATGGATGCCAGAATCTGAATTCTCCTCCCCTGAACACATCGTATCATACACAATTCCCTCCCTTAATTTCACGTCATTAATCACATTCTCCAATTAGTTTAACATGCCATGTTTCACTTCCTATCTGTAGTGTGCCATACCTTATCTTGTTTAAAACAACCGGGTTAGCCTTCATTTTAATCAGAGCAAACAGTTTAAAGAAAAAGGCTGCCTCTTATATTGTCAGAGCAAAAACATCCAATGTTTGCAAGGTTGACAGTCTGATGACAATCCCCTGGTACATCACCCTATGAACCCATCCCAGTCGAACTGAACATGCCATCATCAGGCACCAAGGGAAAACTAAATGCATAGTGAGCTGTAAAGTGGTAGAGAAGCTGAGACTGAGGCTCTGACAATTGAGGGTGCCTATAGCATTTTGTCAACTGGACGGAACTGTGCCTGGAGGAGCCCCAGCCCATTTTATAACAGAGCTGGTAGAAATGCAAATGGGGAACCACGACTTTATTGTGGCTCCAGGACTGGAGAGACCCCTTTTACTGGAGCTGGCATGGCTCCAAAAATGGAACCCTTATGTTAACTGTGAAAGGGACTATTAAAAATCCAAAGGGGAGGGCTCAAGAGAGGAGAACTAAACCACTCAGGGTATGGTGGAATTATCTGCGATGGCATGAAACCAGCCAAGACAGGACCCTAAAATCCCCAAGGAATATTGGGATCTCAGGGAGGTCTTTAGTGAAAAGGGACCTGATGTGCTCCTGCCTCACCAGCCAACAGACTGTGCCATCGAGATCCTCCCTGGGGCTAGACTGCGAAAACCCAAAGTATACTCTGTGACTCTCTGGGAGCTGGAAGAACTCTCATAGACAAAAAACTTGCAACGTGGATTCATTCAAGCAGCCAGAGGCTGGACAGCCGCTCCAGTTCTGTTCCAAGAAAAGAAGGATGGTTCTCTCTGCTTATACGTGGACTATTGTAGGCTGAACATGGTTTGTGTGGAGAATATGTATCCCCTGCCACTTATGAAGAACATGTTAGCCCATCTAGCCAAGGGAAAAATCTTTACAAAATAGGACTTACGTGAAGCCTATTACTGTGTCAGGATTAAGGAGGGGGATCAGTGGAAGATGGAGCTCAACTGCCCTCTAGGGTGTTTCCAATTCAAAGTGCTTCAATTTGGTCTGCAAGGGGCCCCTGCTGTGTTCATGCAACTGATTAACATAACAAAGTCCTACATTAACACCTGTACAAAAAGGTGCTTGTATATTTAGAGGACATTCTGATCCACACCAAAATAAGAGCTGAGCATGTGAAGCTCATGCGAGCAGTGTTAAAGAAATTGTGAACGACCAAGCTATAAGTTAAGCTCTCAAAATATGAGTTTCACCAGGATAAAATCAAGTACCTGGGGTATTGGATCTCCCATGAGGGAGTAGAAATGGACCTTGAAATGATTAAAGTGGCACTAGAGTGGGTCCTCCTTGCACTAGGAAGCAACTTCAGAGCTTCATCGGGTTTGCAAACTTTTACCGGCAATTTATTCTCTCTTTTGCACAAATCACCCTACCTATCATGAATTTATTAAAGACAAAGGGAAGAGTAAGCCCAATCCTGGTTAACCCATAAAATGGAATATGCAATGTCAGGTAGCATTCAAAAAACGTAAATGGCTGTTCACAGCGGAGCCCATGCTAAGGCACCCAAATCCAGATGCCCCTTTTGTGATCCAAGCGGATGCTAGAGATGTAGATGTGGGGGCCGTATTGCTACAGGAAAACCCCCAGGGGATCCTTCAACCCTGTGCCTATACCTCCAAGAAATTAAGCGATACAGAACAGAAATGGGCAGTATGGGAGAAGGAGGCTTATGCAGTCCAATGCTACCTGGTTACACTTCCTAAAGGTAAAGGTTCCCCTGCACATGCATGCTAGTCGTTTCCAACTCTAGGGGCCGGTGCTAATCTCCGTTTCAAAGCCGAAGAGCCAGGGCTTGTCTGAGGACGACTCCGTGGTCATGTGGCCATGACTAGACGCCAAAGGTGCACGGAATGCTGTTACCTTCCCACCGTAGTGGTCCCTATTTTTCTACTTGCATTTTTACGTGCTTTCGAACTGCTAGGTTGGCAGAAGCTGGGACGAGTAACAGGTGCTCACTCTGTTACGTGGCACTCGGGATTCGACCCACCAAACTGCCGACCATCTGATTGACAAGCTCAGCGTCCTAACCCACTGAGCCACCGCGTCCCTAGAGGGGTCTAAATACCCATTTGAAGTCTGGACACATTGTAAGAACTTGAAAGTCTTAAAACTCCCATGGAAACTATCCTCTAAGCAAGTCCACTGGGTGAAATACTTCAACTGCTTTAATTTTAGCCTATGTTACATCCCAGGGGAAAGAATTTCTTGGCAAATGCCTTGTCCCAACTAATGCAATACAACAGTTCCAGACCCAAAATCATTTAACCAGTCATCCCGTCAAACCAATTGGCAGCAGCAATAACCATGAGACCAGAGGTGAGCTAAAGCGGACATTCCCTGCAAAGCGATAGACAAACTGAAAACTGCTTTAACAGACAATGAATGGCTGATAACCCATAAAGAGGAGTTCACCATGAGGGATGGGCTAGCCTGGGTGGGGGCGAAACTATACATACCTGCCCCCTGCGAACTCTTGTTCTACAGACTTGCCATGACTCAAAGGCAGCAGGGCATTTTGGCTTTGTAAAAACCTTACATCTGGTCAAACAGCAATTTTGGTGATTGTCCCTCAAAAAAGAAATTGAGAGCTATGTGGCTAGCTGCCCCATGTGTGCTTTGGCTAAGAGACAACCAGAAAAACCCATGGGATTGCTGCAGCTGATAGCAAAGACCCATGCACCTTGGAAAGAAATTTCTATGGACTTTATAGGAGATTTACCTGACAATGCAGGAAATACATGATTTGGGTAGTTACAGACTTGTTCTCAGAACAAGTCCATTTCATCCCATATCCTAAGATCCCATCATCCCGCACCTTGGTCAAATTGTTTGTGCAACACATTTATAGGCTCCATGGTGTCCCTGACCACATCATTTCAGATCGGGGGTACAATTCACGTTTTTGGCACAAATTTTTGAAATTGATAGGAACCGCTCAGGGCCTAAGCTCCTACCACCACCACGCAAAAGTTAAATTATAAGATACCTATATGGGCAATACCGAAACACGCAATAGAAAATATAAATATTGGGTTTAAACATGATGTGACTACATATAAGGAAATTTTAAGTTTGGAAAGGAATGTATGGCAATTAAAGCCATATAATATCTTAAGAGAAGAAAAGATTGTACAAACTTGGTTTCAGTATGGGCAATTACAGGCCAGGTGGAAGGAAGACCAGAAAATTGGTTTTTCAATGATTGATGAAAATTTGGTAAAGCAAATTAGAGATCAAGGTCAAGCACATATTAAAAGGATATATCTTGCATTGATAGAAATTGATTACTGTATGATAAAGTGGGCTCAGAATTTTCAAGAAGTCATTACAATGGATACTTGGGAAAAGATTTGGGTGAGAAATGTAAAATTTACGCAGGCTCAAAACTTAAGAGAGAACTTTTATAAAATGTTTTATAGGTGGCACTTAGATCCTAAAAAATTAGCAAGTATGTATCCGAATTGCCAGCCCAAATGTTGGAGGTGTGGCGGTGAAGATGCAACGTATTTTCATATATGGTGGACCTGTAAAGAGGTTAAAGCTTTTTGGATTAAAATTTGGTGGAATATGCAAAAGATATTTAAGAAAAGGATAAAGTTTTGTCCGCAACTGTTTTTACTGGGCATTATTACTGAGACTACTGTCGTGGACACTAAGCTGATGTTGGACTTAATTACGGCAGCGAGACTTTTAGTAGCGCAATATTGGAAGAAGGAAGAACTGCTGACTATAGAAGAATGGACTTTAAAAGTCTCCAATCTGGCGGAAATGGCAAAGATTTCAGCGTACTTGAAAGACCAGCCGCAACAGAGTTATATTGTGGAGTGGAGAAGATGGATTGATTATATCCAGAATAAATATGGGACTAAAAAGTTTCATCTAGCATTTGAATAAGTATTGATGTGATATTTAGATTGCTTGTAGTTATTTTACAGGAGTTAAAGTGCGATAGATTTAATATTTTATTGTTGTTTGCACAAGGTAGACTATGATTGTTTGTATTTTTATACCCTGTATTGAGCTCTGGGAAGTCGGGAAGGGGGGAGGGGGAGGGGAGGGAGGAGTTGGGAAGGTTTGGGGAGAGGGAAGGGGGTGGGGAGGGGTTTTGTCCTTTTAAAAAAATGTATTGTAAAACATTTGAATAAAAAAAAGAAATACAAGTCTATTTAAAACCCTATACTATCCAACTGCTCCATTATCAAAGTAACAACCAAACCTCACAAGAACTGTGTAAAAATATTATTCAAATAATCCCAAATGCACTCCAGCAACCTAAAACCCAAAACCTTGCGGCGATGAGGACAGCGAAGGCTAATTATTTCGCTGCCCTCATTGCGTCCGCAGATAATTGCCCGGCCGCTCTGTTTATGGTGACTCGCTCCCTTCTTAACCAGGAGGTGAGGGAGGATCCGTTGCAGGGTCGGGCCGAGGAGTTTAGTCATCATCTGACGGACAAAATCGCTCAGATACGGACCGGTTTGGACTCGGACTGGGCAGTCTGACGTGGAGGAATCGGACGGTCTTGAGCATGTTATCTGGACTGAGTTCGATCCTGTTTCCCCTGATGATGTGGACAGGATTATGGGGAGGCTGAGCTCCACCACCTGTTTATTCGACCCGTGCCCCGCCTGGCTGGTTTTTGCGGACCGGGAGGGGACACGAGGCTGGTTCCAGGCAGTAATAACTGCTTCCTTGAAGGAGGGTATCTTCTCCTCTGCCTTGAAGGAGGCAGTGGTGAGACCCCTCCTCAAGAAGCCTGCCCTGGACCCGGCTGTTTTAAACAACTATCGTCCGGTCTCCAACCTTCGTTTTCTGGCGAAGGGTGTTGAGAGTGTGGTGGCTTCCCCTGTTCCTGGAGGAAACTGATTATCTGGACCCGTACCAATCGGGTTTCAGGTCCGGGCACAGCACGGAGACGGCATTGGTTGCGCTGGTGAATGATCTCTGGCGGGCTCGGGACAGGGGTTATTCCTCTGTCCTAGTCCTATTAGATCTCTCAGCGGCTTTTGATACCATCAACCATGGTATCCTACTGCGGCGTCTCAGGGGGTTGGGAGTGGGAGGCACCGTTTTACGGTGGTTCTCCTCCTATCTCCTGGGCCGCTCGCAGTCGGTGTTGACGGGAGGGCAGAGATCCGCCTCAAGGCCTCTCGTTTGTGGAGCCCCTCAGGGGTCGGTTCTCTCTCCCCTCCTGTTTAACATCTAAATGAAGCTGCTGGGCGAGATCATTCGTGGTTTTGGGGTGGGGTATCATCAGTACGCTGATGATACCCAACTTTTTTTCTCCACCCCAAACCAACCCAGTGATGCCCTCACTGTGATGTCCCGCTGCCTGGAGGCGGTCCAGGTTTGGATGGGGAGAAACAGGCTTCGTCTCAATCCTGCCAAGACTGAGTGGCTGTGCGTACCGGCATCTCGGATTAACCAGACTATTCAATCATTAACGATGGGGGTGAGGTGTTACCCCCGTTGATAGGGCTCGCAACTTGGGTGACCAGGGGGGCTTTTGCCCAGGTTCGCCTGGTGCGCCAGTTGCGACCCTACCTGGACCGAGATGCGCTACGCACAGTCAGTCATGCGCTCGTGACCTCCCGTTTAGACTACTGCAATGCTCTCTACATGGGGCTGCCCCTGAGGACCACTCGGAGGCTTCAGCTGGTGCAAAATGCAGCCGCGCGAGTTGTGATGGGGGTTTCCCGTTACTCCCATGTAACACCTCTGCTCCGTGAGCTGCATTGGCTTCCGGTTGCCCTCCGGGTGAGATTCAAGGTGCTGGTGATGACCTATAAAGCCCTAAATGGCTTGGGTCCAGGATATCTGAGGGAACACCTGCTGCCGGCATCAAGCTACCTTCGTCCTGTGCGCTCCCACAGGGAGGGCCTTCTTAGGGTGCCGCCGGTAAAAGAATGCCGCCGGATAACACCCAGGGGGAGGGCCTTCTCAGTGGGTGCGCCTGCCCTTTGGAACCAGCTGCCCGTGGAGCTTAGGACTGCCCCCGACCTTCGATCATTTCGCCGAGACCTGAAGACCTGGCTCTTCGAGCTTTCCGGTTTTAATTGGGGTTTTAACTGGGGTTTTATATGTTTTATATTTTTTCAGGTATTTAGTTTAATCTTTTAAATTGTTCTTAATTTTTGTATTGATGTTTTTATGCCCTGTAAACCGCCCTGAGTCCTGCGGGAAAGGGCGGTATATAAATTCAATAAAATTTAATTAAAATTAAATTAAATTAAAAAAAGGAAAAAGACTGCCTATTCATCTTCCAACAAAATGGATACCCATTCAACTTTATTAAAAAGCCTGACCCCTCAATCTACTATAGCACTAGCTATGAAGAGGATAACACTGTCACACATCAAAATATGTCAGAAACAACCAACAGATTATTATAAACATACAGCATCTCCATAACATACAAAACAACTAATGCCCTCCAAAACATCACAGTAGCCCAAGAACAGGACTTACCTACAACATCGCATCCCACCAGGCTCAAGGTTGACTCAACCTTCCATCCTTCCGAGGTAGGTAAAATGAGGACCCAGATTGTTGGGGGCAATTAAGCTGACTTTGTAATAATGCCGCTTGGGGTGTGTGTGAAAGCCCTAATAAGCAGGCATATACATAGATTGAAGGCTACTGCTAAGCTTGTAAGCTGCCCTGAGTCTTCGGAGAAGGGCGGGATATAAATGGAATTAAAAAAAATAAAAATAAAACATACATTGTAAGGACTGGAACAGTCACTGTGTAGTAAACATCTATATGAAGCTATATCTATATGAAGTTCAACATCTATATGAAGCCGCTGGGTGAGCTCATTCGTGGTTTCGGGGTGGGGTATCACCAGTATGCTGATGATACCCAGCTTTTTCTTTCCACCCCGAACCAATCCAGTGATGCCCTCGACGTGATGTCCCGTTGCCTGGAAGCGGTCCGGGTTTGGATGGGGAGAAACAGGCTTCGTCTCAATCCTGCCAAGACTGAGTGGCTGTGCATACCGGCATCTCAGACTAACCAATCTTTTCCATCGTTAACTATGGGGGGTGAGGTGTTACCCCGTTGATAGGGCCCGCAACTTGGTGTCCTCCTGGATTCACGGCTCAGTTTGGAAGATCATATAGGAGCCGTGGCCAGGGGGGCTTTTGCGCAGGTTCGCCTGGTGCGCCAGTTACGGCCCTATCTGGACCGAGATGCGCTACGCAGAGTCACCCATGCGCTCGTGACCTCCCGGCTAGACTACTGCAATGCTCTCTACATGGGGCTGCCCCTGAGGACCACTCGGAGGCTTCAGCTGGTGCAGAATGCAGCCGCGCGAGTTGTGATGGGAGTCTCCCGATACTCCCATGTAACACCTCTTCTCCGCGAGCTGCATTGGCTTCCGGTTGCCCTCCGGGTGAGATTCAAGGTGCTGGTGATGACCTATAAAGCCCTAAATGGCATGGGCCCGGATTATCTAAGGGAACACCTGCTGCCAGCGTCAATTTCCCATCGTCCTGTGCGCTCCCAGAGGGAGGGCCTCCTCAGGGTACCGCCGGTCAAGGATTCCTGACGGGCGATCCACAGGGAGAGGGCGTTCTCTGTGAGCGCGCCTGCCCTATGGAATCAACTGCCAACGGAACTCCGGACTGCCCCCGACCTTCTTTCATTTCGCCGGGACCTAAAAACCTGGCTCTTTGAGCTATCTGGTCTAGACTGAGGGGTTTAATGTTTTTAAATTGTGATTTAATTTTTGCGGCTAGACTTAATTTAATTTAATTTTAATTTTATATTGGATTGTTTTTAAATTTTGCCTTGTAAACCGCCCTGAGTCCTTTGGGAATAGGGCGGTATATAAACTGAATAAATAATAATATTAATAATAATAATAATAATAATAATAATAATAATAATAATAATAATAATAATAATAATAATAATAAAGACAAGAAAGACAAAAAATTAGGAGAACATATCCATGAGCACCAACTAGCAGTCAGAAGACACAATCAAAATTCTTTAGTCTTACAACACACGGATAGACTCAGCTGGCAAATTGAGCATACCAGACTAAGCAATATTCCCAAAAGCTAAGGAATTCCTGGAAGTTTGGCCCTCTTGACATATCAGCCATCAGTAGATACAATAAACCACATTTACACACCATTCAAAAGAGACAATAAAAAGGCTGAGGAAACAGACCACAACACATCCTTTCCTGCAGCCAACAGCCAGATAAGCAAGGATCCTCACTGCACTTGTGTCAGAGGCACCAAGGTGCTTCCAGGTTGAAAGGATTAGCTGCTGACCTTGTTGCCCAGGTAATACCCAGCTGGGTTTTCCTTTCATATCCCCAGCATGAACTGGACAAAGGACAGGAGATCACCTTGCTCCATGGTGGCACTCAGGTGTCGAACATGAACTTGTTGCTTGTCAACCCAGCATCCTAACCATGCAAGCCACCGTGCTCCTAAGGAGGGATTAATACCAGACGAAAACAATCAAGTAAAAAAACCAATACCCTAGTCAATGAACTACCAATATAGTTCCTTCTGATGTATGTTCATGTATCCTTGTGATATATGTTCACATGTGCTCATTCCTTAATGACACAACACACGGACAGTGTGCACAGGATATGTTCATGTGTATTCATATATACTGTTCATGTTTGTATATCTTTCTGAAAAATTAATCTAGTCTGTTTAACCATGACTCTATTTGATAATTAAATCAATTTGCTTATTAAATAACAAACTCAAAATTAAGAAATAAATATTCTGCCATAATTCAGAATCAATAAAGCTTATACCAAAAATAGTTCCCCCTCTCAAATAGAAGGTAGGTTGTCTTTCAGTCATGTTCCCACCTCTGAAAATCATGAACAGTTTAGAGATACTGATTTACTATCTTAATTCATAAATAATTAATACTGCAGTTATAGTTTGATCATATTTTCCACCATGTTCCAAAACCTCTAATTAAAGCATGCTATTTTTAATTAATTGCCATTGTTTAAAACCAAAGGGGAAAACTAAATATGCTTAATTCAGCTTTAGATAGAAGCAAATAACAATGTATAGCAATTGGTAGCCTGAGAGGAGAAAGGCCATATTTATAATAGTGCATCCATTCTCTTAGAAACCATGTTACGAATCATAATATACTGTATATGAAGAGATACATTCAGCTGAATGAGTAAAACCTCCTATGAGAATCTTAGTAATTATTATACGAAAAAAAGAAATTAGAACAATCATTAACTGCAAGTTCTGAGGCGAATGATTCATTAAATATTTTAGTACCTGGAAAGCTATAGCTTGACTGAGACTATCAAGTGCAGGATCTTCACCCTCATCTTCACTTTCTTCTTCTTCTCTAATAGCACAAAGGAAACAGAAAAACCCACATATATTGAATTGTACAGAGTAGGCATTTTAATCAGTAAATAAGAATAGGAGTATGTGCTGTACATATTTTACTCACATTTCTTCTTCTGGTTCAATTACTTTCTTTCTTTTCTTTTTGTCTTTCTTTTTGGGAGGTTCACGCTCTCCTAGCATGTTTTTAGGACATGCATAACTTAAATGTCCTATTTCCTTAAGAGAAAGGAAATACTACTGAACAAGGCTAGCAGAAGAATATTACTTTTTATTTCTTCATAAATTTACCTTGTAAATAGTGTATTTGTATTCATTTATAACTACTCTTAGAAAATGTAGCATTGTATGTAGTTTAAAAAATTATCTGAACTGACTGTACCGATAACCCAATGGATGGCGTCAGCATAAGAACATGACAAAAACAGTTATGTTGTTGGGACATCAACTCACTCCACATTCATAGCATTTTGACTTGTCATAGTAATTTCTTCTTCGGATGAATTCTGCAGCTCTTCCATTATCAATAGCAATACTTGCTTTTATTACTCTTCCAAAGAGCTAAAAAAAAACCAAATACAATTTTAGCTTTCAGAATATCTATATATCTATATCTATATCTATATCTATATCTATATCTATATCTATATCTATATCTATATCTATCTATATATATATATATATATATAAATCCTTGTCACTTACTTGTTTATTATTAAGTGCCCGAGAACAGTTCTGCGCTGACTCTTTATCCAAGAACAAAATAAATGCAACTCCTTTACTTCTTCGTGTGTCTTTGTCTTTCATAATTGTAACTCTAGAAAAGAATACTGATATGTTCACATACTATTAAATCACAGAGATGCAAGCCTTATTGTTATTTAGGTTGCCTAAATTAGTCTCATTCATTTCAAATTCTAGCAAAAGGGCAGCTATCAAAGTAAACACAGCATGAGAACATCCATAAAAGCTATTCATGAAACTCAAATCATTTACAATAAAGGATAGTAGAGAAAAGGTTACTACATTAAACTCGAAGAATAGCCTTTATTGAGAATCATGATATAGGAAAAGTGTTTCTAAAAACAGAGACCTGACAATAAATCAATTATATTCATGAGCTATTTGTGAAACTTCATATTACAAATGCCTGCATGAGACTAAGATCAACAAATATATTGTCAGAGTAGTGCAGGCATGGCAAACTTGTAATGTCATGTGACATCATGTGACGTATTGCGACTTTTTCCCATTGCCGGCAATGTGGTGGGTGCAGTTTTAGTATGATGCATCCAGCCCGCGTGCCAGCAGTTTGACATGCCTGGAGTGTTGTGTGCCATTACCCTTTCTCATAAAAACACGTTCTCTCAGTTTTTCCTCTCAAATAAGATTAAAATAAAAATCCATAATAGTAGTGCTTATAAAAATTAATAAATCTGCTTGACAGATTCTTATTCCAGTTGTTTAAATCTGGCATTATTGGAATGTAATAGGACTGAGATTCTGTTGATATAAAAATCAGCCTCTTTATTTTCTGATATAACACCTCTGTTCTTGAAGATACTTGGCTCTCCAAGTACTTTGGATTCGAGAAGCTTCAGCATTCAATTATTCAATGTAGTTCAGGATGTGATTGCTACTTGTGACAGTTGTAGGCCTATTTAAAGTTATAGACAGCCAGACACAGAATAATCTATTATCTGGATTTGGATTTTAGAATTGATATGGGTGAAAAGAATACAATTTATACTATGGACATAGTATCTGATCATTTCCCCCCCAAACCTCTAAAAGGATGGCTCTACCAAATGCTTCCTCAGTAGTATAGAAAATTTGGGCAACAATCTTCTTTAAGCTTATTTATTTCAGGAACCAAAAAATAGTTTAGTTATAAGAACAATTGTTCCTAAATATCCAAAGCCAAGCTATAGAGAAACTTTGACCATACAGATATTGGTGAAGTGCAACTCTCAATATCCCTCTTCACTGACCATGCTAGCTGGGCTGCTAGGAGATACTTTAACCATTTATGAAGTGCCAAAGATTTTGCATTCCTGCTATGCAAGGAAAAGCTTAAAATGTAAAGTGACCAAGACCAAATATATTTTACAGTTCATCTCAAGATTTATTCTGTGGCAATGATGGTCAATAAAGAATTTCTTAAACTGGTTAACTAGTGACAAAAGTTCAGAATGTTTATGGATCATTGTATTAAACAGTGGAATATTCTTTCTGTTTTGACTTAAGATCAGAAACAAATATATATAGATCTGATTCCTGTTGTTACATATATCTTTCAGCTTGTACATTCTAAAGAAGTAACAAGATACCTGAAAGGATGAGAGTCACTTGCTCTTTGGAACACAATCCAATCTATTTTTTAAATCATTCTGGGCCAGATTCTATTTATGTGTATCAGCTGTGATGAAGTACTTTATAGGTTTCTGGGAAAGTATAAATATTTATAGAGATACAGTGATCTGGGTGAGTTGTCATCAGTGAGCAAATGAGTTACAATTCTGTCTTTCTTCCAGCATCTATGCAAAGTAGATGATTCCTTGATTTTATAAAATAGAGGTACAGTATCTAGCAGCATTTTGGAAGTAAATGTAAACAAAAGTAAACAAATTGAAGCGTTATAGGTAGATAATTACCTACAACACTTTGGCGTATTTGCTAGGTTATTCTAGGTGATGCTGTACAACAGTTAACCTAAAGAACCGAGTAGGTGTTTTAAAAAACCATTTTTATGATAAGATTCCAGAAAGTATAAATAAGCATTATTTTCTTCCTCAATCTCAGATTCTCTCTCAGAGGACTAGGAGTTTCAGAGTTCTTTGCAGTAGCATAGCTGTTCCTAGCACTGCGCTCTTCTGGAGTAGCATAGCTGTTCCTAGCACTGCGCTCTTCTGGACAGAGGACTCTGATATAGTTCCTGGGAATTGTGGGAACCACTCTCCCGGCATAGCAGTCATAAGTCTGAGTGCTCCTACTATCACTGGGGCCACTTTGACCTTTACTTTCCACATCATTTCTAATCCTCCTTCAAGGCCCTGGTATTTCTCCAACTTCTCATACTCTTTTTTCCCTCTGATATTTATGTCACTTGGCACCATTACATCTATCATCACTGTTGCCCTCTGGTCTTGTCTACTACCATGATATCTGGTTCATTGGCTAGTATCTGTCTGTTCACCTGCATCTGTGTGTGTGTGTGTGTGTGTGTGTGTGTGTGTGTGTTGTGTGTTTCTCAAGAACATGCTTTTGCTGTCTTTTTGCTATAGCATGGCACTATGTTTTTACAACATAACACACTAAATGTAATATAAATAACAACACAGAAATGGTAAAATAAGTACTTTTTCCCCCTAGAAAAGCACAACCTATAAATAGAATATTTTCATGGCAAGTTCACACCAGGTGTGGCAGTAACATTACAAATGAGCACCTGTCTTCGTATCCTATTACAAAAACTACACGTGAAAATATTAAATTGAGGATGTTGGTATTATTACACACATTAAAGAATAAGCTACATACAATTTGATATTTATACTTACTTAACTACTTTCCCATATTTTGAAAAAATCTGAAAAGACAGAGAAAAAAAAGCAGTTACCCACAGTGAGGGAAAAAATATTTGATCTCCTGCTGATTTTGTACGTTTGCCCACTGACAAAGAAATGATCAGTCTATAATTTTAATGGTAGGTTTATTTTAAGAGTGTGACAGAATAACAACAAAAAATCCAGAAAAACACATTTCAAAAAAGTTATAAATTGATTTGCATTTTAATGAGTGAAATAAGTATCTGACCCCTTTACAAAACATAAGTACTTGGTGGCAAAACCCTTGTTGGCAATCACAGAGGTCAGACGTTTCTTGTAGTTGGCCATCAGGTTTGTACACATCTCAGGAGGTATTTTGTCCCATTCCTCTTTGCAGATCATCTCCAAGTCATTAAGATTTCATGCTGCTGACATTTGGCAGTTTGAACCTTCAGATTTTCTATAGAAAATCTGGCTAGGCCACTCTAGGACCTTAATGTGCTTCTTCTTGAGCCACTCCTTTGTTTCCTTGGCTGTGTGTTTTGGGTCATTGCCATGCTGGAATACCCATCCACGATCCATTTTCTTTCTTTCTTTTACTACAAGTTTTATTGATTTTTTAGTTTTACATCCAAATATTTATGAAGCAGTACAGTGGTTGAGTAATTAAAAGTAAACAATAGTAAATAACAAAATCATTTGTAGATAGGTCAAGTTACATCAACAAAAATTCCCTCTCCTCTCCAATTCCCTTAGTTACGATAGCATAGTCAGATTAATCAAATTAATATATTTCTAATTATAACAGAATCAGTTAGAACAATTTTCATTATATACTGCTCAAAAAAAACAAAGGGAACACTTAAACAACACAATGTACTGTATTTAATAGTAGGATGTCTTATCGTGTTCCCTTTATTTTTTTAAGCAGTATATTTTCACATGTCCTGTTTTTACGTTTTACCTAATTGGAATAAGATAATCCGAACTAGCCTATAATATATAAAAGAAAACTTACTTTTCGGGTAGCCCACATTGCCCCATTTCATTATATAGTGATTATCCTGTCTAGAATACATATATTGTTCATTTCAGTACATTCTTATGTTATACAATTTTTTTCTATTTAAGGTCTTAAAAGTTCACTAATTATTGAGAAGATACCTTTTGTTGTATCCTTCCAAATTCTGTAATATAAGTCAATTCTAATAGCTAACTTTCCTTTCCTTTAAAGGTCTGAAAGTTAAGTATAAAATCAATGTGTATCTTTTAAAGATTCCCCTTAGCCCATTAAGAATTTTTTTTAGCTCTATCATTACAGCAAATATATTCTATTTAACATCTTAGTAGTTGATCCATTTTTTAAAATAATATCTTTTATTACATCATTGCAATTTCTATAATATAATTGTTATGTTCTGATAGCTAATCTTTCATTATATAGTAATTATATCTGAAATACATACATAGCTATTTGTCCTTACAATTCATCTATAGTTAAGAAAGTATGTTTATTTGTAGCTAATTTTCATTCCCTTAAAGATCTAGATCCTAAATATAGACTCAGTTTATATCTTTTAACAATTGAGAGAGAAAAATTAAGCTTTATTATTGCAAGTCCTAACACTTATAACAGAAAAAAGAGAAGTTCATTTAAGTCTAATTTTAGCTTTCTTTTTGTGCCAGGCAGGCTTCCATATGATTGCCTTTAGCTTCTCAAATGTATCTCCCTTTCTTCCTACGCACGTTATTTGAATCCAGGGAGACCATCCAGTTATCAATTTATCATAGTGACCCCTTTGTAGTCATTAAATTTTCGTTCCAGTAAATCCAATCTCCATGTTTGGCATGGTACAGTTGTTCTTGGTTCACTCTGGTCTTCTTTCCAATCCATCTGGCTTATGTAAGAGGTCATATCTGGTGTTGTAATTATTGTTTGGTAGATTGAAGTCTTGGTGTACTGTATTTGAAGGCCTTGGCATCCTCCATCTTAGTATTGCTTTCTTCAGATTCTGTTGCTTGTTAGAATGTAGGTTTTATAGTTGAAATCAGTAGATTGTACTTGTGGTACTTTAAAGTCCCGTTTTGTTGTTAAATTCCTCATTCTGTTCATTTTTGGATTGTCAATTCATCAATTGAAGTAAGAGTCTCATTTGGTGAGTTTGTGCTATCAAATTTGTGTTTAAATTTGGCTTTTATTTCTGCAGTCATTGCCAGAATTGTATCAAGTATGAGTTTATAATCAAGTGGTGGGATATAATCTTCCATTTTAATATTTTACAGATAGGCCTTTAGTGGAGGCTATTTTAATAAAAGCCAATAAACGTCCACCTCCACTATTCCAAAAGGTTGTTTTCAGTGCCAGGTGTTCCCAATTTTTATCTTTAAAGATAGTGTCAAGGACAAATCTGTTAGAGCCAGGTCTCAAAGTAAAAAAAAAAAAGTTTACTTGATATACCAGGTTTTGCCACAAGATGTCCTCAATAGCATGTACAAACCTTTTGCAGAGTAATATAAGGCTTTCATCCAATTAATTCATTTTTAGCAGTCAATGGGATAATAGGTCCCTGTAAAAATAGACAATAAAAACTTTTTAGTGGCCCAACAATTTCAGAGGTATAGATAGAGTTCCTTAATTATTTAGCTTAGTCATTTAATTTCTTTTGAGGCTTTAAAGTTGTAAATCCCAAAGTAAGCAGTCACCGAGTTTTCAAGAAGGGGGGGAAAAAGATTTTCAAGAAAGTCCCACAGGAAAGTAATTATGGAAGTAAGAAGTGTAAGGTCTCACCCAAATCCTCCAGATTGCTTCGTTGTGCTTGATAGTAATTTTGGCTTTCGGCAGGGAATGGCTATTCTTCGGGCCACAGGAGTAACTCCGGATCAAACGGAGGGCTACTGCCATTCCGCGATCACAGAGAGATAGCCTCCTCACAGTGGTCGCCCCTCCAGGGAGACTTTTAACCCTTTGCTGGGTCTTACAATGAAGTTAGACCGGACGGCAATGGAAGAGCTTCTCCCAGCATGTCCGCGAGTTCCGCACGCGCAAACTGGAAGCCCACGATTCATTTTCAATGCCCTGGCTAAGAGAAGGAGGTTCTTACCCAAGATTTGACGGTACATGGACCTGTCCATCGTCCCTTTGATGTAGTGAAGTTGTCCTGTCCCCTTAGCAGAAAAACACCCCCAAAGCATAATGTTTCCACCTCCATGTTTGATTGTGGGGATGGTGTTCTTGGGGTCATAGGTGGCATTCCTCCTCCTCCAAATATGGTGAGTTGATACCAAAGAGCTTGATTTTGGTCTCATCTGACCACAACATTTTCACCCAGTTCTTTGATTCAGATATTCATTGGCAAACTTCAGACGGGCCTGTACATATGCTTTCTTGAGCAGGGGGACCTTGCGGGCACTGCAGGATTTCAGTCCTTCACAGCGTAGTGTGTTACCAATTGTTTTCTTGGTGACTATGATGCCAGCAGCCTTGAGATCATTGACAAGATACTCCTGTGTAGTTCTGGCCGATTCCTCACCATTCTCATCATCACTGAAACTCGAGGTAAGATCTTGTATGGAACCCCAGACCGAGAGAGATTGACACTTATTTTCTGTTTCTTCCATTTGCGAATAATCCCACCATTGTCACCTTCTCATCAAGCTGCTTGGTGATAGTCTTGTAGCCCATTCCAGCCTTGTGTAGGTCTGCAATCTTGTCCCTGACATCCTTGGATAGCTCTTTGATCTTGGCCATGGTGGACAATTTGTAATCTGATTGATTTATTCTGTGGACAGGTGACTTTTATACAGGTAACAAGCTGAGATTAGGAGCACTTCCTAATCTCTGCTGGTTACCTGTATAAAAAACACCTGGGAGCCAGAAATCTTGCTGATTGTTAGGGAATCAAATACTTATTTCACTCATTAAAATGCAAATCAATTTATAACTTTTTTGAAATGCGTTTTTCTGGATTTTTGTTGTTGTTATTCTGTCTCTCATTGTTAAAAAAACTACTATTAAAATTAAAGACTGATCATTTTTTTGTCAATGGGCAAACGTACAAAATCAGCAGGAGATGAAATATTTTTCCCCTCACTGTAGGGAAGTAAATTCTTCACAAAACACAGAAGTAAATATAAATGTTCTATGATTATTCATACAATCAGATAATTCAATTCTAATGTTTAAGATACACTTACTCTGTACAAGTCATTGTTTGTCAATGAAAAGGGCAAATTAGATACATAAACTGTGCTTTTGCTTGGTGCTAATCCTCCACTCATTTTTTTCTAGAAACAAAAAAGAAAAAGTCATATGAAAAGGAAGTCTCAAACATATTTAAATATACTGGGCAATTTCACAACAATCTTATTTGTCCTGAACATAATAGTGTTTAACAATGAAAACAACTATCATCTCAGAAAAAAGATGGTTAGGCTATGTGCCACTTGGTTACACTTTTTCCAATATTTATCTTTGGGGAACAAATTTTCTCCCTACTTTCTACATTCCTTTCAATTTATGCAAGGAAATAATAATCCTATTCACATAGACTTTGAACTGAGAATTCTAGTTTAATTAATTTTACAATATAACTAAATATAACTCAATCATGCCAATAGCAAATAAAGGAGACTCAATTGACTCTGCAGACTATTGAATAATACTCTTAATTTCACATGCTATCAAATAATGCTTAGGATCATCCAATGCAGATTAGAACCCACATGGGAAGGGAGATGCCAGATGTCCAACCTGGCTTTAGATGACACTAACAAATAAATATGGTTACTGACGCACAGTAGATAATTCCAAGTGGATACTGGTAATCCTCAATTTACGACCACAATTGAGCCCAAAATGTTGTTGTTGAGACATTTGTTAAGTGAGTTTTGCCCCATTTTATGACCTTTCTTGCCACAATTAAGCAAATCACTGAAGTTATTAAGTTAGTAACACGGTTGTTCAGTTAATCTGGCTTCTCCATTTACTTTGCTTGTCAGGCAATCCTGCATTCCTAGTTCATTTGGGAAATAATACTGTTAGCAAAAGTATACATACCCAAATTCAATACTACTTACTGAAGAATTTTAAATGCTCCAATAATTTTTTTATTTTGAAAGGGAAAAAGAGAGAGCACAAAAAAACAACTCAGGAGCAACTTGACAACCTCCCTCCCCACTATAGTTGGGAGAAAAATAGCTCGAAAAATGAATGCACAAATTGCAGACTTTGAATCAATCTTAATTCTTTTGAGATACCTTATTTCTGGTAATCAATAATAAAAAGAATATAGATCACTATTAAGTAGTAACTAGAGGCAACGCAAGGTCCTTAACAAAATTGGAAGGCGCTTTTTGACCCAGGAGTTAGCTTAAAGGAACCCGACCACTTATTTCTCAGTGGTCGGGTTGCTTTGACAAGAATGAAAAACAACTGAGGCACTAACTGTGCCCGAGGGACGCCACTCAGTCGGGGCTGTCTCCCTTCCTATATTTCGCCGCTGCCTCCACCAAAACAGCCCGACTTAGCAGCCTCCCCTCGACGCTCTGCTAATGACGCGCAGGGTCGCTTTCGGGAAAGCGCAGCTGGAAGCAGAGCGCCCTCCTCATTTACACGCGGAGGGGTAGGAGCTATGCACCAGCAACGCTTAACTTTCCTGCTATCCGCTGCTACTGCAGCGCTCAGCAAAGACACCACCTGCTTGCCCGCTGGTACTTGGGCCTCCAACTGGGGGCGGGACTTGGGAAAGAAAAAGCTTTTACGCTTTTCCGGTGGCGTAACCGGCGCGCCGGAAGCTTCGGGTCACACCACTGTGCAACGGAGACTTTGATTTGCGGCGGGTGACTTGATTGGGCTTCGACCAGCCTAAGCGTGCGCGAAGAGTGAGCACCCTGGCCTTCGTGGGAAGCTTATTTCTGCTTTCCCGTCCTGAGCGACGTGCTGTGTAGCCTCCTCGGCGCTCGACCACGGCTCAGGCCAACCCCACTAGACAGCGGCTTTTCCCGCTCACGCATGGGCTTCCTCCTGCTTTGTTAGCGCTCCCGGTGGATGAACTAGAAGGGTAAGAGCAGTGTTGGACCGGAAGAGGTTGGCTTGAACTCGTTCATTCGGAAGGGATGTCGGATTGACTTTCACGTGGAGCTCTGCCTAAGATTTGTAGCTCTGGCCCACTTTTGCCCTTCATCATGCTATGGATATGACTTCAAAAAAGCTGCTTCGCGCAACTTTTCTTGTTTAGAATTAGCAATTCAAGCATGTAGGCTAGTTCCCTGTGATGTAAGTTCCTGTCGCGTGTATAGTGGGTGATGATTCTTTTATTCCTTCTACTCACAGTATTGTACATATTTTCTTCATTAATGTGGTAATGCTGGGAAAGATTGAGGGCAATAGAAGAAGGGGACGACAGAGAATGAGGTGGCTGGATGGAGTCACTGAAGCAGTAGGCGTGAGCTTAAATGGACTCCAGAAGATGGTAGAGGACAGGAAGGCCTGGAGGACAACCCTTAGGGTCGTGATGAGTCGGACATGACTTCGCAGCTAATAACAACAATGTGATAATTTAGTACGGTACACCAAACCTCGTGGTATAATATTCAGTGTTTGTCACTGACTTAATGAGCTGCCTCCTAAAAGTGGTTAAAGCTAACTCATTAAGCAATGTGCTCAGTTTGAGATTATTATTTTTTGACTAATTCCAACAGCCAGTAAATAAATTGCTCCTAACTACTATTTCCTCATCCTATCACATGCTGTCAAGCAGGTAAACCCTTTTTAAAATTATATTTTAGTTATAGCACTAGATTTCTATCCATCATTCTTCTTCAGAAGCTAAAGCAGTAGCAATAAATTCTGTGCTCCCGTATCTTCTACTCACAACAAGTCTCTGCTGTACATTGACCGTGAGAAAATGACTGTCATCCAGGGAACTGGCATAGTTAAAGATGGACTTGAATGGATCTACAAAGTTCAAAACTTAACTACCACATCACAATAGGTGTTTCATTATTTTTCATTGCTGTTGCAAGACTCCTTTAAAACGCATTAAATTTCTGTATTTTGATTTAACAATTAAATTATAATAGGGGAAAATAAGAGGAATATGAATTCTCTAATTCTTTACTTCTCACCATTTTCCTGGTCCTATATACATCATTTTCCTGGTCCTATATACATCAAGAATCAAAGGTAAAATCAGATGCACAAACAAATTTATATGTAAGTCTACAGTTCAGTGTTTTCTGTGGATTTGAATCTAGGGCAGCATTTCCATAGTGACTAGAACTTTCATAGCAGCCAGTCATTGCTGAAGTGATATAAAGCCTGTCTTCATTACAAGAATCCTCACTCATTGGTTGCTCATTTAGCAATTGAAGTTACAGTAGCACTGAAAAAGGAGATTTATGATTGGTCCTTGAAATTGCAGTAGTCACAACATCCTCCTGGTCATGTGATTTGGTTGCCCCAAGACCAACATACATTTACAATGGTCACAATGTCTCACCATTTGCAACCTTCACAGCTGGCTTCCAACAAGCAAAGTCAAGGGAGAAGCTGGCAGGAAGTCACAAGCTGCAAAAGCATTTTTGGATTGTACAAATAGATTGCATCAGCATTTGAATTACTGTAGGGAGGTGGTTAAGTTTTGAGCTTTAGCAAAATCATCCACTTTTTAAACATTCTAAATGTAAGAAGCTGTATTTATACATTATATTTGTTTGGGTGGAATAGAATGCCATGGACTACAGTATTCCCCATTTTCTGCTCCATGAATTAGTTGAAAAAGGTATTAAACTTCTGACTGGAAAGGATGGCTGATTTGGGTGCAGCACAAGGCCCCTTGCATAAGTATCATTTGGTTTATCCCAATAAAGTGTATTTGATTATTTATTTGGGAGTTTTATTATTGACCTATTTTCTAACGTTGGCTTTTTTAAAAAATGCAGGCACTAGTTGGATTGGGATTAAAGCATAGTTGAAAGAAGCACAGAAGTAAGTGATTTTTTTAAAAATGTCTTGACAATGGAAGTAGAATGACTTCTAGTAGAAGCAATTGCTGTTTAAATTGATTTTTATTTTTCTAAATTCTAGCTTTATGGTTTGATCATTGCTTGTTAATGATAGCTTGTGGCTAGGTTGGGAGCTGATAAAGAATTTTGTTCCTTTAATTGAATTCTGTTCAATTTAGTTTTAATTCGAGATGCCAGATTTTTGAGATATGGGAATTATAAGAAGGGGTAGGAAAATAACTTCCATTTCTGAATACTGAAAATGTCATTCAGAAATATTTTGTTTCTAGCACAGATAGTCCTTTAGCAATTAGGATTGGAAACATGATTGTTAAGCAAAGTAGTTGCTAAGAGAAACTGCTATTGTGCATAAGTTCACTTTTGCTTTACAAACTTCCTAAAGTTGTCAATCAAGGATTGGTCATCAAAATACTTTTTTCATTACTGTCATAATGTTGAATGGTCACTAAACAAGGAAATTGTTAAACAAGGAATAGCTGTAATTTCCTAAATTAGGGGTGCAAAATCTGTGCCATGTAAATTATTAGTCATGCTCTTTGAGCCCCTCCAGTTTGATGAGAAACTAATTTGTAAAGTGATACTAAAAAAACAAAAAAGACACCTCAGTCTGCAACAAAAGTTACATATATCATTCTAAAGGTCATGTGAAAATAACTGCATGCTTTTTAATCTTTACAGTGAGATACTAGATTTCTCCTCTATAATATTCTTTTTATGAAGCCTTACTAGGTAGTCAGTTAAAACAAATATTCTGAAAAGGATTAGCCTTTCAATATTTTATGCCATTCCTTGACACTATGCTTTGCAATTCACCTAAATAGCTTATTATCTGCATCTTAATGATTTATCTAAATGGAAGTACTACTTTATGATTGAGATAAATATTCAAAATACTACTCGCTATACAGGTAGTCCTCGAGTTACGAGTGTATTGGAGCCTTCACGTTCCATTTGTAACTCAAAAACTCAGAGTGAATCTCGTACCTCGAACGAGATCACTCCCTTGCTCGTTAAAATACATGCGACTTGTTAAGTGCACATGAGGCATCATTATTAAATTTACACATTGTTACAACATTGAAGAAGCTTACAAGTATAAAAGTAAAATTGAAAACATAATAAAATTGCAGTTAAATAAAATAAAATTCAATTCAGTCATGAAACTGACAAAAGCTTGGTGAAAGAGATGCATTTTTCCTATGTTCCCAAATGCTATGAGAGTAGCAGCCATGTACCCCTCCTTAGGGAGCTTATTTCATTGCTTGAGAGCTATATATCATTGCATAGAACTAATTTGGAAAAAGGTGCAAGAGAATTGTTAAATAAAAGATTACACAATTAAGAGATAGCCGGAAGCATGAGTATCTCAAAATACCTCTGCCTTGATTTTATTTAATATAAGATGGGGCAGAGAGAAACTTGGACAGGTTTTCAAGATTAATGTCAACCCTTCATGATAGGGCATCTCAAGAAACAAGTCATAGAGATTTCAGGAATGCTGCATTACTGTAAGGATTTGATTATGGATTATCATTGCTGAGTCTGACTGGTTTAAAAGGGTCATAGACATACTTACGCAACTATCTTTACCATTACAACAAATATAAGAAATCAAGGAGTACCGGTACTTCTTTATACATTGGCCCATTTTATCAGCAATCTATGTTTTCCCCCTCACTATTGTGGCAAATATCTGCACTCAGAAGTACCATGAACCAAAGTCATGCTCCAATTGTATTTTACTGATTCTATCTGAAAATTACTTGGGCTGCAAAAAATAGAACCTGAGTAACCTAGCTCAAAATTATACAAATAATATATTTTTTAACATAATGTGCTGGAGAGTATTTACCTATTTTTGATGATGAATGTGGCTCAGTGGGTTAGGATGCTGAGCTTGTCGATGAGAAGGCCGGCAGTTTGGTGGGTTGAATCCCGAGTGCCGCATAACAGAGTGAGCACCTGTTACTCATCCCAGCTTCTGCCAACCAGCAGTTCGAAAGCACGTAAAAATGCAAGTAGAAAAATAGGGACCACTACGGTGGGAAGGTAACAGCGTTACCTTGGCGTCTGGTCATGCCGGCCACATGACCACGGAGACGTCCTTGGACAAGCGCTGGCTTTGAAACGGAGATGAGCACCGGCCCCTAGAGTTGGAAATGCATGTGCGGGGGAACCCTTACCTTACCTTACCTTAAGTTTCTAAAGGAAAAATGCTAAATATCTCAGCCTTGGGATATTTTAAAATAGCTACTGCAAGCTTTGCATATTAGTACAATGTTTAATTATTAACTGTATAATACAGTATTTTGTTTAATTCATGTTAATAGTTACTCAAACATACATCTTTAATATCTATTTTTAGTGGCATATAGAAGAGATGAAATGTGGTCTGAACGGTATGAATATGAAAGATTACCACGAGAGAGACTTCCTCCACGTCCTGATGTAAGCAGATTGCTAATAGTTATGGGTTTTCTCTTTTTAATCTTTTTAGCTGTTGATCAGGAATTTAAATTTGTGATCTCAAACTTAAGGGGATTACAGTACCTACATGGATGGACATTCAGTTAAGAAACCTACAATGGTTCACAGTGAACGCTGTGTTTGTAAAACTTTGTATCATATCTAATATGGTCCTTCTTAAATACCAGTGTTGTGCTTTGTAAAATGCTTTTTAATAGAGCTTTTGATCATGTGAGTCTCATACTTATCCTAGAATAGACAAGTAAGAAGGTGTATGCTTACTTCAGAATAAAAGTTTGTTTTGTTTGCTATATCTCTTAATTATTTTTATAGGAGCCAGAATGCTCTCCATTTTCAACAAGTTGGATTTTGAGTGAGATGGAACAGGACATATATAATCGGACAGTCAATTCTCTTAGTAATCAGTCAGTAATAGGATGCTAAGAAAAGCAATATTACAATTTGTTCATGCTGTTCTGACATTAATTTGAGCATTTTTCTTTTAAGGATTAATACACTTAATCCATATGATAATATTGTTTGACATCCTGTTTAAGTTTTTTAAATAGTTTTGGTTTTGATAAATTATCACATATTAATAATCAAGTTAAATTGGAGGTATGATTACATTAAAAATAACACTGCAAAAATTATAGCTATATGTTATGGCTATACCCCTTCATGGATTACTGCCTTGTCGTGGCGAAGGGGCTTGCGTAATTCAATGAAGCTATGAGCTATGCTGTGCAGGGCCACCCAAGACGGAAAGGTCATAGAGAGTTCTGACAAAACATGATCCACTGGAGAAGGAAATGGCAACCCACTCCAGTATCTTTGCCATGAAAACCCTATGGACAGTACCAAAAGGCAATACGATCTGACGCTGGAAGATGAGCCCCTCAGGTCAGAAGGCGTCCAATATGCTACTGAGGAAGAGCAGAGGGCTAGTACTAGTAGCACCAGAATGAATGAAGCGACTGGGCCAAAGCCGAAAGTACGCTCAGCTGTACTGTCTGGTGGTGAAAGGAAAGTCCGATGTTGTAAAGATTTTTTCTCCATAGGAACCTGGAATGTAAGATCCATGAATCAAGGAAAGCTGGACGTGGTCAAACAAGAGATGACAAGACTGAACATCGACATCTTAGGTTTCAGTGAACTAAAATGGACAGGAATGGGTGAATTTAATTCAGATGACCATCAGATATACTACTGCGGGCAAGAATCCCTCAGAAGAAATGGAGTAGCCTTCATAGTCAATAAAAGAGTAGGAAAAGCAATACTGGGATACAATCCTCAAAATGACAGAATGATCTCAGTTCGAATCCAAGGCAAACCATTCAATATCACAGTAGTCCAAGTCTATGCCCCAACCACCAGTGCTAAAGAGGATGAAATTGACCGGTTCTATGAAGCCCTACAGCACCTTATAGAACTAACACCAAAAAATGATGTCCTTATCATCATGGGGGATTGGAATGCTAAAGTAGGAAGCCAAAAGATAACCAGAATAACAGGCAAGTTTGGCCTTGGAGTACAAAATGAAGCAGGGGACAGGCTGATAGAATTTTCTCAAGAGAATACGATGGTCATAGCAAACACTCTTTTCCAACAACCCAAGAGACGGCTCTACACATGGACATCACCAGACGGTCAACACAGAAATCAGATTGATTATATGCTCTGCAGCCAAAGATGGAGAAGCTCTATACAGTCAGTAAAAATAAGACCAGGAGCTGACTGTGGCTCAGACCATGAGCTTCTCATTGCAGAGTTTAGACTTAAACTGAAGAAAGTAGGGAAAAGCACTAGGCCACTCAGGTATGAATTAAATCATATCCCTGTTGAATATACAGTAGAGGTGACAAATAGATTTAAGGAATTAGATCTGATAGACAGAGTGCCTGAAGAACTATGGACAGAGGTTCGCAACATTGTACAAGAGGTAGCAACCAAAACCATCCCAAAGAAAAAGAAATGCAAGAAAGCAAAATGGTTGTCTGAGGAAGCTTTGCAAATAGCTGAGGAAAGGAGGGAAGCGAAAGGCAAGGGAGAAAAAGAAAGATACGGCGAATTGAATGCAGAATTCCAGAGAATAGCTAGAAGAGATAAGAATGCCTTCTTAAAAGAACAATGCAAAGAAATAGAAGAAAACAATAGAATAGGGAGGACCAGAGATCTTTTCAAGAAAATTGGAGAGATGAAAGGAACGTTTCATGCAAAAATGGGCATGATAAAGGACCAAAATGGCAGGGACCTAACAGAGGCAGAAGAGATTAAGAAGACGTGGCAAAATTACACAGAAGAACTATACAAGAATGAGCTTAACGTCCCTGACAATCACAGTGAGGTGGTCACTGACCTCGAGTCAGACATCCTAGAATGTGAAGTGAACTGGGCCTTAGAAAAGCTGAGCAACAACAAAGCTAGTGGAGGTGACAGTATTCCAGCTGAGCTATTCAAAATCTTAAAAGACGATGCAGTAAAAGTGCTACACTCAATTTGCCAGCAAATTTGGAAAACTCAACAGTGGCCACAGGATTGGAAAAGATCAGTTTACATTCCAATTCCAAAGAAAGGCAGTGCCAAAGAATGTTCAAACTATTGCACCATTGCACTCATTTCACATGCTAGTAAAGTTATGCTTAAAATCCTACAAGCTAGACTCCAGCAGTATGTGGATTGAGAACTACCAGAAGTACATGCAGGATTTCGAAGAGGCAGAGGAACTAGAGATCAAATTGCCAACATACGCTGGATCATGGAGAAAGCTAGAGAGTTCCATAAAAACATCTACTTTTGCTTCATTGACTATGCTAAAGCCTTTGATTGTGTGGATCATAACAAACTGTGGCAAGTTCTTAAAGAGATGGGCATACCAGACCATCTTATTTGTCTCTTGAGAAACCTATATGCGGGCCAAGAAGCAACAGTGAGAACTGGACACGGAACCACTGATTGGTTCAAAATTGGGAAAGGAGTCCGGCAAGGCTGTATACTGTCACCCTACCTATTTAACTTATATGCAGAGCACATCATGAGAAAGGCAGGGCTACATGAAACAAAAGTTGGAATTAAGATTATATCAACAACCTAAGATATGCAGATGATACCACTCTAATGGCAGAAAGTGAAGAAGAACTAAAGAGCTTCTTGTTGCGGGTGAAGAAGGAGAGTGCAAAACCTGGGTTGAAACTTAACATTAAAAAAAAACAAGATCATGGCATCCGGCCCTCTCAATTCCTGGCAAATAGATGGGGAAGAAATGGAGGTAGTGACAGATTTTATTTTCCTGGGCTCCAAGATCACTGCAGATGGGGACTGTAGCCAAGAAATTAAAAGACGCTTGCTCCTGGGGAGGAAAGCCATGGCAAATCTAGACAGCACACTAAAAAGCAGAGACATCACCCTGTCAACAAAAGTGCATATAGTCAAGGCTATGGTCTTCCCAGTTGCAATACATGGCAGTGAAAGTTGGACCATAAAAAAGGCTGAGCGCCAAAGAATTGAGGCCTTTGAACTATGGTGCTGGAGAAGACTCCTGCGAGTCCCTTGGATTGCAAGGCGATCAAACCAGTCAGTCCTAGAGGAGGTCAACCCTGACTGCTCTTTAGAAGGCCAGATCCTAAAGCTAAAACTCAAATACTTTGGCCACCTAATGAGAAGGAAGGACTCACTGGAGAAGAGCCTAATGCTGGGAAAGATTGAGGGCAATAGAAGAAGGGGATGAGAGAGAATGAGGTGGCTGGATGGAGTTACTGAAGCAGTAGGCGTGAGCTTAAATGGGCTCCAGAAGATGGTAGAGGACAGGAAGGCCTGGAGGAACATTGTCCATAGGGTCGTGATGGGTCAGACACGACTTCGCAGGTAACAACAACAATGGCTATATACTGTACGTTGTTATGGTAAAAATATCACCAACGCATTGTCCCATCAAATCTTCCCAAACGATGGGTAACTAATTATATTTCAGATTCTGTTTGCTTTAAGTGTTTTTTTTAAATTATGCTTCATTATAAATTGTAATGAAATCTTTTTTTTTGCTCCATCATTGTTATCATAGTATGGCCTTAGTATGTAAGTGTAAAATGAACAGACACATACAATTTTAAATGATAAGCAGGTATTTATTTTTATTAAAATATATCGTAAGTATACAGTATATTAATTTATAAGGTGTTATTAATATGACACAATAGCTGCTTCAAACTTATGATCACTTTATAGAAACTGGTACATCCTTATTTGAATACATTTCTCTGAATGTACTCTTCACAACTATTGTGCACAACTCCATCACAATTTGTCTCCAATGACACAGAATGACACATTAAAAACTTAAGATTTTCCTACTGGTTTGGAATTCACTGCAAAAGTTGTTTCTTAGCTTTTAGTCTTGAGAAGGTGATGCTGTTTTTCTGGTTTTTTTCATCATAGAATTCTTCAGATTATTGCAAAGCTGGTCAAGGAACTGTAGACTAGTATGCAGCCAAAAAGTGGCACAGTAGCTGAGTGGTTAAGGTGCTGGGCTTGTCGATTGGAAGGTTGGCGGTTCACGACCAAGTATTGCCTGAAGGAGTGAGCATCCGTTACTTGCCCCAGCTGCTGCCAACCTAGCAGCTCAAAACCCTGTAAATGCAAGAACATAAATAGATACCACTTTGGTGGGAAGGTAACAGTTTTCCATGCACCATGTAGTCATGCTGGCATATAGTCATGCCAACCACATGACCACAGAAATGTTTTTGGATAGCACTGGCTTTTCACCCGTGACTGAGATGAGCACCGCCCCCTAGAGACATAATTGGGCGGGGAAACCTTTACTTTTTTATATAGCCAAAGATATGTTATAAGTGGTTCCCAAAGGTTTTCCAGTTTCCTGAAGCCATTTGCTTTCTGGCACTATAATATGTACCAGTTCACAGATTTATTTTTTATTGTCTCAAGCTAATTGAAGGACTATAAATGATCAAACCTAACCTTTTTAATCCTTTAGTCGAATATGTAATTCTCTTGTTTAAAATAAAATTTTGCAGGCCTAACTAAGCTACTGAGATCCATTATAGCTTTTCAGTAATATGTTTTAGTTACAAACTGCCCATAGGAAATGTAAACAGAAGTTAGATTTCAGCTATGATACTGTTCAGCTCCACTTTCAGAATTGTTTACAAATGCCACATCCTTACTTTAATGTCAACAATATTTTTAAGATAATATTGTACCAAAATCTATCTTATGGTTCCTCTGGTGTTTTCTTCTCCCAAATATGTTTTCCCTGTTAAATTTATCAAGTTGCTTTTGAACTTTTTTTGACAGAACTTTTGAGGTTATTTTATCATTATTATGTGTTGATGGGTTCTTTTGTTTGGTTGCATGCACAGTCTCCCTAAAACTAGCTACCTATGGTTCCAGATTTTTTTCATTAAAAGTTCAGTAAGGCTAGAAAACTGATGATGGGAGAAGACTATATAATGAAAGGTGCAACATTTACCCCTAGACTGACTTATAACCATGATAAATAAAAAACGTCTATATCTCACACATCAAATTTAACAAAAATGTTAAATGTGTAAAACAAAAAATTGAAAGCAATTTATTTTCCATCAGAGTGAGTGGGCATGGTTGAAAAAATGCTAAATAAAGTTTCAGCATACAATTAATTTTAACAACACATTAATTTTGTAGGAATGATAAGAATACTATATTGTTAGCTAATAGCTATTGCAGGAATGTGGTGGTTTAGTGTTTAATTAGGCTCCTCCCCCCAAATAGCATTGTTCCCATCTCATCGCAAACTGGTTTGGGAAGTCGTATCTGAATAATAACTAATTTGCCATAGGACCTAGGATATTAAATGAATAACATTGCTTAATTAATAGAAACAAGTTTAGAACATTTCTGAACATAGAATATTATGGGCATTCCTTTGGAATCCTGACCTTTGGTCTTCTGAATCTTCTATAATCTTAGATAAGTTATTTTGGAAATCAGTTTAGAAAAAATAATATAATTCCATTCTTCTATTCCATTTCATATAACTATAAAACTTCAGTTGCAAGTTATTGCAGCTTAGATACTATCATTTTGGTATAGTGGTTAAGGTGCTGGCCCAGCAACAAGACTGTAGGTTCTAGCCCTGCTTTAGGCAGGAAAGCTGGCTGAGTGACTTTGGGGCAGTCACTCTCAGCCCAATGCACTCACGGGTTTGGTTGTGGGGAAAATAGGAGGGAATATGAAGTGTGTTCCCTGCCTTGAGTTACTTATAAAGTAATAAAAGGTGGGATAAAAAAACAAATAAAATTTATCAAAGGGAAATGGTTGCTTTGAAACTAAGTAAAAAAATGTAGACTATTATATCAGGACAAATTATTCTTGAATATTAAAAATATTTTAAAGACAATTAGTAAGCTTTAAAACTTCATTAAACCATTGAAAAGAAAATGTTATGAAGAGGTTTGCTAGCTCTGCATTTTCTGAATTCTAGTTTTTTAAAATCCTATTTAGGTCTAAACAGTTATAGCTAGGTAATTTAAAATTTTCTAAACAATTTTCAAATAATGGTAAAGGTTTTATAATATGGTAGTTGATATTAAACTTGTAGAAAAACAATTACTTGAAGTATTTGTTCATTTTTTTATGAGCCTAATATAATTATCTTTCAGTTAAATACACATTTTCAATCTTGTTAAGTTTAGGCTGCTTCAGCTGCTCTTTAACAGGCACGAACTAAAACAAGATTGTATCTTGATTTCTAATGTATTTATTACCGGCTTTACTGAAACTTCAACATCCATATTAATCTGTGAGATTATTTTTATTATAATTTTAAATTGTTGGTATTATATATAATTTTAGGATGACTACCATCGAGTAGTCAGCTTTGCATCCAAGAAACCACCACTTCCAGAAAGACCTGGTGAAGGAGGCTATAGTAGATATGAATATGGCCATTCTCATGTAGGCTATAGAGACTATGGTGAAGGTCGAGGTTTTGCCCACGAACGAAGGAGTGGACTACCACATAAAATTGTGAGTTTCCCTTTCATGATGAATATGTGACTGGAAGCTAAATATTCCACAATTGTTAGGTACAGCTATGTGTTACATTAATAGTACTAAAAAATAATTTGGATATTTATACTTTATTCTGTAATTCTGAAAATACTGTATTAAAGCAATTGTTCTTTTGAAATCTTGAAGATTAATGCTTAAAGCTTCCATCTCTTTGGAAAAAACATGAGAAAGAGCATTGGGCTTCAGAAGAGGAAGAGAATTCATTCACAAATATTGTCTGACGCAAAATACAACATTGGATGCGTAGCAATCATCAGTCTGTTTTAATGATATATTGGCTATTTCTTGTACAGCAATATATAAATCGGCCTCTTATTTTTGTATTTAATATTTGTTCAATGAATATTTATTTTCCCCTTTAAAATATATTAAATACATTTTAGTGGCACTGCTAAATTTCTTTTAATCAATACTTTTTGAAGAAATTACGACAAAAAATCATTCAGTGATGTTTCACAGTATCTTATTGCTATTGGCTTATTGCTATTGCTATTGATAGCGAATGCTATTTATAGTTTCAAACTTTTACAGAGTTGCACAAAGTGGTTTCAAGCATGAAAGAGTATAGGTAATCCCCAAGTTATGAACGTTTCCTTTCCATTTGAAGTCATGCGATAAGCGCCCCCTAGTGTTTACAAAAAACTCCCAAAATTACGAATGTTGCCACACCATGGCAGTCTTTCACCCTTATGAATGACTGCATAGGCACTGCAACATTCACTCTGGCTATTCCTCTCCCCCCCACACACACCAGGTCTTAGGCACTAGGCCAGTGGATACTCACCTTGTGAAAATCTAGAGAGTCTTTGCTTTCTTGATTGTTTCGCTGCTGCAGGCCTTCAGTGCATTCGCAGAGAATGGAGGTCTACAGTACTGCAAGATCACGAGAGATCTGTAGCGCGAGATCACACACTACTGATCTTGTGTGATCTCACAGTACTTTGGCTTGGACAAGATCTGTGGCAAAAGGCTTTGCAAATGAAGGTAAAGGCTGAAACATCAAAGCCTTCCCTCCATTTCAAAGCCTTTTGCCATCTTTGCAAAAAGCCTCTGCCACCGAGAATGGAGCCCCAGATTAACACGGAAAGGCCTCTGCTGCCCAGAACAGACTTCCGGAGCTACCTCCGTCTGGGCAGCAGAGGCCTGGAGGAGGCTTCCAATGCCCATACTGGACCTCCGAAGCCAGGCAGCCTCTGCCACCCAGAATGGAGGCTGAGGGTGGCAGTCCGTGTGGCTCCAGAGGTCCATTCTGGGCATTGGAGGCCTCCAGGTCTCTACTGCCCAGAATGGAGGTCAGGAGTGGCGACTGCGTGGCTCCGGATGTCAGTTCTGGGTTGTAGAGGCCTACTTCAGGATAAACAATTTTTGGCCAGAGGTTGAAAGCTTCTGGGGGCCATGATCTTGTGCTCAGACACTCATCTGCTTTTGCAGAGAATGGGTGCCTCACTTCCTGCAAAATCAAGGCATTCCGAAGCTTCCACGTTCTGCGTGAAAAGTCCACGCCAATGGGAGGCTTGAAGCAACGTGATTTTGCTGCCCCAAACCTCCCTTCGGCATGCAAACGTTTTTCTGCACCAAGCCTGGAAACCTTTGGAGGAGACTCACCAAGGCTTCCCACCACTCCAGAAGTGGCCAGCAGCCCGGTGAGTCAGAGAAGCCAAACAGAGTGAGCTTGTCCTGTTTTCCCTCTGCTCTTGTGGAAGCAGACAAATAAACAGGCTGGAGAGGAGACAGATCTTCACAAGGTAAATGACCTGGTGCAGCAGGATGGTGGGGGGAGAAAGCAATTGTGGGGAGCCCAGGGGAGGGAGAATGAGGTATTTCAGTGGTCAGGGGAGGCCTTGGGTGGTCTGAAGCAGGTGGCCTGTTCTAACACTAGGCCCCCCATGGCCTTCTGCACCCTGAGATACCTCATGTTCACTTAATGAGTCACGCATTCGTCCATGCATTAAATTAGCAAATGCATGGGCAAAAGCAAAAGCAGGGAGTGATTGCGTTCAAGGTAGGAGATTCACTTCTATGAATCCTTGAGTTACGAATGAAATGGGAAGGCTCCATTCCATTCGTAACTCAACTACCTGCACCAGAAAACCTGAAAATATGCTTTGTGCTCAAAATGGTTTGAGAAATAGGTTCTTTGTATACATCTAGCTATTAAGTTTATTTTTTGTCATTGCAAAGTATTTGTAAAAGTCTTTGGGAAATTTGTCTAAAAATATGTAACTAGAACCTAAAAAGGTACGTGGTGGCTCAGTGGGTTAGGACGCTGAGCTTGTCGATCAGAAGGTCGGCAGTTTGGCTGGTCGAATCCCGAGTGCTGCGTAACAGAGTGACCGCCTGTTACTCGTCCCAGCTTCTGCCAACCTAGCAGTTCGAAAGCACGTAAAAATGCAAGTAGAAAAATAGGGACCACTACGGTGGGAAGGTAACAGCGTTCCGTGCGCCTTTGGCGTCTAGTCATGCCGGCCACATGACCACGGAGATGTCCTCGGACAAGCGCTGGCTCTTTGGCTTTGAAACGGAGATGAGCACCGGCCCCTAGAGTTGGAAACGACTAGCACGTATGTGCGGGGGAACCTTTACCTTTTTAGAACCTAAAAAACTACAAATTAAAATAAATTCATTCAAATCTGGTAACTATTAGTTAGACATAGTTTTTCCTAATAGAAAATGAAGATCTTTTAGCAGAACTTCATCTACCAGATTTCTTTGAAAATGTGAATGTTCTTCAGTTTGATGGCTCATAAACTGTATGAGTTATGTCGCATCCTGTATTCATATATCTACCTCACTGTATGCTCACACATACATCTTCATAGAGGGAATTGTTTATTCCCCATTTTGTTTCCTTTTATTGTTATTCTTACTTCATTTTTCTGGAGTTACCAGTTTTCATCTAGTAGATATGTTATTTTATAAATGGTACTAAAGGAAATTATTTTCTTGAAACTAAATTTTTCTTTATGCTGAAATATTCTATTGTAGGATGATCCAGGATATAGATGGTCAAGGGAAGACCATCCTGATAGTCGGCCACCTGATTATAGGTATTGTTTTTCAATTTAGCTAAATAAACTTCTGAAGTCTCTAGAATCAGAAATGGAAACACAGTTCGTGTACATTACCTGGTACTCTGAGATTTGACTATAGGCACCCAGGAGAGTCCAGCAAATTGAAGTCTTCAGTGACAAATGGTTGCCAAAAAACCTGGCTAATGAAATATCAGAACCATTGTCATTTGAAAGATATAGCAAAGCATAAATGAGATATTACATGATTTGAAAGAGGCAAATATCTCAGTATTTTAATTTGAAAAATATATGTTTGCTTACTGGCTTAATTTCAGAATTAACTAAGATACCAAACATACAAAATTTAAAGCGATTAAATGTTGACATGATGCAATGAAAGTATACATTTGGGGATATAGGTATTCCTCACTTAATGAGCTCTCATTTAGTGGTTCGAATTTATGATAATGCTGAACGAATGGTAATTATGAGCAATCCTTGGAAGATATGACCATCACAGTACCCCTGCAGTCACATGATTACAATCTGGACACTTAACAAGACTGGAATTAAAATCGTTACCTTGTCCACATGTTACATGATCACAATTTCTGACACTCCCTGCCGATTTTCCACAAGCAAAGTCAATAAGGAAGCCAACAGGAAGTGAGAAATCACAATCACACAAAATGCTTGTTTAATGACTTGTGATAGCAAGGTCATTAATGACCTGCTTAATGATAGCAACCAGGGACTGCCAGAATTGCCATCACTAAACAATGCAATTGTGATGTTGCACTTCACAACCCAATTGCTTAACAAAGAAAATTCTGGTCCTACTTAGTCATTAAGTGGGGACTACCTGTATTCTTTATAATTTGCTATACTGCTTATGTCTTTGATGTGATATTATGATTTATTATTTTATTGTGACCTTTACGCCATCTAATCCTTAATATTTTATCAGTAACATGTTGTCTGGGTTCCAATATTTAGCTTACAAATACATATTAAACCCTTTCTACCTCGTTTTTCTAGCCATTGATAAAATGTATCCCATGTTCTGAAGCATTCTGAATCTTCTTTTTCATTTTCAATGTAAGTCTGTCCATTTCTGCACAGTCAACAATTTTCTTAATTAGCTCTTCCTCCGCTAGTAATTCATCTTTCCAATGTTGAACAAATACAATTCTTGCTGCAGTTAGTACATGTAACAGTAAATATACACATTCTTTCTCATACTTTTCTACAATTATACCTAACAAAAATAATTCTGACTAAAGATCTACATGTTCTTTTAATCATTTTCTCTAACCTAAGGCTTTTCAAACAGTGGTACGGGTACCACCTGTGGTACATTGGCACCTGGCAGGTGGTACGCAACCATCCTAGAAAAACTGTAGCAGGGGAGGGGAATGAGCTGAACCGGTGGCAGCACCACACAAGCCTGAGCAAGAGAAGGCTGGAACTGCTGGGCTGTCAGGGCTCTACGGAAGCACCAGGATCAGCTCCAGGCTCCAGCTGGAGCTCAGCACTGATCCCGGCACATCTGCTGAGCCCAGAAGAAGTGCCGATCAGCTGGAATGTTTCAGCATCCCAGGGTCTTGTGATTTACATTCAGATGCTTGGCAACTGATTCATATTTATGAGGGTCACAGTGTCCCTGGGTCATGTGAAGTGACCAAAACCTGCTGCAACCATCCAGCAGACAGGGGGAATAAAAACCAAACACCCACCCCACCTGCCAATCCTCAACAGAAATTCTCACAACAATAAAAACCTCAGACAGGAAGAGCATTGTTGGGCAGGCAGGCAGGTGTCTTGCTTGGCTGTGGCTTTGGGGCACTTTTTTCAGTGCCATTGTTAACTTCGAACAGTCACTAACGAACTGTTGTATATCGAGGACTACCTGTACATCACTTTTTTCTTTTCTTTTTTCTTTTCTTTTGGTCATCAAGTTTTTGACACCTTGCTATGCAACTGGTTTTACTCAGATGTTGCCATATCCTAAAAGTGGTACAATGGGTAAAAAGGTTGAAAAGCCCTGCTCTAACCATATATGTATTCTTGACCAAAATCTTTTGGCTTTAGGGCATGTCCACCAACGATGATGGTATGTGCCTGATTTTTGTCTATATTTCCAACAATGGCTAGACATATTTTTGAACATTTTTGCTAATCTCATACTATAGATGTTAAGTGCCATCTGTAAAACATTTTATATACCGTATATACTTTAGTATAAGCCGAATTTTTCAGCCCACTTTTTGGGCTGAAAAACTCCACTTCGGCTTATACTCCAGTCAACAACAAAAAAAAAAAGAACTTCTACCCCCGTTTGGAGAGCTGCTGCTTTCATCAAACATGGACGAAGGCAGCAGCTCTCCAAACGGGTTGCGGCGGTTTGGAGAGCTGCGCGCGCAGCTCCGCCGCCACCTCTGCAAGCCTCCGCTAAGAGAATGGGGCGGTGGAAGCTTGCCACCCATTTTCTCGGCGAAGACTTGTTTCGGGGGATCCAGCCTCTGTCACCCCGTTCTCTCAGCTGGGCAGCTGAGAGAAAGGGTCGGCAGAAGCTGCATCCCCCGAAAGAAGTCTTCGTCGCTGAGACAATGGGCGGCAAGCTTCCCCGCCCCACACTTCACGGAGCGCTCCAACGCCTTGTTCTCTCGTCTCACGGAGACTTGTTTCGGAGGATCCAGCCTCTGTCACCCCTTCTCTTAGCTGGGCAGCTGAGAGAAAGGGGCGGCAGAAGCTGCATCCCCCGAAAGAAGTCTTCGTCGCTGAGACAATGGGCGGCAAGCTTCCCCACCCCACACTTCACGGGGCGCTCCAACGCCTTGTTCTCTCATCTCACGGAGACTTGTTTCGGGGGATCCAGCCTCTGTCACCCCCTTCTCTCAGCTGGGCAGCTGAGAGAAAGGGGCGGCAGAAGCTGCATCCCCCGAAAGAAGTCTTCGTCGCTGAGACAATGGGCGGCAAGCTTCCCCACCCCACACTTCACTGAGCGCTCCAACGCCTTGTTCTCTCGTCTCACGGAGACTTGTTTCGGGGGATCCAGCCTCTGTCACCCCTTCTCTTAGCTGGGCAGCTGAGAGAAAGGGGCGGCAGAAGCTGCATTCCCCGAAAGAAGTCTTCGTCGCTGAGACAATGGGCGGCAAGCTTCCCCACCCCACACTTCACGGGGCGCTCCAACGCCTTGTTCTCTCGTCTCACGGAGACTTGTTTCGGGGGATCCAGCCTCTGTCACCCCTTCTCTTAGCTGGGCAGCTGAGAGAAAGGGGCGGCAGAAGCTGCATCCCCCGAAAGAAGTCTTCGTCGCTGAGACAATGGGCGGCAAGCTTCCCCACCCCACACTTCACGGAGCGCTCCAACGCCTTGTTCTCTCGTCTCACGGAGACTTGTTTCAGAGGATCCAGCCTCTGTCACCCCTTCTCTTAGCTGGGCAGCTGAGAGAAAGGGGCGGCAGAAGCTGCATCCCCCGAAAGAAGTCTTCGTCGCTGAGACAATGGGCGGCAAGCTTCCCCACCCCACACTTCACGGAGCGCTCCAACGCCTTGTTCTCTCATCTCACGGAGACTTGTTCCGGAGGATCCAGCCTCTGTCACCCCTTCTCTTAGCTTGCCAGCTGAGAGAAAGGGGCGGCAGAAGCTGCATCCCCCGAAAGAAGTCTTCGCCGAGAAAATGGGCGCTGAGATTTTCTCGGCGAAGACTCACCTTCTCCCGTTCACCTTCAGCAGCTCCGCCAGGCCCGTCCAGTGCCCTGCTAGCAGAGCTTGACAAATGCAAAAGCTGCTTTGGTTAAACACTGGAAGGTTTAGTGATTAACCCACCCCACCCCACCCGGTCTTCTTGCTGTTTCTCCCCATCCTCACTCCTACCCACAGGGGCTCTCTGCCTCTTCTACTACTTCTTTTTCTTTCTTTCTTTTTTGCTGAGGTGTGCGTCTCTCTCTCTCTCTCTCTCTCTCTCTCTCTCTCTCTCTCTCTCTCTCTCTCTCTCTCTCTGTCTGTCTCTGTCTCTGTGTGTGTGTGTGTGTGTGGTGTGTTATCTCGAACCAGATGGGATGGCAAAGTCAAATGCAAATGGGGATCTTGCAGATCTTGCCCTGCCTTTCCCCCCACGGTTACCTTCTGTTCTTGATGAGCTCACGAGTGCTCAAGGACAAAATAGGGCTGGGCAGAGCCGGCAGTTAAAAATAGGATGCAGATAAAAGGAAAGGTAAGGAGGGGTTCAGGTTGATAGGAGAGGCTGCGTAGCCTTAGTGTAACTCCTGTTTGGGCTGACTGGGTTGCCTCCGATGGGCTCTGACAGTGGAACAGAATGGAATAGAAAATATGGAATGGATTGGAACAGAACGTAGAACAGAACAGAACAGAACAGAATAGAATAGAATAGAATAGAAATATAGAAAGTGAATAGAATAGAATAGAATAGAAAAGAAATATAGAAAGTGAATGGAATAGAATAGAATAGAATAGAATAGAATAGAAATATAGAAAGTGAATAGAATGGAATAGAATAGAATAGAATAGAATAGAGAATGGTAATAAGAATAGAATAGAATAGAATAGAAATATAGAAAGTGAATAGAATAGAATAGAATAGAAAAGAAATATAGAAAGTGAATGGAATAGAATAGAATAGAATAGAAATATAGAAAGTGAATAGAATAGAATAGAATAGAATAGAGAATGGTAATAAGAATAGAATAGAATAGAAATATAGAAAGTGAATAGAATAGAATAGAATAGAATAGAGAATGGTAATAAGAATAGAATAGAATAGAATAGAAATATAGAAAGTGAATAGAATAGAAATATAGAAAGTGAATAGAATAGAATAGAATAGAAATATAGAAAGTGAATGGAATAGAATAGAATAGAATAGAAATATAGAAAGTGAATAGAATAGAATATAATAGAAATATAGAATAGAATAGAATAGAAATATAGAAAGTGAATGGAATAGAATAGAATAGAAATATAGAAAGTGAATAGAATAGAATAGAATAGAATAGAGAATGGTAATAAGAATAGAATAGAATAGAATAGAAATATAGAAAGTGAATAGAATAGAATAGAATAGAGAATGGTAAGAATAGAATAGAATAGAATAGAAATATAGAAAGTGAATAGAATAGAATAGAATAGAGAATGGTAATAAGAATAGAATAGAATAGAATAGAAAAATAGAAAGTGAATAGAATAGAATAGAATAGAATAGAATAGAATTATAGAAAGTGAATGGAATAGAATAGAATAGAATAGAATAGAATAGAATAGAATAGAATAGAGCTGGAAGGGACCTTGGAGGTCTTCTAGTCCAGCCCCTTGCTCAAGCAGGAGGACCTATACCAGTGGTGGTGAACCTATGGCACGCCTGCCAGAGGTGGCACTCAGAGCCCTCTCTGTTGGCACGTGCGCCACCACCGCTGCCAGCAGCAGGTCCTTGTTGGTTGGTGGACTGGAAGAAAAGGGAGGGGGAAGCATTTTACATGCGTGCATGCGCGCACGGGGCCACGAGCAGGCACATGCTGCAAAGGGGGCGGGGCTAGTGCCTGTGTGATACTCACTAGCCCAGCCCCGTTCTCACGTGGTGCGGTGCCTTGTATCTGCACCCTGCGGCACGGCGGTTGGCGTTTTTGTGCCTTGCGGTACGGTGGCCCATTTTTTGCTCCCCCTTTTTTTTCGTGCCAGAGGCGGCACTCAGAGGCGCCTCCCTGTCCCCTCCCCCGAGGGCACCAGAATGCCAATGCTGCCTTGGCACTTTGTGATAAACAAGTGGGTTTTGGCTTGCGGTTTGGGCACTCGGTCTCTAAAAGTTTCGCCACCACTGACCGATACCATCTCAGACAGGTGAATGTCCAGTCTCTTCTTAAAAACCTCCAGTGATGGAGCACTCTTGATTTCTGGTGGCAAGCTGTTCCACTGGGCAGCTGAGAGAAAGGGGCGGCAGAAGCTGCATCCCCTGAAAGAAGTCTTCGCCGAGAAAATGGGCGCTGAGACGCCTCATTCTCTCGCTCAGCGGAGACTTCTTTCGCGAGATCCAGCCTCTGCCGTGCTGCACCGAGAGAACAGCAAGCCGCCCCATTCTCTCGGCGGAGCACTCCACCGCCCCATTCTCTCGGCGGCTTGCCACCCCGTTCTCTCATCTCAGCAGAGACGTCTTTCGGGGGATCCAGCCTCCAGCTGCTGCATTTCCCAGCCTTGGCTTATACTCGAGTCAATAACTTTTTTCAGTTTTTGGGGGTAAAATTGGGGGTCTCGGCTTATACTCGAGTCGGCTTATACTCAAGTATATACGGTAGGTTTTCTTTCTAAGCCACCGCCTTTGTTATTTTAGAGTTTCTTTCCCAAAAGCTTTACCAGTTTTCTAACATGTTACGCCCAAAGTTTTTTGCCTATATTATCATTGTTTCTTTAACTTGTTCCTCTTCTATCTTTAAACTTAACATATACAGTTTCTTAATCAATTTTTCATCTGATATTAATAATACCTTGTCAAATTCTGTCTGTTCTTTATAAAATCCAGATGGTTTAGCATCTTTTTCATATTTTGTTTGAATTTGCAGGTGTGGCTACCATGATAGATCAGTGCCCTGTTCTTCCAGTTCTTGTCTAGATTTTAGTTTCCCTTCAGTATTCAAAATGTCTGTATAAGTCACAGTTTTCTCGTAGTTAATCACGTTTGGGTGAACAAACGCTTCCATTGTTGAAAGCCATCCGGGTATTTTCATGTAAATTTTCACTTTTACTTTTTCCCATTCTAGAATAAGTGTGTTTTTAAATAGTGGCTTTGAAAGTATTTATGTGTTTTATTCTTCCCATACCATAGGAAGGCATCTAAGTTGTAGGTCATGCCCTTCTAGGTATAATAATCTTTTATGTCTAAGAGTTATCCATTCTTTTAACCATGTTAATACAGATGCTTGATAATGTAAAGCCCAATTTGGCAGCCCAAATCCTCCATTTTATTTCACTTGTAGCATTTTCAATCTAATTCTGGCTTTTTTTCCTTGCCAAATAAATTTCAAGATCAATGTATTTAATTCATCAAAGATTTTTTTCCAGTTTTATAGGTATTTTTTGAAATAAAAAGTAATTTTGGTAAAATATTCATCTTCACCATTGCTATTCTCCCTAGCATTGAAAGTTGTAGATTTTTCCATTTTTCCAAGTCTAGTTTTATTTGTTTTAATAATTTTACGTAATTGTCTTCTTTTATTGTTGCACATCTTGCTTTTAAGTATATCCCCAAGTATTTAACTTGTAACTATTTGAAGATCTGTTTTTTCTGACAGTTGATTTTTTTGTTTATCTGTAAGGTTTTTGGTTATCACTTTGGTCTTTTCTCTATTTATTTTCAGTGCTGCCACTTCTCCAAATTCTTCTATCTTTTTCAGAAGCTTGAGGCTTGTCTCAAGCAGCTCTTCTAATATAAAAACCAAGTCATCTGCGAATGCTTGTAGTTTATATTTTTCATCTTTTATCTCCATTCCTTTAATTTCTGAGTCTTGCCTAATATTTCTATTCAATACTTCCAATGTTAATATAAATATAATGGGGATAAGGGACATCCTTGTCTTATGCCTTTTTTAGTATTAAAATTTTCTGTAAAATCTCCATTTATGATTACTTTAGCTATTTGTCTATGATAAATTGTTTTAATTATATTTATAAAGTTTTCTCCCAAGTCCATTTTGTTTAGTTGTTGAATCATAAATTACGAATTTATGTTATCAAAGGTCTACTGTGCATCTAGAAATATTAGTGCCATCTGCTTCCCTGGGTGCATTTCATAGTATTCCAAAGTATCTAAAATCATTCTTAAATTATTTTTTATTTATCTCTTAGGTAAAAATCCATTTTGGTCTGTATGTTTAAATTCAATCAAAAATCTCTTAAATCTTTCTGCTATTATTGAAGCAAAACTTTTATAGTCCACTTTCAATAGGAATATTGGTCTATAATTCTTTATCTGTGTCAAGTATGAATCTTCTTTGGGTATTAAATATTGGCTTCTATCCAAGTATTTGGTATTTTAGCCTCTAAAAGTACCTCATTACACAGTTCTTTCATTAATGGGCTTAATGTATCTTGTAGGCATTTATAAATCTCTGCAGGTAGCCCATCTGGTCCTTGGGTCTTATCATTTTTTGCATTTTTATGGCCTCCCTTACCTCCATCATTGATATTTTTTCATTTAGCATGTTTTGGATGTTCTCTGAAATTTTTGGTAAGTCAGCGTTTTTTATGTATTGTTTTATTTTTTCTTCAGAAGTTTCTTCTATGTCGTAAAGTGTCTCGTAAAAGTCTTTGAGTATTTAATTATGTCGTTTTAGAATTGTAAATGACCTTTTGAAAAATGTAAGAGCTCTTTCTGAGAGGAGGGATGGGATAAAATTCCTCCAAGCCAATGTGCAGGTCGGATCAATGCTTATTGGAAATGTATAGCTGCAGTTATTTTTGCCCTAAGGGAATCTATTTAGCCCTTTAACTTAGCCTTTAAGTTTCCAACATCAACCTTCAATTCTCTTTTGTTGTTTTCCAAAAAATAAAGTTTTTCTTTTTAATTCTTAAACTTAAATTCTTACATTAGCCTTTTTAAATCCAGGACAGAAAAAAACTTTCCTGGCATGAGTGAAACTGTCTTTGAGAAAGTTCTTAACATCCAGAAAATCAGTAATAAGCAACTTCTAAAGAAGTTAAGAGAGGAAGTAGGTGAATCTGCTATCTGTTTGAAGATACTCAACCATGGCTTTAGACAAATGGTTCGCAGAGCTCTCAAACCAGCCAGAGATCAGTATTTTATAATCTCTTTTTGGGTAGACTCTGTATGGAACAAACTTGTGAGTGATCCTTGTCCTCTCCTTGATCTGGAGAGAAGTTCCAAAAAGTCTTCTCTTATTGCTGTAGTCAGGCAAGTTTGTAATCCACAATGTTCCCAGTGTTCAAAATGTTCAACCTCCCTGCAGCCACACATGTTCAAAAGTCAATTTTTTCTTTCTCTCCCACTAGCTCTTGAGATTAAAAGTCCAAGCTCAATAGGTATATATAGTGAAAGAAGGTCAGATGAAAAGCTGGGTATCATCCGTATATTGATGATACCTCACCCCGAAACCACGAATGATCTCGCCCAGTGGCTTCATATAGATGCTGAACAGGAGGGGAGAGAGGACTGACCCCTGAGGCACCCCACAATCAAGGGGCTTCGGGGTTGACCTCTGTCCTCCTGCCAACACTGCGAACGGTAGAAGAACCACCGTAAAACGGTGCCTCCCACTCCCAACCCCTGGGGACGTTGCAGCAGGATACCATGGTCGATGGTATCAAAAGCCGCTGAGAGATCTAATAGGACTAGGACAGGAATAATCCCTATCCCGAGCCCGCCAGAGATCATCCACCAGCGCGAACAATGCTGTCTCCGTGCTGTACCCGGGCCTGAAACCCGATTGGTACGGATCCAGATACTCAGTTTCCTCCAGGACCAACGGGAGTTACCATGCCACCACACTCTCAACAACCGTCGCAAGAAAGCAAAGTTTGGAGACAGGATGAAAGTTATTCAAAATGGCCAGGTCCAGGGCAGGTTTCTTGAGCAGGGGCCTCACCACCGCCTCCTTCAAGGTGGCAGGGAAGTACCCCTCAGAGAAGCATTAATCACTGCCTGGAGCCAGCCTCGTGTGACCTCCCGAGCCGCATAAACCAGCCAGGAGGGACACAGGTCCAACAAACACGTGGCGGCACTCAATCTACCCATGATCCTGTCCACTTCATCCGGAGTCACAGGGTCAAACTCCTCCCAAATAATATCGGCCAGACCCGTCGTTTCCCCCTTGTCAGATACTGCCCAGTCAGAGTCCAAACCGGTCCGAATCTGAGCGACTTTGTCAGCAGATGCTGACTAAACTCCTTGGCCCGTCCCCGCAAGGGATCTTCCCCTGTCCCCTGATTTAAAAGGGAATGGGTCACCCTAAACAGGGCAGCCGGGCGATTATCTGCAGACGCAATGAGGGTGGCAAAGTAAGCACGTTTCGCCACCTCATTGCCACAAGGTAAGATCTGGTAAAAGATCTTAACTGTGTTCGGTCAGATTCGGACCGACTGGATCTCCAAACGCTCTCTAGGACCTGCGCCAGGTAAGAGGCCGCAAAGGCACAACGCAGTCAAGAGCCTCAGAAGCAGCCCGTTGCCAGGCGTCAACCAAAGTCTCGACTGGGCTGTGGGAAAGGGAGGCAGGAATCAGTCCAAGCACCGTCTGAAACCCTTCCGGGTCCATCAGGCGTCTGGGGCGGAACCACCTGGTTGGTTCCGCTTCCCAGCAGCGGGAGGTGGCATGACAGAGGCCCAGCCGCAGGAGATAATGATCTGTCCATGAGAGGGATTGAGTAGATGGAGAAACCCCACCCAGACCATTAAGCCACTGCCCGGAGATAAAAATAAGGTCGGGCGTGTTTCCCCCCTTGTGGGTCGGACCCTGAATAATCTGGGTCAGGTCCATGGCCATCATGGAAGCCATGAACTCTCGGGCCGCTCCCGACGTCTCCCCCAAGGAAGGCAAGTTGAAATCCCCCAGAACCATAAGTCTGGGAAACTCAACCACCAACACCCATGAGAGCATCGCGCATCCCGGGCAGGGCCGTTGCCATGCAGCTGGGAGAAAGGTACGCGAGCAACAGGCCCAACTGACCTCCAGGGCCCCACCTCAGGAGGAGGGACTCACATCCGCCTATCTGTGGGGCCGTGGTGTCCCACGGACAAAGGGCCTCCTTGATGACAACTGCCACCCCTCCGCCCCTACCCTGAGCCCGAGGCTGATGCAGCACACGGAAACCTGGTGGGCATAATTCAATCAGAGGGACTCCTCCCTCCGGGCCCAACCAAGTTTCCGTAATGCATGCCAGGTCTGTGTCTTCCTCCTCGATCAAATCCCGGATGAGGGGAGCTTTATTCACCACAGACATGGCATTCAAATAGACCAGCCTGAGCTCAGATACCTGTCCTCCCCCACCCCCGGAAAAGCAGGATGAAGCCAGAGGGTCGGAGCGCGCCACCCCTCAAAGATAGCGGGGGCGCGATTACAGATTTCGATATGGCCCTCTGTTCATCCGTCTGCCGCCATTCCCAATCACCGTGGGGATCACTGTCCCCACCCCATCCCCTCAGGCCCCAAGACCCCCCACCCTGCCCCCCTATCGCCGCGACTGTCTACCAACCTGGACTGAAAAAGTTTATAATGTTTTTTTTATACGTGTCTCTTGCAAGCAAGTTATATCTATATTTAATTTCTGTAGTTTCCTAAAGATTTTGCTTCTTTTTGATGGGGAGTTTAATGCGTTTATATTCATTGAAAAAATTCCATTTTCTTTCTCCATTATTTATATTTAGGTCTAGTAGATCTCGTAATCCTCTGTTCTCTGGCCATTCCTTCACTCTTTTGCTGAGATTTCTCTTTCTGTTCTAATTCTGTTTGTTTCTGTTCTTTTTTGTCCTCTTGTCGATGTTGCGCTCCTTCATCTAGAAATGCTCTGTTTCTTTCGTTGAAATTTACTGTTTTCCAGATTGAATCCAATCGGTATCTTGTATTATTCCAGTTGATTAAAATCCTTTCTGGCATTAACCATCTAAACGTTTATGCCTTTTGCAATAAGCTTTGTGGTTAAAACAATGATAATGTCTTTGAGTATCTCTTACTCTTTTATGTAGCTGCTTTAAGTCCACAATTTCTTTACTCTTATATTGTAATGGTTCCTCTCGAACTCTTCTCAGTATTTCATCCCGTGTTGTTTTCTTTATGAATCTCACATGCACTTCTCTTGGTAGTTTTTGTTTTCTTGCATAGCTTGAATTCATTCAGAATATTTCATCTATCTCCATTTGCATCTCTGCTTTCAGGGCCTCTGCCAAAAGCTCAATAATGACAACTGCTATATTTTCTTTATCTTCAGGGATATTTTGAAATCTTAGGTAGTGTTCTGCTTTTTCCATTTCTAAGATCGTCACCGCTCCTTCAAGATTATGATTTGCTTGTTCCAGTTTCTCATTTTCTTGCAGTAGTATTTCCATTTTTTAATCAATATCTTGTTTTATTTTCCATTTTCTGAATTCTTTGTTCATTTTTAAGCATCATTTGATGGTGAACTTCAAATTTCTTCACTTAATTTGTCAATTTTTTTTGTCTCTTCATTATTTTTTTGCATTGATTCTTGAATCAATTTTAATGTGGATTGCATCTCATTTTGTGCAGTGCTTATTTTCTCACACTGCAACATCATTAGATCCCTGAGTTGTTGGACTAGGAGCTCCAACAGAGGGTGCAGAGGAAGTCTTTTTTTATATAACAAATTTTATTGGTTTTCCAGTTTTACATTTAAGTATTTGGAAAGCAGCGTGGTGATTGGGTAATCAATAGTTCAATAACAAAATCTTTAGTATATATCTCAGGTTACATCATCAAAAATTCTGTCTCTGTTTCCCTTAACATTTGCTATATCATATTTAAACTAGTAAATTTCTAATTATAACACGGTCAGTTAAAACATTTATCAATATATTTTTGGCTTATACATATCCATATCCTGTTTTTAAGTTTTACCTAATTTTCAATTTTTAATTACAGTACTCCAATTTAAACTTTAATATCCATAATATTTAAATTTCAGGTAACCCAAATTTCCTTTATTTCACTACATAAAAATTATATCTAAAATACACATATTACTTACTTAAATATATTCTTATTTTATTTCTTAAACATTTTCTATTTCTCATCCTAGTATCTCGCCACTTACTAATAAAGTGTCCTTTATTGTCTCAAGTCCATCTTCTATATTATCTGGGCTAAGCAATCATTCAAAGTTATTTCCTAATAGTTAATTTTCATTTCCCTTATAAATCTAAATCCTAAATATTAAGCCAATTAATCCCTTATTTTTTATCATTTTCCACAGTATTTAAATCTATATTCATATTTCCCTTTATCTCAAAATCTCCCTTTAGCCCGGACAAATTTACAGGTATTCCTGAACTGTTTCCTGCTTTCCTGGGACAATGCCAGCTCTTTATCAGCGTGAGAGCAGCTGATTTCCCCACTGACCGGGATAAGGTGGGGTTTGTGTTAAGCCTTCTTTCGGGTGATGCAGCTCGTTGGGGCACGCCTCTGCTGGCTCAACCTAGCCCATTGTTGGACAACTTTGTGGGGTTTTGTGACCATATGCGTCTAATGTACGAGGACCCAATTAAGACACAGACTGCCACCCGACGCCTGAAAGCTCTGAGGCAGGGTCAACGCCCCCTACAGGGCTATATCAGCGATTTCCGGCTGCTTAGCCAGGATTCCGCCTGGAATGAGGCTGCGCTCGTGGATGCCTTCCAGGATGGATTGTCGGAGGAGATGTTGGATGAGCTGGCCCGTGTGGACATTCCCTCAGACCTGAATGGGCTGATCCATCTTTGCCTGCGGATCGATGCCCGGTTGCAGCAGCGAAAGAGTCGCCGTGCCACCCCACAGACCCCTGCCGCCCCTGTTGTGCGTGAGCCCCCAGTCCAAAGGGAGGAGCCAATGGAGCTGGGTGCCGCCAGGTCTCGTCTATCGGTGACGGAAATGAACAGACGACGATCGGGGGGGTTGTGTTTTTACTGTGGGGACCCTGGACATTTGGCTGCTTCTTGCCCAAAGAAGCGTCAGCGGGCATCAGTGACCAAGCCTGCCCCGAGAAAGTCCCCTACTTTGCTGTCGGGAAACGCCCCGAGCCCGATCTAGACGGTGTGATAGATCGGGCGTCCCACAACAACACCGAGCGACGCCGTTCCGATGGTGCCTGTGAACCTCCACGGCATTTGATTTTGGAGGCACGTCTGATCCTTCCTGGCAAGCCAGAGGGGATTCCAGTCCATGCCTTAATTGACTCTGGGGCCACCACAAACTTTATGGACTCAGCCTTTGTGGCCAAATGGGCTGTTCCCCAGTGTTCGGTGGATCCGCCCATGTTAGTGAAGACTATCGATGGTCGAGTGCTCCTGTCTGGGCCTATTACGGCCGCCACACAACCAGTATGTATGGCCATCAGTTCCCATGTGGAGGCCATCCAGTTCTACATCACTTCAGATCTGCACTTCCCTGTGGTCTTGGGACTGGCGTGGCTCCGGGCGCATGACCCACAGATCTATTGGTCACAGAACTTGGTCACCTTCCCAAGCTTGCAGTGCGTGGACCACTCCCGCCATATCTGTGCCGGCCAGGTGGAGGGTTCCCCAGGGGTTTCTTTGCCGCCCGAACTGTCCGACTTTGCTGATGTGTTCAGCGAGTCAGAGGCGGATCAATTACCCCCGCACAGGCCCTATGACTGCTCCATTGATTTAGTCCCTGATGCGCCTCTCCCAGTGGGGCGTTTGTACTCCATGTCGGACCCCGAGTTGGCTGCATTGCGGGACTTCCTGGAGAAGAATTTGGCTCGTAGTTTCATCCGGCCCTCGTCCTCGCCAGTGTCTGCACCCGTGCTCTTCGTCAAAAAGAAGTCGGGCGAATTACGGCTTTGCTGCGACTACCGGAAACTCAACGCCATCACGGTGCGCAACCGTTACCCGCTGCCCCTCATCCCCGAGCTCTTGGACCGACTCCGGGAGGCTAAGATCTTCACGAAACTGGACCTGCGTGGAGCTTACAACCTCGTCAGGGTTCGGCCGGGTGATGAGTGGAAGACGGCGTTTGGTACTCGCTATGGACATTTCGAGTACACGGTGATGCCGTTTGGCCTGACCAGCGCCCCCGCTGTGTTTCAGCATTTTATGAACGACATCTTTCGGGATTTGTTGGACCAGTTTGTCGTGATCTACCTGGACGACATCCTGATCTACTCCCCGTCGCGTGAAGTGCATCATCAGCATCTCCGTCAGGTCCTGCAGCGACTCCGAGAACATCGGCTGTTTGCCAAGTTGGAGAAGTGCCAGTTCTACCAGGTGACCATCGATTTCCTGGGTCACCGCATTTCTCCTGAGGGCATCGCCATGGAGCCGAGTAAGGTTGAGTCGTTGCAGAGTTGGCAACCCCTGCGTCGCGTCAAGGATGTTCAGCGACTTCTTGGATTTGCCAACTACTATCGAACATTCATCCCTGGCTTTGCTGCCTTGACAGCCCCCCTCACCCGGCTCCTGCAGAAGAAGACTCGGTTCCAGTGGAACGCACCAGAACAACAGGCATTCCAGGCTTTGAAGGAAGCCTTTATGAAGGAGCCCATCTTGAAGCATCCTGACCCGCAACGGCCGTTTGTCGTGGAGGCGGACGCCTCTGACATTGCCATTGGGGCAATGTTACTCCAGGCAACGACACCCAGCAGTACCCTTTTCCCTTGCGCGTATCACTCTCGGAAATTGAACCCCTTGGAGCGCAACTATACCATCTGGGAGAAGGAGCTGCTGGCCATCAAAGCGGCGTTCGAGGCCTGGAGGCATCATCTGGAGGGAGCGCGGCATCAAATCAAGGTCCGGACGGACCATAAGAATCTGGAAAGCCTGCAGACCGCTCGGAATTTGAACCAACGCCAGAACCGGTGGTCTCTTTTCTTTGCGAGGTTTGACTTCCGGGTTCGGTACATACCAAGCGGGCACAATCAGAGAGCGGATGCTCTGTCCAGGAAGCCCGAATATACCCGAGTGGAAGACAAGCTTCTGCCCAGGACAGTGATCCCCGTCGAGTCTTTTGCTGCGGTGCGGGAGCCGGTTGATATACGGGCTCGGATCCGGGAGGCACAGCAGCAGGAGGCGTGGGTGGCTCAGCGGAAGGAGGAGGTGGGGCCAGATTCGCCTTGGACGGTCACGGATGGACTCTTGTATTATCGTGACCGGCTCTATGTTCCGGGAGGGCCACTCAGGGGACTCGTCCTCAGCCAGTGTCATGATAACCCGGCAGCGGGGCATTTTGGCCTGTTCAAGACCCTGAACCTGGTCTCCCGTACCTTCTGGTGGCCCCGAGTCCGACACAACGTCCAGTCTTATGTCACCTCCTGCATCCCATGCAGGCAGGCCAAGTCAGCGACAGGGGCCCCGCCTGGATTACTGCAGCCTTTGCCAACACCCAAGAGACCCTGGGGGGCTGTGTCCATGGACTTTCTGACGGATTTACCCCTATCCTCCGGCTTCACGACAGTTTTTGTGGTGGTGGACATGCTGACCAAGATGGCGCACTTCATCCCCTGTCGCGGCTTACCGTCAGCTCGCGCCACTAGTCGTATGTTTATCCAACAGGTGTTTCGGCTGCACGGCCTCCCCGATAGAGTCGTCTCCGATAGGGGGGCCCAGTTTACAGCCCGCTTCTGGCAGGAGTTGATGCATGCGTTGGACATCAAGGTTTGCCTCTCGTCCGCGCATCATCCTCAAACTGACGGGGGAACCGAGAAGGTCATCGGTATCCTGGAACAGTATCTGCGCTGCTACGTCAACCTGCAGCAGAACAATTGGGTGGACTATCTGGCCATAGCTGAGTTTGCCTTTAACAACTCGCAGCACACCTCCACGCAGATGACACCGTTCTTGGCCAATGTGGGTTATCACCCCCGGTTTTTCCCCCTTTCTCCCGTGGACTCACCGGAGCCGGCAGCGAACGACTTCATGGCAGAGTTACAGGCGATCCATCGATTGGTGCGACGGCAGTTGGAGAAGGCCAAGGCCGATTACAAAAGGTTTGCTGATCGGTCAAGACGGGATACGCCTCCACTATCGGTGGGGGATCGGGTCTGGCTGTCCACCAGGAACTTACCGTCCACACGGCCAGTGAGGAAGTTAGATCACCGATATTTAGGACCGTTCCCAGTCAAGGCTGTCATCAATCCGGTCGCCTATCGCTTAACTCTGCCACGTTCCCTGCGCGTGCACCCCCATCTTCCATCGGTCTCTGTTGGTCCCCGAGCAACCGGCTTGTCCACTCCGCCAAGCAGAACCTCCCCCATCAGGACCTCGTGATGGAGGCAGCACCCCCGAGTACGAGGTCGCCAGCATCAGGGATTCCCGTTGGCTGAAAGGTCGTTTCCAGTACCTGATCGAGTGGAAATGTTACGGGCCAGAGGACTTCACCTGGGAAGACGCGACCGCCGTTCATGCCCCTGCGTTGTTGACTGCTTTTCACGAACAATTCCCATCCCGACCGCATCCGGATCGGCAGCCCCGGGGGAAGGGCCCTGCGGTGCGGGATAGTGTTGTGATTCAGGGTCAGCCTGTGGGTCCGGCAGCCGGGTCGGATGACTCGGATGACTCAGACGAGGGGGAGGAGGAGGGTGTTGAAGACGAACTTGCTGATGAGGGCTTGGAGGCTTCGCAGAGCCTCCAGCCAGGCCCCTCTTACTTGGTGGAGACTCAGCTGCGCGAGCCCGACAGTGCAGATGATGATGACCCACAGCTGGCCCTGTTCAAGGACGCCCGACGCAGGAGGCAGTCAAGCAGGAGCAAGCAGAGAAAGGCTGTGGGACTCCTCGGAAGGAGGCACAGGGAGGCCACGCCCTGAACTCTAATAAAGGGAGTGTTTGGGGATGGGCTGGTTGCTGAAAGCAACCGCTCCGTTTGAGGATCAAAGTTCCGGTATCTTGTTTCATGTTCTGTTGTTTGTTTGTGTATTAAACGTTTTCCAGCCTCAGACGCTTTCCAGCCTCTGCCGTTTGTACAGGGGTTGCCTTTCTGCAAGGCCGGTAGCAGGCTGGTACAGAACAAACAGGTCCCCGTGGAAGTAGGAACCTTTTGGGTCCCCAAATATCAAGAAGATGCAAATCCAATTACTTAGTTGTTCTTTTCAAGGCTTTATTTCCCCTAGGTAGTCAGATGCCGCCATTTTAGAGGTTGGGATACAAAGAAGGTAGGATCTCACCCAATTCCTCTGCGGTGCTTTTAATGTGCTTGATAGTAATTTTGGCCTCGGCTGGTAGCGGCTTAGTGATAGGCCATGTTAATGGCCGATCTTTTCCCCATCAGTTCTAAGAGCTGTCCCGGATCAAACAGAAGGGCTACCGCCCTTCTGCAATCAGTCAGGAGTCCTCTTCACGCTCGTCGCCCCTTCAGGGCGACTTCCGACCTTTTTCAGGGTCTCCTGGCGGGAGAAAACCAGACAGTGGAGAGAGCAATCTCCCCGCATGTCCGCCGGTGCCACGATCGCAAACTGGAAGCACTCAGAAGAAGTCTTTTTCATAAGTCTGGTAAGGTTTAATGTACTCATTCTTCCAGCCAACTATCTTAGGGTAAAACCCAAAATGTAAAGGGAGCCAACTTCTTTACGGTAAATTCAATATCTCAGGGAGAGAAAACAGAATAAAGCAAGCAACAAGAAAAAAAACAGCTGTCTTAGGTTAAAATCCAGCCAGGAAAAATCAAATCCACTTCTTTAGGGCAAATCCAACTCCTCTAGTCAGGTCTCAGATGTAAAACGTTCGCTGTCTTCAAATAGTTTCTGTTTTAGTTATATCCAGAGTCAACAAGTCTAGCTATGAAGAGTGTTCACTTAAAAACTCATGCAAAGGCACTTTGTTTGGAACAGGTGTTCTCTCAACGTCACATAATGTGAGATTATTTTATTGTTTTATATTACTATAATATCTTCTTTCACCACTAGATGTCCTTGTAGGCTGTTTAATCAATGTCTGGTTTTAAAAAGTTCTTACCAAGTTTTTCTTTTAAAGTTCTTGGTACTTGTTTATAGTCTTAGATCTATAGTTAAAAAAGATTTTCCACCTCTTGTAAATTAGTCTTTCTTTGAATCAATCTGAGTTCAATTTTTATTCCACTTGTAGTTGCTCGCCTCCTCTGACTTTTTCCTCTAGTCCTTCTGGGGTCTTTCCTTTTTTTTTTGCTCTTCCCAATCAGGGTCAACGTTTTTAATTGCAGTTCCAAAAGGAAAAGGAAAAAAGAACTGGCTCACCCAGTTTCAGCACGCTGTTGACAGTGAGCTGTTTAGCAGAGCGCTGCGGCTCCTCGCTTTTCTTCCATCTGGTGATGTCTTGGGCTGCCTGGGCAAACCCAGCAGCCTTTCCTCCATCCTTTCAGAGGGTTTCTTCAGTCCGCCCAGACCGATTGCCATCTGGTCCGCATTCCTGAAACATCCCTCCTTCTTCGTTGCCCCTCCATGGCAACTTTCCAACCCCTTAGAGTCTCCAGGCAGAACAAAATTGAGCTGGGAAGCCGGAGCCCCGGCTTCTTTAACCCGTTTTGTCGTGCACAAAACTTTAGAAATGGAAAGTGAACAAGTCAAAGAAATAATGATAAGATGGGCGAAAAATTTTGGTTATAATATAGAATTAGAAAAATGGCAAAATTTAGGGGAAAGAAACTAAATTGACAATGTCAACTTCCTCTAAAGAAAACTTACATAAAATGTTTTATAGATGGCACTTGCCATCAGCAAGATTAGCAAAAATGTTTAAAAATATATCAGATAGATATTGGAAATGTAAACATTAAGTCAGGCACATATTATCATGTTTGGTGGACATGTGATAAAGTAAAGAATTATTGGAAAAAGATGCATACCTGGCTACAAAAATGTTAGGAGAACAAGTTGATTTTAAGCCTGAACTTTTTTATTAGGTATAATGCCAAAAAAGACTAATAAACAAACCTTATACTTGACTTTGCATGTCACAACAGCGGCAAGAATTATATTTGTGCAACACTGGAAAAATGAAGGAATACCATCAGATGAAGAAATAATTAAAAAATACTAGAATGTGCAGAGATGGAAAGACTGACTATGAGACTGAAAGAAAGAAGAAACGGACTATTATCAAACTTGGGATTTATTTTACCGTTGGCTGGAGGAAAGAAGAAAGGATTAGGAATTAAATAGGTATTAGCAAATGTAAACTCAGACAGCATGTTGGTTGAAAATTTATTATTGTATGTATGGAAAAAATGAATTAAAAATTATATATATATAAAATAATTAAAACACTGCTTCCATTCACATCCAGAGATTTTAAGCTTCTTGGGAGCCTTTCCCAGGAAATTAAGTTGTAAAATAGTAAAGAAAGAATCAATATTTCACCGAGTCCAAACATGCTTTTGTTCTTCGGTTGTCAGAAGCTAAAGGCTGGTCGCAGAGGTGTGGCCAGTCTTTCCCCTGCTGGTTTAGAGGGCTTGGATCGAACACAAAGACCACCATCTCTCCGTGATCAACGAGGCACTCCTCTTTTTTATTTCAATATTTTATTAGTTTTTATAGTCATAAATGCTTAATATTTTATCAGCAACATATTGTCTGGATTCAATATTTAGCTTACTATACATGTTAAACTCCTTTCTACCTCATTTTTCTAGCCGTTGATAAAATATATCCTATGTTCTAAAATATTCTGCTTCTTCTTTCTCTTTCATTTTCAGTGTCAATCTTTTCATTTCTGCACAATCTGAAATTTTCTTAATTATTTCTTCCTCTGCTGGTAATTCTTCATCTTTCCAATGCTGAGCAAATAAAATTCTTGCTGCAGTTAACACATGTAATATTAAGTATACACATTCCTTCTCATAATTTCCTACAATTATACCTAACAAAAATAATTCTGGCTTAAAATCTATGTATTTTTTAGTCATTTTATCTAACCATATATGTATTCTTTTTTTTATTAAAGAGTTTTACAAAAACAAGATTTTACAATATATCCCCAAATCCCCCCCACCCCAAACCCGCCCACTTCCCCCCCCCCACTTCCCCGAGCTAAATACTGGATTATAGTTACAATAATCATATTCTAAATAAAAATTATGCATAATATACAATTAACCAAATTCATAATGTGCTTTAACTCCTCTTTAACATAAATACATACAAAGTACCAACACTAAGATCAATAACAATATCCCTCTAAAATCTACTCATAAGCTAAATGGAACTTTTTAGTCCTATATTTATTCTGAATATAATCTATCCATCTCCTCCAAACTGAAATATACAGTATCTTTCCTGGAGAATGATCTTTCAAGTAAGCAGAAATCTTAGACATTTCTGCAAGATTCGAAACTTTAAACACCCATTCTTCTATAGTAGGCAAACTATTTTTTTTTAATTTTAATTCCATTTATATCCCGCCCTTCTCCGAAGACTCAGGGCGGCTTACAAGCTTAGCAGTAAGCCTTCATTCTATGTATATGCCTGCTTGTTAGGGCTTACACACACACCCCAAGCGGCATTATTACAAAGTCAGCTTATTGCCCCCAGCAATATGGGTCCTCATTTTACCTACCTCGGAAGGATGGAAAGCTGAGTCAACCTTGAGCCTGGTGGGATGCGAACCTGCACTAACTGCAGGCAGCTGGTGTTACTTAAGGAGGCATTAGCCCACTGCTCCACCAAGGCTCTATCCTTCTTCCAATATTGTCCCACCAGTAACCGTGCTGCTGTTATCATATTCAACATCAAATTGGTTTCTTTAACATCACAATCTACAACAATACCCAATAAAAACAATTGCGGAGAGAACTTTATCTTTCTCTTAAAAATGTTTTGAATGTTCCACCAAATTTTAATCCAAAAAGCTTTTATATTTCTACAAGTCCACCACATATGAAAATAGGTGGCTTCTAAACTACCACATCTCCAACATTTAGACTGTAAGTTAGGATACATGTTAGACAACTTCTTGGGATCCAGATGCCATCTATAAAACATTTTATAAAAATTTTCTCTTAAGTTTTGAGCCTGAGTAAATTTAACATTTCTGACCCAAATTATCTCCCAACTGTCCAGCGAAATTGGTTCCTGAATATTTTGTGCCCACTTTATCATACAATCTTTAACTAATTCCGTTTCCGAATCCAATTCAATTAAAGCATTATATATCCTCTTTATATGTGCACAATTTAAGTCTCTAATTTGTTTTACTAAATTTTGATCTATAATTGTGATGCCAACCTTTTGATCTAACTTCCACCTAGCTTTCAATTGGGTATATTGAAACCAAGAGTGACTTATGTTTTCTTGTCTTAACTCATCTAATGATTTAAGTTGCCAATCATTCCCTTCCAATCTAAGTAATTCCTTATAAGAAACCATATCCAAACTCACTCCCATAGATACGCCCTCTATCGCGTGTCCAGGAATTCCCCAAATCGGTATTTTATAATTTAACTTATAATAATACTTTTTCCAGACACGCAATAAAGCACTTCTAAGAATATGAGATTTAAAAGCCCTGTCCACCTTCTTATCGTAAAGCAAATATGCATGCCATCCATATACCAAATCCCAACCCTCAAGATGAAGTATTCTCTTATTAGTTAAATTAAGCCAATCACTAACCCAGGTCAAGGCAACCGCATCATAATACAATTTCAAATTCGGCGCCTTAAGTCCCCCTCTTTCCCTAGCATCTTGTAAAATCTTAAATTTAACTCTTGGTTTTTTCCCCGCCCAAATAAATTTATTAATACCCTTCTGCCATTGATCAAGGTTGGCATCCTTTTTCAATATAGGTATCATTTGAAACAAAAAGAGAAACTTTGGCAGAACATTCATTTTAACAACTGCAATTCTTCCCAATAAAGATAATTGTAATTTTTTTTCCAATTACCGGTATTTAAATCCCTTTGTACCTTCATAGTTTTTCATAATTATTCTTATACAATTTTACATTTGAAGCTGCAATATATACTCCTAAATATTTAACCTTTTTCACTATTTCAAAACCTGTTAATTTAGATAACATATCCCTTTCACTCATAGATAAATTCTTAGATAATATCTTAGTCTTATTAGTATTCACTTTGAACCCAGAAACCTTACCATACTGAGTTATAATTTCCATCAAATCTATCACCGACTATACAGTATATTTCAGTTTGGAGGAGATGGATAGATTATATTCAGAACAAATATGGGACTAAAAAGTTCAATTTACCTTATGAGTAGATTTTAGTGGGATATTGTTATTGGTACTTTGTTTGTAGTTATGTTAAAGGGGAGTTAAAGCACATTATGAATTTGGTTAATTGTATATTATGCATAATTTTTATTTAGAATATGATTACTATAACTATAATCCTGTATTTAGCTCTGGGAAGTGGGGGGTGGAAGTGGGCGGGTTTGGGGTGGGGGGGATTTGGGGATATATTGTAAAACTTTGTTTTTGTAAAACTCTAATAAAAAAAATCTATCACCGACTGTAACAGTTGAGATACTGTCACAACCAAGTCATCAGCAAAAGCTCTCAATCTATAATCATTTTGTTTTATTTTAATTCCCTTTATCATAGAGGACTCTCGAATTTTAATTAATAAAATCTCTAATGTTAAAACAAACAATAATGGTGATAGGGGGCATCCCTGTCTTGTACCTTTTTCAATTTTAAAGGTCTCTTTTAGCCCCCCATTAACTATAATTTGTGCAGTTTGTTGTTGATATATAGCTTTAATAGTATGTAAAAAACCTCCAAAATTCATCTCCTCAACAACTCTCAATAAAAATTGCCAATTCAATTGGTCAAAGGCTTTCTCTGCATCCAAAAATATCAATGCTGCGGAGACTTGGTTGTTCTTATCCAAATATTCAAGCAAGTTTACAATTTGTCTTACATTATATTTCATATACCTCCCAGATATAAATCCCGATTGATCACTATGAATTATTTGTTTCAAAACTTGCATTAATCTATTAGCCAATACTTTAGCAAAAATCTTATAATCTGTATTCAAAAGCGATATAGGTCTATAATTTTTAGGTTGAGTTAGGTCTTGATCCTCCTTTGGAATCAATGATACAAAAGCTGTCCTCCATGATGGAGGAACTGCGCCTCCAGTCTGAATTTCATTAAACAAAAACTTTAAGGGTTCAATCATTTCAAGCAACAACATTTTATAGTAAATTGCTGTTAATCCATCTGTTCCCGGAGCCTTGCCCAATTTCAACTGTTTAATAGCTAAAGAAATTTCTTCTGATGTAATTGGGCAATTCATCTCAAGTTGTTGTTCTTTTGAGAGTCTCGGAAAATGAGCTCCCTGTAAATACTTGTCTATATCTAAAGCTTGTATACCGTATTTTCTTTAGAATATAATTTCGAATAAAAATCTAACAAACTCCTCTTAATCAAATTTTGTTGGTAGACTTCTTTTCCTTTATATTCTATTTTATCTATAGTACGTGATTTCTGTTTCTTCCTTAATTGGTAAGCCAACCATCTACCAGGCTTATTAGCGTTACAAAAAGTATTATGTTTAGCATAACGCAAATTAGTTGCTACTTGATCAGCCAGTAGGCATGTTAAATTGTTCTTTCAGTAAATGTATTGAAATCCTTAAATTATTATCCAATGGATTCAAAATAAGCTTTTTCTCCTTAGATTTAATCTCTTCCTCAAGATCTAAACGTTTTTGCAACTGCTTACGCCTGTAGGCGTTGTTCATATAAATCAAAACCCCTCTCATATAAGCTTTACTAGCATCCCAAACCATTTCCATCGATGTACCTTTATGCATATTTGTAACAAAAAATTCTTTCATATGTTCTCTACATTTCTGCAAGAACAAGTCATTTGTAAATAAATTCTCATTCAGCCTCCAGGATCTTCTACTACCATCTTCAGCAAAAAAAACCTCCAACCAAACAGGACTATGATCAGACATTGTCCTAGGGAAAATCTTAACGTTCTTAACCGAAGAAAAAAGATCAGTAGTAATCAAAATAAAGTCAATCCTAGAGAAAGATTTATGTCTATCCGAAAAAGGTAAAATCTGTGTCTCTCTCATATTCCTTTCCCGCCATACATGTCTTAATTCCAGATCCTCCTTCAAATCAAAAAAAGCTTTAGGCAATTTCGAATTTAAAAAGTTTTTGGAGGATCCCTTCTTGTCTTCAGATGGGACCAAAACTCCATTCCAGTCCCCCATCATGATAACAGATTTATAATCCAATTCGATTAGTCTCTGATGTAAAAATTTGAAGAATTTTTGCTGTTGTTGATTTGGAGCATATAATCCAATAAGAAGAACTTTCTTTCCTTTTAATATTAATTCAATACTAACATATCTCCCTTGTTTATCTGATTCAATCAATCTTGCCGAAAAATCTTTTCTTAAATAAATGACCACTCCAGCCTTCTTGTCCGGAGCAAAAGATGCAAAATGTGTTCCCAATCAGGAATTAATCAAATACTTTTGGTCTTTTAATGCAATATGTGTCTCTTGTAAGCAAACAATGTCATTTTTATGTTGTTTTAGATAAAAAAATACTTTCTTTCTTTTCTGTGGTGAATTTAAGCCATTAACATTCCATGTCAGGAACTTCATCTCTGGTGACCAGGAGCCTTTGGAACATGACCTGAAGATCAGCTGTTGCTCTCTTCGGACGTGCTCCTCCCACAGGCTCTGAGACAGCCGCGTCTTGCGTAGTTGGACCAGATACAGGCTTCTGTGTTTGCTCTTTTTCCATACGCTTATATGCAGCCCTTGTCATCCTCTGTTCTTTTGGGTCTTCCTTTAATGCCAAACTCTGCTCCATAACCTCCGCCTGCCGTATCTCCTCAAGAGGCAATGACATTGCCCCTTCACTCAATTGTTTATCTTCTTGTCTTGCTTCTGTTCTTTTGATTCGAGGAGACGGTGGTGAGCCTGCTTTCAGGACCTTAGTATAGAAATCTTTTGCTTTTAAAATTGTATCCAATCTGTATCTGGTCCCTGCGTAATTTACCACAATTCCATTAGGTATTTCCCATCTGAACTGGATTTGTCACTTCTTAAGCTCATCGGACAGAAAGGCAAAATCTTTCCTTTTTCTAAGAATTTTTGGAGGTATCTCCTTTAAAATCATAATGTCTTTGCCTGCAATTTGAAATCTTTCCCGATAAAAGGCCTGGATAATAGAATTTCTGGTTGATCTCCTGGAATAATAAATCACTACATCTCTAGGTAAATTTTTTTGCCTAGCAATCCAGGAGTTAACCCTAAATGTCTTATCCATTTCTTTAAGTAGTTCTTCAGGTTCACATTTCAAAACAGGAGCCACTGCTTGTGCTACTTCCCATTCCAAATCATCTTTAGGATTCTATTTAAGGCCTCTGATACGCAATGCAAACTCCATGTTCTTATATTGTGATATAATAACTTCGTCCTCTGTTCTGTCAATCTTAGCCTCTGCTCTATCAATCTTCTGTTCAGCATCAATGATTTTATTTTCCAAATTCTCCACATACTCCATAACTAAGTCCACACGAACATCCAGGCGTTCTATATGTGCAGCCAAACCCTGGAGTGCAAGCACTATATCTTCCCTCATCTGGTTGTTTTGGTTAACAAATTCTTCCTTTGTTTCCTTTATTTCTTGCTGCAAAACGTGTGTTGACTGCATCACAACTCGCTGAATGTCAGTGTAAATGCAGGAGGTGGGGGGGAGGGTGGTTGTACTGTAGGTTTCATCGAAGTCTGCCCGACAGCTTGTGGTAAAGGTGAAGAAATAACATTCTTAGAAATTGGAGGCCCTCCCCCACGTCTCGCAGCCATCTCTTAGGTTTCGATTTCCTCTTTCACCCAGCAGAATCAAAGTTCAAAAAAAGGGGGGGGGAAGAAGGGAAAGGAAAGAAAAAATAAAAGTTCTCCCAAAGTTCCTTAACCTTCAATAAGAAAAAAGGGAACAAGCTTTCAAATAAACAAAATCCGGTACTGGGTAAAGTCAGTTGCAAATTGTATCTCTTGCTATGTTGCAAAATATAACAGTTTTCCAATGCAGTCACTTCACACAGGAAAGAAACATTCCAGCACCATTTTTACTCCATTTCAAACTTAAAACTTGAAGAAGATAATGAATCCGAGTTAAAGTTAAAATCCAACTTGAAAATTCAGATCTTCCTGCTTTGCTCTGCCTGCTTCTCAAAGAAACAAAATACTCACAGTCCCATCTAAGCAGCAGGTGCAGTTGTCGCGTCTGGTTCCACTCCTTTTGGAGCGAAAACGTCCTGAGAGCGGAGAGAGCCTGGGCTCCGAGGGGGCTCACCCTGTTATCCCCCAAACTACTTGAGAGAATCGCAGGGGAGCTCTACCTCTACCCAGGCAAGCTCGCCTCTCCCTCTCCTCCTGAGGGAGAAGCTCCAGCGCCACGGGACAGCTGATTTTCGCTGCCTCCGAGCGCTTTGACGCTTCCCAGGATCGGGCAGCTTCAAAACGCAGCCATTCGGCGCAGCAGCGCTACCAGAAGTCAACCATATATGTATTCTTGACCAAAAACCTTTGGCTTTATGACATGTCCACCAAAGATGATAATATGTGTCTGGTTTTTGTCTACATTTCCAACAATTACTAGACATATTTTTAAACATTTTCACTAACCTCATAGGTGTTAAGTGCCATCTGTAAAACATTTTATATAGGTTTTCTTTGTAAGCTGCTGCCTTTGTTATAAGGTACCCCTCCTTCATCGCCTCTTTGGAGTGACTTTAGGCCCTTTTCAGGGCCACCAACAGGGCGAAATCTGTCTCTCCGCGATGCAAAACCGGAACCTCTTATTTCAGGTTGCTTTAAATAGTTCCTTTTTATTGCACGTAATAAAATGGCTGTAAAAGCCTAGAGATGAGGTGAGAACTTTTCAATACATTGAAAAGTACCCCTTCACCTATTTCCTAGCTGTAATGGACAGCCCTAATCTAGATCTACTTAGTGTGCATTTCCATACTTATCAATTTTATGAGTATCTCTACAGTTAGAAGTTTTGTTTATTATCCTTATGTGTTTTTTCCCTAGTAGATTCTGCTTTCATTTAACTGGCTATTTAGTTTTCTGGTGGGTAGAATTTTGTTTTCATTGGATTTCAATTGGTCATTATATAAAAGTATGAAATAGTGTGAAACAAAGGAAACCTCATATTTTTTCCCTGCACATTGATTTCCATAAACGTAAAACATAATAATTGATAAAAACATAGAGCTGCACCAGGAAATGTTCTGCTTCTTATTATTTAGTAGATGGGTTTAGACAATTGTTACTGCAATCCAAGAACCTTTAAAAAAGGAATTTTCAGTCATAAATATGTATGAAATCCTATTTTTAATGGAAAAATATTTAAAAATGAAAAAATATATTAAATCTTCCAGATTCCTAAAATGAATTAGCAAATGAAACTTATTTTTGAGATTGCTCAAAATTTGAACTCGCCTTCTACATAGTAACTCTTTCCATGATACTTTTTATTGATATTTTATTCCTGTTCAACTGATTAAGTCATTTGTTTTTTTATTCAAAAAATACTGATTTTCATTGTATTTCTGTCATTAGTTAGAGAATTGAGAACGTTCTCTAAGGAAAGATTCAGAAGAAAATTAGTTTTTACTTGGCACTCTTGCTGAATAAATGACTGTTTTTATTTATTGCAATGATGTTTAAAGGGATGTCAGAGATGGCATACGACGGAAACCTGTATATCCTCATTATGCAAGAGATCGCTCCCCACATAAAAGGGATTCCCCTTACTTCAGAGAATCACCAATTGGCCGGAGAGAATCTCCTCACAGTAGATCTGGCTCCAGTGTCAGCAGCAGAAGTTATTCGCCTGATAGAAGCAAAGCCTACGCCTTCCATCAGACCCAGCATAGCAAAAGTATGTCATCTTTACATAGAAATATTTCCCTACAAGGTAATGTAGAATTAATTACAGAAAAACCTCTGAAAGTTGACCCACCCAAGGGACTGAACAAAAGTGGTCAACATACAGAGGTGGTCAACATATGGAACAACTGCACTGATATGTACACATGCCTCATTTTATCGTACAGCTTTTATTAGAGAATATGCAGAAACCCATTTTGTGAAAACACTGGAAAATCATTCATACAATACTGTATCATACAAATCAATACATATACATATATGTATCATTTTCTCATGGTTTGATCATTCTTTCTGAAAAAAAGAGTCAATTTTAGTCTGTGTCTTATTCTTTTTATGAAGGTAAAGCAGAGAAAGCATTCTTGATGCTGGCTATATCACTCAGCATACCTGGGCATTTTTCAACAGCAAATGACTTTAACTGCATTATCAAATGACTGATATCCTTTTGGAGTATCTGCAATTTCTGTGTCCTCCTCAATTCTTTTGCTTCATCAGTTGCTTCCAGCACTTTTCCTCTGGGTGTACCTCGGTCAATACTGATTGGAAAATTGCTTCTGGGTCAGGGTTAGGTTAGGACTGGGATTTTGCTTTTGCAGATGAACCATAGGTTGGTGTTTTAGCAGTGACCCACTGCAGAAGCTGGGCTCTGTAGTGCGTTTTGAATGTTTTGATTATGTCTTGGTTTTGAGATCGAATTTTTGATGTAGTGTTTGGAAGCAAAAATTTCAGTTTCACATTTGTAAGATGATTCACTTGGGGATGGCTAGGACAGTTGTCCACATTAAGGAGAATGGACTGTTTCTTCTTCATTTCTCAATCAATACCTCTTATCCACTCCTTAAATAGGGCACCAGTCATCCACGCAGATTTCTTAGATTTGGATTGGAAGGTCTTTGGACTGCATGTTCTTGAATGAGTGTGGCTTTGCCAATTTACCAATCACCAAAGGTTTTAGCTTCTCTCCAGTTAAGCTAGCATACAGCAGAACTTTGAAAGGTTCTTTAGAAAGTTTTCCACTCTTACATTTGTCACCCCTCATAATGAGGCTCCTGTTAGGTATTGCCTTGAATGTTCGTCAGCGTTAAAGATGTCATCGTCTTTACTGCTGATTCAAAGTGAAAAATATTGTATTCTTTGATATTCTTGAAAGAAATTCATTGCTACCAATTCTGCTTTTCACTTTTCTTGCCCTTGGTGCAGACTGGACTGAGCTGGTCAGGTTATAGAGAGTAAATTAATACTGTGTGTTAAGGTCCAGGAGGTCAAGATACAACTTACAGAGGTGGTCAATATAGAGGTTGGCTTTCTATTGTGTACATATATGTCTGGTCTATGAAAATTAGGTCAACTTAGGGAGATGGTCAACTATGGAGGTTTTACTGTATTCAAAAACAAAACCTAAAGCCATGAGCTGGAACAGCTATCCTTGCAAAGGAAATTTACAGTACTCAAAACCGGAAAAATTCAGTCCTTGGCACCATGTAGTTTTATATTTTCTCAAGTAAAAGAATATTACAAGTAGTGATTTTACATAGTAATAAGCAAACAAGAAAGCCCTTTAATCTTAAAAGAACACAAGACAGGAAAAGACACAAAGGGAGTGAGAAGGAGAGGAAAAGCAAGTGGTTTCATTATTTATCTTGTCCATACATTTCAGTACGCACATTTTCTTTGGTATGCAATATATATTAGCAATATAAATTGCTAATTCTCATTTCATTGAGATTTTTTATATTGTATCTTTGTTGACAAAGTAAACAAGACCTGCTTTAAAAATTTAACCCAGCATTTCACATTCCTTATTATGTGTGTCACTACATATTTTCTTATGCTACTCAAGCCACATAATTTAAGGATATCCCTGTAAGACTCCTTATCTTTCTGAACATGGAAGCATGCTTTCAATTTATACCTTCCATTTCTTGGTCTCAAAAACTACCTCCAGGAAAGTGGGGAAAGTCATCTGGATGTTGAAGGAGGTAATGCTGGGAAAATGGAATCATTAATTGATTAAAATAATTTTCCATGTAAAGGATGTTATATTCAATGTTATACCTGAACAGTAGTTCTGTCCCTGTCTGCATCATGAACCTGTCTTGAGTTAGGAATATAATAAGAATTATTATATGCCGGTACGCACAGCCACTCAGTCTTGGCAGGATTGACACGAAGCCTGTTTTTCTTCATCCAGACCCAGACCGCCTCCAGGCAACGGGACATCATGGCGAGGGCATCGCTGGGTTGGTTCGGGGTGGAGAAATAAAGTTGGGTATCATCAGCATACTGATGATACCCCACCCCGAAACCACGAATGATCTCACCCAGCGGCTTCATATAGATGTTGAACAGGAGGGGAGAGAGAACCAACCCCTGAGGAACTACACAAACGAGAGGCCTCGGGGCGGATCTCTGCCCTCCCGTCAACACCGACTGCAAACGTCCCAGGAGATAGGAGGAGAACCACTGCAAAACAGTGCCTCCCACTCCCAACCCCCTGAGACGCCGCAGTAGGATACCATGGTCGATGGTATAAAAAGCCACTGAGAGATCTAATAGGACTAGGACAGAGGAACAACCCCTGTCCCGAGCCCGCCAGAGATCATTCAGCAGCGCGACCAATGCCGTCTCCGTGCTGTATCCGGGCCTTAAGCCCGATTGGTACGGGTCAAGGTAATCAGTTTCCTCCAGGAACAGAGGAAGGTGATGCGCCACCACACTCTCAACAACCTTCGCCAAAAAGCGAAGGTTGGAGACCGGACAATAATTATTTAAAATCGCTGGGTCCAGCGGCGGGGAAGACACCCTCACTCAAAGAGGCAGATATTACTGCCTGGAACCAGCTTCGTGTCTTCTCCTGAACTGCATAAATCAACCAGGAGGGACACGGGTCCAATAAATAGGTGGTGGAGCTCAGCCTCCCCATAATCCTGTCCACATCATCAGGGGAAACAGGATTGAACTCAGTCCAGATAACATGCTCAAGACCGTCCGATTCCTCCATGTTAGACTCTGCCCAGTCAGAGTCCAAACCGGCCCAGATCTGAGCGATTTTGTCCGTCAGATGATGACTAAACTCCTCGGCCCAACCCTGCAAGGGTTCCTCCCTCACTTCCTGATTTAAGAAGGGAGCGAGTCACCCTGAACAGGGCGGCTGGGCGATTATCTGCGGACGCGATGAGGGCGGCAAAGTAGTTAGCCCTTGCTGTCCTCATCGCCGCAAGATAAGACTTTACAAAGGTTCTTAACTGCAATCGGTCAGATTCGGAACGGCTGGGCCTCCAACTGCTCTCTAGACCCCGTCTCCAACGCTTCATCTCCTGGAGCTCCACAGAAAACCATGTAGCCCAACGGGATCTGCGCCGGGTCAGGGGTCGCAAGGGTACAACACAGTCGAGTGCCTCGGCGGCCGCCCTTTCCCAGGCATCCACCAAGGCATCGACTGGGCTGTGAGTGAGGGCGATGGGTATAGACCCATGCGCCATCTGGAACCGTTCTGGGTCCATTAGGTGCCTGGGGCGGAACCACGTGGTCAGTTCCGCAGCCCAGCGGCAGGGGGTGGCATAACGGAAGACCAGCTGCAGGAGGTGATGATCGGACCATGACAGGAACAATAGTTGGTGAACCCCCTCCCAAATCATCCAGCCACTGTCCAGACAGGAAAACCAGGTCGAGAGTGTGACCCCCCACATGAGTCGGGCCCTGAATTACTTCGGTCAGGTCCATGGCGAACTGAGACGACCCTCCCAGGGAAGGCAGGTTGAAGTCACCCAGAACTATAAGCCTGGGGAACTCCACCGCCAACCCTGAGAGGGTGTCGAGCAGCTTGGGCAGGGCTGTTGCCACACAGCTGGGCATTAGGTATGTGAGTAACAAGCCCATCTGAGCCTGAGGGCCACATCTCAGGAGGAGGGACTCATTCCCGCCCATCTGGACAATGGTGGTCTCCCATGGACATATAGTCTCCTGGATAACCACCACCACCCCTCCACCCCTACCCTGAGCCCGTGGCCGGTGTAGCACACGGAAACCTGGGTGGCATAACTCGGTCAGAGGAACCCCTCCCTCCGAGCCCAACCAAGTTTCCGTGATGCATGCCAGATCCACGCATTCCTCCTCCATCAAGTCATGAACGAGGGGAGCCTTGTTAACAACGGATCTGGCATTAAGATAGACCAGCCTAAGCTCAGGGACCTGATTACCCTCATCCCCGGGCAAAAGGATGCTAACCGGAGGGTCGGAGCGCGCCACCGCTCGAAGACAGCGGGGGCACGATCCCAGATGTTTATTTATTTATTATTTATTTATTATTTAAACTTGTATACCGCCCTATTCCCGTAGGACTCAGGGCGGATTACAGGGAAAAATTAAAAATACATACATACAAAGTTAAAATCGATTAAAACTAAAATTAAATTAAGTCCCTGAATTTAAACTAAAACCCCATTAATAAATAATTAAAACCCCTCAGATGTTGATGCGGCCCTCCGTGCAACCACCTGCTGCCATTCCCTATCGTTGTGGGGATTTGAAACCCCACCCCAGCATACACAGAACCAGCAGCCTCCACTTCCAACCCCATCCCACCAGAACCCCTAACAGGCCCAGACTGAGTGCCGGTTAATAATTCCCTCCCCACCCTACTATTCCTCCCCCTCCCTAACCCTTTAAAATAATCAGCTAAAAAGTATGTCAGGGGCCTCTCCACCTGAGGCCCCTGTTTAAGCCCAACCACCTCTTGGGGTCCCAACAATTGGGCCCGTCATTAAGGAGAATGCAGGAAAAGGCCGCAGGTCGTACCCAGGAGGGAGGAACCCCCCTGAGGGCATACAAATCGGCTCCAGAATAACACAGGCGAGCCATATGATAATAAAAGCGTCCACATAGGGCAAATATTAACAGTGGGTAGTCCGATGGTGTAGAATAATATCCAGATGACAATGATATTGGGTCCGCTAAATATACCTCAGTCCACTAATCCAGCTCAGCTCTCACCCGAGATAGTAATCAGAAAAAGAAACCCTACAAAATTGAAATCATTTTTATCTGTTACGATTTTGTCAGAGTTGGTTTACAGTTAAATATCTAAGCTGTTTCCCTCACAATAATCCTCCCAACAATTACATTTCTTATATCATAAAAAAATACAGTACTACTCAGAATAAGAAAGAAGCAAAAGAGAGAGAGAAACATATCTCTCTCAAACTAAATTTCATTTATATCACCCATTTTTTCATTTTTTTAACTTCCATTCAATAGTTACTGGTTGAGCAGACCATTTTATATTTTAACTATATTCAAACAAATGGTTAACCTCTAAAAATTGCTTCTGATAGGTCCAGTCTTCTAATCCCTTGAATCTGATTTTAGTCTCTCTCTTTCGCCAAATGGCTTTTTCTCATCCATCTATTCCCTTTAGTTAAAAAGTCTTGCCATTTTCTTGTGGATGTTGTTAAAGATGAGAGAGACAAATCAGGCAGGATGTTGATTTCTTTTTATCTTTTTTGTCTCTCAAGTTGTACAGTAGTGGCCAAAATTGTAGAAACCTTTTGGGAAAATTGATGGCTAGTAACACCACTTTTTTGGAGTAGTACCATAAAATTATATATCGGTGAAAGATAATTTAATCAAGAATGTAATCCAAAAACCTTTATGAAGGATTTGCTATTAGAATAGCAGTTATAAAGAAGAAAAGTGAAACACATAGAAAAAATGAGATATACAAAAATTACCATAGAAAAAATGATATACAAAAATTATCACTATGTCAGTTAATACTTAGTTGAGTAACCTTTAGCATGAATTACGCCCTTACAACGTCTTCCCATGGAGTGAACCAAGTCCTACAGCTGTTATAATGTGAAACCACGTTTGAATGATTGCTTCTATTAACTGGGTTTTATTGCTGGGTCGCTTCTGACTAACAAGTTTCTTTAATCGGCTCCCTAGATTTTCATTTGGGTTAAGATGTGGGCTATTCCCAGGCCATTCCAGCAGTGGAATATGGTTATCTTGAAACCACTTTTTGCACACATCAGCAGCATGACATGGAGCTGAATCCTGTTGAAATATAAATGCTTCATTGTCTTGGGAAAGATCATGTGCAGAAGGCTTCAGTTTGGGCTCAAGTATTTCATTAATGTATTTTTGGCCATTTATATTTCCATTAATCACACAAATTCTGCCCACCTTTTGATGTCATACAACCCCAGATCATAACACTGACTGGGTGTTTCACGGTACATATAATGCAATCAGGATGCAAATCTTCTTTGATTCTTCTCCTTACGTATTTTATGCCATCACTACTAAACAGGGAGATCTTCATCTCATCAATCCAAATAACACTGTCCCGTTGTTCCTCTGTTCAGGTAACATGGGTTTTAGCCTAGTTTAGTCTTTTCAATCTTTGTTTGAGAGATAAAGGTGGCTTTTTTCGTGGAATTCTAGATTTTAGGCCAAATTCCTGCAGTCTGTGCCGAACAGTCCTTGCACTCAGCTTCACATTGCATTGCGTCATTTCAACTTGTATACACCCAGATGATTTTCTTCTGTCACATAGGCACAGTTTCTTAATTCTTGTATCATCACTTGCTTTTGTGCACCTTTTCCTGCCTTTACCAGTGTGGTTTTGTAGTGATTGAGTCTCCTTATACCTCTTCAAAAACTGAGAAATGCCACCTTTGGTTAAGTTTCCTCCAGTTTTTCTTCTAATTTCTTTATAACTGTAGCCTTGTTCACTTAATAATACTATTTTACATTGCTTTCTGGGCGACCAGTCAACTATTTGCACCATTACTTTAATTTTATTACATTTTACAAGCTCACTAAATGAAAGAACACAAAAAAACCCAACCAACTTGATAGCGATCACATAACACACTGTCAAATGTCCTCCTCTCAGCTTCAATACATGACATCAATGACTGAATCCTACTCTGATCTGATTGGCTAATTGCCAAAATAAGATGACACCTGATTGGCTCTCTAAACACTCTTACTCATTGGCTACAATCAGATGAAGAAAAGCTACCTGATATCAACCTAAGCAAGTTGTGCTTCCTTTTTCTGGTTATTTGGCTATAACCTTTCATAGAATACAGATAATTGAGCAAGCTTTATTGCATTACATTCTTGATTAAATTATCTTCCGATTGATATATAATTTTTTGGTACTACTCCAAAGAAAAGTTGTGTTATTAGCCATCAAACCTCAAATGTACACTTTTCCCAAAAGGTTTCCACAATTTTGGCCACTACTGTAGTTTTTTTGTATCTCTAATCCATTTTGTCAGGCTTTTCTTCTTATCTTCAGCTTTGTTTCGTGATTCTGGGGTGTGGACTATCTCTTCCAGTTCTGGTGCTTTAGTCACATCTTGTGTGTTTTCTCCATCTGCATTAAATCACAATCCCTTCCATTAGTAGATTCTTTCATTTTCTGAAAATTCTTATGTTGTGAGATTAATGTAAAGATATGTCCATTTATGTCATCAAAGTTGTTTTTAATTTCATTGTGGTTTAGAGCCATTGTTGTTTGGATTAGTTGCAACATAGTGAGCATTTCCTCCTGTAAAGTATTTGGTTTTTCTGGACAAATACTTTTTGCAAGTCCTTAAGATTCCATGATACCTAGAATTCAATTTTTCTTTCTTTCTCTGAAATCAGCTTTAAAATTACAGTCACTAGGTGTTTATCATCCAGGAAGGTCAGTTATGTTTTTCAATTATAATCTTTGCTTATTGTGGATGGCCCAGAATGTTTTCTTTAGCTCAAGGGTGTCAAACTGCTGGCCTGCCGGCCAGACACTTCATGCAGAAGCCACGTCCACCCCATTGCTGGCAATGGCAAAACAGTCCTGATACATTTGACATGTCTGGTTTAGCTCTTTTTAAAGTTCAAAAAGTAGGTTATCTCATTCTGGGCGTCCTGCCAATACTTATAACAAAGCAGCTAAAGTTATATTCTCTTCCATCACTAGATGTCAGCAACAGTATGTTTTTGTCCCGCTTAATAGTTTAATTCACCGCTTGCTTCCATGGAAGGGTGGGGCAAAGCTCCCCTTCCTTTTCACTTTCGAGGCTCTTTTGCTTCTTGAATATCTTTTCCAAAAGTTCAGGATATATAGTAGGAGAGAGAAGATCAAATTTCTCACCCAGTTTCACCATGCTGTTTACCGATGTTCTGGTGAGTATTTGTGGAATTTGGCTGCAAGTAGCTGGGGCTGGTTACCAAGGTTGGGCCAGCCTTTCTCCTGTCGGGTTAGAGGGAATTTCCTGATCAAATGGGATCACTGCCGTCATTCCCAAATTGTTGGGGCACCCCTCTTTGCCGCCTCTTTGGGGCGGATTTAGACCCATTTAGGGTTCCCTGGCAGGGCGAAAAGAGCCACGGGAAATGAAGTTTTCGCAATCCTGTGACTGTGCGCTACTGGGCAAAACCAGAAGTCCAAAAGGTAGAGATTCTTCAAGCTCTTTAATGGATGCAATATAGAAAGTGCCAGATATATCAAACTTCATGCTGGTCACAAAGTGAAAGGGAAACAAATCTTAATTATCAGGAAAATTCCCATTTCCTAATAATTATACTAGGAAAATAAAATATATATTTAAAAAAACCCTTATTTCTGCATCATACCACTGATATGCATACTATAGGTTGAAAAATATTGGTCTAACCTAGTTCTTGAAGTGTGATCTGGGGAATCTGGTGATTTCCCCAAACCTTTCAAGGGGTCTGCAAAGTCAAATATTTTTAACGTTTTTAATTTCTAATACAGCAGATATTGATAGATATAACCCACATAAACATATACTCTTTCAATCATTTAAAAGATGAACCACAATCATTTTCATGAATGTTAAAGAGCTTCTCAGACCAAAATGTTTGAGAGCCACTAGTCTAATCTATATTTAATGCACAGAATTTTAGTTGTTTTATAATGTATTTTCAGCCTAACCATAGACTTAGTACCACAGCTAAAATGTTTTTCTACTCATATTTTTGTATCCTCTTTACATAAAGAGAGATCTTCAACTCAGAGTTTGAAGACTTCAAGAGATGTTTCTCCTTCAGGAGCTACAGCACTGTCACCTGCAAAAGTAAGTTTATCATATAAATTGCTAAATCTTTAGCAATAAAAATAATTTGAATGGAGAATGTTTTTGCTACATGCTTCTCCCTTGATTTTGTGCTTATATTTTAAAGGGTTACATTAAGCTAGAGTGCAACAGGGTTTTCAGTTAGTCTCTTCTGTGTCTTAGTACACGTATGTCCTTAGTTTATTTTGGAAAGTTTCTCAGTTCTCTGCAGATTTATTGTTGGGAGAGTTTTGCTGGCAGAAGAATTTAAACATTCTTTATCCAGTACATATCTTTTGCCACAGTAAGACATTTGAGTCTGCTTAAGAATTCTTAAATTGTTCACTAAAATGTTTCTGCCTTATTGTATACAGGTAGTCCTCAAGTTACAGATGTAGTGGAGCCTGTCTATTCCATTCATAACTCAAAGACTCGTAGGAGTGAATCTCGTACCTTGGATGTGATCACTCCCTGCTTTCGCCCATGCATTCACTAATCGAATCCTCTGCTCATTAAGTGCTTATGAGGTATCTGAGGGTGGGGAAGGCCAGGGGGGGGCTAGTGATGGAACAGGCCCCGAAGGCTCCCTGACCCATTAAGATACCTCAGGCTTCCCCCTCTCTATCTGCCATGCCGGACTCACTTTGCAAAGTTCTGTATCCTCCCTGCCGCATTTTCTTTTCCTTTGAGGGAGAGCAGAGTTGGCTTGGAAATGCTTTTCATGCCAACAATGGAAGCTTCTGGGGTCCATGATCTCACATGACTTCAAGCACCCATTCTCTGCAAAAGAGTTCATGGTCTCTGGAAGCTTCCAGTCTCAGGGAGGAAAGTGTTTGCTTTGTTTGCATGCCTATGGGGCAAAGCCCCTCGTAGCTATGTCCAACCTGCCGGAACTCACTGCTCTTCTCCTTGTCCTACCTGCTCAAGCAGTAGTGGGCTTTGTGAGACAATGAAGTCTCATTCCTCCCTGGCATGGTGAGTTTTGGCGGCCTGGACATGGGTGTGAGGGACTTGGCCGCGTGATGCCTCCCCCTGATCAGCGGAAGGCTTCATTGTTAAGGCTGCACATGCAAGCAAACAGTGCCCTTGGGCCTTACTGTTTGAGAGCAATCCCGTTGCTGTGCTTTCGCTTTCTTCAGCTCAGATGGAACTGGGGCACCCGAGCTGCTGGCAGCAGAGGCCATGTGAGCAGCCATAATCCTCCCTCCTCAGCCAGCCAGCACCCCTGCCTGAGCTACAACCTGCATGGCCAGCTGGCACAAGGCCTCACCGTTCTTCTCCTCCTCCTTGTCCTCCTTACTCAAATGGTGGTGGGTTCCACGGGACAACGGGGTCTCATTCCTCCCCTGGCGCATCGAGTTCCAGCAGGCTGGATGCGAGGACGAGGGGCCTGGCCCTATGATGCCTCCCCGCTCAGTTGAAGGCTTCATTCCTGCCCTTAAAAGTAAGGCCAGCACATGCAAGTGAGCAGCGCACCCAGGCCACGGATGGCATTAGTTCTTGCGCCTGGCTGACTCCACGCTGTCAGAACCCATTTCTTGGGGGGAGGACTTTTACTAGTTGGGTGTTTTCCCTTCTGCGGGTTCTGCCATACTCCTTATAAGCCTCGTTCCCACAACAGACTTAACACCTGGAGATTGGCCTATTTGAACTGACCGGATGAGCTATTGAGGTGGGTTTGCTTTTTGCTCCTTTAACCTATTGATTTGAGCGGGAAACTCACATCCTGCCTTCTATGCCTGCTGTCAACATCTCCTAATAAAAGTTCCTTTTGGGATGTTTCTGTTCCAAGAGTTCTGCTTTCTTGGGAAGAGGTTTTGAAGCAGGTCCTTACATTAGGCAGGATCTGCAGAAGTTGGTCAGCCCGGAAGGAAGACCCTTACCACAGTGACCCTGCAAACTATGTCTGAATTAGTTTCAGAGAAGGAGGGAGCCACCATTGGGGGGGGAGATTTCCCTCCAGGCTGGCCCAGGCAAATGCAACTTGCATTTCTCCAGGTCATCCAATGAAGTGGTTGCCAAGCACCAAGATAAACAGAGGTGGTCGATGGGTGTTGGGAAGAAGGAGGACTGGGAACAGAAGGCGAGGAAGGTGACCCTCAAATGCGGCAGTCACCAACCAGGCTGGAATTTGGAGATGGAGAGATGGCTCCATCTCAGTGAAGACAAGGACGAAAGGCCAGCCCACTCCAGCTGGTTCCTAGAGCAAGCCCTTGATATGCTGAGAGTTGCCTTCGACTTACTCAGGTCCAACTGAGGAAGCAGGTGGTGTTGGAATCAAGGCAGGAAACCCGGGTCCCTCCACCAGCGCTTCGGAGACTGCAGCCACCACCACAGCAGCAGCCACCCCTACCCAAGCCATACCAGCTGACAGGGAAAGACACCAACACAGGAGAAGGTCACCGTGCCAGTTGGAAGTTCCTGTAACTGGGGGTAAAGTATAGTGGAGAATCACAAATATTGGGGTTCTTCTTAGCTCAGGTCCTGAGCTACATGGAGGAATATGGATGAGACATCCCCAGTGACCATGGGCGGGTGAGGATCATGACCATGGCACTAGGTGGGGGGGCGGCAGCTGAGTGGATGGTGAACTTCCATGATTCAGATGCTCCAGAATTGTGGAATTTTAACCATTTCATGGCAGCCCTCAGGAGACGATTTGAGAATCCCTTAGCTCATCGGAAAGCCAGAGAGCGCATAAAAATGTCAGGCAAGGCCAGCGCCCCGTGGCAAAATACACAGAAGAATTCCGAGCTCTTGCTAGCAAACTTAATTGGCCAGAAGATGTTCTGGTGGGACATTTCAAAGATAGGCTTAACGATGACCTGTATTATGCGTGCATTCCCTGGGGCTTCCCTGACCTGCTCCACGACTGGTACATCCTGGCTGAGGAGGCTGAGATCGATCGGGCTAGAAGGCAACGTCATCTGAGGAGATTCTGGGGAAGATGTCCAGCAGAGGCACCCCCAGGAACTGGCAAAACAGACTCCTACTACTCCCAGACCGACAAGCTGTTTCAAATGTGGGAAGGATGGTCACTGCACTACCGAATGCCGCTTGAAGACTCCAGTTTGGAAGCCTGACCGAGCTTCAGAGGGGAAACCCGGGGAAACCCCGCCAAAGCCGAAGGAAACGGCCATGAAAAGTGTGGAGGCTCTCACTGCAACCAGGACCAGAAAACCCTCGGACTTCTCGGAAGACAGCTCAGAGGACAAACTCCTGGTAAGTGGACCCATTGTGCCGTTCAACAGAACCGGAGAGCTGTTTAGCTCAGGGATGCTGGAAAAGGTCACATTAAGAGCCCTGATAGACTCCGGCTGCGCTCACAGCCTTATAAGCCCAACCTTTGTGGGGAACTTAGAAATTTCAGTGAGGAGGCTGAAGAAGCAGATTTCACTTGACCAATTAAATGGATCCATTGCAGGGGGGATCCCGGCCACTCTTGCCACGCAGCCCATTCAGCTTACCATAGGGGACCGAGACTCTGGTGACCCCTAGAATGGAATGCCCACTCATATTAGGCATGGCATGGCTAATGAAATAGGACCCGAGGTTGGATTGGAGAACTGGAGAGCTGAGATTCCCGAAGGGGAAAATTGACATCAGGCCAGACCAAATGGGGGTGAAAACCCCAGAAAGTGCAGTGGTGGCAAGCAAGGGGGAGTTGGCATACCAGAGGAATATCGGGATCTAGCTGAATTATTCAGCAAAGAGAGGTCTGACGAATTACCCCCTCACTGACCCACTGTGCTATTGAAATACTCCCAGGGGCAAAGTTACTTAAACCAAAATTATACTCCATGACCCCACGGGAATTAGAGGAATTACAAAAATTTATAAAGAAAAATCTAGCAAGGGGTTTTATCCAACCGGCAAAACCAAAAACAGCAGCTCCTGTACTATTTTGCAAAAAGAAGATGGGTCTCTTCGCCTCTGTGTGGATTATAGGTCTCTCAATGCAGTGAGTGAAAGTAACCTCTACCCACTCCCTCTGATGAAGGACATAATGCCACATTTGTCTAAGGGGAAGATTTTTTCAAAGTTGGACTTGAGGGAGGCATGTTATAGAGTCAGAATTAAAGAAGGGGACGAATGGAAAACTGCATTCAACTGCCCCTTAGGTTGTTTCCAATTCAGGGTTCTACCGTTCAGGCTTCAGGGAGCACCCGCAATATTCATGCAGCTGATAAACGAGGTGCTCCAGGAACACCTGTATAGGGGGGTGCTTGTCTACCTGGACGATATCCTGATATTCACTGAGAATAAGGATGAACATGTAAAATTGGTCAGAGCGGTGCTGAACAAGTTGCAGGGAGCCTGCTTGTATGCCAATTTATCTAAGTGTGAGTTCCACAAAGACAGAATTGATTACCTTGGATATTGCATCTCATCAAACGGCATAGAGATGGACCCCCAAAAAAGTGCGGGCTGTGTTAGAATGGGCTCTGCCATGCACCAGGAGACAACCACTGCAAAGCTTCCTTGGGTTTGCAAACTTACCACCAGTTCATCCCCTCTTGCACAAATTGCATTGCCCATCAAAAATAAAAAAGACTAAAGGGGAGGGAAACCGAAGCCCATCCAACCTTTAAAATGGACTGTAGAATGCCAAGCTGCCTTTGAGAAATTAAAAAGGTTATTCTCAGCGGAACACCCAGATATTGAGAAACCTTTCATAATTCAAGCTGATGCTAGTGACGTAGCAGTGGGGGCAGTACTGCTTCAGGAAAATAATGAAGGGAAATTACAGCCTTGTGCATACACATTGAGGAAACTCACAGAGACGGAACAAAGATGGGCGGTTTGGGAAAATGAAGTTTATGCCGTCAGATGGGCTCTCTTAACATGGCAAAATTTCTTGGGAATAAAATCCCCTTCTAGGTATGGACTGACCATGAGAATCTGGAACCCCTAAAAGCGCCCAGGAAACTGTCTCCCAAACAGGCAAGATGGTCCCAGTATTTCCACCGGTTTAATTTCACTATAAAATATTTATCAAGGGGGGGGGAATTTCCTAGTGGACACACTGTCACAATTACTGCAATACAACAGCACCAAAACAGAGATAACAGATCCACTCATGTCATCAAAGCAGTTAGTAGCACCAGTCACCACTCGAGCGCAAGCCAAAACCCCAAAGACTCTAATAAGCCAAGCTGGAGTGGAATTCAGGAAAGCGCTAAAAAAAGATGAATGGTTTCTAAGCCACAAAAACGTACGCACAATGAATGATGGACTGCCAAGGGTGGGAGTGAAATTATACATTCCAAAAAGCCAAAGACTGACCTTCATGCAGCTTTGCCATGACTCCAAATCCACCAGGCATTTTGGGTGCGTGAAAACCCTCCATTTAGTAAAACAGCAATTTTGGTGACATCGATAAACAAGGACATTGAAAGCTATGTAGCTAACTGCCCAATATGCGCAGCAGCCAAAAGGAGACAGGGGAAGATCCCAGGACTGTTACAAACGGTAGCCACCCTGTCAGCACCCTGGAGGGAGATTTCTATGGACTTTATTGTGGAATTACCAGAAAGTAGGGGAAATACATTACAGTACTATATTCATAGTACAGTGATTTGGGTCATTATGGACTTATTCTCTAAACAAGTTGTGGCCTGTCGGCCGCCAAAAGACTCAACAACCAATTCAGATGAGGAAGCACAGGAATGGGCGCCGGGCTTAGCGTCAGGGCCATCTGAAAGCTCCAACGAAAGAAAGGAGCTATCACAGCCAGGGACAGAGGCGGAGCCTGGGCAGTCCACCAGCCCTCAGATGGAAAGATTGAGACCTCCATGCCTAGAGGCAAGTGAGTCAGGAGAGGAGGATCACATGGGGCCAGTAATTGATGCGCTGGCATGGTGGAAGCTGAGGTGAACAGCAAGAGGCTATGGGGCGGCTGCTAACGTAGCCCCACCCTCAGTTGTGCATAAAAGGTGTGGCAGACAATTATTTGTCTTCCTGCTGGTCAGCCACTTGTGTTTGGAACTCCTGTCACTTATCCTTGGAATTTTGCCAGAGTTTTTTCTGCAGATACTGTGGTGCTGGAAGTCAGAGTGGCTTCTGAGCATGGGTATGTCTTATGTTAAACAATAGCCAGCTTTCTTGAAGGACTTTTGGCTGCAAGCGTGGTGAGGCTGAGAGTAACTCTGGGTATTGGGAGATCCCTACAGGGGAAAAGGGAGTGAGCTCCATTGTTTGGAGGCTGTGTGAAATTGCTGGTGTTCCTGAAATAAAGGAATGTTAGAGACTATTTGGCGTGTCTGTTGTTTGGGGAGCCGAGTCAGAACACAAGTACAATTTATCCCATGCCAGAAAATCCCCACCGCCAAAACCTTAGCAAAGTTATTCGTGCAGCACATTTATCAACTACATGGAGTCCCACAATGGATTACATCTGATAGGGGGTTGCAATTCACTTTGGAGTTTGGGAAGGAATTTCTAGAATTTTTGGGGACCACCCAGGGACTGTCATCTAGTCATCATCCTCAAACGAATGGTGGTACTGAACGTTCAAACTCAGTACTAGAGCAGTACTTAAACCTATCTATTCCAGCAAGCCGGCCTGGCCTGATAGATTTGGGGTTTTATTTGTAGATCTGGGGTTTTATTTGTTTTATTGTTGGTTTATTGTATACTTACTTTGCTCTGTACACCGCCCTGAGTCCTCCGGGAGAAGGGCGGTATATAAAACAAATAAATAAATAAATAAATAAGATGCTTTGTAAACTACCAACAAGACAATTGGACTGACTTGCTTCCGTTCACAGAAGTCGCCTATAACAATGCAGTGCATTCCAGCACCAGTTACACTATGTTCCAAGTAGTTCTGATGCCTGAACTACCCTCCACCGAACCGACCATCCCCTCCTTGAAAGAGTGGGTTGCACAACTCCAAAACACCTGACCAGTTGCGAGAAAAGCTTTAGATGAGGCTAGGGAAGCATATAAGTTTCCAAGCAGGTAAAAAATGAACTGAGCCCAAACCATTCCAACTAGGGAGGAAAGTATACTTATCTACTAAATACCTGAAATCCCTGCAACCCTCTAAGAAACCAGGACCAAAATTTGTAGGACCTTTCCCCATTAAAAGGATAATCAATCCAGTAAGACACTTAAGACACTTAGACAGGTTCACCCAGTATTTCACTGCAGCCTCTTAAAGCATGAACTAAACTCACCATTAAGGCCAGCTGCAACCCCTCCTCCTCCTCCAATCATGGTAGAAGGGGAGCAGCACTTTGAAATCAAAGACATTTTGGACTCTAGGAAACATCATGTAAACAGTATTTAGTAAAACCAAGAGTTAAATTCAAGATTTTACAAGATGCCAGGGAAAGAGGGGGACTCAAGGCGCCGAATTTGAAATTGTACTATGATGCGGTTGCCTTGACCTGGGTTAGTGATTGGCTTAATCTAACTAACAAGAGAATACTTCATCTTGAGGGATGGGATTTGGTATATGGATGGCATGCATACTTGCTTTATGATAAGAAGGTAGACAGGGCTTTTAAATCCCATATTCTTAGAAGTGCTTTATTGCGTGTCTGGAAAAAGTATTATTATAAGTTAAATTATAAAATACCGATTTGGGGAATTCCTGGACACGCGATAGAGGGCGTATCTATGGGAGTGAGTATGGATATGGTTTCTTATAAGGAACTACTTAGATTGCAAGGGAATGATTGGCAACTTAAACCAGTAGAGGAGTTAAGACAAGAAAACATAAGTTACTCTTGGTTTCAATATACCCAATTGAAAGCTAGGTGGAAGTCAGATCAAAATGTTGGCATCAAAACTACAGATCAAAATTTAGTAAAGCAAATTAGAGATTCAAATTGTGCACATATAAAGAGGATATATAATGCTTTAATTGAATTGGATTCGGAAGCGGAACTGGTTAAAGACTGCATGATAAAGTGGGCACAAAATATTCAGGAACCAATTTCGTTGGACACCTGGGAGATAATTTGGGTCAGAAATGTTAAATTTACCCAGGCTCAAAATTTAAGAGAAAATTTTTATAAAATGTTTTATAGATGGCATCTGGATCCCAAGAAGCTGTCCAACATGTATCCTAATTTACAGTCTAAATGTTGGAGGTGTGGTAGTTTAGAAGCTACCTATTTTCACATGTGGACTTGTAGAAATATAAAAGCTTTTTGGATTAAAATTTGGTGGAACATTCAAAAGATTTTTAAGAGAAAGATAAACTTTTCCCCGCAATTGTTTTTATTGGGCATTGTTGTAGATTGTGATGTTAAAGAAACTAACTTGATGTTGAACATGATAACGGCAGCACGGTTACTGGTGGGACAATATTGGAAGAAGGATAGTTTGCCCACTGTAGAAGAATGGGTGTTTAAAGTTTCGAATCTTGCAGAAATGTCTAAGATTTCTGCTTATCTGAAGGATCATTCACAGGAAAGATATATTTCAGTTTGGAGGAGATGGATAAATTATATTCAAAACAAATATGGGACTAAAAATTACCATTTAGCTTATGAGTAGATTTTAGTGGGATATTGTTATTGGTATGTTGTTTGTAGTTATGTTAAAAGAGAGTTAAAGCGCATTATGAATTTGGTTAATTGTATATTATGCATAATTTTTATTTAGAATATGATTATTGTAACTATAATCCTGTATTTAGCTCTGGGAAGTGGGGGGGAAGTGGGGGGGGTTTGGGGTGGGGGGATTTGGGGATATATTGTAAAATTTTGTTTTTGTAAAACTCTTTAATAAAAAAAACAGTATTTAGTAGCTTGGAAGCATTTGCCTCCATCCCAGAATGAATGGGTCCTTAAACACCATATTAGAGCCCCTAGGCTGCTTATTAAGTTCCATGCTATGTACCCTGATAAACCAGACTAATCACTCTGTTTATCTCCCTTTTTGTCTTTTTACAGGTGGACCTCTATCTTTTAAGGGGGGGTGGCATGTCAGAACCCATTTCTTTGGTGGGGGGGGACTTTTACTAGTTGAGTCTTTTTTTTTCCCCTGCGGGTTCTGCCATAGTCCTGGGCAGGGAGGGGGGAACCTTTGGGGAAATGTTATGTATCTTTTCCTTTCACTTAGCTGCTACATTGTATCCTCTCTGCTTCCTCTATATGCTTGCTCTTTGAACTGTTCTCCCCTTGATTCCAACCTGGGGTGAGAAAGAAATGTGTCTCTGGCCATCTGGTTTATCTCTTGCTGCAGAAGAGAAGGTGCGAATACCCAACAACGTTTTCACAGCCTTGGGAATGGAGTTTTATTAGCCTCATTCCCACAGCGTACTTAACACCTGGGGATTGGCCTGTTTGAACTGACCGGATGAACTATTGGGGTGGGGTTTGCTTTTTCCTCCTTTAACCTATTGATTTGAGTGGGAAACCCTCAGATCCTGTCTTCTATGCCTGCTATCAACTTCTCCTAATAAAAGTTCCTTTTGGGATGTCTGTTCCAAGAGTTTTGCTTTCTTGGGAAGAGGTTTTGAAGCGGGTCCTTACACACGCATGGTCCCATAGGCATGCAAATTAAGCAAACACTTTTCCCCTGGAGAATGGATGCTTCCGGACACCATGATCTCTTTTGCAGAGAATGAATATTTGAACTCATGTGAGATCACGGACCCCAGAAACTTCCATTATCAGTGTGAAAAGTATTTCCAAGCATTTCCTAAGGGCGAACAATTGCTGTGTGTTGTAATTTTGTAATTTTGGGACTTGCTCGGAAATATTAGTGAGTGCTTGTCGCATAATTTTGAATGGGTTCTAAGTGAACGCTTATAACTTGGGGATTACATATACATATATGTATATATACATATACAACAACAGATTTTTTTGTTCATCAGACTTTGGAGAAAAGCAGCAGATTATCAGAAAAGGAGCTTGCAGAGGCTGCAACCCGATGGGCAGCTGAAAAAGCAGAGAAAGTAGAGGCAAGCAGTGTACCTGAAATTTCAGAGTATGATGTGAGTGAAAATAACACTAATAAACATTTGTCCATGATCATTTGTTTTATTCACTCTTTTATATTCTGCCTTTCCTTTTGTAGATCAGTTCCTTCAATATTAGGCTTGCAGTCATGTGAAATAAGTTGAACAGTAAAATAATGAGTTATATATGTTGAGTGGATGATGTTTCCTAATTGTTAACCTCATCATATTACTAAATTTGATAATTCTATAGTTATCAACTTAACTTGTGCAAGTCTGTAGTCCTTATACTCTGTGGGCCACAGCTGGCCTGCGGGCAGTCCCAGTAACTGCCTGTGGGGGTGGGGTATTGGCTGTGAAGAACAGGACAGGAGTAGGAGCAGTGCAGCAGGGGGCAGTGGCAGCCCTTTATAACAGTCCCAGTTTCTCATTTTTTTCTCTTGAAAAAATTAATTACCATCCTTGATACAGTATGAACTAGATAGTTTAGTAATACAGAATTTTAGATCACTTTTGTAAAACCAATATTTATTGATTACACTTAGCCAGAATTTCTTCTATCTTAACTTTTAAAAAAATAAATATTATTACACATTTTCAGGGAGTGTACCATGTTGGTGTGATGCACAAAATTAGAAAAATAGTTATATATTCCTAAAGTTTCAATAGAATTCAGTTTATGAGATTTATCAAGTACTACCCTCAGTTGAGACACTAATGAAAAATTAAATATAAAAAATAGAGGCTTTAACGATTATTTGAATTTAAAAGTAAGAAAGTAGCCATTCACCGCAACAGTAAATAGTGGTATCAGAAATTACTTAATTCTTTTTTTTTATTAAAAAGTTTACCAAAAACGTTTTTACAAAACATCCCCAAAACCCACTCATCCCAACCCCCCCTCCCCCCCACTTCCCAGAGCTGAATACAGGGTCATAAATATAATCATATTCTAACTAAAATTATCCATTATAAAATTAACCAAATTCATAATGTGCTTTAACTCTAACATTGATACATTCAAATTATTAGAAACATAATAATAATAACTTAAACAAAATATAATCAATACTAATACTGAAATTAATAAAAATCTAAGATCTACTCATAAGCTAAATGGAACTTTTTAGTCCCATATTTATTCTGAATATAATCTATCCATCTCCTCCAAACTGAAATATATATTTCTTGCGAATGATCCTTCAAATAAGCAGAAATCTTAGACATTTCTGCAAGATTCGATACCTTAAGTACCCATTCTTCTATAGAAGGCAAACTATCCTTCTTCCAATATTGTCCCACCAGTAACCGTGCTGCTGTTATCAAATTCAACATCAAATTAGTTTCTTTAGTGTCACAATCTATAACAATACCCAATAAAAACAATTGCGGAGAAAACTTTATCTTTCTCTTAAAAATCTTTTGAATGTTCCACCAAACTTTAATCCAAAAAGCTTTTATATTTCTACAAGTCCACCACATATGAAAATAAGTAGCATCTAAACTACCGCGGTGGCTTAGTGGGTTAGGACGCTGAGCTTGTCGATCAGAAGGTTGGCAGTTTGGCGGGTCGAATCCCGAGTGCCGCGTAACAGAGTGAGCGCCTGTTACTCGTCCCAGCTTCTGCCCACCTAGCAGTTCGAAAGCACGTAAAAATGCAAGTAGAAAAATAGGGACCACTATGGTGGGAAGGTAACAGCGTTCCGTGCGCCTTTGGCGTCTAGTCATGCCGGCCACATGACCACGGAGACGTCCTCGGACAAACGCTGGCTCTTCAGCCATGAAACGGAGATGAGCACCGGCCCCTAGAGTCGGAAACGACTAGCACGCATGTGCGGGGGAACCTTTACCTTTACCTTAAACTACCGCATCTCCAGCATTTAGACTGTAAATTAGGATACATGTTAGACAACTTTTTGGGATCCAAATGCCATCTATAAAACATTTTATAAAAATTTTCTCTTAAGTTTTGAGCCTGAGTAAATTTAACATTTCTATCCCAGTTTACCTCCCAAATATCCAACGGAATTCTTTCCTGTATGTTTTGTGCCCACTTTATCATACAATCTTTAACTAATTCCGTTTCCGTGTCCAATTCAATTAAAACATTATATATCCTCTTTATATGTGCACGATTTGAATCTCTAATTTGTTTTACGAAATTTTCATCTATAATTGTAATGCCAACCTTCTGATCCAGCTTTCACCTAGCTTTCAGTTGGGTGTATTGGAACCAAGAGTAATTTATGTTTTCTTGTTTTAACTCATCTAATAATTTAAGTTGCCAATTATTCCCTTCCAATCTTAAGTAATTCCTTATAGGAAACCATATCCAAACTCACTCCCATAGATACACCTTCTATCGCGTGTCCGGGAATTCCCCAAATCGGTATTTTATAATTTAACTTATAATAATACTTTTTCCAGACACGTAACAAAGCACTTCTAAGAATATGAGATTTAAAAGCCCTGTCTACCTTCTTATCATAAAGCAAGTATGCATGCCATCCATATACCAAGTCCCAACCCTCAAGGTGAAGTATTCTTTTATTAGTTAGATTAAGCCAATCGCTAACCCATGTCAAAACCACCGCATCATAATACAATTTCAAATTAGGCGCCTTGAGTCCCCCTCTTTCCCTAGCATCTTGCAGAATCTTAAATTTGACCCTTGGTTTTTTCCCTGCCCAGATAAATTTATTAATACCCTTCTGCCATTTATCAAGTTTGGCGTCTTTTTTCAATATAGGTATCATGTGAAACAAAAAAAGAAACTTCGGCAGAACATTCATTTTAACAGCTGCAATTCTTCCCAATAGAGATAATTGTAATTTTTTCCAATTATTTAAATCCTTTTGTATCTTCACCCATAGTGTTTCATAGTTATTCTTATATAATTTTGCATTTGAAGCTGCAATATTCACTCCCAAATACTTAACCTTTTTTACTATTTCAAAACCTGTTAATTTGTTTAACATTTCCCTTTCACTCATAGACATATTCTTAGACAATATCTTGGTCTTATTACTATTTACCTTAAACCCAGAAACCTTACCATGCTGAGTTATAATTTCCATCAAATCTATAACCGATTGTATCAGTTGAGATAAAGTCACAACCAAGTCATCAGCAAAAGCTCTCAATCTATAATCATTCTGTTTTATTTTAATTCCCTTTATCATAGAAGACTCTCGAAGTTTAATTAATAAAATCTCCAACGTTAATACAAACAACAATGTGATAGGGGGCATCCCTGTCTTGTACCTTTTTCAATTTTAAACATCTCTGTTAACCCCCCATTAATTATAATTTGTGCAGTTTGTTGTTGATATATAGCTTTAATAGAATGTAAAAATCCTTCTCCAAAATTCATTTCCTCAACAACTCTAAATAAAAATTGCCAATTCAATTGATCAAAAGCTTTTTCTGCATCCAAAAATATCAACGCTGCAGGGACTTGGTTGTTTTTATCCAGATATTCAAGCAAATTTACAATTTGTCTTACATTATATTTCATATACCTTCCAGATATAAATCCCGATTGATCACTATGAATCATTTTTTTTAAAACTTGCATTAATCTATTAGCCAATACTTTAGCAAAAATCTTATAATCTATATTCAAAAGCGATATAGGTCTATAATTTTTAGGTTGAGTAAGGTCTTGATCCTCCTTTGGAATCAACGATACAAAGGCTGTCCTCCAAGATGGAGGAACTACTCCTCCAGTCTGAATTTCATTAAACAACATCTTTAAAGGTTAAATCATTTCAACCAACAACGTTTTATAATAAATTGCTGTTAATCCATCTGTTCTCGGGGCCTTGCCCACTTTCAACTGTTTAATAGCTAAAGAGATTTACTCTGATGTCATTAAACAGTTCATCTCAAGTTGTTCTTTTGAAAGCCTAGGAAAATGTGCTTCCTGTAAATATCTATATCTAAAACTTGTATGTTTTCTCTAGAATATAATTTCGAGTAAAAATCTAAGAAACTCCTCTTAATCAATTTTTGTTGATAGACTTCTTTTCCTTTATATTCTATTTTATCTATAGTACGTAATTTCTGTTTCTTCCTTAATTGATAAGCCAACCACCTACCAGGCTTATTAGCGTTAACAAAAGGCATTATGCTTAGCATAACGCAAATTAGTTGCTACTTGGTCAGCCATTAACATACCAAATTGTTCTTTCAATAAATGTATCGAGGTCCTTAAATTATTATCCAATGGATTCAAAATAAAATCTTTCTCCTTAGATTTAATCTCTTCCTCAAGATCTTTACGTTTTTGCATTTGCCTACGCCTATAAGCATTACTTATATAAATCAAGACCCCTCTCATGTACGCTTTACTAGCATCCCAAACCATTCCCATCAATGTACCTTTATGCATATTTATAACAAAAAATACTTTCAGATGTTCTCTACATTTCTGCAAAAACACCTCATTCGTGAATAAATTTTCATTCATTCTCCAGGATCTTCTATTATCGTCTTCAGCAAAAAAACTCCAACCAAACAGGGCTATGATCCGACAATGTCCTAGGAAAAAATCTTAACATTCTTAACCCTAGAGAGAAGATCAGTAGTAATTAAAATAAAATCAATCCTAGAGAAAGATTTATGTCTATCCGGAAAAAAAGTAAAATCTCTGTCCTTCATGTTCCTTTCCCGCCATACATCTCTCAGCTCCAAATCCTCCTCCAATTCAAAAAAGGCTTTAGGCAGTTTCGAATAATTAGGAGGGTTTTTAGAAGATCCCTTCCTATCTTCAAATGAGTCCAAAACTCCATTCCAGTCCCCCATCAAAATAACAGATTTATAATCCAATTCGATTAGTCTTTGATGTAAAAATTTTAAAAACTTTTGCTGTTGTTGATTTGGAGCATATAATCCAATAAGAAGAACTTTCTTTCCTTGTAGCAACAGTTCAATACTAACATATCTCCCTTGTTTATCCGATTCAATTAATCTAGCCGAAAAATCTTTTCTTAGATAAATGACCACTCCAACCTTCTTGTCCGGAGCACAGGCTGCAAAATGTGTTCCCAGCCAGGAATTAACCAAAAACCTTTGGTCCTTTAAATCAATATGAGTCTCTTGTAAGCAAACAATGTCATTTTTATGTTGTTTCAAATAGTAAAATACTTTCTTTTCTGTGGTGAGTTTAAACCATTAACATTCCATGTCAGGAACTTCACCATCTCTGGTGACCAGGAACCTTTGGAACATGACCTGAAGATCACCTGTTGCTCTCTTCGGGCATGCTCCTCCCACGGGCTCCGAAACAGCCGCATGTTGCGTAGTTAAATGAGATACAAGCTTCTGTTTTTGCTCTTTTTCCTTATGCTTGTATGCAGCCCTAGTCATCCTCTGTTCTCTCGGGTCCTCTTTTAAACTCTGCTCCATAGTCTCAGCCTGTTGCATCTCAAGAGGCAGTGACATTGCCCCTTCACTCAACTGATCTTCTGTTCTTTTAGCTCGAGGAGACGGTGGTGAACCTGCTTTAAGGACCTTAGTATAAAAATCTTTCGCTTTTAAAATTGTATCCAATCTGTATCTGGTCCCTGCGTAATTTACCACAATTCCAATGTGTATTTCCCATCTAAACTGAATTTGTCGCTTCTTAAGCTAATCAGACAAAAAGGCGAAGTCTTTCCTTTTTCTAAGAATTTTAGGAGGTATCTCCTTTAAAATCTTGGCCTGCAATTTGAAATCTTTCCCGGTAGAAAGCTTGGATGATTGCATTTCTAGTTAATGTCCTGGAGAAGTATATCACTACATCTCTAGGTAAATTTTTCTGTTTAGCAATCCAGGAATTAACCCTAAATGTTTTATCCATCTCTTTAACTAATTCTTCAGGTTCACATTTCAAGACAGGAGCCACAGCCTCTGCAACTTCCCATTCCAAATCTTCTTTAGGGTTCTCTCACAAACCCCTTATACGCAATGCAAACTCCATGTTTCTATATTGAGAAAAAATAATTTCATCTTCTGTTCTGTCAGTTTTAATCTCTGCCTTGTCCAGTTTCTGTTCAGCACTGATAATTTCATTTTCCAAATTCTCAACATATTCCATAACTGAATCCACACGAACATCCAGGCGTTCAGTATGTGCAGCCAAGCCCTGAAGTGCAAGCACTATATCCTCCCTCATTTGCTTATTTTGATTAACAAATTCTTCTTTTGTTTCCTTTATTGCTGTAATACCTGTGTTGATTGCATCACAACTTGCTGAATATCTGCCAATGTAAATCCAGGTGGTGGGGGGGATGGTGGTTGTGCTGTAGGTTTCATTGTTGCTTGCCCTGCAGCTTGTGATAAAGGTGAATAAATAGCACTTTTAGAAATTGGAGGACCTCCCCCAAGCCTTGCAGCCATCTCTTAAGTTTCGATTTCCTCTTTCTTCTAGCAGAATCAAAGTTCAGGAAAAAAAAGGGAGGAGGGAGAAAGAATAAAAGTTTTCCTCCCAAATTCCTTATTTAAAAAAAGGGCAAACTCTCAAATACACAAAATCCGGTACTGGTTAGAATCAATTGCAAACTGTATCTCAAGCTCTGCTACAAAATGTAACAACTTTCCAAACCTGTCAGTTCATACAAGAAAGCAACATTCCAGCGCCATTTTTGCTCCGTTTCAATCAGCTTAAAACTTGAAGAAGATAATGAATTTGAGTTAAAGTTAAAATCCAACTTGAAAATTCAAATCCTCCTGTTTCGCTCTGCCTGCTTCTCAGAGAAAAATACTCACAGTCCCATCTAAGCAGCAAACGTAGTTGTCGCGTCTGGTTCCACTCCCTTATGGAAGTGAAAGCGTCCTGGGAGCGGAGAGAGCCTGGGCTCCGAGGGAACTCACCCTATCAACCCCCGAACTAGGTGAGGAATTGACAGGGGAGCTCTACCTCTACCCAGACAGGCTTGTCTCTCCCTCTTCTCCCAAGGGAGAGACTTTGGTGCCACGAAACAGCTGATATTCGCTGTCTCCTAGCGCTTAACGCTTCCCAAGGTCGGGCAGCTTCTGAAACGCTGCCATTCGGAGCGGCAGCGCTACCGGAAGTCCCAGAAATTACTTAATTCTTGTACTACCTGTACTGAGATAAACTGTCATGCATGAGTTGAACAAGCACATCTTCTTTCTCCCACACAACCCAGATGGCAGATTTTATTTATTTTATTTATTTTATTGAATTTCTATACCGCCCTTCTCCCGAAGGACTCAGGGTGGTATACAGGGCAATAAAAGTACTACATACAAAAGTTAAAAGTGAGATTAAATTAATTTAGCCCTAACAATAAATAGTTTTAAAAAACCCCAAACCCTAGACCAGGCTGGCCTGTTCAAATAAGTAGGTTTTCAGATCACGGCGGAAAGAGCGAAGGTCAGGAGCCATCCGGAGCTCAACCGGTAATTGATTCCAAAGGGCTGGCGCGCCCACAGAGAATGCTCTCCCCCTAGGGGCCGCCAGCCGACACTCTCTGACCGACGGCACCCTGAGGAGGCCCTCTCTGTGGGAGCGCACAAGACGAAGGGAAGATGACGCCGGCAGCAGGTGATCCCGTAAGTAATCCAGACCCATGCCATTTAGGGCTTTATAGGTCATCACCAGCACCTTGAATCTCACCCAGAGGGCAACTGGAAGCCAATGCAACTCGCAGAGAAGAGGTGTTACATGGGAGTATCGGGAGATTCCCATCACAACTCGCGTGGCCGCATTCTGCACCAGCTGAAGCCTCCGAGTGGTCCTCAAGGGCAGCCCCATGTACAGAGCATTGCAGTAGTCTATACAAGAGGTCATGAGCGCATGAGTGACTATATGCAGGGCATCCCGGTCCAGATAGGGTCGCAACTGGCGCACCAGGCGAACCTGGGCAAAAGCCCCCCTGGTCACAGCTCCTACATGGTCTTCCAAACTGAGCTGTGTGTCCAGGCGGACACCCAAGTTGCAAGCCCTATCTACGGGCGGGGGGGTAACACCTCAACCCCCCCATGGTTAAAGATGGAATAGACTGAATTTCCGACATGCCGAAACGTACAACCACTCAGTCTTGTCAGGATTGAGCCGAAGCCTGTTCCTCCCCATCCAGACCCGAACCGCCTCTAGGCAACGGGACATCACATCGAGGGCATCACTGGGGTGGTTTGGGGTAGAGATGAAAAGCTGGGTATCATCAGCATACTGATGATACCCCACTCCAAAACCACGAATGATCTCACCCAGTGGCTTCATATAGATGTTGAACAGGAGAGGCAAGAGGACAGACCCCTGAGGAACTACACAAACGAGAGGCCTCGAGGCCGACCTCTGCCCTCCTGTCAGCACCGACTGCGAACGACCCAGGAGGTAGGAGGAGAACCACTGGAGAACAGTGCCCCCCACTCCCAACCCCCTGAGATGCCGCAGTAAGATACCATGGTCAATGGTATTGAAAGCCGCTGAGAGGTCTAATAGGACTAGGATAGAGGAACAACCCCTGTCCCGAGCCCGCCAGAGATCATTCACCAGTGCGACCAATGCTGTCTCCGTGCTGTACCCGGGCCTAAAGCCCGATTGGTACGGGTCCAGATAATCCGCTTCCTCCAGGAACAGAGGGAGCTGATGCGCCACCACGCTTTCAACAACCTTCGCCAGAAAGCGAAGGTTGGAGACCAGACGATAGTTGTTCAAAATAGCCGGGTCCAGGACAGGCTTCTTGAGGGGCCTCACCACCGCCTCCTTCAAGGCGGCAGGAAAGCTACCCTCACTCAAAGAAGCAGTTATCACTGCCTGGAGCCAGCCTCGTGTCCCCTCCCGAGCCGCATAGACCAGCCAGGAGGGGCACGGGTCCAATAAACACGTGGTGGAGCTCAGCCTCCCCATGATCCTGTCCACATCTTCCAGAGTCACAGAGTTGAACTCTTCCCAGATAACATCACCAAGACTGCTCGTGTCACCTCCGTCAGACTCTGCCCAGTCGGAGTCCAGACCGGCCCGAATCCGAGCGATTTTGTCCGCCAGATGTTGGGTAAACTCCTCGGCACAACCCTGCAAGGGCTCCTCCCTCACCTCCAGATTGAGGAGGGAGCGGGTCACCCTTTACATGGTGGCTGGGCGATTATCTGCTGACACGATGAGGGCAGCAAAGTAGTTAGACTTTGCCGCCCTCATTGCCGCAAGATAAGACCTCGTAGAGGACCTTAGTTGCAATCTGGTCAGATTCCGACTGGCTGGATCTCCAACAGCTCTCCAGGCCCCGTCTCCGACGCTTCATCTCCTGGAGCTCCATGGAAAACCATGGAGCCCACTGGGATCTGCGCTGGATCAGGGGCCGCATGGGTACAACACGGTCGAGTGCCTCCGTGGCTGCCCTTTCCCAGACTTCCACCAAGGCATCGGCCGGGCTGTGAGTGAAGGCGGCAGGCGGGGACCCAAGCACCACCTGAAACCGCTCAGGGTCCATTAGGCGCCTGGGGCGGAACCATCTTGTCGGTTCCATGGCCCAGCAACGGGGGGGTGGCGAAATGGAAGGCCAGCCGCAGGAGATGATGATCGGTCCATGACAGGGGCATAATAATTGGAGAGCCCCCACCCAGATCATCTAACCACCATCCAGATAAAAAAACAAAATTGAGCGTGTGAACCCCCCCCCATGAGTCGGGCCCTGAATTACTTGCATCAGGTCCATGGATTTGAAAGTCCTAGTTTTAGTTAATTGGATAATGTATTTTCCAGGTTAATCAACCATGGCCATTTGTTTAATAGATACAGGTAGTACTTAACTTACAATGGCAATTGGGACCACATTTCTATTGCTAAGTGATGTAGTCATAAAATGTGATCACTTAGCAATGGCAATCCTTGCACTCCCGTGTGCCAGGCAGATAGGTGGCTGCTGCTGAATACAAAAGGGAATAAGAGAATGTGTGCAGATGTAGGAAAGGCACAGTGAAGTGCATGGAGAGTGGAAGAGAGTTGATGTAGGTTTAAAGAGTCTGAAGAAATGCACAAGTGCTGAGGGCTAGGAGGGATGCATGGAGGTGTGGTGCAGGTCAGGGAGAGTACACAAAATTATGTGTGGTTGCTATGAGTGCAGAAGGGCTGGGGCAGAATCAGTGAGTGGAAATTTCTCTTATTATTACTCTAATAATCTGCCAGTTTCCCCACTGATTTTTCTGCAGAAGTCCAACAGGGAAGGTTGCAAGGGGTGATCATGGGATACTGCAACCGTTTGTAAGTATGAACAAGTTGCCAAGCTCCCAGTTTTCGATTACATGACAGGGCACATGGTAAAATGTTGGATTCTTGGCAACTCACTCGTGCTTACAACTACAGGAGCAATTCAATCTCATATATAATGCAAAAGACAACTGTGGGAAAAGTTGGGTCCAAAATGGAGACAGCAAAAAGAGTCTAAAAAGAAGATAGCAAAGACAATAAGGCACTTCTGTTTTGGTAGCTGGGTGTAAAAGGTGAAAGATTAGTGCAGGGAACTGGGAGAGAAGGCCGCTGAGCAAGCCGTACAATCCTGGGGCTGCTTACTGCCCCATAAGACAAGGTACAGGTTGGCCAAAAGTCAGATGTGAGGGAAGATCAGCAGATGGGAGAATTGGAAGCAGTCCTTTACCTTACCGAGGCTTGGATTTGAGTAGATACTCAGTTAATGACCCATGATCTTGGTTAATGGTTGCAACAGTGAGCACCATGATTGCCATCGTAAGTTGGTGCAGGCCCATGACATCTTGTTTTATGACCATACTGACTTATGACTGAGATTCCAATCCCAAGGTGGAACAGTGTCTTTGATGCTGAATGTACTTTCTTCTGTTTTATCCCCACTGTAATACAGGTGCTAGCTTTTCAGATCTGATAATGCTTTTTATCCTTACATATCAAAAATGATCTTTTTTTTCTTAAACAATCTTGCTTAATTATCTGAGTAAAATGTTTCTTTGGTGTAAGATTATGCCTTTTGGCATTTATTTAAAATTTAATCCTCAGAAAGTTTGAAAGAAATTCACAGCTAGTTCAAGATCTAGCTTGCCACCAAAATGCAAAGCTCTTCTCAAAAAAGGAAAAAAAATGTGCCTGAAGAATTAGGCAGTCAGGATTGTACAGCTTTTGTTGAAAAGATTTGGAAATAGGGATTTAATGTTCTTTTCAAATTTCTCAGTCTTCTTCCACAGTAACTATATTACTAAAACTATGCATTCCTCAATATAATTTGATTTCACTTAATTTGTATTCGTTGCTTTTGTTGTTAGTTGCGAAGTCGTATCCGACCGATCACAACCCCATGGACAACGTTCCTCCAGGCCTTCCTGTCCTCTACCATCTTCTGGAGTCCATTTTGGCTCATGCCTACTGCTTCAGTGACTCCATCCAGCCACCTCATTCTCTGTCATCACTTTCTTCTCTTGCCCTCAACCTTTCCCAGCATTAGGCTCTTCTCCAGTGAGTCCTTTCTTCTCATTAGGTGGCCAGAGTGTTTGATTTTCAACTTCAGGATCTGGCCTTCTAAAGAGCAGTCAGGGTTTATCTCCTCTAGGACTGACCGGTTTGATCGCCTTGCAGTCCAAGGGACTCGCAGAAGACCTCTCCAGCACCATAGTTCAAAGGCTTCAATTCTTTGGCGCTCAGCCTTTCTTATGGTCCAACTTTCACAGCCATACATTGCAATTGGGAAGACCATAGCCTGACTATATGCACTTTTGTTGGCAGGGTGATGTCTCTGCTTTTTAGTGTGCTGTCTGGATTTGCCATAGCTTTCCTCTCCAGGAGCAAGCATCTTTTAATTTCTTGGCTGCAGTTCCCGTGTGCGTTGATCTTGGAGCCCAGGAAAATAAAATCTGACACTACCTCCATTTCTTCCCCATCTATTTGCCAGCAATTGAGAGGGCCAGATGCCATGATCTTGATTGTCTTAAGGTTTAGTTTCAATCCAACTTTTGCACTCTCCTTCTTCACCTGCATCAAGAGGCTCTTCAGTTCCTCTTCACTTTCTGCCATTAGAGTAATATCATCTGCATATCTTAGGTTGTTGATATTTCTCCCAGCAATCTTAATTCCAACTTTTGATTCATCTAGCCTTGCCTTTCTCATGATGTGCTCTGCATATACGTTAAACAGGCAGGGTGACAGTATACAGCCTTGCCGGACGCCTTTCCCAATTTTGAACCAATCAGTGGTTCTGTGTCCAGTTCTCACTGTTGCTTCTTGGCCCGCATATAGATTTCTCAAGAGACAAATAAGATGGTGTGGTACTCCCATCTCTTTAAGAACTTGCCACAGTTTGTTGTGATTCATACAATCAAATGCTTTAGCATAGTCAACAAAGCCGAAGTAGATTTTTTTCTGGAACTCCCTAGCTTCATGATCCAGCGTATGTTGGCAATTTGATCTCTAGTTCTTCTGCTTCTTCGAAATCCTGCCTGTACTTCTGGTAGTTCTCGATCCACATACTGCTGGAGTCTAGCTTGTAGGATTTTAAGCGTAACTTTACTAGCATGTGAAATAAGTGCAATGGTGCAATAGTTTGAACATTCTTTGGCACTGCCTTTCTTTGGAATTGGAATGTAAACTGATCTTTTCCAATCCTGTGGCCACTTTTGAGCTTTCCAAATTTGCTGGCAAATTGAGTGTAGCACTTTTACTGCATCATCTTTTAAGATTTTGATTAGCTCAGCTGGAATACTGTCACCTCCACTAGCTTTGTTGTTCAGCTTTCTAAGGCCCACTTCACTTCACATTCTAGGATGTCTGGCTCGAGGTCAGTGACCACCTCATCGTGCTTATCAGGGACGTTAAGATCGTTCTTGTATAGTTCTGTGTAATTTTGCCACCTCTTCTTAATCTCTTCTGCCTCTGTTAGGTCGCTGCCATTTTGGTCCTTTATCATGCCCATTTTTGCATGAAACGTTCCCTTCATCTCTCCAATTTTCTTGAAGAGATCTCTAGTCCTCCCTATTCTATTGTTTTCTTCTATTTCTTTGCACTGTTCATTTTAGAAGGCATTCTTACCTCTTCTAGCTATTCTCTGGAATTCTGCATTCAATTGGGCGTATCTTTCTTTTTCTCCCTTGCCTTTCGCTTCCCTCCTTTTCTCAGCTATTTGCAAAGCTTCCTCAGACAGCCATTTTGCTTTCTTGCATTTCTTTTTCTTTGGGATGGTTTTAGTTGGTACTTCTTGTACAATGTTGCGAACCTCCGTCCATAGTTCTTCAGGCACTCTGTCTATCAGATCTAATTCCTTAAATCAATTTGTCACCTCTACTGTATATTCATCAGGGATATGATTTAGTTCATACCTGAGTGGCCTAGTGCTTTTCCCTACTTTCTTTAGTTTAAGCCTAAATTTTGCAACGAGAAGCTCATGGTCTGAGCCACAGTCAGCTCCTGGTCTAGTTTTTACTGACTGTATAGCGCTTCTCCATCTTTGGCTTCAGAGCACATAGTCAGTCTGATTTCTTTGTTGACCGTCTGGTGATGTCCATGTCCATTGCTTTATGCATATTTAAAATCTGAAAGATAATATCTTAAAATTTATTTATTTATATCCTGTCTTTATTGTTTTTATAAATAACTCATGACAGCGAACATAGCTAATACTTTTTCCTCCTGTTTTCTCCACAGAGCAGCCCTGTGAGATGAGTTGTATAATATATAAAGATATATAAGATAAGAGGGTGAATGAATTAATGTACGTTTATTGTCAAAGTACAACATGTATACATTGAGGTTGGTATAAGATCACTCAGTTGGCTTTCATGGCTAAGATGGGGTTAGAACTCCTGATGTTCCAGTTTCTAGACTGGTGTTTAATCACTAGGCCAAGCTTTCCATCTGGTTGCTATCACAGCACATCAGATCTGAAATATCTACTGTGTACCCAATGATTTGTAATATATTTTGATATCTGGTTTAATGTAAGTATACATACATATTTCATAAGTATAATAAATTTGATTGTTTTCCTAATGTGAACTGTGAAGATTGTTTGAAATACAAGAATGCAGATAACTGGTGGCAATTATTTAATTTAATAATATTTCATATAATGGGTTTTAGCCACATGAAATTATTCTTCATTTTTAAAGGCCACATCCTCAGACCCATTATATATAGAACACCATGAAAAAGCAGGTGCCAGTATAACTGACAGCAATGAATTATTTGAAGACAACCATCATGTTACTCGCTCAAAGGCAATTGCTGCAAAGACAAAGGAAATTGAACAAGTAAGCCACACTTTTTTTGCCTTTATGAATATTTGTGAGGGTTTTTTTTCTCTAAATTAACTTTGCTTTGCAATTATACTAAAGGTTTTAACTGATTTACACAACATAGTTTAAGTTGAAATAAATAGCAAATTTATTACAATGATTTAAATTTCTAAAATAAATCTGGCACTTTTAGTACAAAAAAGGATTTAATTGCTTTTGCTGTTTTTTGTTGTCACTCATTGGATTGACAATATAAAGGAATGCTTAGTGAGGTTACCTTGTTTCACTATCTAAATTAGACTTCAATTTTGGAAGTATAAGGTTGTATTTTCACTATAATTTGCAACTTTGTCATGACTATATTTTGGAATGGTATTCAATAATGATTATCTTATGGATAGAGTAATGACTATCTCTGGTATTACTGTTTATGAACATCTATTAACTTTTGTGGGGCAATGGAGTAAATGCTGATAGCAAAATACATTTCTTCACAACTCTAAATTTTTAACTCACCTTCCATATTTAAATCATCTTACACTGTTTTTAATTTTGGTATTTGTTACTGGGAAAGTAGAGTAAATTTCCTGAGGAATAGGATTACGCTTTTAACAGCACAGAATGCTAACAGGAGTTTAAAAATAAGCTGAGACTGGAGGCAGGTGCTCTTGCTAGCAATAGCAGTAGTGCTTAAATTTATATACTGCTTCATAGTACTTTACAGCCCTCTAAGTGGTTTACAGAGTCGGCATATTATCCCCAATAATCTGGGTCCTCATTTTACCGACCTTGGAAGGATGGAAGGTTGAGTCAACTTTGAGCTGGTGAGACTCGAACTGCTGGCATCCAACAATCAGCAGAAGTAGCTGCAGTACTGCATTCTAACCACTGTGCCACCTCAGCTTTATAGATGCTAGTCATCTATAAAATGAAGCAGTGTAGGTCTAGTATGTTTAATCCCTTTTATGAAACTGTAGCAACAACTGCTTGGACCCACATCTATTTTAGGCTGTATTAAAAATGATTATTTTGAACCTTTCCCAATATGCTGCTTTTTATATGTATTGAGACTACATCTTGCAGAATGGCCAGTATATCTAAAGAGCAGCATATTAAGAAAAGCAGCTTAGAAAAGAAAGTAACATATTGAAGGAATAGGGAAAAACGTTTTAGAGAAAAATAGTAAGGAGAAAGAAAAATAAAATATACTTAATATTTAAACAAGTGCTTTGATATCATTTTGTTACTTTATAAAATACAGTTCCATAAGTACAATTAGAATAATTAAATGCCAAGATTACATTTTAGAGAGAGTATACAATATATCTATTCATGGATGCTTCTTATTATTGTAGAGGAAACATAGTGATTCATTGCCTTGCTGAACTAGAGCAGTCACTAATCAACTCTTTGCTTTCTTCCTTTTTATATTCTTATGAACTTTTATTTTCCTGTTTGGATAAACCATAGCATTGGGTAAAGCATAGCATTCTATTATGTGATAATTTCTAATTCTGATTTAGAGACTGGGTGTGAATCATGGCTAGCCAGTTAAATTAAGCTAAAAAGCTTGTATAATGGTTAGCAGCAAGGAACTGTAAGAAGGGATATACCATAATAATCCTTCCAAGTAGGATCAAGCTATCTGTAATGATATCTTGCATCCCATACACATAAATTCTTAGCAAAATAACAAACTGCTTTTAGCTATTCAAAAAAAAAACTCCTTGAAAAGTTTCATACATATTCAGTTCATATTTAAATATTTTGTGCTGTTTCTACAATGTGCTGTTTTTATAGTGTGTTGAATACACCTGTCAGTTTTGCCACCTGTTTCTCTATGTAAATACCTTTGAAATTGTGTAAAATTAAGAAATATAGGTTAAACTAACCATTACAAATTTTCAATAACTACTCTTTCATATTTTATTCCTTTTTTTCTTAGTCTGATAGTTGAACTGCTTTACCACATAGTCTTTTTTTCTGAGAAGAAAATTCAGTTTGTAGATTTTTATTAGAATTTTGGAATGAATCTTAAAACATACATTTCTGTCTCCAGTAAAAATGGGATATATTTCCAAGACTATACAGTGAAATCCACCATCTCATTTACATGTGTCTAAATTAAAATTCCTTCCTGTGTGACCTATAAACAGAAAACCAGAATTAGCAATGCGTTTCTAGCTAGCAAATAATACTAAGCAAACAGTTTTTAAGATAAACCTGCACCCTTCCTTTTTTTGCGGAGAACAATTTTACTATGGAAGGGGTTTAGAAAACAGCATTCAGATAGCGTGTTACTTTTATTGTAATAATTGAAGGGTGAGGTCCTTTCTATAGTGAAAAGTGAATTATTCTTTGTTGTATTTTTAAATGTTTATTTTTGTCTTTTTATATTTTACAATCAGTTAAAGACGTTAAAAGAGTCATGTCTAACTATGATTTATGCCATCATAAATTTTTTGGCTTATATTTGGAGGACCAGATACTTTAAATGTTGTGGAAGTCAAGTGACCAATTTCTTGAGGTAGTCATGCTTAGTTGAATATATTGCTAGAGTTTTACTATAATATAGAAGGGTTGCATATAATTTCATTTCAGTGAGATAGTTGTGGAAAAGCAGTACTTGATTCCAGCACAACTACAATAGTTTCTTTGTTAGTCTCAGTTATACACAATTGAACAACACAATACAGGTAGTCCTCAACTTACGACTACAATTTACCCCTGGCACCAAGTCAGGCTTCCAACTTACAGTCACGTCATCTTATCCCAGCACTTGGAGGAAAACCAGTTCTTCAGTGCAATTCAGAAGGTTAGGAGGGTAGAGGCCTGCCAAATTACAGAGGGAAGAGTGTTCTGCAAGGCAGAGATGGCCATGGAAAAGGCAAGCTGCTTAACTCCCATAAAATGGCAAGGAAGGGATTCAGAGCATGTTCACCTTATATGATCTGGTAGGATGGGTAGATGTCCTTAGGAAAGGCAATTCTGGAAATAACCTGGCCCTGTGACATAGAGGACTTTATGTGATGACCAGCATCTTGTATCCCAAAAGAAACTGGAAGCCAGTGCACCTCATTTCATAGAGGTGCTAATATGAGTAATCCCATCACTATACATGCCACCGTATTATGGATCAGAATCCTATGCATGCTTACTTGGCACGTTGATCAATGAGGTTAACTGCTATATGTTTGGGATTAGTAAATAGAAGAATTTTTCAATCCCTTGTTGGAATTGCGCAGCTGGTGTCCAAAATAGAGTCAGAGACGCTGACAAGAACTTGTGGTTTTATATAAACAAATATATTTACAGTAAATAAGACAGGCAAACGGGAGCATTGTCAGATAAATCAACCCAGCAGGAACATCAGTAGGTAAATCAAAGTGAGTACATACAGCACTCAGAGGAAAAAAGGCAGGAAATAAGGAAACTCCCCCTGTTCACACACAGCAACCAATTACAGCTCAGATTACCTCATACAGTGGCCAGCGCTCTTTAACCAATTAGTTATTAGTGTGTTCTTACTCATCGTCCAACCCTTCACTGCTCCAGCTATCAAATTATAAATATCTTAACACCCCTCCAATTTATAGCTGGACAGCATTTAAACTAAATTGTTTCACAAGATCCTTGTGTTTCTGTATACCCAATGGCATGGTCATGAGGTCAGCCAAATTATCTTCCAATAGACAATAAATTAGGTCTATTACATTTTCTTTCACTGCTTCTCTGACAGTACAATATTTTATGTCAACATATTTGCTTCTGATTTTTTACACACTCACCTGTTGCCATCTGTATATGTGCTGTATAGCTCCTTCCATTTCAATATCCAAATCCTTCTACAATTGTATATTTTCTTCTTGTAACTTAGAACAGGGGTATCAAACTGCCGGCCCGTGGGCCAACTGCATCATTCCAAAACTGTGCCCACCTCATTGCCAGCAATGGAAAAAAAAAGTCTTCATACGTCGCGACACGTCACATGACATTGCCAGTTTGACACCCCTGACATACACTCCTTCTTATAGTTTCTTTATTTCTACTCCTAAATAGTTCTTTATTTCTCCTAGACTCTTTATATTTCTTTTGTTCTACCATAGACAAACCTCCTGGCAATTTCAAGGCCCACAAAAAATGCCACATACCTTCATCTCATGAACTGTGAATCTCTCTGGAGGAACACCTTTGTTTACTCTTTTAGATCTCATTGGAATAAACCTTTCCTTTTTTATTGGTGTCTCGCTTTCTAAACATTTCTCTGAGCTATTCTTAGACCCTGAACTAATCCCGGATTTGTGTTCAACATGCCTGTGTGAATGATCATCCACTGGAGAACTCTAACAGGTATTAACTTCAGTATTGGCATGTTCATTTTCCCAATTCTCATGTTCTGAAAAATTTGCAGAACGTGAAATAATTATATTTTTGTTTCTATCTATAAACCTATATGCCTTTGATCCAGATTTTTTAAGTGTAAAATCTTTTAGTAATTTTTTTATTAAAGTATAAAATACAAAGAAAAAAGCGTGCAAAAGTAAAAGAAGAGGGAGGAGGTAAAAAGGGAGATACTGTAAAGGAGAAAAGAAAAAGGCACTGATTTCTGACTTTAGCACAGTAGAAGATAACCACAACTTTGCTTTTACACAATAGATGTACAAGCCATTTCTATAACAATAAGCCTACCTAGTTTACAAAAATAGAATCAAAGTTTCATTTTTTTTCTCATTGCAAGCACAAAATTCAGAAGCAATTTCAAAATAGAGACAAGATTAAGTATATTCTCTTCTTTGGGCAAAGGAATCAATTTAACCATCTGCTTTCAGTTGCACTGGGAGTGTTGTACTCACATCATTCTCGTAGGAAAAACAGATGTCAGATTTGTATTCTGAAGTTACAGTTAGGTTATTTTCATTGTCCAGTATTTGTAAAGTTGACGCAGTAGGTTGATAAATTTCAATATCCTCTGTATAATTAATATAGTTTGATTGATTTATGAAATTAAAGATCTTTTGTAATGACTGGTCGAGGGTCTCTTTGATAATAACAAGGAACTCAGGATTAATCATCCTCATAGCTCCCTCTAGTGGTCAAAGACTATTGTTTATTTATTTATTTGTTTTCCTTTCCTGGCTAATCAGAGACCATAAAAATTGAAAAATTTCAAACACCCACATCAAAACAATACATAGCCAATAATCGTTTAAAAGATAGTAAATTAAAAGCACAACTTTTGCCCTCATATTTCAGGAAGAAAAATACTCCATGCTTCCTTCTTTTGGCTGCCTTCAGCAACCCTCTTGTCATTTAGCAACAAAGGCGTATAGCTTCAAAGAGGAATATTCAGTTGTAGTTAAAGAGAGCCTCTTTTAGCTCATAAAGATAATAGTCTCGGTGACTTCCGGTGGCGGCGCGGCGCCGAAGACAGCCTTCCCGGGCTGCCCGCAGCTCAGCTGTTTGTTTTTTCGCCCGAAACAGCGCCGATCAGCTGTTCGGGCGAAATTGAAGCCCCCTCCTCGGGAGAAGAGGAGGGGGTGAGGCCCCAGGTAGGGGTAGAGTTCTCCGGGGCCGCCTGAGCTTGGAGCTTGGGCGGCTGAAGGATTGAACTCCCCCGAAGCCTGGGTTGCTCCCAGCTGGCCGGCGTCTCTGCTCCGAACTTCTTGGAGCAGAGCCAGGCGTCTGCGAACCATCCCTGCCTGAAGAAAGGACTATGATTTAAAGGAGCAGGCAGAGCGGTACAAGAGGCAAAGGTGAAGAGGATTATTTTACTATACTCTCTAGCTTGTTGGACTTTTTAAACTTTAAGTGAAAGTGCGTCATAATTGAGGACTAAAAGATGGCGGCGAAACCTCCCCCTAAAACTCTTCGGAGCGGTGGATCCTCGCCGGTGCAACAATCATCACTACAGGCGTTGCACCCTCCTGAAGCGCTGACATCGAAGGACTTACGAGATGCTCTGGATAAACTTTTGGAATCAATCAATCAATCAGTGGGTGATAAATTTGCACAGATGGAGGAGAAATTGGAGAAACTGGAGGAGAGAATGGAAGAGAGGATGGAACAGAAGTTCAGCGTGATGAAGGCAGACATTTTGTCTTCAGTGCATAAAGTGGCGGAATGTGTGGAAGAATTAGATGAAAAAATGGATGATCTGGCTCAAAGGAATGCTATATTAGAAGTAAAAGCACGGGAGAATGAAAATGCAAGAGACAAAGTGGAAAGGGAGTTAAGCCTAGCCCAATATTACCAGATGCAGTTTGCTGTCAGAATCAGAGGTTTAAAAGAGAATATTAAAGAAGATTTAAAGCAGCTGATTTCTGAGGCTCTCGAAGTGGTATTAAACCAGCCAGCATCTGAAATAAGAGCAGCTATGGATAAAGTGTTTCGGGTGAATTCATGGATTGCCAGACAGAGAAAGTTGCCTAGAGATGTGGTGGTTTATTTTGCAAAAAGAGAGATTAGAGATCAAGTTATACAAGCTGCCTATGATGCTAAAGTGGTGATTGCTGAACAAGAAGTCTTGGTTTTAAAAGAAATTCCTCCAAGGATTTTAAGGGGAAGGAAGGACTATACATTTCTCGTGCATGAGCTTAAGCAAAGAGATATAAGGTTCAGATGGGAGATTCCAGATGGGCTGATGGTGATGCATGAAGGTAAAAGGTATCGGCTGATTACTGTGAAGCAAGCGCGTGATTTCTACAATAATGTCTTAAAAGCAACCCCATTAACACTTCTGGAAGCTGGAAAGGGATCTGGAGAAGGAGAACATCAAGAGGATGAAATAGAGGAAAGTGGTGCTGGAGGAGATCAAGCTACAACTTCTTTGGATGATCCTAGAGAGCAAAGAGTAACGCGTGCTGCTTTAAAACGATCAAAGAAAATAAAAGAACAAGATCAGCAAAAGTCTTCAGATTCTTCACAACGTACATATAGTCAAGCTGTGGGAGGAGCACGGCCTAAAGAAGTTAGTCCTATCAAAGCTGTGGTCCAAGAGCTTTTGGAGGATATGCATGGCAACTAAATTTCTAACCTGGAATGTTAATGGACTAAATTCACCGCAGAAGAGGAAGAAAGTTTTTCAATATTTAAAACAATTTAAGATAGATGTTATATGTTTGCAAGAAACGCATATTAGAGTTTTGGATCAAAAGCATTTATTGAACTCGAGACTGGGTACGCAATTTGTTGCCTCTGCAGAGAATAAGAAAAATGGAGTGGTTGTTTATGTTAAAAGTGCCTTAACAGCAGACTTAATTGAAGCAGATAAGCATGGAAGATATGTTATGATTGAGCTGTTGTTAGAAGGTAAAAAGACGCTTCTAGTTGGATTATATGCACCTAACCAACAACAAGCTGATTTTTTTAGCTTACTCCACACAAAGCTTACCCAGTTGGATTATAAATCTTTTATTTTTATGGGAGACTGGAATGGTGTTTTGGATGTACAGTTGGACAAGGCTGGAGCTTTTAAGCGCATTCCAAGTCATGCTAGACTGCCTAAATCTTTTTTTGAAATGAAGGATGACCTGGAATTGCGAGATATTTGGCGTGAGAGACACTTGCAGGAGAAGGATTATACTTTTTATTCTGACAGACACCAATCTTTTTCGAGGATTGATTTTATTTTGTTGACCAATGATTTTTTTTTGAGAACTAAAAAGGTGAAGATTTGTGCAAGAATTATTTCTGACCACAGTCCAGTTTGGTTGGAGATTGATAAGGAGAAAAGAGACAGGCGCTCGTGGCGCGTAAATGAGAATTTGTTTAGAAATCAGAGAAATGTGGAAGAATGCAAACAGCGGATGAAGGATTTTTTTGAGATTAATATGAATAAGGGTACCTCTATGGACATGGTTTGGGATGCTAGCAAGGCCTATATGAGAGGGGTGTTGATATATATGAATAATAGACATAGACGTGCAGTGGAAACTAGAAGGAAAGAACTGGAGAATGAAATAAAGGAAAAAGAAAAGGCTTTGATTTTGAATCCAGAGGATGTGAAGATCAAGGAGGCTATTAGACTGCTAAGAGGACAATTTGATAAATTAATGGCAGATCAAGTGGCAACCAATCTGCGGTTTGCTAGGCACAATACTTTTTGCAACGCTAATAAACCAGGCAGATGGTTAGCTTATAGACTGAGGAAAAAACAAAGGGCCTCTAATATAGATAAGATTGAGTATAAAGGAAGGGTTGTGTTTCAACAGAATCTTATTAAGGATGCTTTTGTGGATTTTTATTCGAAATTATATACTAAAGAGGAAATTAATGTAAAAGATATTGATATATACTTGGAGAATGCTAGCATCCCGGTTCTTACGCAAGTACAAAAAGAGGGGATTAATCAACTGATTACAGAAGAAGAAATTCTTACAGCAATTAAGGAACTGAAGGTGGATAAAGCGCCAGGCACGCATGGCTTGACTGCGGCCTATTATAAAAATTTACAATTTGAGATGATAAAGCCGTTAAAGGAACTGTTTCAGACAATTCAGAGGGGGGGAAAGGTGCCACCGTCTTGGAGAACAGCTTTTATCTCTTTGATTCCGAAGGAAGACCAGGATGCTACTCAAGTTAAAAATTACAGACCGATATCGCTTTTAAATACAGATTATAAGATATTTGCTAAGGTTTTGGCTAATAGACTGATGAGGGTTCTGCAACAGGTGATTCATGGGGATCAAACGGGGTTTATTAGTGGTAGGCAAATGAAAAATAATGTGAGACATATAGTTGATGTGTTAGAGTTTTTGGAAAGGCACAACCAGATCTCTGCAGCGCTAATCTTTTTAGATGCTGAAAAGGCCTTTGATCAATTGAATTGGCAATTTTTGTTGAAAGTTTTAGATAAAATGGATTTTGGGGAAAATTTTCTACAGCCGATTAGGGCATTATATCAAAAACAAACTGCCCGAATCATAGTTAACATTAGCCTGACAGCAGCATGTAATATTGAGAAGGGCACAAGGCAAGGGTGTCCGTTATCGCCCTTGTTATTTGTGTTAACATTAGAGATACTATTGGTTAAGATTCGGAACTCGGAAAAAATTAAGGGGATACAAGTTGGAGATCAGGACTATAGATTGAGAGCATTTGCAGATGATCTGGTTGTTACAGTGACCCAGCCAGAGAACTCTGTTGTGGACCTGATGGAGATAATAACACAATATGGGAAGGTTTCTGGATTTAAAGTAAATACACAGAAAACTAAAATTTTGGCTAGAAATATGACAGTTTCACAGAAGGCTCTCTTAGAAGGATTAACTGGATTTGAGATTGTTAAAAGGGTTAAATATCTGGGGGTGATTTTGTCGCCCTCTAATACAAAGCTATATAAAAATAATTATGAAAAACTATGGGGGAAAATTCAAAAAGAATTGGAGAGTTGGCAAAAATTGCAATTGTCTTTGTTGGGACGGATTGCAGCAGTGAAAATGAATGTCCTGCCCAAATTTTTATTTTTATTTCAAATGATACCGATTCTTAAGAAAGATTCTAACTTGGAGGAATGGCAGCGTGGTATCAATAAATTTGTGTGGGCAGGGAAAAAGCCACGAGTTAAACTTAAGATTATGCAGGATACTCGTGAGAGAGGTGGCCTTAAATTGCCTAATTTTAAATTATATTATGAAGCTGCTGCATTAGTAGGAATAAGCGATTGGATTAATTTGACGCAATTGAGGTTATTAAATCTTGAGGGCCATGATTTGTTGTTTGGCTGGCATGCATATTTGTTGTATGATAAGAAGGTAGATACTGTGTTTAGGATGCATATTTTAAGACAGGCATTGCTGAGAGTTTGGAAGAAGTATAGACATAAGCTAAGCAGCAAGATACCATTATGGGCAATTCCAAAACACGCAATAGAAAATATACATGCTGGTTTCAAACATGATGTGACTACGTACAAGGAAATTTTAAGCCTGGAAAGGAATGTTTGGTGTTTGAAATCATATAGCCTCTTGCAAGAAGAGAAGGTTGTTCAAACTTGGTTTCAATATATTCAATTACGGGCCAGGTGGAAAGAAGACCAGAAAAATGGATTTACAATGACTGATGAAAATTTGATAAAGCAGATTAGAAATCAGGGACCAGCACATATTAAACGGATATATCTTGCATTGATAGAGATTGACTCGGAAACAGAGCTTGTTAAGGATTGTATGATAAAATGGGCCCAAAACATCCAGGAAGTTATTACAATGGACACGTGGGAAAAGATTTGGGTGAGGAACGTAAAATTTACTCAAGCTCAAAATCTAAGAGAGAACTTTTACAAAATGTTTTATAGATGGCATCTAGATCCTAAAAAGCTTGCAAGTATGTATCCGAATTATCAGCCTAAATGTTGGAGGTGTGGTGATGAAGATGCAACATATTTTCACATATGGTGGACATGTAAGAAGGTTAAGGCTTTTTGGATAAAAGTCTGGTGGAATATGCAGAAGATTTTTAAACAGAGGATAAAGTTTTGTCCGCAACTTTTTTTGTTGGGAATAATTGCAGGCGCTACAGTTGTGGACACCAAGCTGATGTTGAACTTAATTACGGCGGCAAGACTTTTGATAGGCCAATATTGGAAGAAAGAGGAACTGCCGACCATAGAAGAGTGGACTTTAAAGGTTTCCGACCTGGCAGAGATGGCGAAGATTTCGGCCTATTTGAAAGATCATTTGCAAGAACGTTATATTATGGAATGGAGAAAATGGATTGAGTTTATCCAGAACAAGTATAGGGTTAAGAAGTTTTATGTAGCATTCGAATAAGTCTTCTTTCGTTTTTTTTTCTTTTTTTATTCTAGTTTTTTATATATATTTAATATTGTTAAGGTGTGTCTTATCCTATATAAGCTAGAGAGTGATGGATTTTGGAATTTATAGTTGTTAGTATATGGTTGTTTATGATTGCCTTTTTATATATATATACCTTGTATTTAGCTCTGGGAAGTTGGGGGGGGGGGTGGAGGGAGGGGTGGAGGGAGGGAGGTTGGGGGGAGGTAGGGGGGGAGCATGGAGGGGGAAGGGGGTTTTTTTAAAGGAAAACTATTTTAAAACTTTTCAATTAAAAAAAAAAGATAATAGTCTCATAAATTGATTAAGAAATGAAGGGCACGGCTTATTGTCCATTTGAAAAATAAATTCCCAAACAGCTGTTTTATCTACCCTGCCCCCAAGTTTCAGCTCACTCGCTGTTTTGCAGCTCAGCTTCTAAAATGGCTTGCTGACTGATGCTTTATCGGAGGATTGTAAGAGCTGATTCAGAGATATTCCCTAATCTAGGAGGATAAAAAAAAATAAGAGGAAGCTTGTTCCTTCTGTTGTTGAGCTGGAAAAATGACAGTCCAGAGAGAGGAGTTTCTCTGGGCGTCTCAGCTGCCAGCCATGTCTTCACCGGAAGTTTGTCTTTGATCATGATTGATAACCTATAAATTTTAATTTCTTTGCCTTTGGCTGTCCTTTCTTTTTAACTCTTTTGGGAATGTTCACCCATGCACTGTGGCCAAAGATTCTTAAAAGTTCCAAAGATTTTGTCTTCCATATGACATGTAATATGGAGCTTGATTAATTGATTAATCTATTGACCAAATAATTGGCAGTTAAAATTGCCTTTCTCCAATACAGCTTATTCATTCCTGCATCTGCTAGCAGTGCATCATTCATAGTTTGTAGCATATCATTCCTGCCTTCAGCAACTCCATTCTCTGCTGAAGTGTACAGATTGGTTCTTCTATGGCAGGGCTTTTCAACCAGTGGTACGGGTACCACCTGTGGTACATTGGCACCTGGCAGGTGGTACGCGACCATCTAGAAAAGTAGCGGGGGAGGGGAATGAGCTGAACCGGTGGCAGCACTGCACAAGCCTGAGCGAGAGATGGCTGGAGCTGCAGGGCTGTCAGAGCTGAGTGGAAGCGCCAGGATCAGCGCTTCTTCAGGGCTGTCAGGGCTCAGTCAAAGCGCCAGGATCAGTGCCAGGCTCCAGCTGGAGCTCGGTGCTGATCCTGGCACTTCTGCTGAGCCCAAAAGAAGCACCGATCAGCTGGAATGTTGCAGCATCTCCAGGGTCTTGTTATTTACATTCAGATGCTTGGCAACTGATTCATATTTATGGCGGTCACAGTGTCCCAGGGTCATGTGATGTGACCAAAACCTGCTGCAACCACCCAGCAGACGGGGTGAATACAAAACAAACACCCCAACCCCACCCCACTGCCAAACCTCAACAGAAATGCTCACAACAATGAAAACCTTGACACCTTGCTAGGCGACTGGTGGTACTTGGATGTTGCCATATCCTAAAAGTGGTACAGTGGGTGAAAAAGTTGAAAAGCCCTGTTCTATGGGTTGTACCTTTCTTTCTCAGCCACTGCTGAAACATGTTAGATATGAATTCTGCTCCTCTGTGTTTGTAGCTAACATTCATTTTGATTATACCTCCTCTCTATAAACATTACCCACTGCTTAAATTGTTGAAACATTTGTTTTGCTTTTTAGTAAATTACAAAATCCATATCTAGAGAAATCATCAACAGTTACCAAAGCAAATTTGGTCTCTCCCATTGATGGGAGTAGAGAGCCAATTTAATCAGCATGCAGCCACATCAGGTGTTTTCCGCAATACTTTAAAGCTTGCATGACCCAGCCTTCTGTGCAATAAATGTGCACACCCATTAGGCTTTGGTTCATTAGAAAAGATTGTCTCTGCACTGCCACCAGTTTCCTTGTGGTTCAAAATATATAAACTGTTCAGTTTCAAACCTTGTGCACACACCCTGTTATTCTTTATGACCTTGCATGTACCCTTTGCAAAAATTACCTCATACCTTTCATTGTCTAAGCAAGACACACTCAGCAAATTGTGATCTAAATCTGGTACATATAAAACCTTATCAATTTACCAATACATGGTACATATACTGTTCCTTGTCCTTGTACAAAAGAATGATTACCATTTGCCAGGCTTACATGTTCCTGGGCAGCAGGTCTCAGACAGAAAAAAAGTTATGGGTTATTTATAATATGCTCACTTAGCCCTACTGTCCAATAACCAAATGTCTTTGTTATTGTTTTTTGTTTGCCTACACCACAGAAATCTGTTTTCTTTCTTTGATCTCTGCTTTCTTTCTGGAATCTTTTAATCTTCTTATTTCTTCCATCATCAGGTAAATCACATAGAGCATATAGGGCACACAGGGCAAAAAAGCAGGAAACAAGAAAACTCATAGTAACAAATTACAGCTCAGATTCCCTCATGCAGTAGCCAACTCTCTTTAACCAATTAGATATAAGTGTGTGTTCTTACTCATTGTTCAACCCTTCACTGCTCCGGCTATTAAATTTTCAATATCTTAACACTTGTTTTCAAATCTCAGAAAACATGCATAATAACAGGCACGAAAACTAGGTCCACACATGGTTTTATTACTAAAAAGCCTATGCACAGGAATCTTCTCAACTAATGGTTAGTACCTGCTTGGAGTTAGTTGAGTGTCAACAGAATTCAAGGGGCAGTTGGACTTAGTCTGCTTGTGGCTATGTAGGGAATCTAGGCCAGGGGTGTCAAACTCAATTTCATTGAGGGCCGCATCAGCATTGCGATTGCCCTCAGGGGGCTGGGTGGGTATGGCCAGGATGGGCGTGGCCTACTGGGTGGGCATGGCTAGAGTGCGTATGGCCTACAGGGTGGGCGTGGCCAGCTCTACATCATTCGCATCAAGGGTGCCTATGGGGGCCTGGGCAGGAGTGGGACAGATCTGAGGGTCTCTGGCAGAAGGAGGGTCTCTGTGCCAGGGCCAAGGCAGTGGGGGCCGTTCCATCACTGTTTCCAGGATGACTTCGCAGGCCACATGAAACCCCCGGGCCTTGTGTTTGACGTGTCTGATCTAGGCTGTTCCCTCTTTTATTTCCATTCCCAGGTTCTGCCACTCCTCCTAAATACATTTTTCTTCATTCCAAAAAATGGAAGTGTAAACTTAGACCATTTTTTATAAGATCTATAAATCTAGCTTTAGTTCAGTTAGGGGTAGATACTATAGAGTAATGTATTTCATTGCATGCATTTCTAAAACTCATTTTTTTAGGTATATCGGCAGGATTGTGAAACTTTTGGTGCTGTGGTGAAGATGCTGATCGAAAAAGACCCTGCATTAGAAAAACCCATTCAGTTTTCTTTGAGACAAAATTTGCATGAGATTGGTGAGCGATGTGTCGAAGAACTTAAACACTTCATTGCAGAATATGATTCTGCGAGTCAAGAATTTGAAGAAACGTAAGATAAATTATGGGTTACTCAAATATAAAGGCTACCTGATTCATGGATGCTAATGATCTAAATTTGCTCATCTTGCATTTGATCTCTTCATAAAATTGAATTAATTGCAAAACATACAATATTATTTACTTAGTTGGTTCCATTTTGAAAATATGTTGAATATATGAAGTTCAATTCATGTCAGCCATGTTTTGAAAATCCTTAACAAAAAGAGCTGCTCCAATTATTGAAACAGGTTGCTATTTGAGTATGACTGACCTTTTGGTAATTTTATTAATATTGATGAATGTATATAAAATAGTAATGTGCACCTGTATATAAATTTTACATATGTGTTGCCTTTAATTAGAGTAGCTATATAAATTTGATTGAAACCATTGTTTGGACAGTTCCATTAAGCTAGTTGTTTACCTTAATGGTTTTGTAAGTTCAAATAGCCTGTATAATATAACTCCTTCAGAGTTGTGTCAAAATGTTCTTGAAAGGTTTGTACAGTTGTATAAACAATATTTGTCTTTAATAGTAATGGAAAATATATATTCTTATTTGCTTCTGCAGTTTCTGTAATTTCCAGTCCACTATGGGATATTATTTTTAGAAATGGGTCTAGTGAAGGCAACACAAGTGTTTTCAAAGTATAAGAATTGTGTAATTCATCATTTCACAAATGGTACTGTAATTCAGACAAGATGATATTTCCCATAATTGTGGGGTAGAAGAGTAAGTAAGCTCATAATTGCAATTCAATGGCAGTTGTTGAACTTTATCCAACATCATGTTGCTGTTACAATTTGAGTCTAGGGTACTTGAAAGGATTCTTCCAGAATTGCAACAAGGTTGGTTACATTCACATATCATACTTGATAAAATGATTGACTGCCATATGGGCAGCAGGATTATCTATTACAGTTCAAGTGTACTTTCCACATGTAATATACAGAACAATTTTGGTCTTGTAAATTCAAGTGTTGTTTGCCCAATCCTGAAGTAACAAAAAGTAAGTTTCCTCTGTTTAAACAGATGGATGATTTGGCGGCAATACCTCCTGTATTCATAGGAATGGGAAGAAACGTGGTGTAAGTTTGTAGTTTAAACACATAAAAATGGATAAACATACAGATATGCTTCTGAACACTTCAGTCTGTCCCTCAGTTTACCTCAGTTAACTAATGACCAGTGAAAGGGACTGTGAAAGTTTTAACTGAAAGCAGCTAGAACATACTAGATTACATTTCAATGTTCTGAGCTATACACAGAATATGGAAATAAACCAAATTTATAAATTATGAAAACAAATGCCCCCAGAAATCGTGGGCATTCCATCACTGGAGTTTTTTTTAAAAGAGGCTAGACAGTCACTTGTCTGAGATGGTATAGGTTCTCCTGCTTGAGTAGGAGGCTGGACTAGAAGGCCTCCAAGGTCCCTTCCAGCTCTATTCTATTCTAATTACAGAAAGCTAGTTATTAGAAACTGAGTTAAAGAATTGATCTCACTAATTAAATAGAAATAAAATTCAGCAAAAGCCAGTAGAAAATTATATCACTTGCATGCTGATGGAACCTGAGCCTACTTAAGATAGACTCAATAAACAAATCCATATCACACTAAGCAAAGAAACTACAAATGTAGATTTGAACTCAGTGCACCATTAACCATTCTTAGTAGAAAGTATGGTATAATTTTATATAATTGATCTTAGAAATAACTTTCTGCTGATTGTGAAAACATTCACTTTTTTGGTTGTTAGAAGAATATATTGGGCAATTTATTAATCTGAGTTCAAAGTAGAGTGAGATTAACTCACTCATCCAAATCAGCTTTTATGTACTGCTATTTAACCAATGCAAAGAAATAGAAGAAAACAATAACAGTGCAAAGAAATAGAAGAAAACAATAGAATAGGGAGGACCAGAGATCTTTTCAAGAAAATTGGAGAGATGAAGGGAATGTGTCATGCAAAAATGGGCATGATAAAGGACGAAAATGGCAGGGACCTCACAGAGGCAGAAGAGATTAAGAAGAGGTGGCAAAATTACACAGAAGAACTATACAAGAATGAGCTTAATGTCCCTGATAATCACAATGAGGTGGTCACTGACCTCGAGCCAGACATCCTAGAATGTGAAGTGAAGTGGGCCTTAGAAAAGCTGAGCAACAACAAAGCTAGTGGAGGTGACAGTATTCCAGCTGAGCTATTCAAAATCTTAAAAGACGATGCAGTAAAAGTGCTACACTCAATTTGCCAGCAAATTTGGAAAACTCAACAGTGGCCACAGGATTGGAAAAGATCAGTTTACATTCCAATTCCAAAGAAAGGCAGTGCCAAAGAATGTTCAAACTATCGCACCATTGCACTCATTTCTCATGCTAGTAAAGTTATGCTTAAAATCCTACAAGCTAGACTTCAGCAGTATGTGGATCGAGAACTACCAGAAGTACAGGCAGGATTTCAAAGAGGCAGAGGAACTAGAGATCAAATTGCCAACATATGCTGGATCATGGAGAAAGCTAGAGAGTTCCAGAAAAACATCTACTTCTGCTTCATTGAATATGCCAGACATGTCAAACACAAGGCCCGGGGGCCAGATCCGGCCCGCAAAGCCATCCTGGGAAAAGTGAGGGAACGGCCCCCACTGCCTTGGCCCTGGCCCAGAGATCCTCAGATCTGTCACCACTCCTGCCCAGGCCCCCATAGGCACCGTTGATGTGAATGATGTAGGCCACCCCCACCCAGTAGGCCACGCCCACCCAGGCCACACCCACCCGGCCCCCTGAGGGCAACCGCAATGCTGATGCGGCCCTCAATGAAATTGAGTTTGACACCCCTGGACTATGCTAAAGCCTTTGATTGTGTGTATCATAACAAACTGTGGCAAGTCCTTAAAGAGATGGGTGTACCAGACCATCTTATTTGTCTCTTGAGAAACCTATATGCGGGCCAAGAAGCAACAGTGAGAACTGGACACGGAACCACTGATTGGTTCAAAATTGGGAAAGGAGTCCGGCAAGGCTGTATATTGTCGCCTTGCCTATTTAACTTATATGCAGAACACATCATGAGAAAGGCAGGGCTAGATGAATCAAAAGTTGGAATTAAGATTGCTGGAAGAAATATCAACAACCTAAGATATGCAGATGATACCACTCTAATGGCAGAAAGTGAAGAGGAACTGAAGAGTCTCTTGTTGCGAGTGAAGAAGGAGAGTGCAAAAGTTGGGTTGAAACTAAACATTAAGAAAACCAAGATCATGGCATCCGGATCTCTCAATTCCTGGCAAATAGATGGGGAAGAAATGGAGGTAGTGACAGATTTTATTTTCCTGGGCTCCAAGATCACTGCAGATGGGGACTGTAGCCAAGAAATTAAAAGACGCTTGCTCCTTGGGAGGAAAGCCATGGCAAATCTAGACAGCGCACTAAAAAGCAGAGACATCACACTGTCAACAAAAGTGCATATAGTCAAGGCTATGGTCTTCCCAGTTGCAATGTATGGCAGTGAAAGTTGGACCATAAGAAAGGCTGAGCGCCAACGAATTGAGGCCTTTGAACTATGGTGCTGGAGAAGACTCCTGCGAGTCCCTTGGACTGCAAGGCGATCAAACCGGTCAGTCCTAGAGGAGATCAACCCTGACTGTTCTTTAGAAGGCCAGATCCTGAAGTTGAAACTCAAATACTTTGGCCACCTAATGAGAAGGAAGGACTCACTGGAGAAGAGCCTAATGCTGGGAAAGATTGAGGGCAATAGAAGAAGGGGACGACAGAGAATGAGGTGGCTGGATGGAGTTACTGAGCAGTAGGCGTGACCTTAAATGGACTCCAGAAGATGGTAGAGGACAGGAAAGCCTGGAGGAACGTTTTCCATATAGGGTCGCGATGGGTTGGACACGACTTCGCAACTAACAACAACAACAATTTAACCAAACAGGATATAACAATGTATCCTGTATAAATCACCTTTTAAGAAAGCAATATGTTATCTGTTTTAGGTTTAGAACCTAGCATTGAAATTTAGCTTAAACTATAATCTTTAGCCCAATTTATACATGCCAGTTTTTCTTGTTTAATTTACACAAAGTTTATTGACCCATCAATAATTATTTAATATTGTGAACCATAGCTAAAACATTATTTACATAGCTGCACTATGCATACAGAGCTTTACTATCAAAAATTAAACATTTCATTATAAATGTATGAATATTTAACAAACTCCTGCCTAAACCAAACTGATCTTAAACCTTCTAAAAAAATTATTTGTCTATTTTAAACAAATGCCTTGTAATTCAGGAATATAAAAATAGTTGAATAAATCTTAATTTTACAATATATACATTAATTGCACTGTTAAGTTATGAATAGAGGAAATTGTAAAATACTACACAATAAATCTCTGATAACTCTTAATTGCTGCTCGTATTACATTTGAAACTTGAAATACTGTTCCAAATATATTTTCACATATTTTCATAAGTTTTAATTTAAGCAAATTCAGTGACATCTTATTTTGAAAGCAGGGATTATTAGCTCACATCACATAAATTTTTACAAGCTGTAGATTAAGATTATATTAAGCAAAATTTGCCTGGGATTCACTCCCATGAAGATATAAAAGAATAGTCAATTTGATAAGAAGCAGTTTAATGTCTAGCACAGAATCAGGTAATTATTGCTTGGCATCAAAATGGTTGGGTTACATTAAACATACATATATAGGGAAAGAAATTGCAAAAATCAAATTATTTGCACATAACATTAAATGGGCAATCATTACTGTCAATGGTCATATTCCCTCAGAGGGTAATAGTCTCTCTGAAGATTCATGCCATGAATAGGACCATTTTTCTTTTTTCTTTTTGAAAAGACAAACTGGATTGGATAGCTTGTTTTTGCCAGAAGCTTGAATTGATCCTTTGGAAAATTTATTCCAATTAAAATATTGCATTTCTCCCTTCAAAACAGAAACTTTTGAAATTAGGCCAGGATCTGTCTAAAATATTAATTCTTCATACTATTCATCTTTGTTTGGAAAGCTGCCCAGTTTCCATCATCTCTATTGATCATGTTAACAGAGCTGATGGGAACAAGAATCCAATAAAATCCAAAGTACAGACTCATCTCTGATTTAGTACTATATCCATAAACAAGGCTGAAGTTGAAACTCAAATACTTTGGCCACCTAATGAGAAGGAAGGACTCACTGGAGAAGAGCCTACTGCTGGGAAAGATTGAGAGCAATAGAAGAATGGGACGACAGAGAATGAGGTGGCTGGATGGAGTCACTGAAGCAGTAGGCATGAGCTTAAATGGACTCCAGAAGATGGTAGAGGACAGGAAGGCCTGGAGGAACGTTGACCATGGGGTCGCGATGGTTCGGACACGACTTCGCAGTTAACAACAACCATAAACAAGGAAGACTGTGTCCTGAGCCTGGCATTCATATACTCTTTTCATATAATCAGAGGGAAAATTTCAAATGTTTGTTTATTTTCCCTAAATCTCAAGTTGTATGCAAACCAGAATAGTTCTAAAGAAGGTAATCAATATCAAAGGTTTTATTTTTTATTTTTTGATGTAGTGTCTTAAAACTGCTTTCAAAGCCTTGATGAAGAACATAGACAAAATTTATCCATGTTACAGATTGTGCTGACATTATTTAGTTACACACGATTTGAAGCACAGTGTAGACACAAAGTTTATAGGCAGTACATTTTAGGAAATTATACAGTTTTTGCCTTTGTGCGCTTTCCTTTTTTTAGATTTTGTTATCTGTCGTTGGGTAGTAGGAAGTTCAGCACTTGGACTAGAAACAAAATCTGCATAGCAGGGATATCTCACAGATCTTGTCTGTGGAATGGGTTGTCCTAAAAAATATCCTTCCTCTTCAGAATCTGAAGATGATGAAGATGAACACCAAGAATCTTTGTCTTCAGCCAAAAATTCAAAAAACTGATCTCTTGGTTTCCCCATTGCATAGTCAGGCGCAAGATGATTATATTGGCTGATAAAAGTTGGAGTATATGCCCGAACTGCCTGAGGATTTTTATTCTGAATAAATGCATTATAATCCTGAGAGGAATAAAAATTAAGCCTTTGTTTTGGAAAAGGTTTTTTTTCTGCAACCAGATGAAGTGCATTGTCAGATCGAGACTTTCTGTTCCTTTGATGATGTTTTTTTCCATGGTCTTCAAACTGATAAACACGTCTGCAAGTCCTTTCACTCATAGGAGGGTGGTGAATATCAAGATTGTGATAGTTTCCATTATCAATGACATCATCTGAAAATTTTACTTGCTGAGGCCTAATCTGCGATTTGGATCTTCTTAGTACTGGCACATGCATTGATTTTTCTTCTGGCAGTATCTCAGCCTGACATAATTCAGAACTCACACTTCTCAAAGACTCAGTGCTTCTATGAAGCATTGATGAATTCAGAGTTCCCATGTTGCTCATTTTCTCACAATCCTCCGCCTCTAGCTCCTGATAGGCTTCAAAGGAGTACAGAGGTGGTCTTGGTTTGATTTCATTAATTGAAGCACCTAAGAATTAAAAGAATTTTTTTAAATTTCAGTTGGAAAAATTATTTTATCCAGTTAAATTCTAAAAATGTAATTTAAGTTTATTAAAAAGCCATATTTGGATTTTGAATGTGGAATGTGTGAATTACTTATCTATTCAAATTTTCCTTCTTCAAACACAGTGCAAGGAGAACAAAACAACAGCATAATGTATCAGATTTCTGAATTATTTCAGTGACAACTAACTTGGTGATATACAATCAACCACATGCATATTTCAGAATAAAATGAATTGCCTTTCCCATTAGCTATAGATATTAAACAAAATTGACAATAAAATTTTGAAATAACTTTTGATTATTAGTGATAACTGAAATTGCTGGTTTCAAAGCAGGTTTCTTAGGGAAACCACCTCTTTCAACATAAGCATGATTTTCCTTCCACAATAGGGTTGACTATCACTAGGATTCAGTTAGTTATTCTCCTCCCTGACAGCCTGAACCAACAATGAAGAGTAAGAGCCTCCAAGTAGCAGAACTGATATAACAAAGGACGTTGTCCACTTTCTTAACAGTATAGGCTAAAAAAAATTCTTCCAAGTAACCACAAAATGTTACTCTTGGATTCTGACGATCTCACTTCCAATTCAAAGCAATTACTGTATATCCATAAAGTGTGCAGCTCAGTCAAGTGTTCATTGATACAATCATAAGGGGTTCAAGAGGGAAGCTTCTACTCTATTGCTGTCTTAGCTCTGATCCCTGTTGGAGAACATGGTTTTGTTAATTTATGTAATTATTTATCAAATTTCTATACTGCCCATCACAATTATGTTTATGTTTATGTTTATTGGACGTATATACCGCCCTCCTCCCGTAGGACTCAGGGCAGTTCACAAGGAATTTAAAATAACAATACACATTACAAAAGTTAAGAACAATTAAAATAATTAAATTTAGTCCTTGAATAAAATAAAACCCCTATTAAACTCCAATTAAAACCCAATTAAATAAAATTACAATTAAAATTCTCAGTCCTGGCTGGAAAGCTCAAAGATCCAGGTCTTCAAGTCCCGGCGGAATGAACGAAGGTCAGGGGCAATCCTGAGCTCTACGGGCAGCTGGTTCCAAAGGGCAGGCGCACCCACAGAGAAGGCCCTCCCCCTGGGTGTTACCCGCTGGCAATCTTTTGCCGGCGGTACCCTGAGAAGGCCCTCCCTGTGGGAGCGCACAGATATCCTGGACCCAAGCCATTTAGGGCTTTATAGGTCATCACCAGCACCTTGAATCTCACCCGAAGAGCAAACGGAAGCCAATGCAGCTCGCGGAGCAGAGGTGTTACATGGGAGTATCGGGAAACCCCCATCACAACTTGCGCGGCTGCATTCTGCACCAGCTGAAGCCTCCAAGTGGTCCTCAAGGGCATCCCCATGTAGAGAGCGTTGCAGTAGTCCAACCGGGAGGTCACGAGCGCATGAGTGACTGTGCGTAGGGCATCTCGGTCCAGATAGGGCCGCAACTGGTGCACCAGGCGAACCTGGGCAAAGGCCCCCCTGGTCACGGGTCCTATATGATCTTCAAAACTGAGTTGCGAATCCAGGAGGACGCCCAAGTTGCGAGCCCTATCAATGGGTGACCTGGACCGCATCCAGGCAACGGGACATCACGGCGAGGGCATCGCTGGGTTGGTTCGGGGTGGAAAGAAAAAGCTGGGTATCATCAGCATACTGATGATACCCCACCCTGAAACCACGAATGATCTCGCCCAGCGGCTTCATATAGATGTTGGACAGGAGGGGAGAGAGAACCGACCCCTGAGGAACTCCACAAACGAGAGGCCTCGGGGCGGATCTCTGCCCTCCCATCAACACTGACTGCGAGCAGCCCAGGAGGTAGGAGGAGAACCACTGCAAAACAGTGCCTCCCACTCCCAACCCCCTGAGACGCCGCAGTAGGATACCATGGTCAATGGTATCAAAAGCCGCTGAGAGATTTAATAGGACTAGGACAGAGGAACAACCCCTGTCCTGAGCCCGCCAGAAATCATTCACCAGCGCGACCAATGCTGTCTCCGTGCTGTATCCGGGCCTGAAGCCCGATTGGTACGGGTCAAGGTAATCAAGGTAATAATTAAGTGACTCACAGGTAGTCCTTGATTTACAACTATAATTGGGACGACCAATTAAGTAATACAAATAATCCAGTTCTCCCATTGACTGTCATAAACTCCTGAGAAGGTCACAAATGATCACATGACCACAGGATGCTACAACCATAGTAAATATATGTTTGGTTGTGAAGTGCTCAAATTTTAATCACATGAACGCCAGGACACTGCAATGGTTGTAAATGCAGGGATTGCATTTTTTTACTGCTATTGTAATTTTGAAGGTCACCAATGATCTTAAGAACTTGTACAAGTTGATAAATAAGGAAAAGATAAATTCATAAGCACTTAAATTCTATTATAAAATACTTGAGGCCCTGTGCCATTGAGTCATTGAACAGGCTTTCTTTGTAAAAGGAGCATGCATAAAAACAGAAAACTTAATCTGTAAACCCTTGCATACACTGGTTAGAATCAAGCTTTATGGTATGAAAATTGATTGTATATATATCACAAATGTTTAATGAATGAACCATAAATCCTAGTTATTAGCTGCTTTACCTGTGATGTTAGATAAAACAAGGGAATCCATTGAGTCTTGAACACACTGCTCTTGTTTCAAGTTTGATAAATATTCCAGTGAATCATTATACCATTGCTTTTGATCATGTTTGTATCTTGTGCCATGTTCGATCTCTAATTCTTGGATTTTCCTGCTACTAGCAGGCCCTGGGTGGCTACCATATGCAGAATCACCCAGGCCATCTTGGGATTGTGCCCAATACATATTTGCCTGGTATTTCTTACTTGCTAAGCTTTGGTTATTTTTCTTCAATTCTAATCTCCCTTTAGCCACATTTTCACAAATCCATTGATCATTTGATCTAACATGGGCTTCCACTGGCTGCTGAAATAGATTTTTATCACCAAATTTGAAGAGCAGCTGAGTCATATAATCTTCATGCTCAGCCCATTCTTCTGGATCATGAGGTGTTTCATCTTCCCTCATTTTCCAGAGTTCTTTGTCAACAAAGTTTACTTCTTGCCTAGAAAGACTTAAGTCATCCAGTTTCCGTGAAAGTGTATCATCTTCTGTGCTTGAAAGACCAGGGAATTTGTAATTCATTGCTGGAAACAACAGGAGAGATTGCCTGCACTGATCTGCGGTTTGACTGCTTTTTCCCATACGAACACTCATTCTGGAGTATCTTGAGCGAGCAGACTGGAAAGCAGAATCAGAAGAATCTGAAGCATGAACATCTTCTGCTAGACTGCATGATTTAGAACAAAAAATCTGTCCTTGCTTGGGAAGAAAAGGGCAACCAAGTAGTGAAACTTTGCAATGAGCACAAGAAAAGCAAGTTTCTGTAGCATGCCAGTGTTGTCCATCATAAGTCATTTGAGCGTGATCAAGCCCTGTTAAGACAAGATTTCTGTTTAAATTTGTTTGCTAAGATTCTTGTGACTTTTCTTTGTCATTAGATAAAATACTTCAATAATAACATACATTAATATGTTATTTACTCAGACTTGAGATTGAGTATTTACATTACACTGGTGAAAAAAACTAAACTAAACTATATGCTGTGGCATAAAGTTTTATTTTCATTTTGAATAAGTAAAGCAGTCTACAGATAGTCATCTATCATTTTATTTTTAAAATACACTAAAATAAAGGATTAATTTTTAGCCTTTGGTAACTTAATATCCAGAGAGAACTAGATAAAAGACAATCTAATAAATATTTCTGAGCATAGACATGAATCAGAATAGTAGTCACAAACTAGTCTGGCAGTTAATATTAGTTAAATTACATTAACATACCATGGCTAAAAAAAGATTGTCCAATTAGAGTGGAATTAATTAATTTTTATTTATTCATTCAGTTTGTATAGTTATCATGACTCTGGGCTACCCACAGCAATTAAAAATAACAGCAAGAATAATAAAAAATATAAAAACTATCACCATACTAAAATTTCTATTAAAACAATTTGCTGATAGCCTGCATTTACAGAATTAATCTTATTTTCTTTGAATTTTTGCTGAAGTATGATAATGTTGGCATCAACAGCCAACATTGATGCTGCTGGCCTGAAATGTTCTTCTCATCAGGATGGTAATTTTAAAATAATAGACATAATTCTAGGGATCTCAGATTCTACAAATAAGCTAAAAGTCAATTATCAATTGAGTCATGACAGCCATTCAAAAGGAGATTTAACTTGTTCCTCAGGTTAAAAACATGATTTTGTAATTAAATAGCTTCAACAAATATTTTTTGCCAGTCAAGATGCAAACTTACCTATATGTTCCCCACAAGTCTCACAATCTTCTGCATAAAGAGACTCAAAGCAGCCGCAGCACAATGGGCGTCCATCCTTCATAATATACCTCTGTCCTCCAAGAATGGTTTCACACTCAAGACAACAGAAGTGTTTCATGTGCCAGTGACGACCTTCTGCTTCTGTACATTCATCAGCAAAAATGATCTATGGTAAGTGGGGAGGAAATAGTTTAGTTTTTAGGAGTTTCTCTTATTTCTCACTCTTTTGTGGGGGGGGATAATGATTTATCCTTAAACAGTGGAGATAAAACATTTTAATGATAAAACATTTTAATTAGTGACCCTTCAAAGTTACAACCTATCTGAAAAGGGGGATTTACAACATGGTTCCAAAGTTCCGACAGAGTTCCCCCACGGTCACATTACTGCACTTCAGGCACTCACAATATGGTTGCATTTATAGCTGTATGCAACATCTTATGGTCACGTGAGTGCATTTTACAGTGGTTTTGCCAAAAATGGCACTTAATTCTGGCTTTTGCCTATAATGTGCCATAATGAATAAATGGTTTGCTTAAGGAACACAGCATTTGCTTAGTGACCATGGCATTTGTTTTATGACCACTGTATTCATGTAACCACACAAGTTGCAAAACCAGGTTGGTCATGTGACAACCCATTTTACAACTGTTATGACTTACAACAGGCTCCATTACAGTCATAATTCAAGGATTATCTGTATAAATAAGGTATTCAGTTCAGAGGTTATAAAGGATCTTTAAAACCATTCCCCTTGTTGAAAGTAACTTAATGAAAATTAATAGAAGCAGATATATTAATATATTTGATCACTAGTGTACCACTTCTACAACTTCTTTGTCTACTTACTGATATTCTATCATTTTTAATTCTTTTTTCTTTTTTTTAAATTTAAAATATCAAAAAAGCGCAGAGGGGCAAAACTGACACATAAGACTATCTGTAATATACAATCCAACAGTATTCTTGCAAGTTACATTTCTTCAATTTAATTATTACTTTTACTAGAAGTAATGCATAATAAAGTAATTTAATTTTAGTTTTATTAAATTTATATACCGCCCTTTCCCGAAGGACTCAGGGTGGTTTACAGGGTATTTAAAATCAAACAGTACAAAATACAAAAGTTAAAAAAGAATTAAAAAAGATTAAATTATCCCTTAAATAAAAACCCCAGTTAAAAATTCTCAGCCTGGGCCGGAGAGCTCAAAGAGCCAGGTCTTCAGGTCCCGGCGGAATGAACGAAGGTCAGGGGCGGTCTTAAGCT